>NC_141694.1:536153434-536753434 GCF_964263255.1 Lissotriton vulgaris
AACGTTCCTGGTCACCTGACCGATTGTGGCATACAGTTCCCAAAATGCATCTTGTTGAAAGGGTGAGTACTGGAAAATGTCTCTTTGCAGCTGTCAGTGAAATAAACTGTTCAGCACCCTTGTGCATTGACGGTGGGATAACAGCGTATTATCCGAGTGGAAATCGGACAGGCTTCCTAGTAAGAGCGTAGTGCGCAATATGGAACTTGGTTCGTTATCGTGCCTCTGTCTCTGAACGGTTGGCAGAGGAGTCATCCCCGACCAAATCCCTTCCAGCGTTGCCGTCGTGATAGCCGCGTTATATACATACATATATATACATACATATATACATATACATATATATATACATATTTCCGCACTTGCACTTTTTTCTGCGACAGGCTCAAGTTTCCGACCATCAAACAGGAAAAAACACAGAAAACCCAGAGCGCAGGTGAGTTTCTTTTATTCTTCAGCACACCACGGCAGCATAACGTTTCGGCCTACACAGAGGACTTGGTCACATGGCGCACTGAGAGAGGTGGAAGAAATTTAAAGGGCTCACTCACCAACGACGGACGGATGTATATATACATATATATATACATATATACATATATATACATATATATATATACATATATATATATACATATATATATATATACATATACATATACATATATATATACATATACATATATATATACATATACATATATACACATATACATATACATATATACACATATATATACACATATATACACATATATATACACATATATATACACATATATATACACATATATACACATATATATACACATATACACACATATATATACACATATACACATATATATACATATATACACATATATATACATATATATACATATATACACATATATATACAAATATACACATATATACACATACACATATATACACATATATACACATATACATACATATACATACATATACATATACATACATATATATAAATATATACATATATACATACATATATATACATATATATAAATATATACATACATATATATACATATATATAAATATATACATATATACATACATATATATAAATATATACATATATATACATATATATAAATATATACATATATATACATATATATAAATATATACATATATATACATATATATACAAATATAAAAGTGAGCAAGGCGGAGGTTGCCGCCGAAACGCGTCTGAGCAGAAGTTGATGTAAAATAAACACCCTTGAACTAAGATACACGGAGTCAGCGCCTTCTTGGATGGTGAAGTTTGGTGTGGTATTAATATATACATATACATACATATATATATACATACATATACATACATATATATACATACATATATATACATATACATACATATATATACATACATACATATATATATACATACATATATATATATAAATACATATATATATATAAATACATATATATATATACATACATATATATATATACATACATATATATATATACATACATATATATAAATACATATATATATATACATACATATATATATATACATACATATATATAAATACATATATATATATACATACATATATATAAATACATATATATATATATACATACATATATATAAATACATATATATATATACATACATATATATAAATACATATATATATATATACATACATATATATAAATACATATATATATATACATACATATATATAAATACATATATATACATACATATATATAAATACATATATATATATACATATATATAAATACATATATATATATACATACATATATATAAATACATATATATATATACATACATATATATAAATACATACATATATATACATACATATATATAAATACATACATATATATACATACATATATATACATACATACATATATATAAATATTTCTCACCACGTTCTCCTTTTCCAAAGTACGTAGACGACACACCAGGAGTCTGCTGTGATGTGGAAGTTTATTGGCAGCAAAAAAGCAAACAACGCGTTTCACCTCACGGCTTGTTCACGTGAACAAGCCGTGAGGTGAAACGCGACCGTTCCGCGACCGTATCCCACACAGAGTGGGTGTAACGGCCCAAGAGGCAAGCGGTGTTGCAAGACCGCAGGCCCAAACTAATGGACGAGAAGACCTTCTTGCCAAACTGGTCATACCTCTTGGATTCCCGGTCGGGCGGGGCCGACGGGAATGCGGACTGGGAGGTCGAGGCCTGGATCACCAGACTCTCAGGAGTGGGGTGGGTAGACAGGAACTTGGGGTCGTCCGGACAAGGACGGTGGCGCCTGGCCACGTTCCGATCAACAGGCGCACCTGAAGCGGGCCTGGACCACGTGCCCAACAGAACGTCTGATAAGGCTTCATTAAACGGCAGCAGTGGCTCCTGTGGGCATGACTGCGGTTTGAAGACCTCAGTGAGGATGTTAGGCCTCACGGCCGAGACAGGGAGCTCAAGGTGTAAGGCCTTGGCAGCCCTCATCAGCACCACTGAATATGCAGCTCCCTCCACCGATGCCACGGTTGGAGGAGAGATCAAACCAGGGTTAGGAGAGTCGTCCAAACCACTGGCATCCCCCAAGTCACCTGTCCAGTCCGGGTCATACTGGCACTCGCGTGACAGAGGGTCCTCGGACCCCTCCCAACCTTCACCGAACTCTTCATCCTCTCCGTATTCGGAGTCAACGATGTAGACCGGCTCCTCGGGGTTCATGGGCCCCATCGGCGCCGGGACCGGCGTCGAGCGACGCCGGTCCGGCTCCGCGTCCAGCGTCGGGGAAGGTAGGGGAACGGCGCCGGAACCCCGCCGCCGGCCGGAGCCGGCACCGGAGAACCGGCGCCGCGCGGGGGCGGCGTCGGGGGTAACCCCGATGGTAACGGCGCCGGGGAGGCCGGAAGACCAGCCGGCGCCGATCCCGAAGGCCCTTGCGGCGCCGGGGCCGGATCACCCGACGGCGCCGAGGCAGGGACACCCGAACCGCCAGGGCCCCCAGACGGTAGCACTGGGCCCGAAGGCGCCGTAGGCCCCGTCGGAGAAGCGAGCGCCCTCATGGCCATGAGGAACGCCTCGATCTCCTCAGGCGTCGCGCCGTGCCCAGGGACCGGAGGGTTTGAGGCAGGCCGCGCCGGCGACTCACGCGGAGCCGCGGGGTTGGGGTCACCCGAGCCCCCGGCCGCATTCCACTCGGGCCACGGCGGCTACTACTGCCCTGGGCCGGAGAGTCCCCTTGCAGGACATTTGCCAAGCGGCTACGTGGGCCTCGCTGCACACCTTTGCGAGGCACTACTGCCTGGACAGTCAAGTCCGGAGGGATGGCTTCTTTGGCCGTTCTGTCCTCCAGGACTTTCTGGTGTAGTTTTGTATTGGTTCGCAGACCCACCACCGGGGTTGGTATTGCTGGGGTATGTATTCTAAGGTAAGGAATCTAACACTAACGTGTTTCTTTCAGATGAACAAGTTACTTACCTTCGGTAACGATATATCTGTAAGAAACATTAGTTAGTGTTAGATTCCTTTACGAACCCACCCATCCTCCCTTACATGGCACCAGTGTTGGTTCTCTAATGGCTCTGCGTCTCCTGGCGCGGAAAAGCTGTGTGCAAAGAACTGACGTCAGCGCGCGGAGGCGGCGTCTATATACTCCAGCGACGTCATCACGGCGCACGACGCCAACGACGGACGCGGAGCTGCAGGGGACGCCTGCAGACGACGCCTACCGACGCGCAGGGGTACTGCTACGCAAAAGTTTCCGGATCCAGACTGACGCCTGGGGATATTCTAAGGTAAGGAATCTAACACTAACTAATGTTTCTTACAGATATATCGTTACCGAAGGTAAGTAACTTGTTCGACGAGTGGTGTCGACTTCCGGAACGCTCGGCGCGGCTCCGCGACCGCTCCCTCGAACGCTCTCTCGACCTCCGGCCGGACCGGGACCGCTCCCGGTCCCGACGTGGGGCCGACACCCGGAGCTCCAGTAGCTTGCGGGACCGCTCCCGCCTAGCCTTGTTGGTGAGGGCCCGGCAGTCGACACAGGAGTCCACGTCGTGGTCGGGGCCCAGACACCGGAGACAGAGGCGGTGATGGTCTGTGACCGACATCGTACGCTCACAGTCATCACAGTGCTTGAACCCAGGCATCCTATCAGGCACAAAGAGAGAAATAACTATCGAAAAATTTGGTCAAAAGACCGGAGTACTGCTCTTCAGATCTGCGTCCACTGGCGCGGAAAAAAGAAGAACTGACGTCAGCGCGCGGAGGCGGCGTCTATATACTCCAGCGACGTCATCACGGCGCACGACGCCAACGACGGACGCGGAGCCGCAGGGGACGCCTGCAGACGACGCCTACCGACGCGCAGGGGTACTGCTACGCAAAAGTTTCCGGATCCAGACTGACGCCTGGGGATATTCTAAGGTAAGGAATCTAACACTAACGTGTTTCTTTCAGATGATTTGTTTATTATTTGGAGAGGCAGTGAGGAGTCTGCAACAAAATTCATCAACGATGTGAACATCAATGAACTAAATCTCAAATTCACTGCAACACTCAGCCAAAACAGTGTAACCTTCTTGGATACTGAGGTATATGTAGAAAACAACAAATTACATACCAGGGTTCTCCGAAAGAAAACGGCTGGAAACAGCAGTTTACATGCTGCGAGCGGCCACCCTAGGCATCTCATAGCAAGCATCCCCTATGGGGAGATGCTAAGAATGAAAAGAGGATGCAGTGACCCTGTGGAATTAAACAAGGCCCAGAATGAAAGCAAAAATAGATTTTTTGAAAGGGGATACTCAGCTGAAATGGTGGACAAAGCTATTGCAAAGTCAACAACACTATCTAGGGATGATCTACTGGAGGGAGGCTATCGGGAAAGACTGAATTTGACCACACAGGGTGACTGAGTTAAGAATCATAATGGGATTCAGTAGACAATCCAGGGACATCTATAGGATTGTCAATAAGTACTGGCCCCTTGTGAAGAAAGATCCTATTATTGGTAAGGATTTACCTACTAGGGTCTCTCTGACCTACAGCAAGGCTCCGTCCCTTAGGGACCAAATAGTGAACACCAACCCAGAACCAGTCCGAGGTAGTAGTTGGTGGCAATCAGGCAGGGGTTTCTACAAATGCAAAACATGCAAAGCATGTACCCATGGCGTTAATACCAAGACCTATAAAGATGGGTTTAGTGATATAGTACATCCAATCTCACAGGTATTAACTTGTAAGACCGACCATGCGGTATACATATTGCAATGCCCCTGCCCACTGATGTACGTTGGAAGTACAAAACTCCCGGTTCACCAACGTGTTCTCCAACATCTCAGAGCAATATCCCATGGAGACAATACCTACCCTGTGGCCCGTCACTATCGCGAGGTACACCAAAGTAATAATAAATCACTGACTTACTTTGTGATAGACAGCGTGAATACCAACAGACGAGGTGGGGATAGGGAAATCAGATTAAGAAAATTAGAGACAAGATACATTCTCTTATTGAATACAAAGGCTCCCACAGGGTTGAATGTAACTGAGGATATGTATACTTGCTTACTGTAAAAAGATTAGGATCAAAAATCTAAAGTTTTGAAAAAAGCAACAGTCTAGTTGAAACGCCTTATAGAAATAGGACAGCTCCTGGGCTGGAACAGGGGTCACTTGTGCTGTTTCCACATAATAATTTTTTGCTTTATAATCTGATTTTGAGACTATGGAACCGAGCTGCAACTGTTAGATGTTAGAAAAAAAGAAAAATAAGTTTTAAAAAAAGCAAAATTTAAAAAGTTAAAAATATAAATGAATATTAGCACGCATACAAGTCCAGTATATCTAGCTCAAAGGTCTTTATTCCTAAGTAGCTGATAGGACTTACATGATCTTGTTTTTAATGTATTGCACTTTTTCACTTTACTGTGGACATGGACAGATATGAATGCCATATTGCCTAAAAAAGACCATTGAATGATTATTGTGTAAATAGGACTAGTTGGGTTGAGACAATCAGAGTAAATATCCTCTTTTGAAAGCATGCCTTAGGGCAATGTCATATTTACAGATACATTGTGAACCTGCAATGATTCTTGCTTAACTAAGGTTATGATACGATATTTGATTGTTATCATAAAGGCAGTCTTCTTGCACCATTGCATGAGTTTGCACAAAATGTTCGAGCATTTTTAGCAGGATATATTCAAGATAGACAATGTATATTATGTAAATATGTAAAAGTGTAAATATATTGGAATAGTATTTATTCTATATATACATATTTTTCAGGTAACATTAATTTTGTACTAAAGATTGATATATATATTTTTGTATTTGACCAAGATTAACAAACGGAGAAAAGTCTTATTATTGAATAGTCAAGGGTATTTGACATATCATTCAAGCAATATTACAATCATTGTAAAAAAATGTTGTGATATACTGGGAGACCGGTTTTAAACTGTGAGTATTTTTTCCATGTCCACTCTTAAAATCAAGCATGTGATCAACTTTTTTTCAACACAGGCTGTCTCTTTAAAAGAACAGCTCACTAAGTTTGACACTGTCATGTGAACAAGGCTCCTCGGAGCCGAAACGTCATACGATGTGCTTGCACTAAATTAAAACGATCTGCACTGAATTGGACCGTGTCTGCGTCTGTCTATGGAGCGGGAGGGACGCCTCGCCCTGTGGAGATCTATCGCTGATTCTTTGGGGACACACAGAGACACAGAGACACAGACACACAGAGACACACAGACACACAGACACACAGACACACAGAGACACACAGAGACACACAGAGACACACAGAGACACAGACACACAGAGACACACAGAGACACAGACACACAGAGACACACAGAGACACAGACACACAGAGACACACACAGAGACACACACACACACACACACACACACACACACACACACACACACACACACACACACACACACACACACTCTGCTCAAGGTTTCCACCAGGTTTGCCAAAGAAACTACGCACTCCGGGGGTAGTTCTTAGATGTTTATTTCAAAATTTGCAACAGACGCGTTTCGGCGCTCCGCCTTCCTCAATGTTACAAACATTGATGGTAGGCGCCATGTTTTAACAGCAATCTAGCATGCATTGGTGGCAAAAACAAACAAGGGACTATGATCATGCGCCATATTGGATGTTGTTAACATTGTACGTCACATTTTGTTCCAGTACACTAATAATACCATAGTAGCTCATCTACTCGATTCCGCTACAGTTATGCCTAAATTATATCGTAAGCACAAAAATGAAAGCTTATTACGCGCACAATGTAAATTTTAAATTGCGAGCACATTTCTGCAATCGTGTTATCACGCCTTGTATCGGCCAAATTATTCAGCAGTGTCTGAGTTACTAATTCTCGCATATAATTATGTAACAGCTTGCTATATCGACATTTGATATTGATGACATAAACTTAAGCTGTTATCTTATCTAGTGACAGTGTCCATTAATCACTATGCCATCTTGAAATTTCATACCCAGTCTGAAATACGCTGTTTAGCCATTCACTGGCGTGAGCGTGAACAACATCCAATATGGCGCATGATCATAGTCCCTTGTTTGTTTTTGCCACCTGGTGGAAACTTTGAGCAGAATATTTTGCGATATATTAGAAATACTGTCAATTTTCTAATGGAACAGATGGTTGGACCTACAATATACATTTGATACATTGAGAAGTTTATACTATCTACACTTGCACTTTAGTTGTTAACATATGCACTTTTGCACAATGCCTCTTCTCTGGTAGAATATACGTGTACTGAGAATAAATGATGTTAGAATAGAGACAATATTATACATATATTTTTAAGTACTCGTAATTCACAGGCAGTTCTTCTTTTTTGGTTGAAAGAATAAATCAGATTTAACCGGTAATATGAAAATGTCATGGCTATCACCATGCTCGCAGTCTTGGAATTATCCAATGAGACCTTTTAAAAAGATTTGTATTTATTATTTTACAAATATTTGTGACACTTAGCACTTTGCATGTTTTAAATTATTTATTGAGCATGTATCTTTATATAATATTCTCTGTGTGTGTCATACCATATCAATCTGCCTCTATGTATAATTGTACAAAGATGGAGATAGCCAGATAAGCATGTTTTCTGTGCCTATGATCATATGACCTGTGATGTTAAGATCTGGGAGGGGTATAACTCACTTTAAATTAGTAGATGGTGTTTTCACTTGTGACACGTGATCAAGGGCTTACAGGCTTGAAACGCGTTGTGTTTGGGTCACTTGCAATAAAATCATCTTGCCCACTTGAAAAACCTCGGAGGTCTGTGTCTCTTTCCTCGCCTGTCTGCGGCAAATCAGGAAGTGGTTTGAATATATATATATATATATATATATATATATATATATATGCACGAATGCAGCTCTCTCACCAAACCAGCGCAGCAGCCGCCACAGCAATGATGGAAAAGAAAGCCACGCCACTCCAACGTCCGTTATGGGCTAAAAACGATTTATTAAGCGCTCAAGGCCACCAGATCTTACGCATTTCGGGCGTCCGCCCTTGTTCACAGATCGTTAGTCAGTAAGTTCACAATGGCTTAAGTACAAAAAGTTTTTCCCGGGCATTTTTTTCTTCACAACCACGTGATGAATTGACATAAAAGACACACTACCTAGCTTAGGCTGAGGCAGTCTTTCCTCTAAATCAGTGCCAAGATGGATATATACATGAGTAGAATAACAACATGAATGCGTTTTTTAAAATCACAATCAAAATACAATTCATTTTATAATTAAAAAAATAAATATATTGTAATCTATAAAAATATATATACATTTTTATAAAAAACATGTAATTTGAGACACTGTGCAAATATCGCAATTTTAGTAGTGGTAGCAATTGGTCACTGGTACATAAATGGCATATTATGTACAAAGAGAAAATAATGTCAAATCATTAAAATCTAATGCCAGTATGTGACACCAATGCAGTCTCAAATCTATCTGACAATGGATTTGTCCGATGTAATATCAGCATGAATGCTTAGTGTATTGATTGTGATAAATTACGTATAACATGGTCACAGGATTAAATCGTGCAATACGTAAGAGTTTAATGACTGCCTATAATCATGCCCCCTTAGTCTGTGTCAAAATAGAAGTGATGGAAAGGTTTTTAGAATGTGTGTGCCCCCCAGAAGGAAGGGAATAAAGTAAAGGGAAAATTAATTTTTTATAAATACATATTTTTTTCAACATGTGAGCCATGATGAGTAAAATTGATTCAGTGAATGTAATTCTAAACAGAAACTGAGAAAGAAACAGGAAAGCTAGGCACTGGCAGACTAGCTGAAAGTAAGTATAAATTGGCCAACAAAAGGACATTACAGAAACACATGAAGATCTTCCGTAGTGTTAAGACCATTTGGGAAACGGCTATCCAGTTCAAGAATGAACTGAGATTCCAATCTCCTGAGCATGAGATCCCTATCTCCCCCCCTGATAGGTTTGGGTACGGAGGCTATGACAAAGTATGTTAAACAGTCAAGATTATTCTGGTGGATGGCTTTGAAATGACGGGCCACAGGGTATGAGCTGTCGTTGTTCACGATGGCTCGAAGGTGTTGTAGAATTCTGACATGCACCTGTTTGCCTGTGCTGCCTACATATCTGAGGCCACAGGTGCATGTCAGAACATATACTGCAAAGTCTGTTTTGCAGTTATGTTTCCCCTTAATTTCCACAGGGTCAGGTCTAAAGGGTGTGGAGTATTTGGTGGTGTTTATCCCAAATTTACATGCTCTACAACTGGAACAACGGGTAAAGCCAGGCCTGGCCATCCAATTATCTTGTTTAGTCAGTTCAGGAAAATCCCGACTGAGTTGGGTTCTCATACTTGATCCTTTCCTATAGGTGATAATAGGTCTATCCGCTATTCTGGGGGCCAGCACCAAGTCAGTTTTTAAAGCTGGCCATCTTTGGTTCATGATAGAACGTATATATATATATATATGTCACATACAATATATTGTTTCCGGGGTCCTGCGCATGGGCGGGAATATTCTAATGCTTATGACTATTGATGAGGATCCCCTGGAAGAGAAGCAACAAATAGTTGCTTTGTCTTTCTGAATTATTTTGTTCGGTCAACATAATATAGCAGAGCTCTTTTAACGTCTAGTGTGTGTAGAGCTCTTTCAGCCACGGACTGTTGTTTTGAAAGAAAACTGGCCATTCTATGGACTGATTGATGTGGAAAGTGGAGATAACTTTTGGCATACATTTAGGGTTTGTACGAAGCACTACCTTATTGTGGTATTTGCATGAAAGGTTCCTGAATGGTTAGTGCCTGTAGCTCACTCACTCGCCTGAGGGAGGTAATGGCAGTTAAAAATGCCACCTTCCGGGGGGCGTGGTTTGCGGCAGAGTGCAATGGCCGCACTCTAGATATGCTCCGAAAGACCCGTGGCACTAAAGACTGACACAGCCCACGGAACGGCGTAAATTTTGGCGGACACAGCGTGCTGTGCTGCCGGGCGCCCCTGGGTGACTCGAACGGAGGACTTCTGGCCCCGGGATCTCAAGTGAAGGAGATTGGGTCGCC
Organism: Lissotriton vulgaris; assembly: GCF_964263255.1. NCBI lineage: Eukaryota > Metazoa > Chordata > Amphibia > Caudata > Salamandridae > Lissotriton > Lissotriton vulgaris. The sequence continues at coordinate 536,164,097 of NC_141694.1, forward strand.
ATCGGAGCGGAGGACCGGCCCAGGCAAAATGGCGGCATCGGAGTGAGACGGAGCTGGAGCTCAGACGAGGGCTTACTGTGCCCTGATGCGGGATTGCCAATCTGCCCGCTCATATTGACTCCGGCTAAGATCTGGACAAAAGACGCATGGCGACGGGCTGCTGAGAGCCCTCGGGTGTTGCTGGAGGAGCGATACGGAGGTGAGGTGCGGCCGGCCCCGGGCACAGCTGTAAATATAGGCCCCGGCCTTGAGGCCTACTGCCGGTGGGTGCAGGGGGCAGGGCCTGGGACGCCGGGATCCGGAGTGCTTCAGGCCGTTCCTCCCTACCCTCACCCTCTCCTGGACATTAAGCCCGTGTGGTGAGGAGCGGAGATGCCCCATAACGTGTGACGAGGTCCAGAGACTGACTCCCGATTACTGTTAGAGCCGGAAACAAGAGGTGTACAATGCCGCAAGGGGCCACCTCACCGCCTGCCGCCTACGTACCTTGCCGGCCTGACGGCAAGGAGGGTCAATTGTGTAGAGCTACTGCGCGCCCTTGGAGGTGAGCCTTACAAAATCGCTGAGGAGGGGACCAGCTGACCTCGGGCGGCTACTGATCGGGGCCCGGGCCAGGGGGCCTAGTGTCAGTGGAGTGCCGGTCACAGTGCACAGACAACTGGGGATCGGGGTACTGTGTGCCATCTTCGCCTCCCCCGTCATCATCGGCGGTTATCCCTCTGAGGACTGTGTGGAGGGGAGCGGTGATAAATGGGGCACCGCGGGTGGATCCTGAGCACCTGAGAACGTGAGATGCACTACCTCTTCTCCCCCCCAATGAATGCTGGCGCAGGGGCCGTCGGGCTGCGGACTTGAGGTGGCAGCGCCGACTGCGACTGGAACGCGGCCTGCATGAGCTTGAGGCCCAGCGGCAGGGAGCTTTGTACTGGGCCTGGACTACTGCCATCGTGATCTGGTGGATGATTGGTGGCGGAGACCCTGGGATGGAGACGGAGCTATCCCCCCGCCCCCTGTGAAAGGTTGCGCCATTCCTCTGCTCCCAGGTACTATTGATTAGACTGTTAATTTTTAAAGTGAAGGGCGCCATCCTGCTTGTGCGACACTGCGGTGAGGGGGACCTTGGACACTCTCCATATTTGGGGCCCGGGATTGCTTAGGCTTGTATGCCGACGGAGCCGAGGTGGAGCGGAGTGGATTCGTTTTGGGTCTAAGCCTACGTCCTGGAGCCCTCCTCAGGGGGATGATGTTCTCTGGTGCATGGAACTGCCTCTCCCTCCTTCTCAGACACGAGGTATTTATTGCGGACGCCTTGTTTCCACATGGCCGATGGCACTGAACTGGTCATCTGCTACCCTACACCGCAAGACCTGTTCTGAGGCACAAGTGTGGTCAGTTTACGAATGAGCCTGGCATGTGTAACGCTCAGGGCCGGTCCTAGCCATGGGCGGTATGGGCAGCTGCCCAGGGCCTCGTGCTAAGGGGGGCCCTGCCGCCGGCCCCGCAGTTGCGGGAATACTAAATAATGATGGCCTGGGGAAAAGCGCTGCTCAGTGACCACAGCACAGTGCATTCTTCCGTCCGTCGAATAATATAGAGAGTGATATGGCGCGGCTTCGCTCTTTTATTTAACAGACTTACTTGTGCGTAAATCTGCAAGCAGGAAAACGATTGAATTTGGCATCTGAGGTAAGGAAGAGCCTGCGGGACAGGTTTAGAGCAAATTGGATTATTATGTATGTGCTACTCGCCCGTTTTTTTTCTCAACTCTACGCACATGTAGCCCAGTACAATCAAGGCTTAGTGGCTAAAATAATCTACTTACTAAATATTGAAATGTGTGGGAAGGAGTCAAGTTGTTCTTTTGAGCAGGTCTCGATGCTCCGACTGGGCCCACCGAAGTGGCCCTGCTGATGCTAGCTAGCGCCTGGAAGGGGGTATTGATGCTGCAGCACACTGCTGGAGCATCGCAGCGCTCACAGGGGCTAAAGAATCGACCAGGCCAGTGCGGCAAGATGGTGACTGCAACCCTCACGCTCTGCTGACTTGGAGCCAGGGCCATGGGTTAGCCTGGGCCAGGAGAGTGCCACACAGCGCCTCCCAAGGCTTGCTTTGTCTGTTGCATTCTCCGAATTCTCCAATGGTTGCTGGCTGCCCGGAGGCGGCAGATTCGATGCGTAACTTCACATCAAGTAGTGAGTCCACCAAGGAGGCATAAACCATGGGGTGGCACAGAGGCCCTTGCATGGAGCCTCCGAGGAGCTGAGTCTGCTCTAATGACTAGCGGGATTACAATAAGGCGCATCCCTTGGATGAACTAATGCACGTGCCTTAGAGACCACTGCCCCCCCCCCCCCCTTCAGACTAACCTATGCCTGATTAACAGTGCCTCTTTGCTTGCTTTACTTCTGGATAGAACACGTATGGCGCGCATAGTTGCTTTAACAGTTTTTAAAAGGGTCGTTGAGTCATTTTATACTGTGCATGCTTTATCTCTCACACTTTTTTCCACCATCAAGTGCAAGACATGTAAAGAGGACCCCTCAGGCACTAGACAAAAATGTTTCCCACATAGCCTCAAAAGAAGCAAAATATACAAACCACCCTCCCCGCACGGTGTAGCATTTTACCCAAGTAAACAGGCGCTTCAGCTCCCCATATAAGTGCAGTAAGCGATCTATAAAAGGTACAATACAAAATGTCTCGACCCACGCCACAGAGCAGACACTGACGCTGAATAATGAAAGTGCTGCAGCTCCAAGTTCATAGCTTATATTGCAGGCGTACACAGTTTGCAGTTCCTCCTTTGAGAATCAGAAACCTGAATATAGAATCCAAAAGCACAGACTCGAGCGTTGCTTATTTGTAATTAATAACGTATTTTGTTTTAACCATTAGAAAATTAAACATCGTAATTTTTTTTCTAAACACGATAAACTCCCAACCTCTAAGAATTAAGATACATGTTCACATCTGGTGTTTATTTTGATTTCTGGGTTTGCTGAGGGATGCAATATAGGTTTTCGATTTTGTACACTGAATTATGGAGGTTTTTAAGCCATGATTAGGCACTGCTCTAGTTACACCCAACTATTTTCATTTTAGTATAGGAAACAATCCGCTGCTCAACAAAAAGAGCACATCAAAAAAAAAAGAGAATTCATAGCAAATTATATTTAATAGGACTGAGTATATGACTTGCTTGCTAAAAGATGCCCAGCTCAAAGGTACCAACCCACTGAAATGTAATCAAAATAAATACACTTGTGGTATTCAGTGTTCACAATTCGGATTATTTGGAATTCTAAATGTACTGTAAAATATTACTGCAAAAGAGTTGGTGCAAGTTTTTTTTTTTTTAAATATGGAGGGCCAGATGTACTAAGCATAAGATTGGTGTGGGCTAGGGTTCCTGGAGTTTAGGGTTCAGGTCATGTTTTTGCTTCATGCATATTGGAGTTGGCATGGATTGGCTGTGAATTGGTGTGTTTTCGTGCTTTAGTAGTGATTGACACGGCCAGGGATCCAGGGTTCACAACAAAACGCGACGCAGCTCAGAGCATCACCTGCCAGGAAGAGACAGGAGCAGATTTAGTTGCATCCCTGTGACCCCACTTCCCTTCCCCCCACCCTATTACCCCGGAGCTGTAGTAGACACAACAATATACTCACTGCGCAGGGATCAGGAAGTAATACGGCGCAAGAGAACACCCACCGTCGAAAAAGGAGCCCCCGAAGGGGCAGACTAAAACAGCGCCCGCCCGGCTGACATGGGATCAAGAAAAAGTGCCCCTGACTCGCCGTAAGCAGTTTACTACAGTACTGGGATCACAGGATGCAGATTATACCAGTGCCGGGCAAACCGGCATCCGATCAAATGACCACCAGACTTTATTAAGAGTACCTTAGAAAAACAGAGGGCTCAGGTACAGGAGAGTACATCGGAGTCAGTTTACACTGACACCCGGTTTACATTCAGCTGAAAATAATAACACATCACCAGGCTCACCAACTGGTGTTCTAACTCATCATCATCCTGGTCTCGGTGGATCCCCACCGAGACCAGGAAGACGGTCACCCAGGCCCTCGTCACCAGCCGACTGGACTACGGCAACGCCCTCTACGCCGGAACCACCGCCAAGCTCCAGAAGAGACTACAGCGGATCCAGAACACCTCAGCCAGACTCAGCCTCGACATCCCACGACACAGCCACATCTCCGGACATCTGAGAGACCTGCATTGGCTCCCCGTCAACAAAAGAATCACCTTCCGTCTCCTCACCCACGCACACAAAGCCCTACACGATCAAGGCCCGAGCTACCTCACCAACCGCATCAACTTCTACGCACCCAAACGCCTCCGATCAGCCAGCCACGCCCTCGCCGCCGCCCCCCGCATCCGAAGAACGACTACAGGAGGAAGGTCCTTCTCCTACCTGGCCGCCAAGACCTGGAACTCCCTCCCGACCGACCTGCGCCTGACCCAAGACCACCTCTCCTTCAGGAAGAAGCTCAAGACCTGGCTATTCGAGCAGTAGCAGCACTCCCCCCTCCCCCCCCCCCAGCGCCTTGAGACCCTCCGGGTAAGTAGTGCGCTCTATAAATGTCTTGATTGATTGATTGATCAACTCATCGGCAGCGTGCCATGCCAGCAGCAGACTCATTGGCAGCATATTATAGCAGACTCGGGGCGGGCTCATCTCAGGGTACAAAAATAGGACCTGGTTCATCTCCAGAACATAATAACAGATCTAGCCTCACCATCAGCACATTACAGTAGTACTGGGTGGACTCATTAGCAACGTACAGCAGCAATTGGCTGAGCTCGCCAGCAGGTGTTTATGGAAGCACTGTAGGTTCATCACCAGCAATTTACAGGCCTCATCAGCCCTACAGCATGGGCATTGAGGATTCACCAGCAGCATCGGGCTCGTTGACAGCGTATTATAGAAGCCCCTGGGCTCATTAGCAGCATATCATTTGATATCTTGGTGGGCTCATCAGCAGATGATTCTGTCTCATCATTGGTAGATTCTGGTGTAAAAGGCTCATTGGCAGCAAATTATACCAGCACCAGACTCATCGGCAGAGTAAACCAGCGCGGGACTCATCAGCAGAAATATTTATGTCTCAACAGCATACTAGATCAGCAGGGCATAGGGCTCATCAGCAGAAATAATTATGTCCCAGCAGCATACTAGCTCAGCAGGGCAGAGGGCTCATCAGCAGGTTATTGCAGTACCGAAATCATAGCACCAGATGAAATCGATAGCTGTAGCCTGGGAATAATAAATGATGATGATGTTACTGATATCCACATTAGTTTGCTTCACTGATGCCAAATAACTAAGATCAAAAGTCCCGCGAAGTCACTTTCTGTGATGTCACTTGGAGGGGTCTCACATCTTCCCTTTCGCCCAGGGCCTCAGAAGGCCTAGGACCGGCACTGGTAACGCTGGTAAATGCTTAGGGGTAACCTGCTATTGGAACGTGTTGCTGGGCTTTGAAGCCCCGCGGATAGTTCGCAGTGTGAACTGTTGGCTCCTGTCGATCTGTCGGTGACATAGCAAGCTTTGAGAACTGTCGCTGTGCGCGCTCTTATTTTGTCCTCTATGCCGTCAAGGAAGATGGCTACAGGAGGCAGGGGTTCCAGAAGCGCCCCACAGGCGTGGTTGGCCATATTCGCTTGGACCAAGGGCGGTGACAAAGGAGTCTCGCCTAGATTGAATAAAGATGCCGCGACGCAGTCGCAGACGCAGGAGCCCACGCTTCATGACGTCATGGCGGCCATAGGAGGCATGCGCACGTCAATTGAATCTGTCACAACGGAGGTTTCCTTGCTCCGTACAGACTTCAAACAAATAAACGAAAAAGTGAAGGAACTTAAGGTGGTAACGGCGGCGCTACAGGAGGATACTTCTGAACTGCAACGTCAAGTGTGGATCTTGGAGAAGAAGCAAACTCAAATGGCACAGCAATTGGATGATTATGAAGGGAAAGCTTGTCGGAACAATATACGAATTCTCAGAGTTCCGGAAAAAACAGAAGGGCCCGTTGTGGACCTCTTTGTAGAAGAGTTGATTACCCAACACCTGAAACCAAAGTCTCTCTCCACTTATTTTTCCATTGATTGAGCCCATAGGGTGCCGGGCGGTCGCCCCAAGGTAAGGGCTCCACCCAGACCCGTAAGACAGGGACAACATCCTGCAGGCGGCCAGAGCGGGTCCTTAGCTGAAGATAGACAACTATGAGGTCTCTTTCTTCCCTGATTTCACAGCGCGAGTTCAGGCACAACGGCACAGCTTTCAGGCAGTGAAACGGGAACTGTGTAGCAGAGAAATCCGATACGCTATGCTCTTCCCGGCCAAATTGAGATGGAGAGGAATGGTAAAATCCTGGTTTTTCGACTTCCCAGAAGCAACCTGGGAATGGCTGGAGGGATGGACGAGGGTCGGCGACATGAGGAGCACCCGCCGCGATGGGGCGGACCGGAGGGGAGGTGGGGAACCTGGTGCCTCTGCGACAGAGACTGTCTTGGAAACTAGTGAACTGGACGAACAGGGCTGAGTGACGTTAATCGCCCACAGAAGGACTCACTCTTGAAACAGCTCGCAAGTATTGGGTCGGGATGAAGCTGAAGGATCTTGGGGTTTTGGGGGAGGGGCATTGAAGTTTCAGGGGTGCCGGAACCAGGAGTTCCAGATATGTAACAGGTCAGATTCATGGTTTATCATAGACATGTTATGATATTGTTCTAAAGGTTGTGTCTTCTAAATAACAAGTACTGTTTTACTGACGCTATTTGAGGTGCCACGGGACGGGTGTGAGCGCATCACCTCTGTAAGTTTAGCACAGGTAGGGCGCATATAGGCACTCTGCCATGTTTGGGGGTGGGCAGTTTGAGGTCCACGGGCAGGGGAGCAGGGTGGGGGGTAGAGGGGAGTTGGGTGAAGGTTCTCGAGACAATTCAATCCAAAGTTATTACCTGCTGTGACACTGAGAATTCCAATGAGGATGTTGGAGGGAGGGATGGGTTGGTTGTATTCTGTTTTGTGTTTTAGTTTAGGGCAGCAATTCAAGGATATGGGAGAGCAAATGTGTGAGGCAGTAGTGAGCTTTCAAGGATGTTATGTATGGAATGGCAAACGAGGTTGTGGATGACCAGATAATAGATGATCCCGCCCCGGTCCTGGCTCCAGTGTCCCCTCTAACCCTGGTCACTGTGAACGTACGAGGCTTGGGACATAAAATTAAGAGGGGATTGGTGTTGCAATATGTACGTAGGGCAGCCCCAGCATTGGTATTGCTTCAAGAGACGCATCTGGTGGGTTCGACATGTAAGGCTTTGGATCAGTGGGGGTATGCGATGGCAGTGCATTCTGAGTTCTCCTCTGGCTCCAGGGGGTTGGGAATCCTACTGCGTAAACGCTTTCCTGTTATAATACAGCAGGTGTGGAAAGATGCACAAGGACAATTTGCAGCAGTCTCCTGCTTGTGGGAGGGAAAGAGGTTTAATGTGGTATCGGTGTATATCCCTGCGGCACTGCACTCAGTTGCTCTCCCCGCCCTCAGTGCATTTTTAATAACGATGCCGGAGGGCGAACTCATATTGGGCGGTGATTTCAATGCGGTTCTGGACGAAGGAATTGACCGTCACCCCAACAGGATGACAGGGCTGCGTAAAGCGCGGCTGACGGGCTATGTAGAAGCTATGGGTCTTACGGATGGGTGGAGGTTTAAACACTCCGGGGATCGAGGCTACACCTTTTAATCCGGGGTACATAATAGTCTCTCATGTATTGATCATTTTTTTGTCTCTGCTGACAGCTTGCCCCATATCACGGAGATTAAGATAGGCCAGAGGGGTGTCTCGGATCATTTCCCAGTCTCCATGGTATATTCCTCCTATGTGAGGGCCCGGAGGCGCATCTTCCCAATTTCACCTCACTTTTTGCAAATTCCGCAAATCAGTAAAGACTTGGTCACGGCTACGAAGTGCTACTTCCAAGAAAATACCGCTTCCATTGATTCGCCGGTGGTCCTGTGGGAAGCATAAAACACGGTGCTCAGGGGCCAGGCGATAGCCTCTATAACAGGTCATAAACGGGCTGTGCAAGAAGACCTTAGAGTACTAGAATACGACCTTGAAGTTTTGCAATCCAATCATGATGTTGATCCTACTGAGGAGGCTGCGCGCCAGCTGCGCCTCAAGCAGGCAGAAGTGACGGAGTATCATCGTGTGCAGGTCAGACAGCGGCTTTTGCATACTCAGCATATTGTATATGAGGTTGGAGATAAGGCGGGGAGACTTCTGGCATGGTTTGAAAAGAAAGACAGGGCCCAGAGGACGATAGCGCAGCTTCGCACTGCTGACGGTACGGTCAGCACTACCCCTATGGGTATAGTAGACACCATGGCCAATTATTATGAAGCGGTTTAAACCTCCTCCTTTGGTATGTCCTCCGAGGAGGCACAGACCTACATTACGCATATTCAAATGCCCCCCCTTTCAGATATTGACACCGAATTGTTAGACTCAGACTTTACGATAGATGAGGTCTGGGTGCTAGTCATTCGTTACAGCCAGGCAAGGCCGTGGGGCCGAATGGGATCCCCACAGAACTTTATAAGTGCGTCTCGGATCACGTGGCTCCGCATCTGTTACGTATGTTTGAATACAGTTTGCCTGTGGGAGTACTCCCCGGTGATCAACGGACGGCTACGATTATCGCCATACCGAAACCTGGCAAACCTCCGGACGAATGTACATCATATGGTCCTATTTCATTGTTAAATGTGGAGGCAAAAATACTGGCCAAAATGATAGCTATACGACTGACCCCGCACTTGGCGACACTTATTCACTCGGACCAATCCGGATTCATGCCGAATAGGAGAATTGCTCTCAATTTAAGGCAAGTCCATGCGGTGATGGCGCAGATCCCAGCTTTGTCAGAACCGGCTGTGATCCTGTTGTTAGATGCGCGAATGGCTTTCGACATGGTCGAGTGGCCGTATCTCTTTGCGGTACTGCAACATTTAGGCTTCGGACCAAAGCTTTGTGCTTGGGTGAAGCTCCTGTTTACAAACCAACTTGCGCATGTTGTAGCTAACGGCCAAATCTCCAGGGATTTTAGGCTGGGCCGTGGTACGCGTCAGGGGTGTCCCTTATCGCCACTGCTCTTCGCACTGATCTTGGAGCCGTTGGCAGCTTGGATACGGTGGGACCCCATGATCAGGGGTCTCAGCTGGACCGAGGCCTGGGAGGACCACATATCGCTATATGCTGATATTCTTCTTTATTTAACTCTTCCTAGGCATTCACTCAAGGTTCTTCTTAACATCTGTGAGATCTTTGGGCGAGCCTCAGGATATACAATTAATTGGGCCAAGTCGGTGTTATTTGTCCTCAAAGGGCCACCACCGCGTCTCCCGGACGGCTGCCCCCTGGTGATCACTGATGGGCCCTTCAAATATTTAGGGGTGTGGGTGACACCTAGTCAGGTGATTTTTTACCACCGCAATTTATTACCCCCACTCGAAAGATTCCGCACGGATGTGAGGCACTGGCATACCCTACCATTGACCCTTCTAGGTAAAGCAGCGTTATTTCAAATGATGACCCTACCGCGCTTGCTGTATATCCTGGAAAATACTCCGTTTCTCGTGCCTCCTAAATATTTTACGTCCATAAACGCGCTGGGTTCTGGTCTCCTCTGGGGGGAAAAAACCGGCACGCATTTCCCGGCAAAAGTTGGTGCGAGGTTGGTTCAATGGCGGCATAGGGCTCCCGGATTTCCAGTTGAACTACTGGGCTGCCCAATTGAAGATTATAAATCACTGGCTCCATGCTCCTCAGACTGAGGCTGCGTTTAAAGAGGACAGGTACGACCTAGGGGGCGGAGGAGTGATGGCCGCACTCTATGACCCTAGAGGAGTGGCGGCCCTGTTGGGCCCTACGGCTCACACAGTAAACTTATGGTATCAGGCTTCTGCTCGCCTCAAATGTAAGAATACGATCACGCAGATGACGCCACTTTGGGCATCGCGGAGCCTCAGTCGGCTCTGTAATAGTAAGGGTTTTGAGGCCTGGGACCACATAGGTATATCGACGATTGGAGACCTCTATAGGCGGGGTGCGATTCTCACCTTTCACCAGCTGGCGGCTCAATTTAACCTGGTGGAGAAGGAACGTTTCTGCTCTCTGCAAATCACTCACGTTCTCAAGTCTGTGCTCCCAGCTGAAGGAAAGTTATTAGCATCCACTCCCATAGAAGATAGACTGCTTAAGGAGCACATGCTGAAAAAGGCGACCTGGTTGGTCTACCATAAGTTGGTCAATAATATTCCTGACCCTATGGAAAGACTTAGAATGGCCTGGACTGCGAAAATAGGTGACTTCGATGAGTCGGACGGGCAGGCTGCGCTCTCCTCTCCTCAGGAGGTCGCTGTGCCGTCGCGGCTCAGACTGATACATCTTAAAGTCCTACACCGAGTATATTACACTAGGGTCACACTACATAGGATAGGAAGAATCGCACACTACAGTACTGCTTGAGGGACTGCGGGGAGATGGGGACGTTTTACCATACTATCTGGGATTGCCCATTGATTGCTGGTTACTGGTCCAAGGTTATGCAAACTATATCTCAAGTGGTGCATGTTTCGCTGTTCCCTGAGCCGCGCCGTTGCTTGTTGAACATATTAGAAAAACACCTGCAGGATTGGGCAACGCTGGGTATTATGTATGCTAAACGAAATGTAGCTAAGGCCTGGGGGTCCCCATAGTTACCGGCGCTTAGGGCCTGGAGTACGGATATGGATTCAGCGATGATTGCCGAAAAGGCGGTATATCTAAATCGGAAATGCCCGTGAAAGTGGGCAAAAATTTGGGGAGCCTGGAATAAATATAAAGGATTTATTTGTGAACCACCGCACATGGAAAGTGATAATGATTCGGATCGATAGGGAGGGGGGTTGAGATAATCCTGGAGTGGAGAAATTGTGTTCTATCAATGTAATGATTGCAATATTGATGTTCCATTGAAATAACCTGCTATGGCCACTATGTATCGCCTTATTAACTGTGCTCGATTGATATATACAATGTAAACCTTGAGAATGCCCATTATTTATTTTTCTTAACAATAAAATTGTTTAAAAAAAAAAAAGCCACCTTTCATGTTAAGAACTGTAGTTCACATGAATGAAGTATTTCGAAGACGGGTCCCATGAGTCTGGTAAGTACTACGTTTAAGTTCCAGACTGGAGAAGGTGGATGCTTTGGAGGGTTAAATCTTTTAAGTCCTTCCATAAAAGCTTTGATAGGTGGTATTCTGAACAGGGACACATGTCTGTTTTGAAGATATGGTGCTATAGCAGCAAGGTGTAGCCTTATGGATGAGTATGCTAGGTTACATCTTTGAAGATGCAGCAGGTAACAACTGAAGTTTTGGATGGAGGCATCTAATGGGTTGATTTGGTTATTTTTACAATAAATTACAACTCTTTTCCATTTAGCTGCGTAGCATGCTCTGGTAGTGGGACGCCTTGCTTCTTTGATAATGTTCATACAGTCTGGAGGCAAGTTAAGATATCCGAACTCTAAGACTTCAGGAGCCAGATCGCTAGGTTCATCTGATTGGGATCTGGGTGCCCGATTTCTCAATGGTTCTATGTTAGCAATTGTGGCGAAAGGTGCAGTCTTTGGTGAGGAACTACTGAGAGTTCTAGGAGCGTCATGTACCATGGCCGTCTTGCCCATGTGGGAGCAACCAGGATCATTATGAGTGACTGTTGCTTTAGTTTGCGTGCCACTAATGGAATCAGTGGGGTTGGTGGAAACGCGTACGCAAATCTGCCTGACCAGTTCATCCATATCGCATTGCCTTGTGACAACGTGTGTGGGAACCTGGCAACATAGGATAGGTATTTTGAGGTTTCGTTTGTGGCACAAACAAATCTATCTCTGGATGTCCCCACATTTGGAAGAATGGTTGGAGAACTTGAGGGTGAATCTCCCATTCGTGTATTTGTTGACTGTCGGCTTAGTAGATCTGCTATCTGATTGTCTATTCCTGGGAGGTGTTCTGCCAGGAGATAAATGTTTTGTGGAATTGTCCACTTCTATATGCTCTGTGCTAGGTGAGATAGCTGCAGAGAGTGTGTCCCTCCCTGCTTTTGGATGTAGTACATGGCTGTCATTTTGTCCGTCCGGATTAACACAGCCTTATTGCACAAGTATTTCTGAAAGGCTTTCATTGCTAGAAATACTGCTAGTAACTCTAAGTGGTTGATATGTAGTGTCTTTTGTTTGACTGTCCAGAGACCTTGTACTGTGTATTGAAGGAGATGGGCTCCCCAACCTGTCAGTGATGCGTCCGCTGTTAATACTACTTGTGGAACTGGCTCTTGGAACAGTCGCCCCTTGGAAAGGCTTTGTGGGTTCCACCACTGCAGAGAGCTGTAAGTGCGACGGTCTACCAACACTAGGTGTTTTAGTTGTCCTGGAGCTTGGTTCCATTGCCGTGCCAGGCATTCCTGTAAGGGACGCATTTGAAGCAGAGTATGAGGGACGATGAATATGCAGGAGGCCATCATGCCTATAAGCTACATGAACACTCGAGCTGGCAGGGAGTGTTGTGGCAGAAATCTTTGAGTGAGACTGTATGTTGGCTATCCTGGCTGGATTTGGATATGTCTTCGCCACTATTGCCTTAGATTTGGATATGCCTTTGTATCTATTGTTGCTCCCAGATATTGTTGTATGTGGGAGGGTTGCAGATGAGATTTTGGGTAATTTATGGAAAATCCTAGACTGTGTAGTAGCTGTATTGTCTGAGGTATGGCTGGCACACTGTGCGTATGAGTTGACTTTTATGTGCCAATCGTCGAGGTAGGGGAACATATGGATGTGCTGCCTCCTGAGGTGTGCTGCTACTACTGCTATACAAAAGGGGGTGGTGAAGGACGGAGCATCTGAACCAATCAAACACTCACACCCGTCAACAGATCTGGGTTTAATCCATGACCGTTCTTTAGCCCACTCTGCCACCCCAGTTCAGACATGGCCATATGCAAATCAGTCTGACCCTGTGCCTCATGGGAACAGTCCAGCCCGAACTGCCAAGCTATGCCTTCCCTGGACCCGAAACAAGCTTCCTAGGACCGGGTTCTGGCATTCCAGCCATCTTCAGCCAGGCTTGCTTGAATCCCTTGGCAAAGTGAGCAAGGGACTCACGTCTGAGCATACCCTGCCAACTTATGGCGAACAAAGCGGTACAAAAAGGGGTGGTGATGGACGGAGCATCTGAACCAATCAAACACTCACACCCAGTCAACAGAACTGGGTTTAATTTATCACCGTTCTTTAGCCCACTCTGCCACCCCAGTTCAGACATGGCCATATGCAAATCAGTCTGAAGCTGTGCATCATGGGACCGGTGCAGCCCGAACTGCCAATCCATGCCTTCCCTGACTGGAAACAAGCTTCCTAGGACCCGTTTCTGGCATTCCAGCCAGGCTTGCTTCAATCCAATGGCAAAGAGAACAAGGGACGGGAAGGGTATGCCCAGACGTGGGTCCCGTGCTCTCCACAGCACTGGAGTCAAGCTATCCAAGCTGATGACGGTTGATATCCAGAAATAAGTCCTAGGATACTTGATTCCGGTCCAGGGAAGACATGGCTTGGCAGTTTGGGCTGGACTGTTCCCATGAGGCACAGGGTCAAGGCTGATTTGCATATGGCCATGTCTGAACTGGGGTGGTGTGGAGTGCAAAAAAACGACGGATTTAGGCCCAGATCTCTGTACTGGGGTGACTGTATGACATTGTTCTGCATTCTTTTTTTTTCAAAACTCTTTTTATTGGGATATCGCATAGAAGACACAGCACCCCGAACCCCGGAGGAGCTGTAACAATTACAGTACATCATAAGCGATTCATTTTAACTGTAAGAAAGTTGTCCCTTCCACCCTCCGCCTCATTCCCCAACTTCTGTGACCCTCCCCTCCCCCTCCCTCCCCTTGCACAACGTCTCTCCGATACTGCACAGGTTAATCATATGTGTATCATTGTATGTATCTTTGTCTCTACATGCCCATCACACTTGCCCCTCCTCGCCTCTCGTTGGTGTTGGAGGGTCCAGCCATAGGCCCCTGTAGTCCACCCACCTTTTCCATATTTTGTAGTGTTTTTGGGGACAGCCTCTGGCCTCGAACACCGGTCGTTCCAGTCCCATGCAAAAGTCCAGTCCTTTTTTCCACCCAATCCCCCTGGGAGCCCTGGGGTCTTTCCAGGCCTGCGCCACATCTCTCTTTGCTAGTGTAAGGCCTAGTAGGAGCAGGTGCCGTTTGTAGACGTTGCCGCCCACCCCGTCCAACACGTAAGTAAGCCCAACTTTGCTGTACGGGGGAGTTCCCATCCCATCACTTCAGATAGACAATCCCACACACCAGTCCAAAAGCTCACCAGGCCACTACAGTCCCACACTGTGTGTAGGAGAGTGCCCATTTCGTGGCCACACCGCAAGCACACCGGGGACTCAATCAGACCTGCCTTCCACAATCTCTCTCTTGTATAATAAGCACGGTGTAGGTATTTGAACTGAATTAGGCGTAGGCGTACAGCTATAGCCGCTCCCCTGGGGGATTAGAGAGCTTCCCGCCAATCCTCTTCCTCCAGCTCTCCCACATCTCTCACCCAGGTGATCCCTAAGTGGCTGCAGATCCGAAGAGCAATGTGTAACTAGTGTCTGATAGATCCGAGAGATCTTCTTTTCCTCTAGGTCCCCCATAAACACCTTCGCCTCTATCGCGCTAAATTCAGGCAGAGTATCTAAACCCGCGAGTGTGGGTGCAAGGGCGTGCCTTAACTGTAGGTATCTAAAGAACTGTGTGCGGGGCATATCAAATTCTGTGCAAAGTTCCTGGAATGATTTAAGCGTGGTGTCCTTCAGTACATGGACCAGTGCAGAAATTCCTATAGATTCCCAGCCTCCGAAGCCCCGCAGCGACATCAATGACGGTAGTTGCCCATTATGCCAGAGTGGGGTCTCCCTCAACAGTTTCCCCCACCATCCCATACGACGTAGCGATTGTCGCCAAATCTAAAAAAACTACTTGTTTTGCTTTGGGTAGTCCCTTTCGCAGCCGCGCCGAGTATAAGACAGTGTGTAGGGTGTCCGGTTCCATCAGGTACCTTTCAAGGGCATATGCTGGGTCCCCCCTGTCACTGTACCACCAGTCATTCAGGACTACAAGGTGTGATGCTTGGTAATATGACAGTATAGCAGACGTCGCCAATCCCCCACAGTATGTGGATAGAAAACAGGTTCGTAGGGCTACACGCGACGCACCCCCGGCCCATAAAAACTGGTCCAGAGCAGAGTTGACCTGTCGAAACCATTGCAGTGGGATCGGGTATGGATGGTTCTGTAACTGGTACAGGATGCGGGGGAGGGCAACCATCTTAAATTTAGCGGACATGCCATATATATTGAGGGGCATACGGGACCAGCATGTCATCTCCTGTTGCACCTTATCCCACACCGGGGCTAAATTACGCTCCCAGGCAATAGACGGCGAGGTCGTCAAAAACACTCCTAGGTATTTAAGACCTCCAGCCACCCTTTGTAGTGTCATGGCCCACGGCCCGATCTCAAAGTGGTTTCCCAGTGTCCAAAGTGTGGATTTCTGTGGTTTAAGGTAGAGTCCTGATATTTCTCCAAAGATTCTCATTATTTCTAGGACCCGTGGCCCGGACCGATTCACATTTGTAAGAAAGAACAGGACGTCATCCGCATATAATGCGATTCTGTCCGAGGGTCCTGCCTCCCACTCGAATCCCCTCAGCTGCGCATCAATCCGGACCCATGCAGCTAGCGGTTCCATAGCTAGGGCAAATAGGTAAGGCGAGAGGGGGCACCCCTGCCTGGTGCCTCGCCCTATCGGGAAGGCCGCTGACGTTTCCCCGGCTACTCTCACCGAGGCCGTCAAATCGGTATACAATAGCCGAATGTAGGACATAAAGTGCGGCCCTAGATTGAGACGCGGAAGGAGAGCGAATAGATAGGTCCAGCTCAGAGAGTCAAAGGCCCTGTCTATGTTCGCCAGTAGTATCGCCGCTTGATCCCCAGTTTTGCTCATCGCCTCTACTGCCACGTGTGAGCGTCTAATGTGGTGCCTTGTGGGGCATGAATCCGGCCTGGTCCGGGTGGACCAGTTCCGTAATATACGGGAGTAGACTGTTCGCAAGCGCTTTAGCCAGTATTTTGGTATCGATGTTTAGAAGGGAAATCGGTCGATAGGACTCATGACGGTCCGGGGGCCGACCGGGTTTGCAGAACACTACTCTTTCTGCATGCCTCTAGTCTGCCGGCAGAATGCCCTCCTTTCTCGCCACCTCCAGGGCAGCTTTATAATGAGGCCATAGTTGGAGATGATAGCGTTTGAAGAACTCACTCCGAAAACCGTTGGGCCCTGGGGCCTTACCGGTATTGAGCTTACCCAGAGCTGTACCCAGTTCCTCAGCCGACAGCGGGGCCTCAAGGCGCTCACGCACATCGTCCGGGAGCGCACGGGGTGGAAGATCAGCTATAAATTTGTCAACGTCAAGCGCCGGGAGTCCCGTGGGGCATACTGGGCCGCAAGGTAGCGAGCGAAATTCTCCGCAAGCTCCCTCGGGCTGAAATGGAGGTTCCAGTATCGTCTTTGAGGCCCGGCAGCTCCTGTGCCCGAAACACTTTTTGACAGAGCCTTTGGAGCATCGTGCTGGATTTGTCGCCCCATTGATATATTCTACTTCTCGTCGCCAGCCAGACCTGCCGAGCCTCGTCCAACAGTAGAGACGCATATGATTGCTACGCCAATAGAAGCTGCCCTACTCCCTCCTGATGGCTCGCTACCCCGCACTGAGTCTCCAGCAGTTTCACTGTCGCTGCAGCCCGTACTAGCTCTTGCTTCCGTTTGCGGCGCGCTGCTGCACACCAGGCTATATCTACCCCACGAAGTGTGGGCTTCAGAGCCTCCCAGGCCGTCTGTATGTTGGACACAGTGCCCAGATTGTCTTCCCAGTATCGAGCAATGGCCACTTCCATATGATGCTGGTAGGCTTCCTGTTGCAGATTCCAAGTGGAGAGGCGCCACCGAAATGGCTGTCTCCCCTTATCCAGGGTAACTTCTATCGCCACCGGGGAGTGATCTGACAATCCACGCGGCAGGATGGATGCCAAAACAACCCTGTTTACGACAGTGGTTGGGACAAAGACATAGTCTAGTCTCGAAAACGAGTTGTGAACCGCCGAGACGTAGGAATATTCTCGTTCATGTGTGTGGAGGTATTGCCACGTGTCCACCCAATCCATGCCTCGCACCATATCATTCAATTTTGTGGGGACATCTGCTACGGGGTCACCCCTAAGTCTGAGACGATCGATTCCAGTCCCCCCCCCCCCGATCACAGCCAGTCCCTCTGGGATTTCAGCCCATAATGTGAACAGTTTTTCAATCAGTGCCCACTGTAGTGGGGGCGGGGCATATACACTTCCGAATATTATTGACTCTGTACCCACCATCCCCTGTATGAAAACATATCGGCCCTGGGGGTCTGTCCATTGTCTCATGTGAGTGTAAGACAGTCTACGATGCAGCAATACCGCCACCCCCCGAGATCCTCTCACAAAACCGGCATGATAGACCTGGCCATAGCCGTATCTCTGCAGGCTCAGTGCTTTGTTACCCAGTAAGTGTGTTTCCTGTAACAGTAGGACATCCACCTTCTCTCTCTTCCCCTGCCTCAGCACAGCACCTCTCTTGATTTTATCAAGCATACCTAGTACATTCCAACTCATTACTTTCATCAAGGCTCTAGCAGGTGTCCGCTCAGCGTTGTGGGGCCCCCATCTAAGCGTAGATGCAATTGTATATTGCGCATAGGGCACGTTGGGCTTGGGCACCTAGACAGCATCTTTCGAGACAACCATGTGCAAAACAACCCCTTCCCCCCTGTCTCTCAGCCCCCAAACCCACCTCCAACCCCCATCCCCTCCCCCAACCATAAAGTCAACCAACAGTCCCCCAGATCGTCCCCGACTCCCCCCTCCCCATACCTCAGCAAAGTTGAAGTACCTGTCGCGGTATAAAACATCTTCAGCCCCCAACGGGAGACTCGAGACCGCCTATGCCAATGGATCCTCACCAACCGTCCAAGAACTTCCCAACTACCCCCCTAGACGAGCAAACCTCCCCAAATCTGAGGCACGTGTCCACCTTTTAGTCCATCCCTCCCCACCCGACCCGCATCCCGTGTCCGTAGGTCTACATTTGTCTGCCAGAATTAATGCTACTGTAAGCATACATCTTCTCCGGCCAAGTCTTCAGTATCTGCCACCCAGCTTATACTGTGGTATACAAATCAATCCAATAACCTATTTCCCTTCGGTCTTCACGGATCCACTTTCGGAGAGTCTGGAGGGTTAGTTTCATCTGTGATTCCCTTTTTAGCTAGGGAGCGTTTAGATGAGCGAGATCTCCAGTTGCTTCTGCTTCACGAGAGCTGGGGAGTCCACGGCGGCACTGCCGAGGAGGATGAGTCAGAGTCTCGGGACGGCGGAGTATGCGGTCGAACTCGCACCGTCTCATCTGTCCAGGTGAACACCTCTTCAGGAGAGTTGAAGAATAGAGTGCGGGACTGATAGACCACCCGTAGACGTGCTGGATATAGCAGGGCATATTGAATCTTGAGATTTCGCAGGCAGGCTTTAGCCGCTGTGAAGGATTGCCGCTGTTGCTGCACCTGTTTTGTATAGTCTGGGAATATCAAGATCCGCTGGTTGTCCCACATGAGAGGCTCTTTCAATCGGGCTTGTTTCAGGATCGTGTCTCGGTCATGATAATTGAGCAGCCTGGCTATGACCGGCTGTGGGCGCCCGCCAACCGGCTGCTTCTGAGTTAGTGCTCTGTGGGTTCGTTCGACAACAAAGCAGCGGGAGAGGGGCTCCGTTGGGAGCCAGCCATCCAGCCACTGGGTAAGAAAGGCTTCCATGTTGCCCTTTTCACAGTTCTCCGGAAAGCCGACAAAGCGTAGATTGTTGCGCCGAGCCCGTCCTTCAGCGTCCTCAGCCCGGAGCGCCAGGCCCTTCTGTATGCCTTCCATGGTGGTCACCTTCTTCTTGATAATCGCCATATCATCCTCCACTCCAGTAATCCGGGCTTCTGCTTCAGTAATGCAGGCCACCGCATTTCGCAGGTCCTGGCACAGTAAGGTAACATCTGCTCCAACTGCGCCTATTTTGGCCTCCAATATGTCCCTGGATTGGGTGATTGCCGCCAGGAGAGCTGCATTGTCCAGCCCCTGGGCCTGGCTGCCACTCGAAGCCCCAGAGTGTCCACCCGGGCCAGTAAATTTATCTATGGTCCCCTGTTTCGAGGTCCCGCTGCCACTCCCGCCTCTGGTCATAGTCTGTGTTTGATAGGGTAGTCGTTGGATCACTTTCGGAGTCCCTCGCGGCACCGGGGGGGGGGGGGGTGTTCCCCTGCTCTTCTTCAAGGAGTCTCCCTCTGAGGCCCACCAACTCCACACCTCGGGTGTTACAGTCTCAGCCAGCAGGCAGCCGGCAGCCCGGGCCCCGCTCGCCAGCCGTGGCTCACAATATCTGCCCCTCGCGCCTTTCCTCCGGAGTCACCTCAACGTACTGTACATGGCGATCCGCCAAGGGACCCACAACCTCAGCTAAATAGGGCCCAGGTTCGTTCATCTGTGGCTGTGGGGGCAGGCAGGCTGATTTCGCCACATAGTGAGTGTCTATGTCAGGGTTGCGGTATTCCCACCGCCCCCGGCCGCTGCGACCCCAAGATGGCTGTTCCAGGGGCCTGTCCCAGGGCGCCCGCTACCACCCCTCGCTGCCAGAAGAGGCTTACTTGTCGATACCAGGGTCTGCTGTCTGTGGTCCGATGCGACCGCCAGGATATTTGTGGCAGCTCGTCTGCCCCGGTTACCGCACTCTATCTTCTCCATGCATCTCTATGCCCGTCACCGGTGTGATAGGCGCCCCTGGGCTTCCACGGTCCCTCCAGTGATCCGCCTGCACCCCCAGCCAATGTGCCACCAATGCGCAGGCCTACGGCAGCACCGCACCTGTTCGGATCACAACGTCGGCGGGTCAGTAGCAGCGCAGCCGCCGCCAGCCGTCTTCCCCTCCGGGCGTCGCCAAACTCGAGGTCCCCGGCGCCGCTCTGGTCTCGGGCGCAGTGCAGCGTCTCTTGATGCTCTGAATCGGCTCAAAGTTGCACCACAGCTGCCGATCACCTTCCGCTGCACCGCACCACACCGGGATATTGTCAGGTGCGGGGGGAGGAAGGATAACTTGACGGATGTTATAGCGGCGGGACGGAGCTCTATTAAGCTGCGTCCGCCATGATGGCTTCCTTAGCCACGCCCATTGTTCTGCATTCTGTCCATCAACTGTTGGTGTTGCTACTACTGCTAGGCATTTTGTAAAACCCTTGGTGCTGTAGTTACCCCGATGGGGAGAACTTTGAATTGACAGTGGTGACCTTCTATTGTGAACCTGAGGTATCTCCTGTAGCTGGATGTATAGGGATGTATAAGTATGCATCTTTGAGGTCCCATTGCTGGAATAGTGGGAGTACTTGTTGCAGAGTGATCATATGGAAATGCTCTGAGAGTATGTATTGGTTCAGAGGTCTGAGGTCTAATATTGGTCTGAGGGTCCAGTCTTTTTTGGGAATGAGGAATATACTTCTGTCCCTTGATGTTGAAAGGGACTGGCTCTATGGCAAGCTTTTCCAGCATGGATAGCACCTCCTGTTGTAACAGAGTGATGTATTCTTTGGACATTGGACGGTGTTTGGGCGGTATGTTGGGTGGAGTACAGGTGAGTTCCAGGCAGCAACCATACTGGATAATTTGTCTCACCCACCTGTCTGTCGTAATGGCGTTCCAGACTGGTAGGAATTGTGTTAATCTGCCTCCGACTGGTGTTAAGTGGTCTGGGGGGGAGTGTGAACAAGTCACTGTTTGGTGGCGGTGGAGGCTCTGGTGTTATTACCACCACGCCCTCTGCCCTTGTTATTGTTCCCTCTATAACCTCCTCTATTGGAGCCTTTATTAAAGGTGCCTTGTGTAGTACTTTTAAATGATGAAGAGGTTTTGGGATGTGTTGCCTCTGCCTGAGACTCGAAAAGAGGAGCGACTAAAGGAGCTCCTAGACTGTTGAAATTGAAGTGCACCCATGGACTTAGCGGTGTCAGTATCTTTTTTCATCTTTTCTAAGATGGTATCAACTGCAGGGCCAAACAAGAAATCTTGGTTAATGGGTTGATTGAGTATGGTAGATTGCACTTCGTTCTTAAAACCTGAGATGCGGAGGCAGGAATGCCGGCGTAGCAACACACTAGTGTTGACAGACCTGGCGGCTATATCAGCTGCATCAAGGGCGCATTTTATGAATGTGTTAGTGATGAATTTCCCTTCCTGTATTAGGTCATTTGCTTTTGCCTTATAGGGTTCTGGTAGGTGTTGTAATAATCCCTCGAGTTCATCATAGTGTGCTCTGTCATAGCATGCTAGGAGAGCTTGTGTATTGGCGATTCTCCACGTATTTGCTGCCTGAGAGGCCACTCTTTTCCCTGAGGATGTAAAATGTTTGACTCCTTGTCAGGAGGGGGGGGGGGCATCGCCTGTTTGCAAATTTGACCTTTTCCTAGCATTAGATACAACTAGAGAGTCTAGTGGTGGCTGAGGCTTGATATAAGAGGAGTCTGTAGGGGCTGGTTTATATTTCTTTTCAATTCTTGGATTGAGGACACGTGCCCTGGCTGGGCCTTTAAAGATGTCTGGCGCATGCTTTAATACTCCCTTCAGCATAGGGAGTATACGTACACTGTTCTCTGATGTTGGTAAGGTGTTAAATAAGAAATCCTCCTCTATAGGGTCAGTGTGCATGTTTACGCCATGATACTGAGCTGCTCTGTCTACTAGCTGGTTAAAAGCGACAGTGTCGTCAGTAGGAGATGGCTTTGTGGGGTATGGCGAGGTATCGGGTATGGGTTGTGTATCATATGGGTCATCAGGGTCATTCTGATCGTCCCATGTGTTATCCTAGTTTCCTTGATCATCAGGGTCTATAAAATCCTGTTGAGGATCTTCACCCATGTCTTCTACCTCATCATAATGTCGACGTGTAGGAGAATATGGAACATAAGGCATGTTAGGAGTGAAAGTAGGAGGTGTGAAAGGTCTAGAAGGGTATGTCCCAAAGTCCTTTTTCTTAGGAGGAACAGGAGAAGGTGCTTTAGTGTCCAGTCTTCTCTGGTTCTTATTGCAAACTGATGTATGTCCTGTCTGAAGCAGCTCATCAGAGGTCGCTCCCCCTCGCTCCCTGCCTGTCCAGAGACGCTTTTGCTGACGCTCTGCTGCAAAATTCACCTACTCGAGCGCTTCGGCGATATCGCAGCGCCTGGTATCGTTTTTACATATTTATTTATTTGTGCTGCACATTGGCCCTGCATTGTGCTTTATTAAATAGCGCTTGGCTCTGAAAAGTGTTTTAATAATCAGCGACTGTGCCCCTGCTTTGTTGTGAGATACCCTACTCCATTTTGTTAGTTTGTTTACCTGGACCCCGTGTCTCCTCCCCGCTCCCGTCTCCCAGCTGCCCCTCCCACACACTAGTTTCGTTCTGCAGCCCCGTCCCCCACTGCCTCTGTGACCGTCTGAAGCAGCTCACCAGAGGTCGCTCCCCTTCGCTCCCTGCCTGTCCCGAGACGCTTTTGCTGACGCACTGCTGCAAAATTCACCTACTCGAGCGCTTCGGCGATATCGCCGCGCCTGGTATCGTTTTTACATATTTATTTATTTATTTGCGCTGCTCATTGGCCCTGCATTGTGCTTTATTAAATAGCGCTTGGCTCTGAAAAGTGTTTTAACCCCTTCCATGCTGGGCCGTTTCCGCCGCTGTGCGGTAAACAAAAGAACAGGGCGGGGCCGTGACGAACCCCAGCCGTCATCAGCACACGAGCGCCGCAGAGCGTGACGGCTGGGGTTCGTCACCAGCATGGAAGGGGTTAATAATTGGCGACTGCGCCCCTGCTTTGTTGTGAGATACCCTACTCCATTTTGTTAGTTTGTTTACCTGGACCCCGTGTCTCCTCCCCGCTCCCGCATCCCAGCTGTCCCTCCCACGCTCCGCCCCCCTCCACTCTCCATATAAGACAGATGAACCTACGCGCAGCGTCACGCGCTGCGGCCGCGCCGAAGGCGCGCCAAAGGTAAGCCCGTCTACGCCCGTCCGCGCCTGGACCGCGCCCAGCGCCAGACCCCCTGGCCCCCGCCGTACCCAGCCCACTAGATTCACATATGATGCCGCAACTCTCCTCGCCCTCAACCCCGGACGCACACCACAATGCTGCGAAGCCACCCCAGGACGTACCCCTGGTCCATTTGCCTGTCACACCTGCAAGTTCACCTGCTTCAGGACCCTCTCCAAATCCACTTCCTCCAAACATAGCTCCGACTCTAACCACCTGAAGTGCATCCTGCTAAACACCCGCTCGATCCATAGACACGCCACTGAACTCTGGGACCTACTCGACACTGCGTCACCGGACATTGCCTTCCTTACAGAAACTTGGATGAACACATCATCAGCACCCGACATCGCTATAGCCATCCCGGACGCTTACAAGATCACCCGAAAAGACCGCACCAACCAAACAGGAGGAGGCATCGCCATCGTCCATAGGAACATCATCAAAATCACAACCAGCGTCGGCGATAATCTTGCCAACGCCTAACATCTCCACTTCCAGATCCACACCGACCCTAGGACCACACTTAGAGGCACCCTCATCTAAAGGCCTCCAGGAACCCGTACTCAATTCAGCGATGGCATCACTGACTCAGTCAGCCCACATGCCCTCGCCTCCGAGAACTACATTCTATTAGGAGACCTCAACTTCCACCTTGAAAACAAACACGACAGCAACTTCAACTCCCTTCTGGACAACCTGGCCAATCTCGGACTCAAACAACTTGTGGACACCCCAACCCATGTAGCCGGACACACGCTCAACCCTATCTTCACCTCCAGCAAGCACATTTCCTTCGACCGCACCACAGCCCTCCATTGGACGGACCACAGCTGTGTTCACTTCAGCTACAAAACCACCTTGACCCACAACCGCCCACAACCTATTCCTCGAAGACACTGGAACAAAATCACCTCCGACCAACTCCTCACATCACTCAACCATAACCCTCCCACCATCTCATTGGACCCAAACCAAGCGGCCACCAACCTCAAGCAATGGATCACCCACAGCGCTGACAAATTAGCACCCCTGAAAAAGCACCAGATCAATTCAGGCAGCAAAAAGGCCCCCTGGTTTAATGATGACCTTAAAAAATCCAAGAAGCTATGCCGCACCCCAGAGAAAACATGGAGAAAAAACCCAACCACCGACAACATGGCCACCCTCAAGGCGGCCACCCGCAAACACCACCAACTGATTCGATCCACCAAGAAATCAGCTTTCAAGGATCGTCTCGACAACAACGCCCACAACAGCAAGGAACTTTTCAACATCGTCAAAGAATTCACCAACCCCGCGCAGCATCTAACGACATCACTCCCTCCCAAGACCTCTGCGATGCGTTATCCTCCTTCTTCTACAACAAAATTGCTGACATTCACAACAGCTTCGAGAATACTCCCGGCGAACAACCCTCCCCACCCCCCTCAGATCCTACACCGCCAACTAACAACCTCAGCACCTGGAACCCAATCACCACAGAAGACACTATCCGCCTAATAAACTCAATCCACTCTGGCTCGCCAACCGACCCCTGCCCCCACCATATCTTTAACAAAGCTGACTCCATCATCGCACCCCATCTCCGTGATGTCATCAACTGCTCGTTCAACTCTGCCACCTTCCCAGAAAGCTGGAAACACGCCGAACTCAGCGCCCTCTTGAAGAAACCCACAGCAGACCCCTCTGAACTTAAAAACTACCGACCCATATCCCTCCTCCCCTTCCCCGCCAAAGTCATCGAGAAAGCCGTCAACAGCTAACTCGCCGCCTTCCTTGAATCCAACAACTCCCTCGACCCCTCACAGTCCGGCTTCCGAGCCAAACACAGCACCGAAACCGCCCTCATCGCAGCTACAGACGACATCCGAACGCTACTGGACAACGGAGAAACAGTGGCCCTCATCCTACTCGACCTCTTCGCCGCCTTCGACACAGTCTGCCACAGCACCCTTATACAACGCCTCAGCAGCATCGGCATACAAGGAAAAGCCTTGGACTGGATCATCTCATTCCTCGCCGGGAGAACTCAAAGAGTCCGACTTCCCCCATTCAACTCAGAGGCCACTGAAGTCATCTGTGGAGTACCACAAGGATCATCACTCAGTCCCACCCTCTTCAACGTTTACATGAGTCCACTCGCCTCCATCGCGTGTCAACACAACCTTAACATCATCTCCTACGCCGACGACACCCAGTTAATCCTTTCCCTCACCAAAGACCCTAACACCGCCAAAACCAACCTTCACGAAGGCATGAAAGAAGTAGCCGAATGGATGAAACATAGCCGCCTAAAACTCAACTCAGACAAACCGGAGGTACTCATCCTCGGATCCTCCCCCTCTGCCTGGGACGACTCTTGGTGGCCTTCTGCTCTGGGCACAGCACCCACACCCACAAACCACGCACGCAACCTGGGCTTCATCCTAGACTCCTCTCTCTCGATGTCCAGACAAATCAACGCAGTCTCATCCTCCTGCTTCAACGTACTTCGTATTCTCAAAAAGATCTTCCGCTGGATCCCCCTCGAAACAAGAAAGACTGTCACCCACGCACTGGTCACGAGTCGACTGGATTATGGTAACACACTATACGCCGGAATCACAGCAAAACTACAGAAAAAAACTCCAACGCATCCAAAACGCATCAGCGAGACTCATATTGGACATCCCTCGCCAAGATCACATCACCGGACACCTAAAAGACCTCCACTGGCTTCCCGTCAACAAGAGAATTACATTCCGTCTTCTCACCCACGCACACAAGGCCCTCTACAAACTAGGACCCGAATGCCTCAACACTCGACTGTCCTTCTACACACCCACCCGCCAACTTAGATCGTCCAATCAAGCCCTCGCTGCAGTCCCGCGCATCCGAAAATCCACCATGGGTGGCAGATCCTTCTCCTTCCTGGCGGCCACGACCTGAAACTCACTCCCCACTCACCTCCGCCTTACTCAAAACCACATCTCCTTCAGAAAAGAACTTAAAACCTGGCTATTCGACAAAAATTGAACCCCCTTCCCCAAGCGCCTTGAGACCCTCTGGGTGAGTAGTGCGCTATATAAATCCCTGAACTTGAACTTGAACTATATACAGTCTGTTTTGGTCTGGGCTCACTGGATCAGGATGAAAAAGTTCTTCTTCCACTATCCGTGGCTTTGGCGCTGAGGTTTTTGGATCAGTCGCTTGCTTGTTTTTATTTTTCTGTAGAGTTTTATTCGGCTCGACTGCTCTATTCGGTTTGATGTGTTTTTTCGGCTCGACGACTTTTAGGTTCGACTGCCTTTTTCGGGTCAACGGCCTTCTTCGGGTCGACTGTCTTCTTTGGATCGACGCCCTTCTTTGGGTCGACAGTGTTCTTTGGATCGACAACCTTCTTTTGGTCAGCGGTCTTTTTCGGATCCACAACCTTCTTTGGCTGGACGGCCTTTTTCGGATCGCTGACTTTTTTGGTGTCGGCGCCCGTTCTCGGCTCTGCGGCCGTTTTTGAGTCGAAGGCCTTCATGGGAAAGGTTATACTTACGACGGTATTGTTTCCTCTCGGTATCCCTCGACAACTCTTTCCATCGACAACCTCGGACTCAAACAGCTCGTGATGACACCCACCCACGCCGCCGGACAAACGCTGGACCCCATCTTCTCCACAAGTCCCCACGTCTCCTTCAACCACACCACCGAACCCCACTGGACCGACCAGAGATGCTTCCACTTCACCATCAGGAAACCCACCACACACCACGGCACCCAACAGCTACCACGCCGCTGCTGGGGCAAGGTCACCAAGGACCAACTCACTGCCACCCTAGCCGTGAGACCACCTGCTGACCCCACCGCCCAGACACCGCCGCGACCAACCTCAAACTGTAGATCAACGACTAGGTCAACATCCTCGCCCCCCTCAAGACTTCCACAACCAACCACACCAACAAGAAAGCTGCCTGGTTTACCGAAGACCTCCAGATCTCCAAGCGCACCTGCCGGAAGCTGGAGAACAAATGGCTCCTCAACCGAACACCAGACAGCCACACAGCCCACAAGAGCACCACCCGCAGACACCACCAACTTATCAGGACCACCAAGAGGACCGCCTTCAAAGACCGCCTAGACAACAACGCACACAACACCAAAGAGCTCTTCAGCATCGTGAAAGAACTCTCCAACCCCAGCTCCAACACCAACGACATCCCACCATCACAAGACCTGTGCGACTCCCTGGCCACCTTCTTTCACCGCAAGACCCTGTATTGACACCTCCGCTGAGGGAGGGGGATGAGGAGGTTGGAAATGTTGATCCCCCGATGGTTAACCTTGATGTAAAATTACCAACTACTAATCATGATGTTTATGTTTCAAGGTGGCCAATGTTGGTAAAAAGAAGGGGAGGATATAGAACATGTGGGTTGCCAAAACGCGCGAAAATGGTAAGAAGAAATGTACAAAGAAATATTAAAACAGGTGTAAGGAAAATGACTAGGGAGCATAAGGAACGTATAGGAGTATCTGAACAAATATTTAAGTTTGAACCCTTTAAAGTAGTGAGGGAAACCGGAATGGCAAGAATAATTGCAGAGAAACCAGCAAGGATGATAGTAAAAAAGGAGTGCTGTAATAGGAAGCAAAACCTCCAGGATAAGGAGTTAAAAAATAAAAACTAATTGCCCCTCAACATACCAAAAACTCCTGGCCTTATGACTTCCCCTAATGATAAGTTATTTCGGGGTATTAGCCTGGAGGAAGGGGAAAGAGCTAATACTCAACTGCCACTGATGGGATTTAGATTGGAAGGTGAGGAGGTTAAAGGGAATAAGTGGCTTTATTTTGAAAAAGAGCGAGCGGGAAGGGGTGGGAAAAAAACATAAAAAGCATCTATTTAAATAGATCCCACCTTCTTAACTCATTTGCCCACTGCTTAAATTTAAAAGGAATAGGATCTAAAGACCTTCGGCAGGTGGGATTTCAAGTATCCTGGGATGGCAAGGAGTTTACTAGAGTACAGTTCTATTCTGACTTGATACAGGCTGCAGTGAAAATGCAGATAAGGAAATACGTAAAGAAGGGATTAGGCTAGTGCCCCAGCGCTGGGACGCACAGGTTGTGCAACCAGGCGCTTTATAAGCTTAAATTGATTGATTGATTGAAGTAGAGGCCGTACCAGAATTTAATGTTCCGCAACAGAAAATTTTCCTACGTTTCCATGCAGGCCTAGGTAAAAGACAAGTGAAGCTACCTGGAAATGAAGTGGACCAAGGGTTGGAAAATTTCAATATAGTACTAAATAATTCAGGCCCGATGAAAGCATGGAAAAACTGTATAATGTAGTATAAGCCCCGCAGGTCCTTCTAGCGCTATATGGAGGGAACTGAATTTAACGGGATGCTGAGCGATGTAGAATAGGTAACGGGGCAGCTACATGGCATAAAACT
Organism: Lissotriton vulgaris; assembly: GCF_964263255.1. NCBI lineage: Eukaryota > Metazoa > Chordata > Amphibia > Caudata > Salamandridae > Lissotriton > Lissotriton vulgaris. Next base: position 536,192,850 of record NC_141694.1, read on the forward strand.
GGTCTCCTGGAATATAAATGGTCTTGGAACACAATTAAAACAGGAATTTTTAACAAAGTTCTCGAAAAATAACGAGATCATTTGTATCCAAGAGACATTGCTTTGTGGAGAGACCCCCGTAGTTGAAGGGGTTCGACAAATCCATAGTCCAGCGATAAAGTCTAGCTCTGGCCATGCAGCAGGTGGCTCATTGATTTAATTGTCAACAAACTTAGTGATTAGGGTATCCCAGTTACCTGTGACATGTAAATGGCTTTTGGCCTGTAGGATTTCGACAACGTTTGTTGACAAAAAATACGAACATATATTGGTTTTAAATGTTTATATGCAATGGGGCTCACAGGAGGAATATGGGATTGAAGTGGGACAGTTTAAGAATGATTTGGATAAATTATGTGATAAATATGGGACTGATTTAATTTTGTTGGTGGGAGATTTTTATCATAAATTAAACCCAACATTGTTAGATCTTTGGTATACAGAAATTCTGGATTCATACGATATAAAAAAGCAGAGTTTTCAGAAAATATAATATCAACCGATGCTGTTAAGCTCGGAAATTACCTAGTGTCAAAAAGTCTTTTCTGCTTAAATAGCAGGCAAGTTCAAGATTGCCCGGCAAAAAAAAACTTTTAAATATGGGAATCAGAATTGCCAGATTGATCATGTTTTCATGCTGGCTTGGAACTTTGAATTAGTATCAGACTTTAGGATTAGCCCTTTGCAGTGTAGTGACATAACCTAATAAAATTAGAGTTGGTAATATCTCCCCAGGTTGCTTGCGATAAAGTCATATTACAAGAGATGGAATATCCCAAGCGGATAACCACCCGGCTACCGGATGTTTATATAGAAAGGTTAACTCGCCTGCAACAAAATGTTAACCTAGGATGCGTGAGCGGCCAAGGCTTATCATGGTATGGTGACAAAATAGATCAAGTAGTTAAATGTATCAGTATAGAATTAAGAACAGATGTAAGGGCACCCAAGGATAAAGAAAGGAGGTAGACAAAACAAGGAAATTGGTTTAATATCGCTTGCTTAAATGAGAAAAAAGAACTCCGGAAAGAAGAACGTAGTTTACGCAAAAAATTCGACCAGGCAAGGGCTTAAAATCTCACTAAAATAAAGAGAGAATATACCTCACTTATACATAATGCCAAAAGGTCCCACAAAGAATTGTGTTGGGGAAAATTATTGCAAGCAATAGAAGCTAAGAACATTCGTCAGTTCTGGATGCTAATAAAATCGGCTACAGAATCTTCTGTTGCCCCAATGATTTGTGTAGTGGAAGAGGGGGCATGGGAAGACTATTTACAGGCATTATATTCCCTGGAGAGGGAGATTGAAGAGGAGAGTCCACGAGTTTGGAGCGGCATAGCAGAGAACTTAAAACCAGATTACTTAATAGCTAATGTTCTTAGTAGAATCAGGACTTTGAACTTAACGAGAGCAGCTGGCCCAGATAATCTACCAGCACTAACTAATAATAATAACAAATCAGTCCTGGAGGGCAAAATTCTTCTCAAAGATGTTTGTAGCAATTTTAGAACAAGGGAAGATTCCCATAAATTGGAAGGGTGCAATAATTAGGCTGATACACAAGAAAGGGGTTGTATATGCCCGAAAAAATTATTGACTTATTAACCTGTTAGATATAGGAGAAAAGATTTTTGTGAAAATACTATTAGGTAAATTAAAGTATTGGGTAGAACAGAGATCTATTGTTCCAGTTGAACAAGGAGGGTTTAAAGAAGCTCACTCCACAATTGATCATTCTTTCGCCCTGTGGGCATTGGCCAGGAAATCGATAGAGCAAAATGGCAAACTGTTTTGTTGCTTTGTTGACTTTCGGGCAGCTTTCGATTCGGTGGATCGTAATAGCCTTTGGGAAGTCCTGGAAAATGATGGAATACCGGATGGTATTTTAATTATTTAAAAGAGTTACACAGTGACAACTGGGCCCAGGTCATTAGAGATACAAAGGGGTCACTAACTCACAAAATATCTGTAAAGAACGGTCTTAGACAGGGGTGCGTGTTGGCACCACTGCTTTTTTCAATTTTTCTAGCAGATCTCCCCGCAGTGCTGGAAATTGAAAGAAGCGCGAGCCCACATATTAACACAAATAATGTGTCCTGCCTTTTGTACGCCAACGGCCTTGTGATCCTTGATCAAACCGAAATGGGTCTCCAAAGAAAATTAAATGTGTTTAAAAATGATTGTGATAAAAAGTTTTTAACTGTAAACATGGAAAAAACAAAGGTCTTCCGATTTGGGAAGAGTTAAAAATAATACATTTAATTGGCTTTTAGGTCAAGATAAATTAGAAATCGTAAGCAAATATAAATACCTAGGCCTTTAGTTTGATAGTGCATTGAAGTGGGGTTCTCACTTGGAGGCACAAGCTGCAAAATCCTTTTCCTCAGTCTGCGGTCTGAAAAAATTTAACAAAGAATATGGCGACATGTCACATAGACCCATGCTAAATGCATTTGAAGCAATGATCCCCCCTCAAGTTCTGTATGGTGCAGAAGTGCTCTACTTGAGTGGCAAAAGGGTGTGGGATCGGGAAGAAGGAAAGATTTTAAAAATGCTGCTGTCTTTACCTAGTAGTACCATGATTCAAACAATCAGAATGGAGGTAGGACTTATAGCCTGGAATGTAAAGACCCAAATGTCCCTACTGAGATTCTGGAAATGCCAGGAGCCTGAAGGCATGCAAAAGGTCTCAACATGGTGCAGAGAGGAAATCCTAACGAGAAGACTCGTGTGGGCACGGGATGTAAGGAAAACCCCCCCAGACCGTAGCGGCGCATCTAAAGTTGAGCCTTTCGCAGCCAGCCCTGGACAAGAGAATGCTTAGAGAACAAGGGATCCAATACTCTAGATCACAAGACCTTGACTATTTGAGGGAGAAAAGATCGGTTAACTGGGTAAGGAGCGCATGGGAAAGGGAGGACCGGTTTCCATTTCTAGATTTCTTGCCCAATAAATAGCTAAGACACGAAATCCTATGGGTTTGTGTGGGCATTAATCCTTGGAAGTCGGAAGGAAAAATAAAAGCAGCACTGATTCAAATGGATGGTATTTGTAAATGGGGCCTAGGGGTAAAAAATGATATTTTGCACATACTGCTTGATTGCACATTGATTTTAGAGATACGGAAAGTATTTTTATGTCCAATATTTTTTAAATATAAGGTGAATTCACATGCTCAAGCGGCTTGTCTTCTTATGGATATGCTATCCCTAGATATTACAATCACTTTGGGGAAATTCCTGAAAGCAATACACAACTTTATAAAGGAGAAATTAAAAGAGGGATGCTGATTTAAACATTTTAAATATGACCCCCTATAAATGAGAACTTATGGATGAGAATTTTATGGTTTTATTTATTTTTTAGAAATTGTGCTAAAATGAAATGTGTCTTTTAATATGTTATCACTATGAGGATCCAAAAGCTGTGTATGGTTTTAAAGACTATGGTCTAAATAAACATTGTTTATTTCTCGCTCTCTCGTGATACTTCGAAGACTCTTCCAAGTCAACAAGGTGTAAACATCGGGACCCAACACTAGGAGGCGATCTGTGCTAAGATATGAATTCAGAAGCCCACATGCCTGGAACAGATTTGCATATACTCTGCCGGAGCACGATGGTTACACGGTCTGCTTTAGGGGGCTTGGTATTCTATTCAGTTAATCCGTACCCTTTAACCCAACTCAGACATGGACCAAGCCCCTGGGTAGATATGTGGCAGTGACCAGGAGATGGGAGTGGGGTACTCTGAGTATCTGCTGTATGCACACCCCAAGATTGTACACACCAGCGTTCGCTGGGCTAGGTCCCCTACTCTTGGTGCTACCACCCGGGACCTTGGTTTTGGGAGAGATATGGATGATGCGGTGGACCCGGAGCAGGATAGAAGTGGGAGGGCATCATCTGGGAGGGTCCTGACCCATTGTGGGACTTAATGTCGGCAATGCGCCTGGCTATTTCGGGCATGAACATCAACGAGGGGCACAACACTTCACCCCCTGCCTACAGCACATGTAGTCTAACACGCCTGGACTACATTCTCACCCGGACTGTCCATGTAGATGATGTAGTAAGCTGGCTCTGCATATACTATAGCAAAGTAAGGTATACAGTACACAGAGTGTAGTGGATCCGAAAAGGTATAGCGGAGACCAAGTTAGAAAATCACTAACAGCTCTATATGTGGTAGTGTGGTCCAGCAGTTAGTCTTAACAGAAGGTGTGCTAAGCATTTATTGTCTTCACTCAGGCAAGAGATGATGGCACACACTCTGAATCCAGACCAATTGGGTTAGTATTAAAAAAGATACACTTCTGTTTTATATCTAGAACCAAGCAGAACTTGGCACAGGCAGGTAAAATATACTTTCAAGTGCAAGGCTGTACACAGAAATGAAATTGTGGTTGAAATTGGTATTGTTACAGGTTTGTATTTGCTTTAAACACTTTGGATTACTATTGTGTTACTTTTTAGCTACATCTACTACTATGGCGATATGTCTAGATTGCTTTAGTTCCATACAGAAAGTAGGTCGACACTTCCAACATTTCAGAGGAAAAGCCACAACATGGGTGTCCTTTGGAAAAAAGAGTGTTATAGTTTTGCAGGTAAGTAAACAACTTACAATGCTGGGTGTCTGGGGTTAGACCCAAGATTACAAGAGGCACTCGAGTTGCACAACCAGTGGCATTAGAGCGACCGGATACAGAGTGCAGAGGCCCAATGTTAGCCAATGGGGCTAAGGGGCCTTCAGTTGGGGTCTGCTCCTGAGCAGACCACTCAGTTGTTGGAGCAAAGCTCCTGGTGTTTAGATCAGCACAGGACCTGCACCACCAACGGCATGGGGTTGCCGGATGCAGGGTGCCAAGAAGACGTCAGGAGCTCTGTTGTTTCCAATGGAGATCTCCAGTTCAGAAGAAAGGCTGCAGACACAGGCAACCACCAGCAAGAGAGGTAAGTTGGATTGTTGGGGGATGTGTGGACACTGTTTGTTGGACCACCCAAGGCCGTGGGGTGTTGGTGCAGGAGTGTCTTTAGGTATCAGGTTTTCTTACCAGCTCTGGTCACGGTCAGGGAGACCCCTCAGGTTGAGGCTGCAGACGTTGGGTCGCAGATCAAGGCATGTCGGGGATCACTGGATCCCATGTTAGGATTGCTGGGAAGGCTCCTTGTGGTGTTGGGCCACTGGAACTCTACCCCTGGTCATCGGGTGCAGAGTGGTGCAAGACCACAGATCTGACTGGATACGGAATCTGTGTTGGAATCCTTTGTTGGGGCAAATCCGGTGCTCACTGAAGACAGTCTTTTGGGTGAAGGCAGGGCAGATCGACTGGGTTCTAGATGGCTGCTGGAAATGTAAGGGTTTCGCTGGAAGCAGGCCGTTAGGGCTGGGGCCAAAGCACTTGGTGTCTTTTTCTTCCTTGTTCAGCACGGCTCTTCTGTCCTTTCTTCTTCTGAAATCTGAGGAAGCAAGGTTCAGGATTGCCTCAAATACTAAATTTAGGGCCGTTACAGGGGTGTGCAGGTTGGGACCAATAGGATCCTTCCTTGGGGTGAGTACACACCCTATTATGCCACCGTTCTGTGGGAGGTGGGCATGAGACTCTCTCTGATTGGCTGGGTCTCCTCATCATCAAGATGGAGGGGACTGAGATGTGTGCTTCACCTTGCCTTCCCCACCTGAGAGGTGGGGTTGGCAAAGGTGGGTACATCTCTCTTCCTAACTTGGTTTTCCCACCGAATGTCCTGCCCCAATTGGGGGCCAGAACTGGTGGGAGCCAGTTGCTGGGGGCAGCCACAGGCAGGGTCAGCTAACAAAGGCGGCAGGCATTTAAAACTAACCCTTCGGAACCCACCCCCATCCTGGGGGAGGAGGCATGACACCTCTGCCAGGATGGGCTTTGTTTCTGGACCCAGAGAGCGGACGCCCTCTACCCCTTGTGTCTAGAATCCTGTCTAGAGGTGGCAAATGGCAGGTAGCTCTTCAGGAACTACACCAGGACTGTTTTTTTTCAGGCAGCATCTCTAAGGTGTACACAGGACACTGTAGGGGTCGAGTATTCCTGCAACTGCACCCTCACCTGTGGTCTATACCACTCTGCTAGAGGGGTGACTTATCTAGGCCACAGCCAGTGGGTTGCACCATGGCACACAGGGTGTCTGCCATGTTAACTCGTCACTTTTCCCTGCATCAAAACACACAGCCTGCAATGGCAAGGGGGGGGGGAGGGATGTTAGGGTGCAAGGTCTCTAGAGGTGGCACAAAAAGTGCACCATCCCTTAGAAGCCTTCCCAGGTCACAGTGCCCTTCGTACGAATGGTATCTTTTACAAGGGGCTTAATTGTAGCCGGAAATGTGACAAGATACAGTTTTGGGAAATACCTCAGGCCATGGGAACTTGATAGGCAGGGACAAAGGGCATGTAGGAAAGTGGCTCTATACATACTGGACCAGAGTAAGGTATAGTGTGTATAGAGTCCCCAATCGTTTGGCAGAGTCTAAAGTTAGACATAACCTTACTCTCTAAAGTGGTAGCTTAGTCGAGCAGTAAGGCTGTATCAGAGGACAGTGTAAAGCATTTGTTGAACACACACAGTCAGCAAATGGTCTCACACAATCAAGAAAAGAACTCTAGGCCAATTGTTTTGTATCAAAAGATAAGGAATATTATTGTATTTTAAACGTTGAGGGGGGACGCGGCAGGGCTGTCCCCTCTCCCCGTTTCTATCTGCGCTCACGATGGAGCCTCTCGTGGCGTGGGTGCGCATTGGCGCCCAACTTGAAGGGTTTCGGTTGTCTACTGATCACACTGATAGAATTGGGTTGTACGCAGATGACGTGTTGTTCTTTCTTACTGACTTGGCCCGTTCTGGGCCATGACTTTTGCGCATACTACAAATTTTCGGTGAAACTTCTGGCCTTTTCATGAACCCGGGCAAGTCCACGCTCTGGATGTTGGGTGGCGGGCGAGCCGTGGGTGACTTGGCGTCGGGCCTCCAACTGGCGACGGATGGAGCAAAATATTTGGGAGTCTACCTAACTGAAGATGCGGCGATGTCCCAAGATCGCAACCTTACCCCGGTTTGGGATCGCACACACGAGGACTTGAAGGTATGGACTAAGATGCCGCTGTCGATACTAGGCAGGTCTGCCATTTTTAAGATGGTGGTGCTGCCACGCCTGGTGTACCAACTGCAAAACCACCCGCACGTGATCCCGCCCGCTGGTTCCGACAGTTGAATTCAACGCTCAGTGGGTTTCTATGGGAGTGGGGTGTGGCGCCCGTGGCCCTGAGGACGTGCTTCCTGTCCACATACACTGGGGTATTGGCCACGTCGGATGTACTCTTGTACTACCAAGCGGCTCACCTCTTGGTGTTGAACGACTGGTGGTATGGGGACAGGGGTGACCCGGCCTATGCGGTTGAGGGGACGCTGATGGGCTCTACATCTCTACATGCGCTGCTGTACTCAGCGCCACTTCGGTGGTCTCTTACCGCAGCCACGCAAGTGATTTTCCACGTTTGGAGGCAAGCATTGCGTAGGATGGGGTGGTGGAATGTGCTTACCCAGGAAACCCCCCTCTGGCGAAATGGTCGGCTACCCCAATTGCTTGCGCTGAGGGGCTTTCAAGGATGGGATGCAACAGGTATCTCTACCCTCGGTGATGTTGTGTCAGGGTGCGCTCTCAAATCATTTACAAATATGCATGAGGAATTTGGAATGCCCCGCACCCAGTTCTTCCGCTATCTTCAGTTTCGCCACGCGCTGGCTCCCCATCTAGTAGGCCTGCAGCAGCTTCCCGAATTTAGCCCTCTGGAAGCAAACATTTTTATGGGGGAGCTGCCGGACAAGAAATTGTCGCGCATATACCAGACACTGGTGCGCCACTGCTCATCGGACCTGCTAGGCCTTAGGACTGCATGGGAGCGGGATATTGGAGAGTTAGACGAGGAGGATTGGGTGGAGGCCCTAGAAAGCCCCAGGGGGCAGCAATACCCACGTGCCCGATTCAGTTCCACTATCTACACCGCACATACTATACCCGGCAGCATCTGTGGAGGGCGGGCATGATAGCGTCTCCAGAGTGTCTCCGCTGTGGGTCTGAGGCGGGTACCCTGCTGCACACGGTCTGGGAATGCACAGCGCTGCGAAGGTTCTGGAATGGGGTACATTGTTGCCTAGCGGAGGTTCTGGCCTGGGAGATTCAGAGGGACCCCAAGTTAGCTCTTTTGCATGTCATCGCTGGGGTTGGGGGCAACCGCTACAAGCGCCACTTATTATTACTGGGTCTCACGCTGGGAAAGCGCGATATCGCTAGAGAATGGAAGGCGCCTCTGGCCCAGTCACTTGCCGCTTGGAGGAATAGAATGGACTATTGTATGGGTCTGGAGCAGCCTGTGTTTGTTGCCAGGGGGTGTCCTGGAAAGCATTACAAAATCTGGAAGAGGTGGGCAGAATACCGGGGGCTGGGCCTGGACCTGGACCCGCCGCCTGAGGTTGCCATCCTCCAAACCCTCCGACACATTGGACTGTGATATAACACTGTTGGTGCACGGTACACATGGCTAGTGTTCTTTTACTGTAACATGGTTAAGTTAGACAGGCAGCCACGCAAGGGGGGAGGGGGGGGGCGGTGCTTAATCCTACTGTTTCCGATATTTTGAATGGGGAAGTTCTTATGCTCTTATTACACATTGTGGAGAATGATGCAGCTTAATTGATGATGGCAGTAGACTCTGGATGACGGAGCTATGCATACTATGTGTGTTTCAACAATAAAATCTGTTTAAAAAAAAAAAAGATGCAGCACTGAGGTCTCTCCTGATAACAGGTGAGTAAATCGGAATTCGTAGTTTGGCTGATTTTAGATTAATATTTTAAAGTTCCAAAACTCCACACTTAGAAGAATTTCCAAGTGAAACCAGTCAATGTTAGCCTATATAAGAAAAGTGAGTTATAGGCTTTTATTTAAGTACTCGACTGGCAGAGTTTAGGTTCTGGGCATAGACTCAGGGGTCTCCCATGGTCAGGTAGGCACAGTTGGTACACCCTCAGCAGCACAGGGGCAGCCGGGTGCAGAGGTAGTTTAGGCCCAATGTTATCCAATGAGAGGCAGGGGTCTTCCGTTGTTATCCCCAATTTTATCACTTCCAATGCATTTCGGTGCCGTTCGCACCTATATCAGGGAAACCTGCGAAATTACAAAACAAAACTTGCTTAAACCTGTCCTATTTACATCAGCAAACCATAATAACTCGATTTAACGTTCAGGATATAGCGGTAGTTACAAACTGCTAGTGTCATCCTTTTGTTAGCAGCTGCGCGGCAGGTCTTCTGGTTTCTTGATCTTCTTGCTTGTTTTCGAATCGGGATCTGAGGAAGAAAGGTTCAAGGTACCTCTAAATACTAAATTTAGGGGCGTTACAGGTAGGGTGAGTGCAGGGACCTATGCTCCTCTCCTGTGGGAGGAGGCAGGAGCCTAGCTGTGAGTGGGTAGGGCTCCTCATCCTCAAGATGGCCGGAGCCCGGAGTCGTGCTTCACCTCGCCTCTCCCACCTGACGGGTGGAGTTGGAACAGGCTGGCACACCCCCTTTCCTGACGTAGGATTTCCCACCAGTCTTCCCGCCAGAGTGGGGGTCAGAACTGGTGGGGGCCAGTTGCTGAGTACAGCAAGTGGCCTGGAGAAGCTCCCACAGGTGGAATGCCTTTTAAGCTTCCCCCAGCCCATCCTGGGGGAGGAGACCTAGCACCTCGCCCAGGATGCGCATTGTTGCAGGCCCAGGAGAGCGGGGGCTCTCCACCCAGGGGTCCAGGTACATGTCTGATGTGTGGCAGCCTAGACAGCCCCTCAAAGAAGACATGGATTGTAGGTTAGGTTTAAGAGGGCATCTCGAAGATGCCCTCTGTCGTGCATTTTACATTAAATCCCACACTGGCATCAGTGTGGGTTTAATGTGCTGAAGTTTTGTATCAAACTTTTCAGTCTTCAGTGTAGCCATTATGGTGCTGTGGAGTTCGTAATGACAACCTCCCAGCACCATATACCCTTAACCACATCGCTGCTTGAGAGATTCCTCTGCTGTGCTGGACAGCAATAAAAACGGGTGTGGTCATGACGCGTCATGAGCACAGGAGCACTGTACTGCATGAAGAGCTGAGCTTGTCATGAGCATAGAAGGGGTTAATGGCATCACTATACTTACAGTACCCAGGAATGGCCCTGGGTACCGTAGGGGCACGGTGCTCATGCACCTGTGCCCACACCACCTGCATAGGGCACCCAGCTAGAGGGGTGACTGATGCATGCCAGGGCAGTGGGTTTGTAGGCATGGCACACAGGGATGTGTGCCATGTTGCCTTTGTTTATTTCTGCACCAGGACACTCAGCCTGCAAAGGCAGTGTGTGTGTGTTATGGTGCAGGGCCCCTAAGGGTGGCACAATAAGTGCTGCAGCCCTTTGGGGTCTTCTCTGGTCACAAGGCCCTGGGTACCTATGGTACCATTTACCAGGGGCTGACGTGTGGCCAGAAATGCCAATTGGGTTTTAGCTTCAATATAGTTTTAGGGAAAGAACACAGGCCCTGGGCACATGATTGGTAGGAGCCGAGGGCACACTCAGTCAAAGCACAACAGCAATTCAGCAAAAAGTGGGGGCATACCATGCAAGAAAGATGGCCCTTTCTCACACGGCACATCAAGCCAAAGTGCAACAAGCGTCAGGCAAAAAGTTTGGGGGGGGGGGGGCGGCGCGGATATCCATGCAAAAAGGGGCACTTTCCTACAGGTGATTTTAGGGCCGCATCGCAGAGTGTTTCTGATCATTTGTCGGTTGAGTTCAGCTCAATGGTCTGGTTACGGTTTTGTGCTGCCCTTACGGCTGTTCTGTCGTATTTGAAATACCAAACATTTAGAAGCCCATATAAGGGAACAAGTGGACCTCTATTTTAAGGAGAATGGGGGTTGGCTGAGTCGGCCCGCGTCCTGTGGGAGGCATTGAGGTGATTTAAGGCCAGGAACAAGCCTTCATTGGGGGATTAAGGAAGGAACGTAAGCGAAGTTTGAGGCTCTGGAGTGCGAATGTGCTTATCTAGAGGTTGGCGTGGTAAATGGAGAAGTAGTCTCTCCACCGCTACACTATCAACTTCATCTGAAACAGCTCAAACTGAGGGCAATGATGGAAGACAGCACGTGCGCTCATGCACTGGCTACCCAAGTTCGTCTATATGATGTCGGGAACAAATATTAATTGCTTAAATGGCTAGAGAGATGAGACCGGGGACGGAACTGGGTCCTAGAGAGCCTGGAGGGTAAGGAGACATTACAAATGACAGGTGAGGCTACTGCTGAGACATTTGCTACCTATTATGAAGCCCTTTATACTCCTATGGCCACTATGTCAGGGGCAGACTCTGCCGAATTTCTGAAAGATCTGGTTCTTAAAATTCTAACAAACAATGGCTGAGTCTCACTATACCAAGACGTTAGTGTAGACGAAATAATACGGCAATAAGAAACTTGCAGTTAGTGAAAGTGACTGTGCCGAATGGTCTCCCAGTAGAATTACATAAATGCATGGCGGATAAAATCGGTGAGCACCTCTTGAATATGTTTCAGGCTGGACAAAAAGAAGGGCGCCTCGCGGAGTACCAAAGAATGCCTGCAGTGGTGGTCATCCGTAAAAGGACAAACCAGCAGCTGAGTGCGGGTCTTACAAACCCATCTACCTGCTGAATCTGGAGATCAAGGTTCTGGCGACGGCCCTGGTGCTCCGATTGGGGACAGTAATTTTAAAGGTGCTCCATTTGAACCAATTCGGCTTCATGCCACATAGGGGGTGGCACTTAAATTTCTGAAGCCTTTATGGAGTCCTACATGTAACTGGGGCCTCCTTTGCCGAACAAGTGTTGTTGCTATCCTTAGATGCCAAGATGGCTTTCAGTAGCGTGGAGCGGATTAATTCGCCGCGCTGGAAAGGCTGGACTTTGGACCCAAATTTATCAGCTGGGTCATGCTCCTGTATGCGGGCCCCTTAGCACACATACACATCAATAATACCGTGTCCTGAGTCTTGACCCTCCAGAAGGGCACAAGACAGGGATGTCCACTGACTACTATGCTCGTCACACTTGCACTTCAACCCCTTGGTTGCATGGGTTCGCCAAGACACCCTCATAGGCGGCAGTTCATCAGGAGTAGGACAAGAAAATCTCCCTCTATGCAGATGATGTTTTGTTATGTCAGGAAGCCACCCTTACTGATTGATAGAATCCTACAAATCTTTCACATATTTGGAAATCATTCCGGATATCTGACCACTTGGGAGAAGTCCTTAATATTCCCACTGGCGGGAGGGTGGTTGCCCTCGAGGTGCACAGTCCCGTTGGCACTACATGGCTTTAAGTATCTGGATGTGTACATCATGAGGAAGTCACAGCCTTCCTCGACAGGAATCTTCACCCACAGTTATACTGGTTCCGTAGGCATGCCCTAAAATGGCGGACACTACCGCTCTCTGTAATGGGCGGTGATGGTTTAAACCCAGATCTTTTGACTGAGTGTCAGTGTTTGATTGATTCAGATGCTCCGTCCATCACCACCCCCTTTTGTACCGCTTTTGGCCGCAATAAGTGTGGCAGTGTATGCTCAGACGTGAGTCCCTTGCTCACTTTGCCACTGGATTCAAGCAAGCCAGGCTGAAGACAGCTGGAATGCCAGAAACCGGTCCTCGGAAGCTTGTTTCCGGTCCAGGGAAGACATGGCTTGGCAGTTCGGGCTGGACTGTTCCCATGAGGCACAGGGTCAGACTGATTTGCATATAGCCATGTCTGAACTGGGGTGGTAGAGTGGGCTAAAGAACGGTGATGGATTAAACCCAGATCTTTTGACTGGGTGTGAGTGTTTGATTGATTCAAATGCTCCGTCCATCACCACCACCCCCTTTTGTACCGATACTGGTTCCGTAGGCATGCCCTACAATGGCGGACACTACCGCTCTCTCTAATGGGCCTGAGGGCCCTATTTAAAATTATGACTTTCCCACGCCTCCTGTACATCCTTCAGAATATGCCCTGTAAGATCTGAACAGACTTCTTTTAAAAGGTAGACTGCGAACTTAAAGATCCTACATAGGATATACTTTTCCAGAACATTGCAGCACAGAATGGCGTGGGCTGCCACCTCTCTTTGCTCAAGGGAATGTGGGCAGAAGGGAACCTTTTTCAAGTGGTGTGCAGCTGTCCCATAATTCAAGGCTACTGGGTAGAGATCACAAGAATAATGGTCCATGCTATGGGACTTGAGCTTCCCATGGAGGCCAAATGGCACCTCCTTAGTATCATGGGTGAAGTGACCCGACCTCATTGTCAGAAAATATGGCTGGCTCAGCTATCAGCAGTGGCTAAGAGAAATATTGCGCTAGGATGCCAGGCCATCTCTCCCGCCCCAGCAGGGGACTGTGAAGCAGATCCAGATTGGTGTCAATGGGCGGAGCACATTGTATCTCAGCAGGCTATGCCCTCGTAAATGGGAAAAGGTGTGGGGGGGATGGCAGGTCGACCAGGTCATATGAATGGCCTTGGAGTCATGGAGGTTAAAGGTGTACCTTCCCTGCGATCCTGTTATGTTTGGTGGGAATTGGCCAATTGATAATTTATATATGCAGATGTTGTGCTTTTGTCCTAATGATTCATGCTACTGTACACTGTTTTCTCTGTCTCAGTACTGTTGATTGAGCACTTGCTCAATAAAGAGTTTAAAGCGTGTGTGTGTGTGTGTATATATATATATATATATATATATATATATATATATATATATATATATATATATATATATATATATTTGAAGTAATAAAATGGTGGCAAATGTCAACAAAACCAAGGTGATGGTTTTTGGGAAATACAATAACAAATCTAAGCAATCATGGCACATGGGCCCAGTTAAACTTGCTCATACTTGGTCATATAACTACTTGGGGGGTTTGATTATTGGACAATGCCACACCAAATACCCACCTAATGCAGATAAAGAGGAAAGCTAGCAACTTGACAGTTGCATTAAGCAGATTCAACACACACTTATGAAGCCCTTCGGCGATCATAAGGACTACAAAAGGTTACTAAAAGCTAAGTCAAAGTTACTATCAATAATCTCTTTTAGCCATCAAGCCATTCCTCAAACCTCTCAGCAGATCTAGAAAAACTGCAATGCATCTCATACAGAAGGCTCTTCCATCTACCACAGCACTCTAAAAGCTCCCAGCAGATAAGGTTAGAGTTTCGCTTGATCATGAACGACTTAAAGTGTAAATACTCTTTCAAAAAAATATTATTACATAATCATGCATGTTACAGTTAGTTCACTCAAGACAGTATTACAAGAGACTTATAATACAAATGATAACCTTTGGTCCAAATATTCAGCTACTGCTGCTAACTATTTAGAGCTGAATAAGGATGAATTTGTAAGCAACCAATACTCTTGGAAGAAAACCTCCCCCTAAAAAAAGTAGGTAATTATAATATCAAGTAGAACAGATTTAGAGAAAGTGTAATCTTACAAGCACTTCATACCAGTCTTTCCATCATATCAAGTAATTATAATGAAATACTGCTTAAAGGAGTCCTTATGCAGCGTCTGCAGGAGCACTATGATGAGAGAAAGATGTATGCTCCTACCTATCAATAACTACAGATAGAGGGTGGACGAACAATATAATAGATACATTACATTGCAGGTTTTGCACTACAGTAGAGAATCTATACTAAACCTACATTAGATTCAGAACACAGACATCAATCAAAATCTCCACCAAAGATACAATGGCCCAAGTTTGAAGTTAACTATAATTCATTGAAAATTTGACATAATTTTAAACTGTTTTCTAGCTTTTGCCTTTTAGATGTTATTTCTTTGGTAATCATTTTAAGTAATCACATACAATACACGTACTTACTAGCAGTTACTAAGAGAATGGATAAATTGCAAATAAAGCTGAGAGGTAAAAAAAACGTTTGTCCATGGATATTAATGTTCTCATATCAATTATAATTTACCTATATCCCAGTGCCTGTGCCTTGCATCCTCGAATTGCTGGCGAAGGACTAAGAAGTCTATGACATCTGGCATATCATGATATCTGAAAGTAAAAAATTAAAACATGTGCAACAAAAAGGTGATCAGCTCTTCAAGTACATTGGTTTAATACTTAACTGTGTCAACAAAAAACAATGTATGACACACCAGTAATTTCTATCACTGACGTTCCAACCCCATCACCATGAATGTAATCAGTGAGTATGAATCAGTGTTCAATTGAGGCAGGAAGCAGCACTGTAAACCTTAAAAAAATTACCTACAACCTGAAAATTATTATTCTTCACACGTACGGTAGTATCACAAATGACGAATCAGGTAGAAGTAATAGATGAACAGAAGCCAGCAGTAAATCCTTATTTTGAATGGTTAATGTAAAGTAATTACCATGATGCGCCCCTTCAATATCAAGTTTCTTTAACAGTTTCAGCATTGTGTCTTTGTAAACAAAATAATTTAAAATCAATATAATGCCCAAAAGTAGCACACATAAAACAAGGAAGCATTGCAAGGAAAAATAAATACATATGCAATATATCTAAAAATGTCAACGAAGGTTTGGTAAAAGACAATAAAGCTCGCTACCTAGCAGGCTGGTTTAGCCTGGGCCTGTCAGACTCCTGCGGCACCACGAATGCATTCACTAGGATTTACGCATGGTTATATTCTAGAAGTAAAATTGGAAGCAGAATAGACCATTTTGCGAGATCTGTATGGGCCAAGGATGTAGGATGACGATAGGAGTGCCCTGGACCTCCCCAAATCACAAGAGGAACTTATGGCCCCTATAAAGGAGCTGCAGCACAGAAACACTCCGGGACCAAAATGTTTCCCAAAAAATTCTTCATAGGAAATGCTAACTGTAGGAAGGCAGGATCCTTCTAGCATGGTTAGCCCCACTTTTTGCCTGGTGTCAGTTTGTTTTTGACTTAAGTCTGCTGGGATCCTACTAATCAGGACCCCAGTAACTGTGCTTTCTCCCCTAAATTGACATGGTAAGTACTTTGCTACCTTCACAATTGGCTACTGGTGTACCCTTATACATCCCTAGTACAGGGTTGAATATGCTACTTACCAGTATGCATCTGTCTTGGCATGTAGGGCTGCTGACATTCATATCTGTGCATAGATCGCCACCTAGTGTTGGGTCCGGATGATTGCACATTGTTGTCCTGGAAGAGTCTTCGAAGTATCACGAGATAGGTGGCTCCTCCCCTGGACTACAGTGCGCATGGGCATCCTCTCCTTCCTCAGATTGTTTTTCGCCATTGTGGCAGAGATGGAGTGTAGTACAGTAAGTGATGACCATGCTAAGAGTAATTCGGAGCGCTACAGGCGCCGGGGAGGAGGGCGGGCGATATGAATGTCAGCAGCCCTACATGCCAAGAACAGATGCATACTGGTAAGTAGCATATTTGGTTCGAGGCATGTGGGCTGCTGAATTCATATCTGTGCATAGAATATATAGCAGTCCCTCTATTAGCGGCGGCTGCCTGTGCCAGTGCAGCAGTCTGAAAAAGTGTTTTAAGAACAGCCTGTCCTACAGCAGCCTGCTGTTTGGAGTGCACATCTACGCAGTAGTGTTTGGAAAATGTGTGTATGGTAGCCCATGTGGCTGCTCTACAGATTTCCTCTAAAGGAATGTTTCCAAGGAAAGCCATGGATGTCCCTAACTTTCGTGTTGAGTGGGCTTTTGGGGGAATCGTTAATGTGCGCTTAGCCTTTTGATAGCAAATCTGTATGCACTTAACGATCCACCTGGCTATACCTGCTTTTGAAATGGGGTTGCCTTTGTGTTGTTGTGAAAAGGCAACAAACAGTTGTTTTGTCTTCCTGAAATCTTTTGTCCAATCTATGTAGTACATCAGAGCTCTTTTGACCTCTAGTGTGTGGAGCCTTCTCTCAGCCACTGAATCTGGAGTCTGGAAGAACACTGGCAGTTCTATAGTTTGATTCATATGGAACTGTGAAACTACTTTAGGCAGAAACTTAGGGTTAGTGCGCAGTACCACCCTGTTGGAGTTAATCTGTATGAATGGCTCTCGGATAGTTAGTGCTTGAAGTTCACTAGCTCGTCGTAGCGATATGATTGCTATTAGGAAAGCTACTTTCCACGTTAAGAATTGTATCTCGCAGGAGTGTAGAGGCTCAAAAGGTGGACCCATCAGTCTGGTAAGGACCACATTCAGGTTCCATACAGGTGCTGGTGGGTGTCTGGGAGGAATAACTCGTTTGAGTCCTTCCAGAAAAGCTTTGATGGCAGGCACTCTGAAAAGTGAGAGATGCTGCCTGTTTTGGAGATAAGCTGCTATTGCGGATACATGTATAAGTATGAAAGCATAGGCCAGATTGCATTTGTATAGATGTAATAGATAACAGATGATGTTGTGAGTAGATGCATCTAGCAGATTAATGTCGTTGTTGGCACAATAAATGACAAATCGCTTCCATTTCGCCGCATAACATGCTCTAGTTGTGAGCCTTCTTGCCTCCCTTATGATATTCATACAGTCAGGAGGCAGGTTGAGGTAGCCAAATTCTAAGACCTCAGGAGCCAGATCGCCAGGTTTAGCTGTTGCAGATATGGATGCTGAATGTCGCCATGGCTCTGCGTCAAAAGTCTGGGTGTGAATTGTAGCCTTTGATGCAGTACCACGGAAAGTTCTAGAAACGTGGTGTACCATGGTTGGCGTGCCCACGTTGGAGCAACCAGGATGAGGGTCATCGAGTGTTGTCTCCGTTTGCGCGCCACTAGCGGTATTAGCGGTGCCGGGGGAAAAGCGTACGTAAATATGCCTGACCAGTTCATCCATATCGCATTTCCCTGCGACTGTGGGTGTGGGGACCTGGCGGCAAAGCGTTGGCATTTTGCATTTTCCCTTGTGGCGAATAGGTCTATCTCTGGATGACCGCACTGCTGGAGGTACGGTTGGAGTACTGATGGATGTATCTCCCACTCGTGCATCTGGTGGCTGTGCCTGCTGAGCAGGTCCGCCATCTGATTGTCCTTGCCCGGGAGGTGTTCTGCCATGAGGAAGATGTTTCTCTGAATGGCCCACTTCCACATGCTCTGAGCCAGATGAGACAACTTTGGAGAGTGTGTACCTCCCTGCTTCTGTATGTAGTACATGGCAGTCATGTTGTCCGTCCGGATCGACACTACGTTGTTGCACAAATGTACTTTGAATGCTTTCATTGCCATGAAGATTGCCATCAGTTCCAGAAGGTTGATGTACATCTTTTTTGCTGTGCTGTCCGTAGTCCCTGCACTGTGTAGTGGAGTACATGAGCTCCCCATCCCTGGAGAGATGTATCCGTCAGTATTATCTGTGGTACAGGCTCTTGGAACGGTCGGCCCCTGCAAAGGTTTTGTGGGTTCCACCAATGCAGAGAGCTGTATGTGCGACCGGTCACCAACACTAGGTCTTTCAATTGTCCGTGAGCCTGATTCCACTGACGTGCTAAGCACTCCTGAAGCGGACGCATGTGTAGTCTCGTGTGCGGGACAATGAAGATGCAGGAGGCCATCATGCCTATCAACTGCATGAACACTCGTGCTGGAAGCGAGGGCTGTGGTTTGAATTTCCGTATTAGCAATTGCATGCTGTTGATCCTCACTGTGCTTTGGCCGCCAGAAAGTCACTTGTCGCGCCCAAGTACTGCCGTACTTCGGCGGGCTGAAGGTGGGACTTTGGATAATTCAGTGAAAACTCCAGATTGTGAAGAAGGTGAATGGTGTGGGACATGTGGGTGGCACATTGCTGGGCCAACTTTGCTTGGATAAGCCAGCCGTCCAGATAAGGGTAGACGTGAACGTTCTGTCTCCGTAGGTGTGCAGCCATTGTCGCTAGGCACTTGCTGGGACTAGGCTGTTGTTACTCCGTAAGGGAGGACTTTGAACTGATAATGCTGATCCTGAATGGTAAATCTGAGGTATTTTCTGTGTGACGGGTGTACTAGTATATAGAAATATGCATCCTTTAGATCTAGTGTTGCGAGGAAATCTCCCTGACTGAGTAACGGTAGAACCTGCTGTAATGTGAGCATGTGAAAATGTTCTGACAAGATGTATTGGTTATGGGGCCTGAGGTCCAGTATGGGTCTGAGGGACTCGTCCTTTTTTGGGATCAAGAAGTACAGTGAGTACACCCCTGTAACTTTTTGTTCTACAGGCACGAGCTCTATGGCTCCTTTTTGCAGCATGCTGACTACCTCTCGCTGCAAAAACTGTATATGCTCTGCGGACATAGGACGGTGTCTTGGGGGTATGTTGGGTGGAGTGGATGTTAACTCCAGACAATAACCGTACTGGATAAGCTGCCTCACCCACCTGTCTGTAGTGATGGATTTCCAGACCGGCAGGAACGGTTGTAGTCTCCCCCCGACCGGTGTTATATGGTCGGGGGGTAGTGAAAAGATGTCACTGTTTGTTAGTGGCGGAGGATCGGGAGTTGTTGTTTCCACGACCTCTGCCCTTGGTGTTGTTTCCACGATAGCCACCCCTATTGTTCTTGTTGTAGGTGGTCTGCGTGCCTCCTTTACTGTATTGTGTCTGCTGAAACACCTGGCCTCTGGAAGCTCCTCTATTGTTGGAGCGACGAAAAGAACCACCCCTGAACTGCTGCGACTGTAGAGCCCCCATAGACTTTCCAGTCTCTGTGTCCTTTTTAATTTTTTCTAAGGTGGTGTCCACTTCTGGGGCAAATAAATAATCCGGGTTAACTGGCAGATTGAGTATGGTGGTTTGTATCTCAGGCTTGAAGCCAGAGATTCTCATAATGCTTGTATTAATAGCCCTGGCTGCAGTGTCTGCTGCGTCTAGCGCACACTTAATAGATGCGTTGGATATAAGTTTCCCTTCTTGTATTAGCATTTCTGCTGCCTCCTTATACTCATCTGGCAAGTGTTGTAACAGGGTCTCAAGTGTATCATAATGAGCCCTGTCGTATCTGGCTAAGAGTGCCTGTGTGTTGGAGATTCGCCAGACATTGGCCGCTTGAGCTGCCACCCTTTTCCCTGAGGCTTCAAGCACTTTAGATTCCTTGTCAGGGGGCGGAGCATCACCCGTGGTTTGCGAGTTTGCTCTTTTACGAGCATTTGAAACAACCAGAGAGTTCAATGGAAACTGTCCCCTGATATATGTAGGGTCCACAGGTGCTGGTTTGTATTTTTTTTCAATCCTGAGGTTTACCACTCTTGCCCTTGTGGTCTCTTTAAAGATGTTTCCAGCGTGTTTCAGGACACCTTTTAGCATGGGCAGAGTCTTGACAGTCCTCTCTGAGGTTGAGAAGGTGTCAAATAAGAAGTCCTCTTCAATAGGGTCAGCATGGAGTTGGACATCGTGATTTTTTGCTGCCCTCTCAATAAGTGCGTTAAACGCAGCTGTGTCTTCTGTAGGTGAGGTTTTAACAGCATAGATATGACTATCAGGGCATTTTGTGGCTCCCCTGGGTCAACAGTGCCTGTCCAGGGTTCAGTGTGGTCTTCTGGATCAGTGTCTACAGGATAACTGTAATCCTCATTGTCACCATCCCCTACATCCACATCTGAATGTGTGGGTGAAAAAGGAGCAGGTTCTTGTCCATATTGTTGTAGAGGTTCAAAAATAAGAGGTGATGTTGCAGAATCCCTTTTTTTCTTTAATGGAATTTTATACAACTCCATAGGCTGTTCTGGGGCAATCTTTCGCTTGTAAATGGAAAGTCTACCAGTCTCAGCGTCGATGAACTGCCTCGACTGATCTTCCTGCCGAGACTGTCGATGCTTAGAGGCCCCTTCAGTAGTTGTAGGCTTTTGTCCCATGGACACCTTCTTGGCCGCTTCAATGCCCGTCTTAGGGGCAAACGCCTTAGGTGTCACTGGCGGCGGCAGTATAAACTTAATCGGTGCAGACGCCTTTGGAGTTTTACTGACTGTCTTTGGGGGTGGAGTGGCCTTCGGTCCGACAGCTACAGCTTTCTCCTTAATGCGCTGCAGTGAGTCCGACACCTGCTTTGAAAAAGAGGCGGATGGTTGAGTTGACTCGACGGGGTCCTTAGAGCCACTGCTTGTTTTGGGCTCGAGGTCTTTGTTGACGTTTGCTTTGTAGAGTCGACGTTTAGGATCGAGAACGTTGTGTGTTTCGAGTCCTTTGTTTGTGTCTACGGTCTTCGGCACCGACTTCTTTGGGTCGATGTCCTTGACCTTCTTCTTCGGGGCCCCGGCCTTTGGCTCGACACCCTTTAGCGACCTTTCCGGGTCGATAGCACTCTTTTGTTTCGTCGAGCCGATGGTTCAGAAGCCTTCGATCCGATCAAAGTAAGTTGTAATTTCGGTTTCGATTTTGTTTCCGGTGCTTTCGGTTTTGTAGTCACCGATGTTTTTTGTTTTGATTTCGATCGATCAACCGATGGCTCTTTTGAATTGTCCGTAGCCGGGCCATGAGGCGAGGCTGTAGAACTAAGCGTTTGATCTTGGGTAAGGCCTTGTGGGGATCCCTCGACCTGAGCCTTATAGAGTGTTTTAGACTCGGCCCCCCATACCAACAGTTGGGCCTAGCTCCTCGCTCAAGCTATCTTCTACGGCCCCAAAGGCCTCATCGTCATCTCCTACCTCGTCGACGACGTCTTCATTTTCGACCATCTCCTCATCCTCTGCGTCATAACTGGAGTCAATCTCTGATGCAGGATCAGACAGGTTCCCTTCGATCTCCTGCTCGACCCCCTCATCTTCGTCAGCATCGAAGATGTTCACCGGGTCAGGTGCCGTCTGCTGGGCTTCCTTCCGCGCCGCGCGTCGAAGGCGAAGTGTTTTCTTGGATCGGAACCGAGAACAAGCCATACAGCTGGCTTCATCGTGATCCGGAGACAAGCACTTGTTGCACACCGGGTGGACATCGATGTGAGGATACTTGGAGTTGCAAACGGGACATCTCTTGAATGGGCTCTGTTCCATCATCGATCGTCGATAAGGCCTCTGGCGTCGACCGGGCCTTTAGTGCTGAATAGCCACTTCTTGTCCGGCTCGAGGATTGAGCTGGAACGAGTACTCGGCACCGATCGCAAAGACAATACCGACGATACCTAGAGGCCTTTTGGCCAAATATAAAGTTTTCTACCGATTCCGAACTTGAGTTAACAAATATACATCCGAACCAAATGGGGGAAAAAAACTATCTGAGGATGGAGAGGATGCCCATGTGTACTGTAGTCCAGAGGAGGAGCCACCTATCTTGTGATACTTCGAAGACTCTTCCAGGACAACAATGTGCAATCATCCGGACCCAACACTAGGAGGCGATCTATGCACTGATATGAATTCAGCAGCCCACATGCCTCGAACACTAAGATACCAAGAGCATAGGTATATCAGTGGTCTTCCACGGGCAGCAGCATGTATTGTGGCCCCCACAGGAGTCAACTTAAACTAAGACAACAGGTCTTCCATTGCACACTGTGTGAGTTGGTGCTGGTACCTCTAATGACAGATATAAGTTTCCTTATATCGGAGGTCACCTTTAAGGCTGGCTCTTCGGTCCTGAGTGCAAGGTGCTTGGTTATAAGTGTGAGGGTGCCCCTGCATGAACTTGGGGGTGGGGGTGGTGTCCTAGGAGACCCCCCTGTACTATATAGAACAGCAGCCTTTCAGGGTCTGCAAACAAGTAAGTTGCCGATCACAGACATGATTTGGCCCTCCTACTGCTGCTCGACCTGGGACACGTAGAACAATAGGTTTCCTGTGACAGAGCGATATGACCACCTCCAAGACAGGAGTTAGTATATTGGTCTGGGGTGGGGGCGCTTGCAAGTGCCACCAGATTGCTTTGAAGGGCACATTCCGTGTCCTCATTGCATATTCCAGTTTGAACCAGTTCAGGAATCCCTGGTTCCCGCTCTGGCACAAAACTGGACAAATGACAAAGGTGTATCCTACCCTCTGTCCAGCCCCTCCTCTGGGAATTACACTAAATCTCCTAAGAGAGGTAATAGCAATTAAAAAATAAAGTTTCCATGAAAGATATTGCAACTGACAAGAATGTGATGGTTCAAAAGAGGGACCCATTAATCTTGTTAGGACAGTTTAAATTCCATGCAGATTCAGGTGGAATTCTAGGGGAAATTATTATTTTAAGTCCCTGCATGTAAGCTTTTATAACAAGAATTTGTTAGGTTATGCAGGGTACACTAGTATAGGCTTGAGTAGTCACCTGACTCTTCACCTACATTTGCCGTACCATTGTACTACATAAAAGGCTTTGGTATTGACCTTTTACCTAGTTAAGTGCTGCTGAAATGGGTGGTTTCACCCGTAAACTAGCCTTGTTAATCATGCATAAGGATTCTCAGAATCACCTCAGGATTACCATCTTCTACATAATAACTATGAATGAGGGTCATCCCTTCAGTCATCCTTGACCGACATGACACAGCAAGGTAGAATCCCCTGAGGGTACCTTTTGGGTATAAATACACCACATTTTTGCCAGAGGAGAATGCGGACTACTGACGCAAGACATTGAGGTTCCTGTACGCAAACACTCCAGCTAGCAGTGGTCTGACATCACTCGCATGGTGTCCATCTCGAGACCAAGACCGAGTCTCACAGTCTCTAGCTTCAGGTAATGGAGTTGGCTTCAGCCTAGGGGGATTCTCGGCTATACACCGACATACATGCTAGGTAAACGTAGGTACATCTAGTTAGGGTTGCATCATAGGACACATTATTACTGCCATGTATTTATATACCTGCCTTTTTTCATTGTTTTAGAACTATGGTAGGAATCTTCCATCCATTTACTCTATTGGTGCTTATTTTTTAGATATGTTTCTGTCTTATGGTTGTTTCAGCACACTTATTTTACACTAGAATGACACTGGTTCAATAAATGCTTATTGAAAACGTCCTGCTGTTTATTCTGTGAATCTATCTGAAAGAAGGGGAGCACGAGTGACTGAGCAAAAAGTACTGTACTGTTTACACGATCCCTGATGGGACAGGGTTTTCATGTTTGATAGTTGCCAAGAACAATTCTCTCCTTGGCAAGAGGAGTATACAGTGGCACTGTGAGCTAGCTGGTAAACAGGCAAACATACTCAGTGGGGGTGTCTGGATTCAGTCTGGACACCAGTCCCACAGTGTATGTTGTCTAAACATGCAGATCCTATAAATCCTATAAAGGGTTATAGGAGATACATGACAATTTTCAACACTGATATGGGCTGTTCATTCTAGAGATAAGCAGCAAAAGCTGCAAGATGTATTCCTATAGAAGTATATGGTAATCTAGCAGTTTGTAAATGCAATAGATATAACATAAGTGTTTGTACCTTTGCTTGAAGAGGATTCATGTTTTGTTTGTGACAGAACAGAACAAATCATTTCCATTTCGCTGAATAACATTGGCTCGTAGTTGGTTTACGAGCTTCTTTAAGAATGTTCATTCATTCTTGAGGCAAATTTAAGTATCCAAACTCTAAGACTTCAGGAGCTAAATTGCAAGATTCAATTCTTTGGGATTGGGATGTCTTAGTGTTCCATGGTTCTGCGCGAGAAGGTCCAGATTGAGGTTAAGCTTCTTGTGTGGGACTAGAGCTAGTACCATGAGTGTTGAGAACCATGGTTGTCGAGCCCCTGTGGTTGCTATTAGTATCATGGTGAGCGATGTTTGCCTAACTTTCCTGACCACTTATGGAAGTAGAGGGAGACATGGAAAAGCATATGAAAATATCCCTGACCAGTTCCTCCATAGAGCATTGCCTTTGAACTGATGGTGATGATATCTGCTTGCGAAGTGTGGGCATTTCGCTTTTTCTTTTGTTGTAAACCGGTCTGTCTCTGGAAATCCCCATTTGTGAAAGTATGGTTGAAGAACATATGGGTGGATTTCCCATTTGTGGACTTGTTGTGATCTGATTGCTTGTCCCTGGGACATGTTCTGCTAACATATGAATGCTGTTGTGTATTACTAACTTCCATATTTTCTAAGCTAAGTGGAGAGATTAAGTCCGCCTGTTTTTGTAAATAATACATAGTTGTCATATTGTCTATTCGAATCAGGCCCACTTTGTGTTGTAGGTGAATTTGGAAAGCTTTGATCGCTAGAAGAATAGCTTGCAGCTCTAGGTGATTGATATGGACTTGTGTTTGGAACCTCATAGTCCCTGATAGGTGTGCTCCCAATCCTGTTAGAGACGCATCTGTTAGAGGTATTTGTGAAACTGGGTCTTAAAACGGACGCCCTTAGATAGATTTTGCGGATTCCATCATTGAAGAGTGTGATTAGTGTGGCTGTTTACCAACACTAGATCATGAAGTTGACCCAGTGGCCGAGTCCATTGCTGGGATAGACATTGTTGTAGAGGTCTCATGTTGAGGCTGGAATGTGGGACTTGTAAATACAAGATGCCATCATGCTCAAAAGACTTAGAAATATTTTGGCTGGAATGCGAGTTTCTTGCTCACTTTGCCACTGGATTCAAGCTAGCCTGTCTGATGAGTCCCAGGATGCTTGTTTCGGTTCAGAAAACACCTGGCTTGGTAGTTCGGGCTGGACTGTTCCCATGAGGCACTGGGTCAAGACTGATTTGCATATAGCTGGGTCAGAACTGATGTGGCAAAGTGAGCTAAAGAACAATGATGGATTCAACCCAGATCTGTGACTGGGGGTGAGTGTCTGAAAAATTTCAGCGCTCCGTCCATCATCTCCTTGTGTTTGCCTTGGAATGTGGGTTTCTGTTTGAAATTGCTGAATTCACTTTAGTATATTGCATATTCTGTCTGTGTTTGGGGATGCTAATGCTAGATTTGTGTTGAGCGTGCCCCGTACAAATGCTTGAGTGGTATCTGGCTGTAGAAGAGATTTTTGTAAGTTGACAGTAAACCCAAGTTGATGTCGTAAATCTAGGGTTTTATGAGTATTTTGTTTGAAAAGTATGAATGTATTTGCTTTGGTTAGCCAGGTGTCTAGATAATAAAAGACATGAATGTTTTCCCAGATGTGCTGCCACTATTGCTATGCACTATGTGAATACTCTTGATACTGTAGTGATTCCAAAGGGAACAACTTCAACTGATAATGATTTTCCTGAAATTCGAAAGTACAGTCTGTGTGCAGGATAAATTGGTACATAAATATAGACATCCTTACAATGTAGGGTTGCCATGAAGTCTCCTTTTTGTAATAAAGGGATGATATCTTGAAGAGTGACCATATGGAAAAGTTCTGATATAAAGTAATGATTTAGTGGTCTGAGGTCTAGAATGGGCCTGAAAGATTCATCTTTTTGGGGGATAAGGAAGTATAGTGAATGCACTCCTGTCCCGTGAAATTGTAGTGAAACTGGTTCTATTGCTCCTTCTGCAAGTGTTGCATGGATAGTTTGTGTTTGCGAGGTGGAATATTTGGAGGAGTTGTTATAAGTTCCAGATAATAACCATGTGGGATAATGTTTATGACCAATTGGTCTGTTGTAATTGACTTCCACTTTTGGAGAAACTGCTAAAGATGACCCCCAACTGGTGTTTGGTGTTGTGGGGGAAAGGTAAAGGAGTCAATGTTCATTGTTGGTGTTTGAGGAACGTGTATTGTTCCCTCTGCCTTTTCCTTTAAAATTGTTACCTCTGTAAGAAGCTCTGTAGAAGGCCTTAATTGTTGAGGTTTGTCCTAGAGTATTATATCGTGAACCAGAGGTGTCAGCAGTGTAGAGGCTGTTTTAGCCCCTGGTTCAAAATTGGGCCTACGAAAGGAACCTCTGTAGTGGTTTGTTTATAGAGCTTTAATTGACTTTGATACCTCTGTGTTATTTTTCATTTTTTCTAGGACTGTCTCCACCTGGGGGTCAAAGAGATGTTCCTTGTCAAATGGGAGGTTCAATATAGTTTGTTGTAACTCAGGTTTGAAACCGGACACCCTTAACTATTCATGCCTTCTTATTAAGACACTAGTATTTATACTCCTAGCTGCAGAGTCAGCTGCATCTAATGCACACTTAATAGAGTTGTTGGTGATCAGTGTGCCTCATTAACAATCTTTTGACCTCTTTTTCTGTGCTCTTCTGGTAGATATTGGAGAAGGCCCTCTATTTCGTACCAGTGGCCTCTTACTAGTAATTCTTTTACCAGAAGCATCCATAAGCTTGGATTCTTTTTCTGATGATGGTGCTTCTCCAGTTGTTTGAGAGTTAGCCCTTTTCCTAGCATTGGATACTATTAAAGAGTCAGGAGTTAACTGATCTCTAATAAAAATGGGTTCTAAAAGTGGTGGTTTGAATTCTTTAATAATGAAAGGAGTAATTATTCTTGCTTTAACAGGTTTGAACATTTAGTCTGCATGAAATGTCAGATCTTTTAAAAGTGGTAAATATTGTGCCCCTCTTTGTGTATCGGATAAAGTTTCAAAGAGGAAATCCTCCTCCATGGAGTCCTTATATAAAGGTTTCTGATGGAAAGTGGCTGCTCTGGCTATAAGGTCCTGATAAGCAGATGCATTTAATGGAGGTGATGGACAGCTAGGGTATAAATCAGGATCAATGTCAAGATGGGGATCAATATTATACTCCTCCCAAGGATCCCCTGGTTAGGTGTCATCTGGGATGTCTTGATCCTCAACTACTGTTGAGTGAGGAGACATATTACCAGCCTCAGACAATTTTGGGGCGTTAGGTGGTGTAGTTGGTGGTCGAGGTGCAGATTGTGGTGCAGGTGACGAAGGAATGGGAATGAGCAATGGACTTGTTGCAGCATTCTTTCTTTTCTTCTTTACAGGTTGAACGGAAACTTCCATACCCAAAGGAAGAACTGTTGCGAGAACAGCATCAAGAGCGGGAATGGGAATGTACTTTTGACTTGCACTAGTACTTGCACACGGTCTGTGAATTATGTTGGTGTTCAGTGACCCACAGTTTTGCTTCAAGTTCATGAGGCCACATTCACACGTCTTGGAGTCATACCCCAAGCCCAAACATTAGAGGCAAACCTTGCCGGGTCAGTCATCAACATCCGTTTCCGACAGCTATGGCATGGTTTGAACCCTGTATTCTTCAGTGGCACATATTTTCCTTGCAGACTGAAAAAATAATTTAGAAGGATATATAAACTGATTAATAGGGGAGTAGAGATCCAGATCTGGGTTTGAAGGCAAAGAAGGAAGGTACTGACAATGGAGCACAGGAGTGGTACCTAAAAAAGGCTCCACTATGTCACTGGAGAGTAGAATGAAATCAACAAGGAGCTGCATGGCACCACCTAGAGACACGTGGCAGCATTGCTAGGAAAACCTCTAGGTTAAGTCTGTTGCCTTGGGAACATTATAAATGTAAGCAATCTGCAGTCAGATGTATCCATCAGAAAACGAAACTTACAGAAAACTATGTATGGCAAAGCCTACTTGATAGCAATCTAAGAAATTAATGAATACATTAACACTGCTCTACTCTTTTACGGTTGGAATTTAGAAAAAAATCAGCTCATTCACATGCCAAAATGTATATCTTCTTTACCTCATTGATTCAGCCGTAGAGCATACTGCTCCAATTGCGGATTACATTGCAACTCTTAAGTCATAACTAGTACACTGAGAAAGATTATTGTTGGAATAGGAGGCTATAAAATAAGGTAAATTCATGAGTATCCGTTGAAAGCCGCTCAAGGTTCATAGAGGAAATATACTTAATGTAGCACCTCAGATTGCTGTTTGTTGAAACAGGCCTCCTTAGTGAGTGTATCAAAAAATCTACACCATCAAAGGGAATGGCAGGCTAATGTGCATGAATAATGGTAGAGAAGTGTGTGGCACTTACTAAAGTACATCTTCTCATTAAAATCTCAGAAGCATTTTTGCAGGTCTAAAAACAACAGCTGGTCTTAATTTCAGGGGCAAAGGAACTTCTCTGTCTGAGACTCTGTGCCAAGGTCATACTCATTATTAAAGTCCTCTGGGTCCTCAGATTCCATTTCCAATGTAAAAAAGAGAATTTGAATTGTGAAAGCACTTGAGACCATTTTATTCAGATAAAACTTACTTTTTTTTTTTTAAATCTCTTTATTTGCATCAGATTGGTCCACATAAGCATACAGGCACATGGAGTGAAAATAACATCAGAAACTTCATTAGCAACAATACAAAATAAGCATCTGCAAGGCGTGACCAATAATATGACGAACGGTGTTACGCATTCTAGAAACTCCATTTTCCGTTTTCTAGTTCTGTCAGTGATTCGCAAACATGCGAGGATGATGCAAAGAGATAAACATAATTCAAAACACATCAAAAAGAAAAATGCCAACAAGAGAGAGAGAGCGACAAGCAACACATCAATCATGACAAGGTGGTAATAGCGGTTGCATAGGCGATCATAGGACACCGGTGTAACATGTGAGTAAATGCAAGTAGAACAGTCTAGGCACTCGGGGACCAGTAACCAAAGAGACAGGGGACCACACATCCTGTCGCCAGGCATTCTCAACAATGGAATCTGCAGCACCCTTCCACATTCCTGCCGCAGCGCAGAAATACAACAAAACAACCCCGACTCAGCAAACAATGCACCCATGCCGGGTGAACAGCATCTATCCCACCCCCTCTGGGACAATAGAGCTCGCAGCCGAAGACTGCGCAGCTTGTGTTAACTTGCTGATGTACTGTCTGTATGGGCCCCAGATATCGGCAGGGCGCGAGGCCGTTGGGATCTGCGCGGAGTACTCCACACTGTTAATATTACACTGGGCCAGGCTGCGGAGCCATGCCTTGGAGGTGGGAAGTCGACTGGAACCCCAGAGTAGAGCAATTTCCCGTTTTGCGAGCAGAAAACCAATGGCAGTAAGTTTCCGCGTGGTGCGGGGAAGCTCAACAACATATCCCAACAGCGCAATCTCAGGTATGGGACGTAGGACACATTCTAGAATGTCACCCAACACGCGGTGCACCTGCAGCCAGTAGTCTTGTAGCTTGGGACACGTACAGGTAAGGTGTGCTAAGTCGGCATGTGGGGCCCTGCATTTGGGAAAGCAATGTGGCCTCGATGGGTCGAGCCTGTGAGCCAAGGCCGGTGTGAAATACAGCCGCCGCAAGAACTTGAAATGTATCAGTTTGTGTCTGCTATTGACAGAGACGTTTTTGGTGGCCTGGCAGCAGGCGGACCATTGGTCATCAGTGATAGGGCCGCCGAGGTCAGCCTCCCACACTGCTCAAACTCGTGCGTCTGAAGCACGGAGTGCCGCCACACAGATTCTGTACAGCCTAGAGACAGCATGCGCACCATTTGGGGACTGTATCAAGAAAGTCAGGGCCTCCACCTCGTCCGGTGGAAGCGGGAAAGAGGGGAACTGTGCTCTGAGCATGGTTCGCAACCGGGTCAAAACAAATGAGTCCATGAACGTCCGATCGGTAAATCAGTGGTCGTCCGATACCGAAAAGACGTGTCCTTCCGGGAACAAATGCCCTATTGTGGTAAGTTGGTATTTGGATAGAGTGTTACAAACTACCTTTTCAGCAGTGATAGGGAGCCAGTGGGGGTTTGGCAGTGGGAGAGTTGGTGAATATAGCACGTCCCGCCGGAGCAGTCTACACAGCTGCATCCAAGCCCAAGACGTGGTGGAGGCGGTCTCAATATCCTGAGGGTCACGGGGTAGGCCTCTCGGTAGCAACGTCCGGAGGGCAACAGGCCATGCCAAGTCCGCCTCTGGTCTGAGATGAGGGATCCGAGCGTCAGGGTGGAACCAGGGGTGTGCGTAAGCGCACTGAGCGACGAGGTAGTAAAGATAAAAATCCGGCACACCGAAGCCACCCCGTTCATAGGGCAGAGTCAGGGTCCGCCAGGAAACTCTCGGATTCTTGTCCCCCCACACCAACCGCAGCAACAGCGAGCGCAGCTGGGTGAAGAAGACCTTAGTGAGCAGGATCGGCATATTGTTAAACAAGTATAGGAAACGGGGAAGCACTATCATCTTTATGATAGCGATGCGGCCAGCCATGGAGAGTGGTAGACGAAGCCAATGGGTGAGGTTATCCTCCAGAAAGTCCAACGCCCGGCCATAGTTCAGACGAATCATGGAGACTGTATCCAAGTGTATGTGTATACCTAGATATTTCACTGAGTCTGTATTCCATTCCAGTGGGAACGGACAGTCCCAGTGTACTGTGGAGGGCGTGAGCGGGAAAATATCAGACTTGCGCCAGTTAATTCGAAGGCCAGAGTATTCCCCAAACCGGGCTATCTCCAGAAGGAGGGGTTCCAGATTGGTCTCAGGGGACCGGACATATAGAATGGTATCGTCCGCATATAGAGAGACCAGGAGCGGGCCAGTGCGAAACTGGAGGCCCGGTGCATATGACTCTCCTGAAAGTGACGAACCAATGGGTCCATGGCTAGAATATACAGCAGTGGGGAAAGAGGGCATCCCTGTCGGGTGCCCCTCGAGAGCGGGAAGCTATCAGAGATAGTGCCATTAAGGCGCAGCCGCGCCCTAGGTCGGAGTAGAGAAGTTCTACTGTGGCGACGAACATCGCGGGCATCCCCATTCGTCGCATGACGGACAGAAAGAAAGGCCACTCTAAAGAGTCAAACGCCTTCTCGGCGTCCAAAAACACAGCTGCCGCCGGGGTGTCCGGGTCTATTCTGTGTATGACAGAAAACAGTGTCCTGAGATTAAAGGAGGTAGAGCGGTGGGGGACAAATCCGGACTGGGCCGGAGAAATAATCTGTTCCACTAGTAGCGATAACCGGATTGCGAGGACCTTGGCCAAAATCTTGTAATCAAGATTGAGTAGCGAAAGGGGCCTGTAAGAGCCACAGAGGGATGGGTCACGACCTTGCTTGGGAAGCAGCACAATCACCGCCTCTCAAAGTGTGGGTGGCAAAACCCCAGTCTCCAGTGCCTCCGCGTACACCTACATCAGGCGGGGCACCAGTTCGTCCTTATACTCCTTATAGAAGTCGGCCGAGAAGCCGTCAAGCCCCGGAGCCGAAGCAGATAAAACTTACTTGAGAAGATGGGATCCACTTGGTATGAGAGGTTAGAACTAAAGGTGCAATTGTCCTTGGCTACCCTGGGAAGAGGTACAGGGCAAAATCTAGCACAGGATTTACTTTCAATGCAGTAACACCAAAAAATTAGGCTCACAGATTCAAAATCAAAGAGGGCTAAAAGAGGCCTTTTGAGTAGCTGTATCTTCGAGAAGCTGTCGCATACAATTTTAAAACGCCCCAAAATCAGAAGAATTAGCAGAAGGAGGAGTGAATCGTCTCATCCTTTTAAAGATGTGAATGTGTTCCTCAGCAATGAAGAATCATCTCATATCACTTTCAGGGCAGGCCAGGTCCGAACAAATAAGAGATGATAGAAGACAAGGAGTACTACGATTGCAACCTTTCTCTATACCTCTTGTTGTGTGTGGAACATCAGAATGGTACCTTTCAATCTCTTTGGAGATGCATAGAATGATTATAATACCACTGCTCTGGTCAAGTCCAAAGGACAGAGACTGATGTTTCTACAGGCGAAGAAAAGCCAAGAAGTTTTTTGGTTAGGTAGAAAACAGAACATATATCTTTAGTGATGTTGTGGCACAGGGCTGATAATTGGTGATACAACTTGGCTTAAACTCAGGCTTAAAAATGATTTAATAATGCACAAAACTGTAAAAAAAAGCAGCACGAAATAGAACTTTAGCAAGCTCCATGTCAGTTTTATCAATGGCAAAAAAGGAAGCATACTGAAAGGATGCAGCTGGCACCATTATAGGGCCACTGTATTACTTGTATTCCAGATCTGCACTTGCTGGCGCGGAAAAAAGAAGAACTGACGTCAGCACACGGAGGCGGCGTCTAAGTACTCCGACGACGTCATCACGGCGTCCACGACACAGACGACGGACGCGGGGCCGCAGACAACGCCTACCGACGCGCAAGGGTCCTGCTACGCAAAAATTTCCAGATCCAGTCTGATGCCTGGGGATATTCTAAGGTAAGGAATCTATCACTAACGTGTCTCTTTCAGATACCAGAAATCTCTATTAGAGTCAAAAGGTGTTATCATGAGCCAACTCAGTGATATTTTTGAGTCAACTTGCATGGACTTTTCAGCAAAGGGAATTATACTAAATTTTATTCCATAAAGTGCAAAGTCTTCACTCGGAATTATCATTGTCAAGTTCTGTTTGGGAATACATGGATATTTCCCCAGGAAATATGCACTGCTCTAGTCCTGATTTGTGCTTGTACCAATGCACCATTCGTTTGCATCCTTCAAAAATGGACTTGGGGAAAGCTGACAAGACTATTATACTCAAAGTATGTCCCCTATAAGCAGAGACATGAACGTGTTGGAAAGCCTAGTTATACAATTAACACAAAAAATGAATCATAAGCAACAACCTTATTTGAACGGGCAAGGTAACTTAAAACACAAATATCACTTACTTCATCGTGAAGGATCCGCCTGTAAGTTTTCCTGTGTCTGGGTCTAAGAAGGCAAGCTTAAGACAGCAAAGTGTAGGTAATCCTGATTCATATTTAATGCCAACAATTTTCATTAATTCTTGGTCCTGCAAAAGATAACGCAAGCAAAATAAACTCAGGTGAAAATTAAACTTGCCATCACAATATGTTTCACCTACATATATCTTATCAAGAACCCACCTGATAGCATGGCTAAACTTGGCCACTACATTTATTCTGTAATCTGTATTCCTTTCCTTCCAGACTGTAGGCTATTTCCTAGTAGCAACATGTGGTTCCAACAAAATCTAATGTTAAAGCCAAAAGTGGATTACATATCTGTCAACCAAAGTGTTGACAGGTACATGCCACAAAGATGACATATTCAACCTAAATTGGGTGTTTAACCTCACTACTTTTCCTGGTTTAAAATCTAAGCAAATCTTTGTTTTTAATGATGGCTGAGGGGTTGCACTGCTAATAAAAAAAACTACTGGCTAGGTGCAACAGAGACATTATCACAATAAGATATTCATACTCGTTAGGCCATTGACCACTTCTTGAAAATACAGGTAACCTCCACAATATAATAAATAACGATGGTACAGTATCAGGCAGGTTAAGCATAAAGAAAAACCTATTTGTTTGTCTGCAGAACACAGCCACTGAGTTCAAGGCCAGGTTATTGTTGTTATTGTTATCTGAGGTTTGTATAGCGCCAAATCACCGTCAGGTCTCTAGGCGCTCATGACAGAAGCAGTAACAACAGCTGAGTGAGTAAACAGAAGGTAGAGATACAGTAACATTACTCAAATGAAACAGAAAGCTT
This sequence comes from Lissotriton vulgaris, assembly GCF_964263255.1. Classification (NCBI taxonomy): domain Eukaryota; kingdom Metazoa; phylum Chordata; class Amphibia; order Caudata; family Salamandridae; genus Lissotriton; species Lissotriton vulgaris. The sequence goes on from NC_141694.1 coordinate 536,227,233, forward strand.
CCCTAAACAAAAGCGTTTTCAGTGACTTCCTAAAGTGGAGAAGATGTATTTCTTTGCGGAGAGGCTCCGGTAGTTTGTTCCACATCTGTGGGACTTGAACAGAAAAAGATCTCCCTCCCTTGGTTGCCATTTTGAAACGCGGACAAGACAGCAATTGGGAATTGGAAGACCTCAGCGCTCGATAGGGTTATATACCTGAAGCCGTTCTTTTATATAAGCAGGGGCATGCCCATAGATTGCCTTATGGGCGATACATAAACTTTTAAATTCCACCCTTTGCTTTATGGGGAGCCAATGTAGCCTGTGCAGTCATGGGGAGGCATGGGTCTGTCTAGGTAATATAAAAATGAGTCGCGCGGCATCATTCAAAATAACTTGCAGGCGGTTGATCAAAGTTTTTGGCAAACCTAGATAGACCGCCTTCCCGTAATCAATCCTTGAAATTATTGTCGCCGAGACAATGGTCCGAGGCATATTTAGGGAGAGTAGGGGAACTAGCTTGCGTACCTGCCTGATTAAATTGGTGCAGGTCCCGACATCAGAAGATATCTGGCTAGCCATAGTCCGCTCATGGTCGATCTTAATACCAAGGCTTTTTACATTGGAGCATGGTTTCGGGGTGGGGCCAAGCTCTTGGGGCCAAAAAAAAAAAAAACACCCCAGGGCGAGACAGCGGTTGAAACCACCAGAAGCTCAGTTTTTTCGGGATTTATTTTCAGCAAATTTGCTGTCATCCAGCTAACCATATATCTAAGTATATTCTGGGCCTGGGTCTATGCAGATGCTGTGTTGTCAATACTCAGTAACAACTGAGTATCATCGGCATAGTTAAAAATTCTGCAGCCCATGCTTGCCAAGGAGTCTATCAATGGTCAAGTTTAGGAGAGGAGAGGGAAGGGAAGTTAGGAGACCCATGGGAGAGGGGGGGCAAGGTCCAGGTAGAGCTTGTCCAGGTAAAAGGTGGTGTAGGGAGGGTGTGCCACGAGTGCCTGCAATATGCTGTCCCTCTAGGCACCATGTTATGGCCATTAAGAAGACAGTTTTGATGGGCAAGAGCTTAAGAGGGCAATTGTGCAGAAGCTGAAATGGTAAACACATCAAGAAGGTGAGAATAAGATTCAGATCCCACTGGGGCATGATGAATAGCCTGTGGGGAAGGATTTGCTACAAGTCTTTAAGAAACTTAGCCACAAGTGACTTAAATCAAGAAAGTTGATCCAGCAACCACGTAAAAGCCAAAATGGATGAAGGATGACCTTTAAATGTGCCCAGAGCAGAGTCCTGCTTGCCCAATATGAGAGAAAATAGAAGAACCTTAGCTAGAGGTTCAGAAAGGGCGATGGTCGATGTTGTGGGAATCACACTATGTCACAAGTTTATCCCAACTGTAGGATTACACCGACTTGGTGGAGGGACCCCTAGCTGCCAGAACAACATCACAGACTTCGGGACAATGGTCAAAGGCAGTCAATTGTTGCTGCTCTTTTTCCACGCATAAAAGTGAAGTACACAGAGGTTCAGGTGCAGTGCATTCCCCTGTTGCTGCAACAGAAGATCCTCTCACAGGGGCAGCCTGATCGAAGGTCCAATGGTCATACTCAACAGATCAGGATACCAGACCCTGTTTCCAATACGGAGCCTCAAGAATAAATTGGGCTTGGTTGTTCCCGACAACTCTGGGTAGGAGCTATATTGGAGTCAAGGAAAGCAGGAGCTCCACTCAAGACGTAAAGCATCTTCAAGTGAGTCGCATTAGAAACCCAACTTTGCAAAACAGTGGACATTTCACATTCTCAGCTGTGGCAAATAGATCTAACCAAGGCTCACAACTGTGTCCTTGTACCACCTGCGAATGGAGAACACCATTCATGATCCGCTAGACATCTTCGGCTGAGTTTATCCGCCCTGGCGTTCAGACAACCCTTCAGGTATCGCACCACCAGGGAAATGCTTTGGCGTTTCAGCTGTGTCCAGAGATGAAAAGCTTTTTGACAAAGGGGTCATGTCCCCCAACAGCACTGTTTGTTGCAGTACCACTTGACGGAGTTGTCTGTGAAAACCTGCACCAACTTTCCCCTGAACAAAAGAAGAAAGACTTTCAATGCCCAGCTAACTACCTAAAGCTCCAACAGGATGATGTGGAGTTCAGACTCCACTGCAGACCAGAGCCCTCTGATCTCTATCTCTGACAGATGGCCATCCCATCCCAGAAGTGCATCTGTCACGTCAGCCCTGTCTGGGAAAGGGAGAGGGGTCTGCCACTGATCCAATCATGGTATGTCAGCCACTACTGCAGATCTTTCGCAGTTCCCTTAGAGATCTATACCATGTTGGAGAGATTCCACTGATGCTACACCCACTGTGACTTCAGGTCCCATTGTAGAGCCCGCATATGACTATGGGCATGAGTCACAAGCAGGATGCATGAGGCCATGAGGTCCAACAACCACAGGGTCATTCACTGAAATCGAGACTAAAGACTGAAACATCAGTATTATAGCCTGAATATCCTGTAATCGCCACTTGAGGATAGGCCCTGAACTGCACTATGTCCAGAACAGCTCGAATGAAAGGGTGTGTTTCAGAGGGAGTCCGGTGTGACTTCGGCACATTGATAGTGTACCTCAGCTAGGGCAGAGAATTCGCAGCAGTCTGGACGTAGGAGACAACTGCCAGGTGCAAGCCCGCCTTCAACAGCGAATAGGTCAGGTAGGGAAAAAATGGAAACCCTGACCTCTGCAGATGAGCTGCAACCATCTTGATCACTTTTGTGAACACCTAAGGGGCATTGGTAAGGAAAGCACAGCAAAGTGAAAGTGCTTTTGGCCCACCGTTAAACGCAGGTAACATCTGTGGGCAGGCAGGATGGGGATGTGGAAAAATGAGTCCTGCGCTACCATCCAATCTCCTGGGTACAGGGCAGACAGAACTTGTGAGAGCCTAAGCATCTTGAATGTCTACTTTTTCAGGATGGGATTGAGAAGACAAATATCTAGGATAAGACAAAGGCCTTCATGTATTCCTAGGCACCAGAAAGAAGCAGGAATAGTAACCACAACCTACTGCTCATGCCAGCACCCTCTCCGTAGCTCCCTTGGGCAAAAGAGCTAGCACTTCCTGACAGAGCAAGAAGGGGTGGTCTTCCATCAGCAAGTCATGAATGGGTGGTATGGATGAAGGTGTAGTCACAAAAGGGAGTCAGTAGCCCCTTTTGATGATCCTAACAGTCCAACGTTACTGCTAGTGTTGCAGGTGATGGCGTTTCCTGCCTCCCACAGGATGCCCATGTTCGGCAGAGGACAAACTAACGCTGGCTGTCCCAACTAGTTTATGAAACATGTGTCTTTGACCACGAAAAAGCTGTGAAGTCTGCTAGCTTTGGGGCAGAGAGGGCATAAAAGTGGTTGGAGACCCCTTCTGTTGCCACAAAAAGCAGATTTGGATTGACAAATGGCCACTGACAAACCCAAGGACCTGGCAATAGCTCTGCTGTCTTAAAAGTGCTCCAGCACGGTGTCCACCTTCTAAACCAAAAAGACTTGAGCCAAAGGACATGTACATAAACAAGGCTTGGACAGCCCAGAAAACCAGTAGTTCTTAGCCAGGTGTGGCACCATAGGGCCACTGAATATGAACAAGCTCAACCCAGTGAGTAGGTCGTAACAAGTCCACATTGTATGGTGAACTTTGTTGGGTCTCTCCCCTCAGCAATAGCTTGGTAGATTATGGCTCGGGCCTCCTCCAAGAACATGGGAAGCACTCGTGCAACTGAATCCTGTATTGTATAGGAATATCGGCGGAAAAGGCATGGAGTGTTTATTTAACAAAGGGAAAGGCTGGAACAGTCTCTTTCCAAAGGTTTCCCGCCTTTTGAAGTCCCATATCCAAAGGAGTGGTAGACCATGTTTCATGGTTGATCCTAGAAGTTGAGGCTTGGAATTACAACCTCTCCGGGGTGCGGTGTTTGGTAAGGAAACGGGTATCTCCAGGATTAGGGTGATGGCGGCAGGCATTTGGCCTATACACAGGAGTCCTTGGGCAGGGCTTGGACCACGCCCGAGTAGAATGTCAGTAAGGGCTTCATTAAATGGGAGTAAGGGTTTTGGAGGGAGAGAGACTTGGTTGAAGCATCTTTGTCAAAGTGTTCATCTTGATTGACACTGTGGGCAGCTGAAGGTCTAAAACTGCAGCTGCCCTACACATCAGCGAGGCAAAAGAGGGTCAATCCTACATAGCCACGGTAGGAGAAGAGACCAAGCACCTAGCCACCTGGCAACCACCTGTTTCTCATACCAGTTCTCCTCTTCATCTAAGGGATGCTGGTAAACATAAGGGACTTCAGACACCTCCCATTTTTCTCCCCATTCAGACCTACCAAGAGTAATAAGCACTGGAGAGCATGGTATTGGTAGGTGCTAAAACAAGCATTGCGTGACATCCATCCGGCTCTGTGTCAGAGTCAGGAATGACGATGGGGATGGCACCGTCGGGGGAATCAGCACTGAAGGGGGTGCCAAAGAAGATCTCAATCTCACAGACTACTCCACTCTGGATCCAGCAAGGGATCTATGGGGCTCAAATGCTGCAGATGGTGTACCCACTGGCAGGGATCCAGTGGTGGCCCCTCCAGAACCAATGGGGTCCAAACTAGTTGCGGAGGAGCCGGTCCGCTTAAACATGAGGTGCATGGCTGTAGGAAAGTGCCCCTGTCTGACATGGTTGTCCCCAATGTTTGCCCATCGGTACAGACGTTTTTGACTGGATGCGCACAGGGTACCTCCTAAACAGACCCCAGTGCCAGTGACATTTCCACTAAAAACTGCAACATGCTCAATTTTACCCCAATTGTCAAGTACTTTTGCACCCCTACAAGTCCCGGGTAATTGGTACCTTTGGTACTCAGGGCATGGATAATAAATAGGGTACATACTGGCTGCAGAATGTATAATGCCACCCAGAGGAAGCCACATAAAAACTGCATGCAGATTGCCATACCAGGATGCGTGAAAGGGGCGCAAGCACCTTCTGAGAATTCGAAATTGCACACACTGTGCAATGCCCAGGTACACTTCATATTTTACATTTAAGTCATCCCTACAGCAGGCCTTGGAGCCCTAAGGCTGGGCTCATTATATTACATGTGAGGGCACAACTGCATGAGCAGATATGCCACTGCGATGTCTAATTCCATTACTAAGACATTGCAACTGATCAGTAAGCCATCTTAAGTATATGTACAGGACACTGGTCATTACGTGTTACCCAGCTACATAATGGCTTCACTGAAACTAATCGTGTTTGGTATCAAACATCTAGTCTCAACATATCTACACTGATGCGAGTATAAGACTTATTATGACATGCACCCAGAAGGCACCTGAAACGTGCCCCCTGAAAGTCTACTTGTCCTCTCGTGTTTGGCTGACTGGTATCACCCAGCATGCCATCACAGAAAAGTTTTTGAACCCCTGTAGGTGAGAACCCGCACTCTGAAGCCAGAAACAATACCTGTTCCAGAGGAAGGTAGTAACACCTTCTCCAGCAAGATGGCTAGTGATTTAGCATATCAAGGTCAGTGCCTTCAAACCTCTGCCACCTTTGATATGTGGCAACTGCTTCTCCCCAGACCTGGAGAAACGCCACCCCCTGTGTTGAGGCCCATTTGTCCTGGTGATACGAGGAAATTACATAGTCAGTAGGCATATTACACTTTCAGGCAAGGCACAACCCTAAGGTAGGGCACCTGATGTTGACCGCCAAGAAAGGGTTTCACCATTTTGAATTTAGTGAAACTAGGAACTCTGGCTCAGAATTATGCTCACACTCCAAAGGAAGTGGTCATATAGGAGGTGTAGTCACTCCAGGGATAAGTCATTGGCTATTGCCCTAAACACCTAAAGTCAGTGATTAGAGGTTCCCCTGACACCAGAAATTCAAATCTGTCTACCTGGAAGCAGAAGGAGGACAAAGAAGAGCAGTCAGTTTGAGAACTCAGGACTTACCTTGAACTTGGCCCTAAACCCGGCCTTGCTGCTGGAACCTTGACAACAGCACCAACCTGATTCTTAAGTCTTTGGAGTACTGTCCAGTTCTTCGCCAACCACAGAGGATCCCCTTGGGGTGGAGGAGCCATCCCCCTACAACTACAGGCGCAGACCGCACTTGCCCGTTTCTTTGTTTTGCTGGCCATCAGGCCCACCGAGGGAGCATCTCACCAGGAGGAGGCTACTTATCTTTCAAGAGGTCAGCCCCGTTTCGCCAGAGAGTTTCGAGATGCTTGACCCTTGAGGTGCCTTTCTGCATCAATAGCCTGAGTACAGGAGCATTTGCCGCAACCCAGGCTTGCTGAGACACTATCACCACCAAAGCGGACCTGCCGTTGAGGGACTTCAGGACTGACGAGGCTTACGTAGAGTGGTCCTGCTGTCTTGTTTACTTTCCCTCTCCAGGTCCACCTAAGAAATGCGAAAGCCTACAACGCAAGTGGCCAGCCAACTAAACACCTCTGCAAGCGAGCCCCAAAGCCAAGGTTCACGGACAGCAAGTGTGTCTCCTTGCTCCAGAGATCTTCAGGGTTGAGCCCCCTTTTAGGTTCTACAAGATTTGTCCCGAAGTCCCCCTCCACAGCCTTGGTTATTTTGAAAGGTCCCTTTAAAACTTTAACCATGCTCTAGTTTACCATCAGGACCAGCACCTCTGCACTAGGACACACCAGGACAGGTAAACCAGAACTGCTAGTGATACTTTGGACCTTGACCCCCCCCCCCAAAGCACCTTAAGACCTAAAGGGCACCTTCTACATCTGCTTCGAAGTATATGTTTGCAGTAAATTTCTTTTCCTCTCAAGAGATAACATTAATTCGTTCGAGGCTCATGCCTAAAATCTGACAGTTCTGCTATTTTTACTGTTTTCTCTGCCGAAACAATAACATCTAAAGTACTTACCCTATCCCAAATATTTTGGAGTCTAAAATTATATAAATATCTATACTATTTTCTAAATTGGTCTTGGATTTATCTTTTGAGTGTGTGTCTTATTTATTGACTGTGTGTACATCAAATGCTCAACACTCCCTTAATAAGCCTAAACTGCTCGACCACATGACTACTAGTAGAGCTCTAGGGATTATTACAGTAAGTTCCTGTAAATGAATAAGAATCATCTGGACTTTTTGCATGGTTTACCCCTACATTGTTATACTACATAAAAAGCCATCTTCCTAAATGTCTGGTTCAGAAGTGGGATAAAAGATTTTGCATTAGCTGAGACCACTCTGTCAATAGGTGGTTCCATGAAGAAATCAACAATTGACTTTAGTCAAGAATATTTTTGTAATGTTTTTTGGCACCATTTGCCACAAATTTTCTAATTTGAACTGTTAGGGCCCTGTGTTTAGTGCACCAGTCTTTTTTAAAAAGTGTTTTAAGTTAGGCCTTAAACGTCTTTTAGAAGTGTTTGTTTTTCTAAAAAAGTTGAAACTGTACTAAAATGTCTGGCACAGATAGCCCAGAAACTCAACCTTTTCTGCATCTTATTATGAAGCGGTTAAGTAACCTCTATACAGCCAGCAAAACGAAACTGGCTCAAGCTCTACGAAAGTAAGCCTCCAGGAGGCCCTTGCAAAGTTTGATGCAAGCAAAGGAGCAAGTGGTCATGTCCCCTCTTAGGAAGCTGATGGTGGCCCCTAGAGTGGAGACAGTTTTCCAGAAGATTGTCGCCCTAACCTAGAGAAGGTGATGAGGGATCCCCTAACATATAACCTAAAACTGTACCTCGAGTGCCTTTGTCTACTGGGGGTAGGTCAAGCAACTAGAGGAAAAGGAAGTATTTCTTGAGAGACTAAACAGAAGACCAGTCTTGAAGCCTAAATCCTGGCTATAGAAAGACAGCTGAGATGGGGCTAGCACTCATAAGTAGCAGAAAAGTAAATAGGGAAAGAGGGGAAACATTTGATTCCAAAATCTCCAAAAGGGATTGTCCCCAAATATGGTGAGGGTGATAATGCACAAGTTACTAACCTTCATTCTTAACTTATCTTAAGAGAAACTTGTATAGCGCTCTGTCACCATAGGTTTCCTGGCGCTGGGTGGTACTGAGAGGTGTAAAGAGGGGGAGCTAGCCAGACTGTGTGAAAAGATTGGTTTTAAGAAGTTTTCTAAATTCCAGCAGAGACATGGAAGATTTGAGCGATAGCGGCAGCTGGTTCCAGAGTTTGGGAGCCAGATGAGCAAATCTGCAACCACCATATTTTTTGAGTTTGATTGGGACTGCAGACAGAAGTTGACGTTGGGAGGACCGAAGGTTACGTGCCGGACGGTAAGGAGTCACTAGGGACTTTAGGAAGACGGGGGACGTACCAGTCACAGCTTTATATGTCAGGCAGCCGATCTTAAATGCGGCTCTCTGTTCGACCGGCAACCAGTGGAGTTTACAGAGCAGTGGTTTTGCCGACTGCCATTTCATTAACAATATATCCGTAAGAAACATTAGTTAGTTATAGACTCCATACCTTAGAATTACCCACAGGCGTCAGACTGGATCCGGAATGTTTTTTCATCAGGAGTACCTCTGCGCGTCGGAAGGTGGCGTCGATCGGCTCTGCATCAGTTGTCGGCGTCGCCAGGATGACGTCGCGGCAGCTACTTAGACGTCACCCTTGCGTGCGGACGTCTGTTCTGTACACGACTTTCTGCGCCAGAAACACAGAGCCATGCAAGGCACTGACCACTGGTGCACAAAACTAGGGCCCTGAAGGAATGTCCTTAACCTGAAAAATCAGTTCGCAGAACGAGGAGGATGGGTGGGGCGGTAAGGAATCTATAACTAACGTATGTTTCTAACAGATACATCGTTACCGAAGGTAAGTAAGATGTGCATCTAAAAGAAACACGTTGGTTATAGATTCCTTACCTTAGTATACATACCCCAGCAATACCAACCCCGGTGGTGGGTCTGCGAACTAAGATCACACCAGAAAATCCTGGAGAACAGAACGGCCAAAGAAGCAGTCTTGGCAATAGTGTTTGGTGAACGTGTGCAGTGATGCCCACGTGGCTGCGTGACAGATGTCAATCAGAGGCACTCACTTCCCAGGGCAGTAGTGGCTGCAATCGCCCTGATGGAGTGAGAGCAAAGCCCGACTGGAGGCTCCTTTTAAGCCAGATAGTAACAAGCCTTGTCTAGATGAACAGACAGGAAAGGAGGCTTTGCAGAAAGAGCCTTCTAGCGGAAGTGATCGCTACCAGGAAAGCAGTCTTAAGAGTAAAGAGATGTAAGGGACAGTTATGAAGCGGCTCAAAGGGAGCGCACAGTAAATAAAATTAGGATAAGATTCAAGTCCCACTGAGGCATAACGAAGGGGACTGGAGGAAAAGGATGTGTTAAGCCTTTTAGGAAACGGTTCACTACTGGGGACTTGAAAAGAGAAGGCTGATCTGGCAGCCGAAGCAAGGCAGAGATGGCTGAAAGATAGCCCTTGATTGTGAGCAGAGCAGAGCCCTGATGGGCTAAAGATAGAAGGAACAAGAGTACTTCAGAAAGAGGGGCAGAAAGGGGATCCACAGCCTTTGCTGTGCACCATGCCACAAAATTCTTTCACCGGCAGGCTGATACCGTCTTAGTGGAGTGACACTTGAGTGCCAAGATTACATCACAGACTTCAGGAGACAGGTTGAAAGACGTCAACTGCTGCCGCTCAATCGCTATGCAAGGAGGAGGAGGCTGGACAGGTTCGGGTAAAGGACCGTCCCATGCTGCTGCGACAGAAAAACACTCCGAAGAGGAAGTCGGATAGGAGGATCGATGGCCATGTTGAGCAGCTTGGGGTACGAGACTCTTTGTGCCCAATCTGGAGCCATAGGGATGACTTGAGACCAGTTGCGCCGGATCCTCTTCAGCACTCTGAAGAGGTATAGGCAGAAAGGCGTACAATAGACCGCAACTTCACACGTGATGCAAATAGTTGCCTAGCGACGGCCGCCTTGGAAATTCCAGCGTGCAGAATTGCTGACATTGCACGTTCTCTTCGGGTGGCAAATAGATCTAACCAAGGCTCTCCCCACTGTTGAAAGAGACCTTGCGCCACCTCCGAGTGAAGACGCCATTCGTGATCAATCAGACACCGGTGGCCACCTGACATAGGGTCCACAACCCCACCCAGCCATGTGGTATTGCAACAAACAGGGCGGGGTGGGGTTGTGGACCCTGTGTCAGGAGGCCCTGCGCCTCTGGACGTCGCTGGAACATCACAGCATTTCCTTGACAGTTCAACACCTGGCGGGATCTTTAAACGCCAGGGCAGACAAACTCAGCCGCCGGTGTCTGATGGATCACGAATGGCGTCTTCACTCGGTGGTGGCGCAGGGTCTCTTTCAACAGTGGGGAGAGCCTTGGTTAGATCACAGTATTTTCTTGTAGTGTTGTCCTTTAACACCTGCACTACCTTCCCCCTGACACAGGGAAGGAATGCCTTCAGTGCAAGAAGGTTCACTCGAAGCTCAAGAAGGTTGATATGGAGCCAGGACTCCACCGGAGACCAGAGGCCTCTGATCTCCGCCCCATCCCCGGAGGGACGCATCCGTCACCACTGTGTGCTCTGGTTGGGGAAGGGAGGGGGATCTGCCGCTGACCCAATGCTGATTAGTGAGCCACCAGAGATCTGGACATTGTCGGACAGGTTCCCCTGATGCTGCGCCCACTGAAACCTTAGGTCCCACTGCAGAGTCTGCATATACCACCTGGCATGGTTGGTCAGCAGGATGCAGGAATCCATGAGTCCCAACAGCCTCAAGGTCTTCTTGACCGAAACCCAGGACAAGGGCTGAAAGATTGGAATCATAGCCCAAATGTCCTGGACTCACTGTTCGGGAAACAAACTGTGCCACGTCCAGAAGCGCTCCGATGAAGAGGAACTTCTGCGAGGGAATCCGGTGTGCTTTTAGCACATTGATGGGAAAACCCCAGCGAATGCAGGAGGTCAGCTGTAGTCGCAGGTGGGAGACGACTGCCAGGGGCAAGCCCGCCTTCAACAGCCAGTCGTCGAGATAGGGGGAAGACTGAAACCCCTGATCTGCAACCACCACCATCACATTGGTGAACACCTGAGGGGTGCTGATAAGGCCAAAGGGGAGCACAGTAAATTGAAAATGCTCGTGACCTACCGTGAACCGTGGGTAGCGCCGGTGAGCCGGCAGGACGAGTAAGTGAAAATAAGTGTCCTGCAAGTCCAACACTACCATCCAGTCTTCCGGGTCGAGGGCAGGCAAGACCGGAGCAAATGTTAACATCTTGAGCTTTTCTTATCGTATGAAGCGGTTGACGTCCCTGAGATCCAAGATAGGATGCAGGCCCTTGTCCTTCTTGGGGACCGGAAAGTAGTGGGAATAACAATCACAACCTACTTCTGGGACAGGAAGGCGCTCAATGGCTCCCTTGGCCAAGACAGCCGTAACTTCTTGCTCGAGAAGGGCCAGATGATCCTCCGACATGCGGTGGTATCGCAGTGGCATGGCTGGAGGGACTATTTGCAAAACCCACCTGTCCGATGGCATAGTGCACCAGTGGGGGAGGTGATGGCAAATCCTGCGGCGCACTGGTGTTTGATGGGCCTGAAAGGTCGGACTGGAAGTTTTGGAGGCTGCTGCAGAGGGGAGGATTGGTGGACTGGCCCACCCGCTGGCTCCTGAACCACGGCGTTGGTTCCTCCGTCCCCAGCCACGCAAAGGTTGGGCAACCTGCTGCAGCCTGTGGCTCTGGGCGGGACGTAGAGGGGCACTCCTTCCGTAGTCACAAAAGGAGCAAAAAGCAGACTGCGCTGGGCTACTGGAGCGGTCCAAGGACCTGATCGTAGCCCGTGAGTCCTTGCAACGCTATTGAGCGTTGTCCACTTTGGTGACAAAAAGGCCATGAACAAAGGGAATGTCCATCTAGGTGTTCTGCGAGACGACTGCCAGGGGCGAGCCCGCCTTCATTATCCAGTCGTCCAGATAGGTGAAAACTTAAACCCCTGATCTGCAGGCACTACCATTACATTTGTGAACACCTGAGGGGTGCTGGTAAGGCCAAAGGGGAGCACAGTAAATTGAAAATGCTCATGGCCTACCATGAACCGTAGGTAACGCCGGTGAGCCGGCAGGACGGGGATGTGAAAATAAGCGTCCTGCAGGTCCAGTGCCACCATCCAGTCTTGTGGGTCGAGAGGAGACCAGACCTGAGCCACAGTGAGCATTTTGAATTTCTTCCGGAGTAAGAGATTGACGTTCCGAAGGTCTAAGGTGGGACGTAGAACCTTGTCCTTCTTTGGAACAAAGAAGTAGTGAGAGTAACAACCACAACCTACTTCTGGCATCAGAACGCGCTCGATGGCCTCTTGGCCAAGAGGACCGCAACCTCCTACTAAAAAAGTGCCAAATGATCCCCCCCCGACATGCGGTGGGACTGCAGTGGCATGGCTGGGGGTAGACTCGAAGGGGAGGGGGTAGCCCCTTCGAACAATCTCCAGAACCTACCTATCTGACGTAATGGTGCGCCAGTGGGGGAGGAGATAATGAATCCTGCCCCCACTGGCATCTGGTGGGCATGAAACACCGGAATAGGAAGGTGTGGAGGCACTGCTGCGAGGGTGTTGGTGGACTGCCTGGCACGCTGGCCCATTAACCCACCTCTGTGAGGCCCCATGTCCGTGGCTGCGAAGGGACTGTTGCAGCGCAGGCTTGTTCTGAAATGAACGTGTTTGCACGCCTCTTCTGGAGCTTTGAAAGGAACAAAAGTTAGAAATGGAAGGAGAACGTGCGGCCGAAAGGCCTAAGGACTTGGCCGTGGCCCACGAGTCCTTAAAACACTACAATGTGGAATCCGCCTTATCACCAAAGAGGTGCCATCGAAGGGCATGACCATCAAAGTATTTTGGACATCTGCAGAAAATCCAGTCGTCCTCAACCAGGCATGTCGACGTAGCGCCACCATTGTCGAAATAGCCCTACCCAGCGAATCAGCAGTATCAAGACCACAACCTATAGTGAACTTGGCCAGATCTCTCCCCTCCATAAGAGCTTGGGAGAGAATGGTCAGGGTCACCTCCGGACACTGAGGTAGCACCTGCTCAACCGCATCCCGTACAGAATGGGAATAGCGGCCCAAGAGACAGGTAGTGTTCAAAGATCGCAGTCCAGAACGTGCAGAAGAATAAATCATCTTGCCAAACTGCTCCAATTTCTTGGATTTCTTGTCTGGTGGAGCAGAAGAAAACGCACTCGTGGACGTCGAGGCATGAACCACCAAACTCGCAGGTGTAGGGTGCTAGGGGAGGAAGGCAGGGTCGCCCGGGGCCGGGCGATGGCGTCTGCCCACACCCTTGTCCACAGAGGCCCTTGTGTTGGGCCGGGACCAAGTGCCCAGAAGCACATCAGTAAGTGCATCATTAAACTGCAACAGCGGTTCTGTAGAAGAAGAAGCTGGCCAAAGCACTTCAGTCAGCAGGTTGGTCCTGACAGCCACTTTAGGGAGCTCGAGGCAGAGAGCCTCAGCCACCCTACGTAGCAACGTGAAAAAGGAACCCCTCTCCTCCATAGTAGCTGAAGGAGATGGTGAACTAGGGGGCCGGAGTGTAATCCAGGCAACCGGCCTCCGCCTCCTCATCCCAGTTGGGGGCGGACTTGCACTGTGCTGCGAGAGGGTCTTCAAACCCTTCCCAGTCCTCCCCTTCCGTGGGTGAAATAAAGGGTAAAAGTCCCCCATTGGCGTTGGGATCGGCGTAGGGAGACATCCCTCCATGGGAGAAAGCGCCATCTTTCTTGCACTGGTATGCCCCCACTTTTTTTTGACTGCTGATGTGCTTTGACTCAGTGTGCCCTAAGCTCCTGCCAACCAGGTACCCAGGGCTTGTGTTTCTTCTCTAAAACTGTGTTGAAACTAAAACCCAATTGGCATCTCTGGCCACCTGTCAGCCCCTAGTAAATGGTACCTTACGTACCCAGGGCATGGTGACCAAGAAGACCCCCTGGGCTGCAGTACTTATTGTGCCACCCTTAGGGGCCCAGTACCCTGGCACCCACACACTGCCTTTGCAGGCTTAGTGCCCTCTAGCTGGGTGCCCTATACCAGTGGTGTGGGCACAGGTGCACGAGCCCTGTGCCCCTACAGTACCCAGGGCCTATCCAGGGCACTGTAAGTGCAGAGATGCAATTAAGAGTATATGGTGCTGGGAGGTCGACATTACGAACTACACAACACCATAATGGCTACACTGAAGACTGACAGGTTTGGTATTAAACTTCTCATCACATTAAATCCACACTGATGCCAGTTTGGGATTTAATGAAAAATGCACCACAGAGGGCATCTTAGAGAAGCCTCCTGAAACCTAACCATAATCCACGTCTGGACTGAGAGGCTGCCTAGGCTGCCACACAGCAGACATGTTGCTGGACCCCTGGGCGGAGAGCCCCCCACTCTCCGGGGCCTGCAACAGTGCACATCCTGGGCGAGGTGCTTGGTTTCCTCCCCCAGGATGGGCAGGACGAAGCTTCAAAGGCCTGCCACATCTGATCTTGTCCAGACCATTTGCTGTACCCAGCAACTGGCCCCCACCAGTCCTGACACCCACTCTGGCGGGAAGATTGGCGGGAAAAACTATGTCAGGCAGGGGGGGGTGCCAGCCTGTGCCAACCCCACCCCTCAGGTGGGGGAGAATAGGTGAAGCACGACCCCGGGCTCCGGCCATCTTGAAGATGGGGAGCCCTGCCCAATCACAGCTTGGCTCCTGCCCCCCTCCCACTGGAGAGTAGCAGGCTAGGGGGTGTACCCACCTCAGGACAAGGACCTATTGGTCTCTGCCCTTGCCCTACCTGTAACGCCCTACATTCAGTATTTAGGGGCTTCCTGAACCTTCCTCCCGCAGATCCCGCTAAGAAAAGAAGAAAGAAGATCAAGAAGAAGACCACCCTTACTTGGCCCCAGCCCTACCAGCCTGTCGATCCTGGAACCTGCTCCTGCCTAATCCCGGCGACTCCTGCGGACAGCAACCTTGTGACACCCAGAGGACCTGCATGCCTTGACCCTCTCGAAGATTGGGACTCCCATCAGAAGAGGCTCTGCTGCAACAACACCCCTGGTGCCAGCCAGGAAGCTCCGGACCAGCCCACTCTGCACCCGCCGAGCCCGGCCCGTGCCTGAGTGATTCAAGACCACGAGGACGTCCCCCCGGCGACTGAGACCCGAAGTGCAGTGCCCAAAGACCCTCCTCGACGAACCAGATGACACCTGCAGACTCCAAACCAGCCCACCCCCCCCCCAACCGCGAACAGCTGAGGGTAAGCTTTTCCGACACCCACCCGGCACCTTGCAACCCCCAGCGCCTTCCTTTGGGGTGCCTACCTGTGCTCCAGGATCCCAAATTACCTCCGAAGTGGTGGTCGCCCCTGAAGAGTCTCTGTCCCCGAGCCTGCAGCCTTTGTTCATTTTTTACCTTTACCATTTAATAACATTGAGCGCCAGACGGCTCAAAAGCATCCTGCACCCAGCCGCCCGAGGGCCGCTGGCCCTGCCACCTTTGCCCTATCCTACTTCCCAAATTTGCCTTGAGCAAGTGACCAGGAGCCCAGCTCCCACAGCCGCGTGGCCTGCTAGCCAGCAGCCACCAACCAAAGGCCCCCTTGCCCCTCTTTGGATAACATTGGGCCTTACTACCTCTGCACCAGGCCGCCCCTATGCCGCTGAGGGTGAACCAACTGTACCTACCTGACCATGGTGGACCCCTAAGTCTATGCCTAGAACCTTAACTTCACTAGTCGAGTACTCACCTGGAAACCGGTAACTCACTTACCTGCCATTGGATAACATTGACTGGCTTGACTCCAAGTGTGAAGTTTTGGAAACTTAAAATATTCATATAAAATCATCCGAATTCCGAAGTACTCACCTGTGATCAGGAGAGAAGCCAGTACTGTACCTTGGAGCCCAGTACTGTCCCGCAAAAGTAATCCTTACCGGGTTTACTAGTAATCTGTATTTTCTCCATAGGAATTCATTGTCTGCTTTTCTATGAAATTTCTTCAGTGTCTCCTTTTGAAAACTTGAAATATTCTTTAAAAATCATACGAAATATGGAAACGTAATTACTTACCTGTTTTAAGTTGAGACCCCAGTGCTGGACCTAGGAGGCCAGTACTGGATTACAAAAGTAACTAGATCGTACTTTATCTGCAACCTGAATTTACTCCCGTTGGATAACATTGCCAGAATTTCATTGAAAAGTTAGTGTGCACTTTTAAAACAGCTTTATATCCCTGAAAAATCACTACAATAACTAAAACGTTTATACTAAATTGTTTTCAGCTTAGACCCCAGGACTGAATCTAGGATCCAGTCCTGGAACTACCAAAGTAATCTACAAAGTAATCAACTGTACTTATATGATGAAAACCCATTGAGCTCGGATCGGGTGCGCTCTCCCTACCCCAAGCACCCCATGAAGCCCGGGACGCACATGTCCTCAACTTCACCTCCTTTAAGAAGAACAGGGTAATTAGCGACTTTTCACGTTCAGCCCACACACGCATGGCTGGCATTCTACTGGTTACTGCCACCACGATCCCGATACTACCGTAGCCCCTCAGCCCTGATGAGTCACATCTACCTTCACGGTGTGACGAAACACGTGTCGGCTGGCTACTATTTTCTATACTGACCAACAATTGACTTATAAACACCTTTCACCCACATGAATCTTTGTGTTTGCAGTTTTTGAACTTTAACGTAGACTTTCTCTCAGCAGATAAATGCATGTCCTTACACTAGGACAAAATAACCTACAAGCATGTGCACAGGATCTGTTCTTATTCCTGTTGGTTTAGGCCTCCCTACCCCACCACGGGGGTTGTTTTTTCCTGTTGTGTTTGTGTTCCCCTGTCCTGCTTTGCACCGCGTGCCAAATGCACGAAAATTTCAGCATAAAGATCACACTGCTCAGAGCACCACTGCTTCCTGCTCTCTCAACTCAAACCCATTCTCTCTCAAACTGTGTTTAGAATTGTGTTGCCTACTGCAACCCCTGTACTATTGTGTTCACAAAGTTTATTGCCTTTCTGCAAAGTACTCATCTGAGACCTCTCATATTGAGAACAGTATATTTTGATACCTGTTGGTTCTAAATATAAAACATCTATATCTTTGATATACAAACAATTGGCCTGGAGTTCAGTCTTTGAGTGTGTGAAACCTTTTGCTAACTGAGTGTGTACAACAAATGCTTTACACTGTCCTCTGGTACTGCCTTACTGCTTGTCCAAGCTACCACTTTAGAGAGAAAGGTCACACCTGGCTTTAACCTCTGTTATACCTCTAGGGTTTGTGGACTCTATACACACAGTACCTTATTCTGGTCCAGTATATATAGAGCCACTTTTTCACACTCCGGCACCGGTTCAGGGTCAGAAAAGACGTTGGCGTCGGCCGCCGGCGCAGTTGGCATTGGCACCGCCGGCGTCAGCGACGTTGAGATCGGTGGATGACGCACGGGGTCCACCGGCAAGAACGGGGAGCCCCGGCCAGAGCCATGGAGGCCTCTGGGTGTCGACGACGTCGGGGCCGGCGATGTCGAGGAACTCTGAACAGTGGGGCCCGCGGGGCCCGAAGGCTATCTGACGAGGTCGCACGGGCCGAAGATAGGTGCTGTTGCAGATACAAACTCTTGCAATTCGGCCGGAGTCACCGATGGACCCGGGAAAGGAGGGTAAGCCAACGGTAACTGCTCAAGCTCCGTTGGAGCCGCAGGGGCAGTGCCACCTGCCCCCTCAGCCATGTCCCACGACCGGCGATGGGGAGGACGAAGAGCAGTGACGCTTCTTCGACTTTTTGTGCTTCGCCTTACCTGACTCAGAGTGCGAAGACTTCGCATGAAGGTGCTTGCTCTGCGACCGGGTCCTCGACCTCCCACGTGACCGGGGCCTGGAACGACGTGGAGCCGGCTCCAGGGCCTCCAGCCACTTTCGGGACCACTCCAGCAAAGTTTTCGAGGCCTTGGCCAGGCAGTGGGAACACGACTTGGTATCGTGGCCACGCCCCAGGCAGAAGAGACACTAATGGTACGGGTCCGTCAGCGACATTGTGCGCGGACTGGCCTTGCAAAGCTTGAAACCGGGCATCCCTGTGCATCAGGAGTAAGTTTACTTACAAATTATATCAAACAAATACTTTAGTCAACAAGTGACGGGGGAACCGATCTCTCCGGATCTGCGCTTGCTGGCACGGAAAAAAAAAGAACGGACGTCCGCGCGCGTGGGCACGTCTAAGTAGCTCCAGTGACATCATCTCAACGAATACGACGCACACGGAGCCGTAGGACGACGCCTATCGACGCGCAGGGGTACTGCTGACAAAAGCTTTCCGGATCCAGTCTGATGCCTGGGGATATTCTAAGGTAAGGAATCTATCACAAACGTGTCTCTTTCAGATAAACTGATATCAGAGTCAGACAAGGAACCCTGCCTCTTGGGAACCTCTGTTGCCGGCGTTGGCAACATAGGAGGAGACGACTATTACAGAAACCTCACTGCAAGGTTGGCCAGCACAGGGGCAGCCAAATTACTAGAGACTGCGACGATATAACAAATTATAATCTCTGTGGTACCCCCAAGAATACTGCAGACCATGGGTTGAATCCAGTTGACAAAGCAAGGGCAGAGCGAACACCACACTTAGACAGCATACCCCGCATGATGGAGACTAGGACCCTCCGCCATGGGGGATGGAACAGAGGCACAGGCTTGACGTAGCTATATTGTAAATTTGACCCCATCCTAGTGGCTATCACCTCCACCAAGGGCATTCCTTATTCATTTGAAAAGTGTTCTATAGCGGCAATGTGACCCTCAACAGTATCAGAGCGCTATACAAGTAAATGAAAGAAAAATAGGACCCGGTCACTGATTTTTGTTCTGCTGTCTTTTTTATTTAGAGCAGAATCGTACACTAAGGTATTTAATCCTTAGATGTATATTTTTATTTTAAATGGATGATTCTACAGGTAAATGATCTCATGCGCTTTAACTAGACAACGTTTCAACAAAAACGGGGGATCCCAAATTCTAAAACTCTTGTTCCGTTGATTGTTTGTAGCATTAACGGCTCCCACGGAACAAATAAGAAAACGAGTAACGCCCCGTCCAGCAAAGGCTTGGCGTCTGGTACGCCCAGAGACGAAGTGCAAGTAGGTATTTTATTTCATTAAAAACCTCAAAACACATAGGACGATTAGACATATGTCCAACTAAAATGTAACTCCATTCAAACTTTTCAGCGCCGATAATATTCAAAAGACAAGAGGTGGCGTCCCACGCCCTGATAAGCCAGGCGCTCCGCGCCTCACTGAACATTAAGAAGTAAGTGCTGATACAATCAGTTGCCTGTAGAATATTGTGAAGCTTTCGCTTTCTTTTAAAAGATCGATTATTCCTAAAAAAACACGTTTGTTGACATTTCAGCCTCAGCGACAGTCAACTTCACAAACTGAAATCTACAACTTAGTTGAAAACGCTTTGCCTGGAAATCACGTGAGTGAAGCGCCAATGATTGTTAACAAATAGCGTTACAAAATATCATTAGGAGACAGATATTATATTACTGCTTCTATTGCAGAATACAAGGAGTCCTCCAAGAAACTGAATACACGATCAAGAAAATTGTTAAATTGATTAACAAGGTAATAACGATGCATGCTTAACTAAGCTAGTGACAACAAAAGTAAGGGTCCCAAACTTAATATGCCCTCTACTTATATTCACATAGGTACCCAGCCCCGAAGCCCTGAAGAAGAGCCTGAACAAGTAGAGAGACAGGCTCAGAAACGCGTCGGCTTACAGGCTTTTCATTCGTCTTAAATTCGAATGTCTTTTTGTTGCGCATAAGGCTTTGTTTTATAAAATCAAACATAATTGAATGTTCATTGCAATACTTGCCTTTGCGCTATTAGGCCAAAAACATAGAAAAACAATTGTTTCCCAGTGGCCTGATACAGAAATAGTGGACAGGGTACTTCCACACAAAAAAGTAATTTATTCGTTGAATATTTTCTGTTTGGAATTGTCATAAATGTCTAATTTTTTCTGTTTTTTATAGTAATGTATGTTTGTAGTCACTTGTAAATATATGTGTCTTTGTGCAGGACAGTGAGTAAATCTTCGGACTTCAGAATTATGTAAAAATTGATGCAATCTTCTTCTTTTTTCATCCATTTAAAATAAAAATATACATCTAAGGATTAAATACCTTAGGGTACGATTCTGCTCTAAATAAAAAAGACAGCAGAACAAAAATCAGTGACCGGGTCCTCTTTTTCTTTCCAATTGAATATTGTCCTACCCAGCCACATCATCGGACATAACCCCCTTTGTAAAAGAATACAAATAAATGAAGGCACAAACATATATGTCAAACATGGTTTATTATACATATAAGACAAGTGAAAAGTTTACTCATAAAAGGAAAAGATTGCCAGCGACTCACTGGAACTTAGATTCCTGCACAACAACCACAAGAAACTGTCAGATAAGTTAAAATACCATGATGTTGCCCTCACAGAGGAGCGCCCACACTCACCTTCTTACAACACCAGATGGAGGCACCGACGCGTAAGGTGGATACATAGGACAAGAGAGCTTAATACGTGGAATGCAGCAACAGACTAAGCAATAATAGGATAGTGGGCCTACCAGAGGGTACTGAAAGAGAGGATATGGTTTCATAGTTAGAAAGCTGGCTTCACAGGATCATAGCACCCCAAGGATTTTCAGTTCTTTTCCTTGGAATGTGACCTTAGGTTAACCACCCAATGCCCTCCACCAGGAGCCCCACTTAACTGGTGTTCGCCCGCATGCTTAACTACCAAGACCAGGACCTGATAATAAGACAAGCCTGCAGCTGCGAGGGTCTGCTGGTAGCCAACAACCAAGTGGCCTTCTTCCCGGATTACAAGTTAGAATAACAGTGCAAATTAGTGTCCTTCCAGTTGGTGAAAAGATAAATACGAGATATTAGAGTAAAATGCATGTTGCTGTTTTTGGCCACGTTGAAAATAATGATCGATGGAGACAAGATGTGTTTCCTGAGGTGACATGGGATTGGGTGGAGGAACATAAGGCAGGCACTGCGTGCAGTACTCTGCTGCAGCCTCCCAAGAAACGACAACAACAACTGTGAACTACAAGGGGCCCCTCGAAACAACAAGGAGAAACAGAACAGGCAAATGCAACAGTGACATCCAATTCTTTCTGCTCACAGTGGTGCAGGACCGAAGCGTTCCCTCCTCTGAGTCCTCGAGGAGCGAACTGGATTCAGATGCAATGTCAGAGGAGGGACATGGTACCCCGTAGTGGACTCACAGAAAAGCAACACCCTATGACAGAAGACCTGGCAAAGACAGCCACATCTGCTTTTCAGCCAAGCAGGTACCTCTGAGACACATAGCCAGACCTGGGGAGAAACCCCGCAATACTTCTCATGGACCTGTACCACGGGTGTGGGAAACTCTGCTCACCCAGAAGCATAATACCCCCTCAGACTCATATTTGAGATTAAAGTATTAATGACTTTTCATGCACTGTTTACTCTTAATGGGCAGCAGGCTGCTGCCTTCGAGTCATAAGACGTGGGAGTTGGGGTTGTTTGTGTGTGGCCTTTCCTGAGCACTGCACCACTTGACTAAGATAGTGAGCAATTCTATTTGGACCAAACCTGATGGAACTTGCTCAGACACTGCAGCAATGATGGCATACCACCACCACCACATGGTGTCATGCTGTTCATGCGGAGGACGAGTCAAGTTTGAGATACCCTCCCAGATTACGAGGTTGATGTATAAAATATATGAGTGCTCTAAAGCAAAGTTTGTAGTTAATGTAGCTGAGGTGGGTAAACTACACGTCTGCCAAGGCAATTAGCAGGGTTGTTCCCTCGCCTATTCTATTTGCTTTAACATCGAGCCATTAGAGATTGCAATTAAGAATAACGGGGATCTTCACCGTCCCATACTACAGATGGGAAAGAGAAAACTGTATGCAGATGTGTTAGATTTGGAGGTCTCTAGTTGGCAGAGGTAGGTACCTTTGACCAAATAGGGAACCTTGCGTCTAGTCAGGGTAAGGGGGCTACACTCCTAAAATAATCCCTGCTCACCCCCTTGGTAGCTTGGCACGAGCAGGCCGGCTTATCTCGGAAGCAGTGTGTGAAGCATTTGTGAACATATACAGTAATACAGTGACAACAGTACAGATGGACACCACAAGGTGGTATTATGAAAATTAGTATTTTTAAATAGACCTAACACAAGACCAAACAACAAAAATCCACGATACTGTACTTAAGATATGCTTAAAAATAAGTTGTTCACTTAAAATTAGTCTCCAGCAACAGATAACTCCAACGTGAGTTATCACAACGTCCTGACAGGGGAAATCCCAAAGTACGGCGCCGACCACGAGGTGCGCAGCGTCGGGCCCGGAGTCAAACAGACCCCCAAAGAATGGTACCTTGGAAAAGCGATGAAAAACAAAAACAGCTCACGGCGTCTGGGAGGTGCGTTAGTTGGCGCTGCGCAGCGTCAGTTCCTAACGACCCATGGGGAGGTGTAGACTCTGTTCCTTACTGCAGCGCAAGGAAGGCGAGACAACGGTTCCTTACTGCGTCTGGGAGGTGACGTCACGATGACGCCAAACACACGGTTCCTTGCGATGTTGTGCTGTCGTTGGATTCTCGGTCACCGACGTCGAGGATTGGCTCCGCGAAATCTATGTCAGCTTCGGAGTCGAAGAAGCCCGGCAGCAGGCGTCGTGAGCACGGCACAAGTCGATGTGGCACGGCGGCCAGAGTTGGGTCTACGGTGCAAGTCAGAGTAGCGCTCACAACTTCGGTGCAGAAGATGGCGTCGCTCGCCAGCGTTGGTGTTGCAATTCCCTTCTGCAGCAGCTAAAACCGCAGTTCTAGATGCAGGCAAGCAGAAAGGGGTGAAGTCTTGTATCCCTGAGACTTCAGGCAGGAGGCAAGCTCAAGTTCAAGCCCTTGTAGATCTTCCTCAAGATGATGAAAACACACTAAGTAATTTTTCTCCTTTCTTTGGCAATGAAGCAACCACTGCAGGGCAAACCCAACAACAAGGAGCATAAGGGTATAGTCTCCTCCTTCAGTTTCCTGGTTCTTCTTCTCAGCAAAAGTTCGCTTGATTACCAGAAGTCATCTAAATTTCTGGGGTCTGAGTCCCCTCGTTTATACACCGAAATCCTTTGTCTCTCAAGGCAGAGAGTGTGTGTACCTAACCCAAACCAGTTCTGATCAGTCCTGGAACACTTTGTTTAAAGGACACCTTCTCTTCCTTTGACAGTGTAGGCTAGGGACATCAGACGCACCAAAGGAGGTAGAGCCATCATAGTGGAAGGCAGGCACAGCCCTGTTCAGGTCCCAGGTGCTCCCCCCTCCCACCAATCTATATGCAGATGGGTCTATTCAGCCCTGTGCTGACTCACCCTGTCACCTGGAATCCCCCAGTCCCTGTCATTCAAACTCCAGACAATGAATACACAACCTTTCAGAGGCAGGCTTGGATAGTTAGGCAAAAAAAATACCTACTTTCTAAAAGTGGTATTTTCAAACACAGAATGTTAAAGCACAAGTTACTACTTGTGTAACGATATATCTGTAAGAGACATTAGTTAGCGATAGATTCCTTACCTTAGAAAATCCTCAGGCGTCAGACTGGATCCGGAAATTTTTGCGTAGCAGTACCCTTGCGCACCGGTAGGCGTCGTCTGCGGCTCCGCGTCCGTCGTCGGAGTACTTAGACGCCGCCTCCGCGTGCTGACGTCAGTTCTTAGACACAGCTTTTCCGCGCCAGAAACGCATAGCTATGCCAAAAACCAACACTGGTGCCTTGAAACTAGTGCCCTGAAAGGGGATGACCGTAACCCTAGATATCGGTTCGCAGAACGGGGAGGATGGGTGGGTCGGTAAGGTATCTATCACTAACTAATGTCTCTTACAGATATATCGTTACACAAGTAGTAACTTGTGCATCTGAAAGAGACACGTTAGTGATAGATTCATTACCTTAAAATAGATACCCCAGCAATACCAACCCCGGTGGTGGGTCTGCGAACCAATAATCACACCAGAAAGTCCTGGAGGACGGAACGGCCAAAGAAGCCATCCCTCCGGACTTGGCTGTCCAGGCAATAGTGTCTAGCAAACGTGTGCAGCGAGGCCCGCGTAGCCGCCTGGCAAATGTCCTGCAAGGGCACTCCTCGGCCCAAGGCAGTTGTAGTCGCTGTGGCCCGAGTGGAATGAGCCTTCAGCCCAACAGGGGGTTCTTCTTAGTCAAGGAGTAACACGCCTGGATACACAAGATGATCCACCACGAGATGGTCCGCTTGTGCACCGCTTTCCCCTTCATAGCGCCCACGTAACCAACAAAGAGTTGGTCATCCACCCGGAACTGTTGTGTGCGATCCAAATAGAATGAGAGTGCAAGTTTTGGGTGCAGACGGTGGAGCCTCTCTTCCTCTCTCGAGGGATGCGGAGGCGGAAAGAAGGTGGGCAAGGTGATGGATTGCCCGATGTCAAAGGCCGTGACTACCTTGGGTAGGAAAGAGGGCCGTGTCCGCAACACAACCTTGTCCGGATGGACTGAAAGGAATGGAGGTTTACAGGTTAGAGCCTGGAGCTCACTCACTTTCCTGGCAGAGGTGATGGCTACCAG
Organism: Lissotriton vulgaris; assembly: GCF_964263255.1. Classification (NCBI taxonomy): domain Eukaryota; kingdom Metazoa; phylum Chordata; class Amphibia; order Caudata; family Salamandridae; genus Lissotriton; species Lissotriton vulgaris. The sequence goes on from NC_141694.1 coordinate 536,251,973, forward strand.
GAAGGCTGTCTTCAACGTAAGAAGGCGGAGAGGACAGTTGTGAAGTGGCACAAATGGAGCGCACATCAGAAAGGTAAGAACCAGGTTCAAGTCCCACTGAGGCATCACAAAGGGAACCGGAGGGAAAGTATGTGTGATGCCTTTCAAGAATCGATTAACAATAGGGGACTTGAACAAAGAAGGTTGATCAGGCAGCCTCAAAAAGGCTGAAAGAGCAGAAAGGTACCCTTGATAGTGCCCAGAGCAGAGCCCTGCTGGGCAAGAGAAAGAAGGAAAAGAAGAACCTCAGAAAGAGGGGCAGAAAGAGGATCCACAGCCTTTACTGTGCACCATGCCACAAATCTGTTCCACCTGCAGGCGTATACCGACTTTGTGGAAAGACGCGTGGCTGCCAGAATGATGTTACAGACTTCAGGAGGCAAATCAAATGGCCTCAACTGTCGCCGCTCAATCTCCAAGCATGGAGGTGGAGACTGGACAGGTTCGGGTGGAGGACCGTCCCCTGCTGCTGCGACCGGAGGTCCTCCTGAAGAGGCAGACAAACCGGGGGATCGACTGACATACTGAGTAGCTCGGGATACCAGTACCTTCGTGCCCAGTCCGGAGTCACAAGGATGACTTGTGCCCGGACGCGCCTGATCTTCTTCAGCACTCTGGGCAGAAGTGGTATAGGCGGAAAGGCGTACAACAGACCGCAACTCCACTTGCGACGAAAAGCGTCTCCGAGCGAGTGCCACCTTGGAAATTCCAACGCGCAGAACTGATGACATTGCGCGTTCTCTTCAGTGGAGAATAGATCTAACCAAGGCTCTCCCCACTGCAGAAAGAAACCTTGCGCCATGTCCGAGATCAGACGCTATTCGTGATCCATCATGCACCGGCGGCTGAGTTTGTCCGCCCTGGCGTTCAGAGAACCTGCCAGGTCTTAAACCACCAGGTTCACGCTCTGATGTTCCAGCCATTGCCAGAGGCGCAGAGCCTCCTGGCAGAGGGTCCACGACCCCACGCCGCCCTGTTTGTTGCCCTACCATATGGCGGTGGTGTTGTCCGTGAACACCTGCACTACACTCCCCCGGACAGAGGGGAGGAATGCCTTCAGTGCTAGACAAATCGCCCGCAGCTCCAAAAGGTTGATATGGAGCCGGGACTCTGCCGGAGACCAGAGGCCTCTGATCTCCGCCTCTCCCATGTGACCTCCCCAGCCCTGGAGGGACGTGTCCGTCACAACTACGTGCTCCGATTGGGGAAGGGAGAGGGATCTGCCGCTGACCCAATCACGGTCCGTGAGCCACCAATGCAGCTGTCTCGCAGTGCCCTTCGAGATCAGGACATGGTCGGACAGGTTGCCCTGATGCTGGGCCCACTGAAACTTCAAGTCCCACTGCCCAGTCCGCATCTGCCATCGGGCGTGATGCACCAGAAGGATGCAGGAAGCCATCAGCCCCAGAAGCTGCAGCGTCAACCTGTCCGAAACTCGGGATAAAGGCTGAAAGATTAGAATCAGAGCCTGTATATCGCGAACCCGCTGTTCGGGTGGGTAAACCCGAAACTGCGCTGAGTCGAGAACCGCTCCGATGAAAAGGAGCTTCTGAGAGGGGCACAGGTGTGACTTCGGCACATTGATGGAGAACCCCAGCTGGTGCAAGAGGTCTGCCGTCGTCTGGAGGTGGCTGACGACTGTCTGGAGCGAGCCCGCCTTCAACAACCAGTCGTCGAGGTAGGGGAAGACTGAAACCCCTAACCTGCGCAGATGAGCTGCGACCACCGCCATCACTTTCGTGAACACCCTTGTGGCGCTGGTAAGGCCGAAGGGGAGCACGGTAAATTGAAAGTTCTCGTGGCCTACCGTGAACCGCAGGTAGCGCCGGTGGGCCGGCAGGACGGTGATGTGGAAATAGGCGTCCTGCAAGTCCAACGCTACCATCCAGTCTCCTGGGTTCAGGGCAGCAAGGACCTGAGCCAGAGTCAGCATTTTGAACGTCTCCTTCCGGAGGAAGCTGTTGACGTTCCGTAGGTCCAAGATAGGGCGTAAGCCCCCTTTGCCCTTCTTGGGTACCAGAAAGTAGTGGGAGTAGCAATCACGTCCTACTTCTGGCCCAGGAACGCGCTCGATGGCCCCCTTGGCCAAGAGGGCCGAAACTTCCTCCTGGAGAAGCCGTAAATGATCCCCCGATACTCAGTGGTGTTGCGGTGGCATGGCTTGAGGAGTCGTCTCAAAGGGGAGGGAGTAGCCCCTTCGGACGATCTGCAGCACCCACCTGTCTGAAGTGACAGTGCACCAGTGAGAGTGGTGATGGCGAACCCTGCCCCCCACTGGCGTCACATGGGCCAAAAAGCACGGACTAGGCGGGTTTAGAGGCGGATGCTGCGGGGGAGGGTGTGGACTGGCCTCGCCGTTGTCCCCGACCGCCTCCACAGCGATTTCCACGGCTGCCACCGCGCTGGATGGTAGTCTGTGGCGTGTGGCTGGCAGCATGTGTGGGGGCGCCCCTTCCTTGGCCACGAAAGGAGCGAAAGGCACCCATTTGCTGGCACGGGCCGAGAGGCCCAAGGACTTGGCCATAGCCCTGGAGTCTTTAAAGCGCTCAAGCGCATGGACTACCTTGTCGCCAAAAAGGCGACGGCCATCAAACGGCATGTTCATCAATGTGTTTTGGACATCTGCCGAAAAGTTGGCGGACCTCAACCAGGCGTGGCGTCTAATCGCCACAGTCATTGCCATCGCTCTCCTAGTGAGTCGGTGGTATCCAGCCCACACCAGATAGAATATCTTGCTGCATCCCGGCCCTCCAGAAGGGCTTGGCCGAGTTTGGCCCGTCACTCCAACGGACACTCTGGCAGCAATTCCGCAACCGTATCCCACAGAGAGTGGGTGTGGCGGCCCAAGAGGCATGCAGTGTTGGAAGACCGCAGTCCCAGACTAAGGGAGGAGAAGACCTTTTTACTGTACATCTCGTACCTCTTGGATTCCCTGTCCGGCGGAGCAGACGGGAATGCGGTCTGGGAAGTGGATGCCTGGATGACCAGGCTCTCGGGGGTAGGATGGGTGGACAGGAAAACTGGGTCGCCCGGGGCCGGGCGGTGGCGTCTGGCCCCGGGCCCGACGCCACCCAAAAGAACGTCGGTCAAGGCCTCATTAAACGGCAGCAGAGGCTCTCATTAAACGGCAGCAGAGGCTCTGTTGGGCATGACTGCGGTTTAAGAACCTCTGTGAGGAGGTTAGTCCTCACGGCCGCGACGGGGAGCTCAAGGCCCAAGGCCTTGGCAGCCCTCATCAACACCACACTGTAGGTTGCCCCCTCCTCCGAAGCCACGGTAGGAGACGAGACAAAACCAGTGTCTGGAGAGGTGTCCAGACCGCTGGCATCCCCAAGGTCACCTGTCCAGTCCTCTTGAGACTGACACTCTCGGGTCAGAGGGTCCTCAGACCCCTCCCAACACTCATCACCCATTTCCTGATACTCAGGGTTGTCAATTAATGGGGCCGGTTCATTGAAGTAAAACTCCCCGAGGACGGCGCTAGAGGTGATACCTGACGGACCGACGCCGGGGGGGGTCGTAAGGTTCACCGGCGATGACCCAGATCCCGATGGGGGTCCAGTGGGGTCCCGCAGCGCCGGGCCCGAAGGCGCCGGCGGCGTCAGGACCGTTGGGCCCTGTGGCGCCGGGCCCGAAGGCGGCGGCGGCGTCGGGACCGTGGGGCCCGAAGGCGTCAGGGCCGAAGCTCCCGACCCGCTAGGGGCCCCAGACGGATCCGCTGGGCCCGAAGGCCCCACGGAGCCCGTCGGAGGAGAGAGGGACCTCATGGCTATGAGGAAGCGCTCTATCTCCCCCGGCGTCCCGTCTCGCCCAGGGACCGGAGGGTGTGGGGCTGGACGCGGTGCCCGCGACTCCGACAGAGCCGCGTGGGCGGTATCGCCCGAACCCCCTGTGAGAAGGTGGCCTGATATGCAGTGCTCACTATTCTAGTGAACACTATGTATCAGTCCAACAACCCTTATTGATGATTGGTTGTAAGTCAACCTTATAGACCAGCTATCCTAGTAGCGTGGATACGAGCAGTCTAAGGCTAAAGACTTGAGAGGGCGTGTTAAGCCAGCTGTTATACCACACATATACCCCTTGAACACCAAGTGAAAGGACACCACACAAGTGTTATGAAAATAAACAGTGTATTTATTATAATCACAACAGCCCTGTCCTCTTTATGAGGACAGGGTACTAAGCACAAAACAAAACTCTTACGAAAATACTTAAGTTAGCACAGTATATACAAATGCCAGAGGGGCACGGAAAACCATATACTATGGAAGTGGAATGCGAAATTACTAGCAGGTAAGTACTGGACTAATAGGCTTTGGAATCGCTAGGACTACGTTACTGAACCTTCAGATTACTAGTAGGAGGCCTAGGGGGCTCGGGTGCAGAGTGTGCACTCTCACGCGTGATGCGGGACAAAGTCTATGGTAGCTAGATTTCACAGAGTTAGTGTTCTCGGGCGAACCCGACCTGGTAGGAGGAAAACGAAAGTGGATTCTGACCCTTGGATAGTGAGGCTATGCTGGGGCACCGAAATGCCGAAGTTACCTAGCCCAGGGGCTGCAGCTGCATAGGTCTCAAAAGACGTTGGGAATCCTCGTAGATGGACCAGGAGCCTGGAAGAAAGATGCTGGCAGGCGACCAGTGAAGAGAGTTCGGAGTGATCCAAGCCTGGATCTTTAAGATGGACGATACCTGAAAGCAGAGGGGACCAAGTTCGTGACTACTAGCCAGTAGTCAGGGGGCACCAGGAGGGCACCGGATGGTAGTCACCTCGACTAGGTGAGTGGGCGACGCTGGGCTCTGCAGATCCACGGACCAGGAGGCGTTGTCGGCGACCAGGATGGAGGAGCGAGCTGTCCCACGATGGATGAAGCTGTCGGCGTCGCTGGACCCAGGATTGGGCAACAAAGCCTTGGCAAATTCAAGCCCACGCGGTGGACCTAAAATGGCGTCTGGAGTGGACCAGGAGGGTCCGGGGTGCTCCTCTCTTGGAAGGGAGCAAGGGCTAGTCTGGAGCAACCAGACCAGCAGCAGTGATGTCGTCGGGTGTCGTAAAGAAGGCCACAAGCCAGCGGGCTAGTAGCCTAACAACGCGGTGAGCAGCAAACAGCAGAAGGGCCCCACGCAGATCGTGGAGATGCTGGAGGGCTGATCTTCGGTGCTGGAGCTGCTCAGGGTCGGGGCTTCTCGGACCCCAAAGCACTCACCAGTGGATTACTCGGCGGGCTTGCTGTAAAGAAGTTGTGCAGTCTTGAAGATGGGCGGTCCCTCGAGGTCTCGTCGCACTCACGGTTCTCAGCTTGGCTGTAGAGGTGAGTAGAGGTCAGAGGTGCCAGGGAAGCCGGGTCTCGTCGAGCTGTGTCGTCGGATTCCTGAGGAAGGACTTGCAGCAGACCGCAGTGTTCTTTAGATGGTGCCTGCGGATGCAGGGTTACTACTCCTTAGTCACAAGGGAGAATCTTGAAGAAATCTTGAAGTCCTTTTGTAGAAAGTCGTGTCTTGATTCCAAAGATGATCTAATTTGAACAGGGGGCCCGCTCCTATCTTTATACTAAGAAAAGGGGCTGACCCGGTGACTAGGTCCTGCCTATGGGTGGGACTAGGAAGGGGGGGTTACACCCCTCTCCCATGCCGGACTTCCCCCAGGCCAGGGGCTGGTGTGCCCCTGGAACTGGTTCTGACCGGCCTATGCGTAGTGAGCACCGGGGTGCCACTCAGCAGTCACCTTCCTGTAAAGCCCTGCCTACCCAGGATACACAAAACCCTGTCTGGGATGGTGCTAGCACCGCCCCGGACAGGAAACCCTTTGTCCAAGCTCTCCTCGCTGGAAGGACTCCCAGCAGCAGGAGGTCAGACTCGTGTCTGTGGTGGCAGCATCCATTTTGTGGAGCTGAGGCTTCGTTTAACTTTAACCGGGGTTCACAGTTACATACATGTCGTGTCCCTCTAGAAGGGTGGAATGCTAACCCCGTCGCCAGAATTGGCGAGGGGTTAGTATTCCAATTCGTATGACACCTTACTCGACATGTTTTGATAAAGCAATACCAAAGATAGCATTTAACCGCGAGGATTATAATGCGCTTAAGAGTATATGGTATGCGATATCATGGAACAGCTATTAGGACTTGGTTCCGCAAGCTGCAAACGGGCTCAGCTCATGCCAGAGCACCATTTCACACGATTCCAAACACTCTGCCTTTAGGATTGTCAAGGCCTGCCATAGGAGTGACTGATAGGAATCTGTGTGTCCATTTTTAGGGTTAGATATAGGTATACTAGATCTACAGCAAAGGGTGATTACACGACTTTGCCCCAGCTGTCATGCAGCCAGTTGTGTCAGATTTAGGAGGCCAGACAGGGGTGGCATAATACATGCTTCAGCCCCTGGTAGGCCCTGGGTACACCTATGCCCTGAGTTACAGGGTATGATAAGGTGGCCCAGTACCAATTGGAAATGTACCTAAGGTACATGGAATCCATTTTACAGAGAGAGCAGTAGGCCTGGGGTCCTGATTGGCAGGGCCCCAGGTCGACTATGTCAAAAAAACCAGCTAAAACACACGGCAAAAAGTTGGGGGCAACCATAGTCAGGAGGTACCTTCCTACACCCCCGGCCGCATCGCACAAGCGTCTGGGGGGGGGCGAGGGGGAGTCAGAAGAGCGATGACGCCTCTTCGACTTCTTGTGCTTCTTACCTGACAACGACTTAGACCCCGAGGAGTGGTGCCGACTCTCGTAGCTGCGGTGGCTCCGAGCCCACGACCTGTCCCTCGACCTCCCGTGGGACCGGGACCTCTCGCAGCGCTGGACCAACTGCCGGAGTTCGAGTCGCCTGCGGGACAGCTCCCGCCTGGCATTCGAAGAGAGGGCCCGGCAGTCGGAGCAGGCCTTGTCGTCGTGGTCGAAACCTAGACAAGTTAGGCACAGGTGGTGAGGATCCGTGACCGACATCGTGCGGTCGCAATCCTCGCAGTGCTTAAAGCCGGGCATCCGAAAAGATGATCAAAATCATCCAAAAAGTTAGTCAAAAAGTGACTAGAAGTACTGCTTTTTACAGATCTGCGCTTGCTGGCGCGGAAAAAAGAAGAACTGACCTCAGCACGCGGAGGCGGCGTCTAAGTACTACGGCGACGTCATCACGGCGCCCACGACGGACGCGGAGCAGCAGACGACGCCTACCGACGCGCAAGGGTACTGCTACGCAAAAGTTTCCGAATCCAGTCTGACGCCTGGGGATATTCTAAGGTAAGGAATCTATCACTAACGTGTCTCTTTCAGATACCAACTTCACTAAATTATGTATTTTATCATTCTGAGTTCAGGCATACTAAACTCAAATTTCTACCTAGTTACCTGAGTCAGTTAGGATTATAAGATGTAATAATCAAACTGCCATTTGTGACCTATCGGGACCAGGTAGTCCTGCAATAGTGAAAAAGGAAAATGGTTGTAATTCACTATCAGGACATGCCACACACATCAGGGCATGTCCTACCTTTTACCTACAATGCACCCTGCCCTTGGGTCTATCTTAGGGGTGACTAATATGTAGAAAAAAAGGAAGGTTTTTGGACTGTCAAGTGGGTTCACTTGCCCAGTCAACATGGCAGCACCAGATTGCAAACAGGCGCTGCAATGGCAGGCCTGAGACACACTTTACAAGCTTCTGTGGTGGGTGGCACAATCAGTGCTGAAAGCCCACCAGCAGCATTTGATTTACAAGCCCTGGGCACACGCAGTGCACTGTACTAGGGTCTGATAAGTAAACCAAACAAGCCAATCATGGAGTCACTAATACATACATCAATTTACCATAGGGACCACTTGCACTGTGGCACCCCCCGGTGGTGGGTCTGCGAACAAGATTACACCAGAAAGTCACGGAGAACAGTACGGCCAAAGAACATATCTATCCGGACTTGACAGTCAAGGCAGTAATGCTTGGTAAACGTGTGCAGCGAGGCCCACGTAGCTGCGTGACAAATGTCCTTGCAAGGGAACGCGGCGTCCCAAGGCAGTAGTGGCTGCTGTTGCCCTGGTAGAATGGGCAAGCAGCCCCACAAGAGGTTCCTTCTTAGCCAACGAGTAATATGCTTTGATGCACAGAATGACCCACCGAGAGATAATACGTTTGTGCACGGCCCGACCTTTTTTGGCATCCACGTAGCCAACAAAGAGCTGGTCATGCACCCGGAACTGTTGTGTGCGCTTCAGATAGAACGGGAGCACACGTTTTGGGTCCAGACAGTGGAGCCTCTCTTCCTCTTTTGAAGGATGCAAAGTGAAGGTCTGCCTAATGTGGAAGGGCATGACAACATTTGGCAAGAAAGAAGGACGAGTCCATAAAATCACCTTCTCCGGATGAACAGAAAGAAAAGGAGGTTTAGAAAAAAAAACCTGGAGCTCACTCACTCTTCTAGCAGAGGTGATAGCTACCAGGAAAGCCGTCTTTAGAGTGAGATGACGCAAGGGACAGTTATGAAGGGGCTTAAAGGGAGCGCACATCAGATAGGTCAAGACAAGATTTAGGTCCCATTGAGGCATTATGAAAGGCACAGGAGGAAACGTGTGTGTAATGCCTTTGAGGAAACTATTAACAACCGGGGACTTAAAAAGACAAGGCTGATCTGGAAGCCGTAGAAAGGCGAAGATGGCCGAAAGATAGCCTTTGATAGTGCCAAGAGCAGAGCCATGCTGGGCCAAAGAGAGAAGGAACAGAAGGACCTCGGACAGAGGTGCAGAAAGGAGATCCACAGCCTTTGCTGTGCACCATGCCACAACCTTGTTCCACCTGTAGACGTATACCGTCTTAATGGAGGGATGCCTGGCTGCCAGAATGACATCACAGACTTTGGGAAGAAGGTCGAAAGCTGTCAAATGTTACCGCTCAATCTCCACACAAGGTGGAGGCTGGACAGGTTCGGGTGGAGGACCGTCCACTGCTGCTGCACCTGAAGATCCTCCCAAAGAGGCAGTCAGATCGGGGGATCGATCGCCATGCTGGGTAGCTCGGGATACCAGTATCTTCGTGCCCAATCCGGAGCCACAAGGATGACTTGGGCCTGGTCGCGCCGAATCTTCTTCAGCACTCTGGAAAGAAGTGGTATAGGCAGAAAGGCGTACAACAGACTGTAGCTCCACTCTGGACGAAAAGCGTTACTGAGCAAGTGCCGCCTCCAGCACGCAGAACTGATGACATTGCGCATTCTCTTCGGTGGCGAATAGATTAACCAAGGCTCTCTCAACTGCAGAAAGAGACCTTGCACCACGTCGGATTTCAAATGCCATTCGTGATCCATCATGCACCGGCGGCTGAGTTCATCCGCCCGAGCGTTCAGAGAACCTGCCAGGTGTTGAAGGCAGAGAGCCACCTGACATAGGGTCCACAACCCGACCCGCCCGGTTTGTTGCAGTACCACATGGCGGTGGTGTTGTCTGTGAACACATGCACTACACTTCCCCGGACAACGGGAAAGAATGCTTTCAGTGCAAGTCTAATCGCCCAATGCTCCAAAAGGTTGATATGGAGCCGGGACTCCGCCGGAGATCAGCGGCCTCTGATTTCCGCCTCTCCCATGTGGCCGCCCCATCCCAGGAGGGACGCATCTCGCCACTGTGTGCTCCGGTAGGGGAAGGGAGAGGGATCTGCCATTGACCCAATCGAGATTTGTGAGCCACCACTGCAATTGTCGTGCAGTGCCCTCCGAGATCTGGACATAATCGGAGAGGTTGCCCTGATGCTGTGCCCACTGGAACTTCAGGTCACACTGCAGAGCCCGCATATGACATCTGGCATGTTGCACCAGCAGGATGCAGGAGGCCTTCAGACCCAGGAGCCAGAGGGTCATCCTCACTGAAAACCGAGATAGAGGCAGAAGTACGAGTTACTTACCTTCGGTAACGATGTATCTGGTAGAGACGATTCTAGACGCAGATTCCTTCACGTAGAATTATCCTCAGGCGCAAGACTGGATCCGGAAATTTTTCTATGCCACAGTATCTCTGCGCTCCGCCCCGACGTCATCCGCAGGCGTGATGTCAGCAAGGTCACATAAGCAGCATCCCGACGCACCGACGTCCGTTTTCTTCAGAGAACTTTTCCGTGTCACAATGCGGAGCCATCACAAACAAAAATTGTGAGAATATGGGAACAGTGTGCGAAAAAAATCAGATGAACAGAAAGGGAAGAAACGAATGGAGAGGAACAGAACCATTCGGGAGAGTGCCTGGCACTGTGGCACCGAAAGTCATAGAAGGGAAGAGCAGAGTGCAGCTACTATGAATCAACCCTGCAAGTAAATACAACATCCTACTTGGTGGTAGAAAAGCATGTGAAAAACGTCACAGCAGACGAAAGGGGCCTGCAACCCCAGTCTATAAACCGTGAGGGACAACATGGGCAGAATAGAAGAGTAACGACAATTTACACCAAGACAACATCAGCAAGGAGAGGTGCATTCCCTGTAAAGAGCTACGGGTCGAAGCACAGCCAAGAGACCCCAACTCAGAGGACTGCAGAGGAGTCAGAAATTTCAAGCAATGAAAAAGGGAGAAGAGCATGAGTAGGCCCCACACTGGAAGACCAGGGTGCAGGGACGCAGGAGTACCCATGAACCCACCAACCAATCACCATAAAGGAAGGAACTCAGAAGTACCCATGAACCCACCAACCAATCACCATAAAGGAAGGAGTGGAACAGACAGAACGAGCATCCCACTAGGGAGGAAACGAAAGAGGACACTCGCAGAAGGCAAAACCTCCCAGAGGCAGGCGCGTGCAGAAGAACAAGCTGAAGGTTCTCGCAGAACGGGGAGGAAGGGCGGGTCGTGAAGGAATCTGCGGCTAGAATAGTCTCTACCAGACACATTGTTACCAAAGGTAAGTAACTCGTACATCTGATAAAGACTACTAGCCGCAAATTCCTTAACGTAGAATAGAAATCCTAGCCATACACAGAAGGGCGGAGGGCCTGTGAGACAGCCTCCCAGCAGGAAGAAACACAGGGCCCCAGCAGGGGATGTGTAATGGCGACAAGAAGGGCGGACCAGCCCCCACCAAGCAAAAGGAAGAAAGAAAGATGCGAAGGGGGGCCAGGATACCCCAAGCCCATCCAAGGTACAAAGGACATCCGCCAGAAAGCCCCGGAGGGACAGACAACAGCAGAGGAGCACTGAGGAAGAAAATAATCACCCCAAACTCCAAGGAGAAGAGGTAGAAATGGAGGCAAAGCCCTCCTTAGGAGAACACACAGTGAAGGGGACAGCTGAACCTCAGCCTCGAGTCAGCGCACACGGCAGGAACAGCTACACAGCTAAGAAAGGCAGGCGTGAGAAGAAAGATGTAGTCTCAAGGATCCAGCAGAACAAGAGGCAGGAGCACAAGGGACCACGCCAGAGTCCCTGGCTGTGGAACAGAAAGAACAGGCGTGTGCAGCCGGCAGCTGGCAAGTACCATGAAACCGAGAGCCCAGACAAGCCAAGCACAAGACTAAGGCAAGGGCCAGGGAAATCCAGAACAACCCATAAAGGGAGACCATTCCAGACATAAACCGACCCCGAAAAGAAGTGGGACCAGCCAGAAGACAAGAGGAGAAATACATATGACGGACTAAAACCGTCAACCTGAACACAGGAAAATACCAGGAAATCCTCCCTCCCTCCCTCCCTCCCCCCCGCCTCCCCCCGGAACACCAGGCAGAGGACCAGGCCAAAACACCGGATAATACAGGGCAGAAACACCACAGCACAACGTTGCAGACGGCACACCAAAGCTGGTCCAGCGGATACTGAGAATGACAGAACCTGGAGCAGCACAAGCTATGCCCAGACAAAGATCAAAGAAACTGCACCAGCGGTATACAGCGATGACAGGAAAGGCGAGGTACCTGCAAAAGGGAGTCCACAATCTTCCAGCGTAGAACAGAGCTACACAATAGCTACAAGTACCCCACTTAGGGTATGACACGTCCCAAAGAAAATATGGGAACCACTCTTAGGGGAAAAAATCTTGCATCTGAGAACAAGAACATAAGAACTGCGGTAGGAACCACGGACGGCTTAGCAATCAGCCAACAAATACACACTTGCCAAAAGGGCTGAACCAGCAGCCAACAGAAGAGAGGGGCCAACCAAGGGACCCTGAAGGCACGTCAAACCACACCGAACATACAAACGGGCCACTCGAAACACCAGTTTCCAGAAAGCAGGTGCGATAACGCCTCCCATCAAGCCCCGGAGGATCAACAAGCCAGCCTACTGAGGGGGAGGAGGACGGAGCCCAGCAAGGGGACGCTGAGTGTTAAACAAAAGGACCCCATTAAAGGGGCAAGTGAACCAGACGCTCCCTAATATTCTCAGGAAAAACAGCATCCCGCAGCCAAGCATGGCGACGGAGAGCCACAGAACTGGCCATAGGACGGCCGAGAGCACCAGCAACATCCATGGCTGCACGGAGAATAAACCCGGCCAACTCTCGACGCTCCAACACATGCTGTCGTAGATAGCGCAGGCACCCTCATGGGAGACATGAGAAAGAAGGGGCTCCACAGAATCCCACAGGCCGGAGGTAGCCCTCGCCAACACACAGAGTGTTGGGCGCCCACAAAGCAACACTGGATGAAGCGAAGATGTTACGCCCCCATGAATCCAACCACCGGGCCTCCCAAGATGGAGGAACAACACCACAGACAAGGAAGGAAAAGCAGTCCGTAGAAGAGTGGAAGGAAAGGCAGACTGGCTCATGCGGAGCAGGACGGTGGCGATGCAGGAGCGGTCCAGGCACCGGATCACTCATGGCAGGACGACCCCAAGCCCCCAGAACAGAGTTGAGGAGGGACGCTTGGAAAGGAAGGAACAGCTCCCGTCCACCAGAGCCCTGGTGGGGAACTTCTAAGAGATAATCCGTAGGGAATGGGATGACGGGGTCACCCATCCACAAAATGCCAGCGGCTGTGGAAATAGCCCAAACGAAGGCAACACTGGCCTCCCTAGGGCGCAGTGGGGGAGAAAGCAATTCCTCCGTGGGCGACAGCTGCAAACTGAGCCATTAGTCCCCCAAGTCCAGCTAGATGGGGAAGCGGCCAGCCCCTGAATGGTGGGGGATCCGCAGACGAGTGGGGACTGGAGGGACCCCAAGGAAAGGTGGAGAAGCCAGTGGAGGAATCAACTGCAAGCCGCGGAAAAGAGGGTTGAGGATTGAGGCTGCGGGGACGGTGAGGAGCCCTTCCTGGAAGACGCAGGTGAAATAGTAACGATGCAGCGCCCTGTCTCCGGAGAGGAAGAGAACAGAAAATGACAAATCTCCGGAGAGGAAGGAACCTTTGGAGACAAATCAAGAACCAGTAGCCGGCTCGACGTCGATCGGTGCCGGAGTGGACATTGGCGGCGCCAAGTTGACCCCCACTACCACGTGCTCCTTAGGAGAATGGTGCGGGGTCAGAGACGGTTTGGCTAAGGAACGGCGCCGAAAAGGCACCGGCTCAACCTAACACGGGGCAGCCGCACGCGTAGAGGACCAAGAGGGACTCAGGAAAGCGGCGCTGGCCTCCACCCGCGGCAACGCCAAGGCCAGGCAGGAAAGCCTTCAGCGCTGAAACTGCGCTGGCTCGGCCTCTGGCCAGGCAGCCACCCGCTCAGAGGGCCGAGGGGAACTCGGGGACAAGCCCCGAGTCCCGGCGACCTCATGGGACGCCATAGGGAGCCCCGTAGGGATTTGCGGCGAGGCAGGGATGCCGCGTGTCCAAGAGGAGAGCCCCGAAGGACTGCACCTCGACGACACCACTCTCCTACAACCTGAAGCCGAAGTCCCCGGCGACACAGCGGAAGGCCCTGCGCGAGGCAAGGGATCCGCAGACGTCTCAGGAGGTGTAGGAGGGGCCAAAGAAACCTGCAGAGCGGCAGCGTAGGCTGTCATTTGGGCCCTAATCGCCACCACGCCAGGAAACAGCAGGTAGGAAAGCGACAGACGAGGGCGCACGTCCCGAGAGGAACCCGAGCCCTCCGCCGAACGAGAAGAGCCTCGGAGACAAGCTGCAGGACCTACTAGTCGGGGAGCAATGCCCTAGGAGCCGTGGTAAAGGACGATATCGGAATCGGAGGCTCCTGGCTTCCGAGATAGGGGACAGACGCTGGGACAACACCGACCTGAACAAGTGGGCCGACAGCAATTTCATCAGGTGCTCCAACAGTGACTTCGGTTTAAGGTGCTGACAGACGTGGCAGTCCGTCGAGTCATGGTGCTCGCCCAAACACCACATACAATTCGAGTGAGGGTTCGTCGCCAACATCTGACAATCACAAGAGGTACACATCTTGGAGCCCGAAGGCATTCTCACACTGTTCCTCAACGCAAAGCTAAATCGCCTGCTAGACTTAGATGCACACTACAATTAAATTATAGCAATTCTTTATAAATTAAATTCAGTTTTTTACACCTTGGATGTGTAATCACAATCGTTTACAAAATAATTCTCAATTCATGGAGAAGTGGTACCAGATTTTAAATAAGAGTTCCTTGGATCTGATACTTTTAATCATAGAGGAACTTGCTAAAACAATAGAGGAACTAAAATTGGAGATCGCAAGCATATGTTCAAAGGATGACAGAAGATGATTGGAGGAAATTCTTGGAGGATCTAAATTTAAAATTAGAAGACTATGGAAAGGAACTTCAAGAGACCAAACTGCGCAAGTTTAAACGAGATGCTATCAACTACAAGTTGAATGAGGCATATACCTGGGCAGAGGTATATGCCCAAAGACGATTCACAAGGCGCCCAACAGCATCCTCTGAAGAAAGTCTGGCCACGGATAAAGATATTGATGCATCAAGAGCTCCAATAAAAACAGTACAATCTCTTGCAGCTGAACAATCAATGGATAGAGCAGGTACCTCGGGCCAACAAGTGTCTTTTTTGTTACAGGCCACGGAATCAGACCCTCCACCGGATCCAGAACCCCAAAAAAAATTCAAGGAGAGGAAAAAGAAAAGGAAAAAGAGAAAAGCAAAAAAGGATTGAGGAGCCAGGGAAAACCCTTGTGATCAATAGTTCAAAATACAGTCTAACACCCAAAGAGGAAATGATTTTAAACAAAGGAATTTCTTTCATTCCCACGTATATGGGCTCTAATTCCGAAAACGACATCTCATTTTACAAATTCACGAGGAACCTAAGACTACGGAATTTCTTTGAAAACATTATCTCACAAGAGGAATCAACCAAAACCAGAATAGAAATCTTCAGACCTAAAAGTACCTTTGAAGCACCTACTTCACACAAAACATTGGATCTATTTGAAGCTTTGGTCTTAAAAGACCTTAAGAAATTAAACTACAAGAGAAAGAAGAATACTTCCAATAATCTCAGCAGGGTGGAGAAAAGTATCCTAACTCAACTTGGCAATAAATCGGAGTTGACTTTTCAAAAAGCTAACAAGGGAGGTGCCCTAGTACTAATGGATACGGAATTTTACAACTCAAAGGATCAAACACATGTGGATGATGTAAACACGCATCTTCCATTAGAACAAGATCCCAACACTGAAATTTTGAAGACACTCCAGCAGTTGATTGAGAAAGCCCTTGATGCGGGCTGGATATCTGACAACATGGCAAAATTTCTAATGGTGACATTTCCAAGAAGACCCAAGTTGGATATGTTGCCTAAAGTGCATAAGTCTTTGGAAACCCCCCATTCCGACCTATAGTGTTGGGGTGTGGTTCACTTTTTGAGCCAGCAGGAAAGATCATGGATTACTTTCTTCAACCTTTCATTCAACAACATTCAACAATGTCACACTTATATACAAGATACCTCAGATTTTATACTCAAATTGGAACAGATTGAGCTTTTACCTGAAGTTAGTTACATCTTATGTACAATAGATGTGGTATCTTTGTATACGTCAATTGCACACTGAAAGGGATTGGAAGCACAAGAATGGATGCTATTACGACACCCTGAAATGGAGTTAAATCCAGTATTTCTACTCGAATTGACTAATTTCTGTCTGCATCATAGCTATTTCAAATGGGCTAACAAATCCTACATGCAACTTAATGGCACATCGATGGGCTTTGCCAGGGCGCCGGCTTATGCAAATACCTGTATGGCTAAGTACGAGGATGAACACATGTTTGGAATAAGTGAGTGGACTAAGAATCTGAATTTTTTCTGTAGATACAGCGACAATATTTTTCTAGTATGGTCAGGAAGTGAAGCACAATTATTGGAAAATATAGCGACTTTGAACAACAGAAATTCAAGGATCCAAGTCACTTACTCGATGAGCACATCGAGAATAGCATTCTTGGACGTATGGGTGGAAATACATGGACAACACCTTGTGACAACATTACACCAGAAAACAATGGATAAAAACAGTTTGCTACATTATCAGAGTTTTGACCCTTAAAGCTTGTTGAATAATCTACCATACTCACAGTTCTTGAGACTGAGGCGAATTGTATCAAGCAAAGAGAGAAGCATAGAGTGCATAACAGAGTTCAAAGAAAAATATGAGAGAAGAGGATATCCAAGTAAATTGCTGAATGAAGCAGAACACAGAGCCATTGACCAGGAACACCGTTCCCTATTAATCAAAAAAGACAAGGTGGAAACAAGACGGAATGTCTTTGTGTCTAAATTTTCTGTTAACTCTCAAAAAATGAGAAGTATTATCAGCAAGAGATGGGAACTCTTGCAACTAGAGACGGATTTCCACAATACCTTTGCTGAAAGACCATTGTTTGCTTACACCCGTTCGAAGAATATCAAAGAACTACTAAACCAAAGAAAAGATAAAATGAAATTTAAAGAAAACAAAGGTATGCACAGATGCACAAATTGTGTACCTTGTAACAACGTTACTCCTGGCAATACTATTTCTCATCCACACACGGGACAAACAATTAAATTACAGTTCGAAGGTGATTGTAATACCAGCCACGTGATCTATGTCATTAAATGCCCATGTGGCTTACTATATGTTGGTAAACCTGAACGTAAGATTAAAATACGTATCTTTGAACACAAGAGCAGAATCAGGAATAAGTCCACGATCTCAGTACTAGCATCACATTGGCTGGAAAAACACCATACAATTGCACAAATTAGGTTTTAGATCATTGAGGTAGTGTTGACACACGAGGGTATTGATATGAATAAAAAACTACTGCAGAGAGAAACATTTTAGATTAAGAGGTTAAATGCATTGACCCCGGGCGGTCTTAATGACCGAAATGAACCGAGTTGATTTCTGTAAACTGTATAAAGCTGTTATAATGCAAATTGGTTAATCTTGTATAATGCAAATCATGTCTCAAGCATTCATATTACCATTCATTTCTGATTATACGTTAGCTGATTAATTCCTTGTATTTTTTCTCACTTTTGTATTGCATAAGACTGGTTATTCATGTATAATGCAAATTATGATTCAGGTACTGATAAACATCAATATTTTTTTATTTCTTAGCGGATCCTATCTTTGTGTTATCTTTTCACCTGTTTTATCACCTTTACTCACAAAAATTCATATGAAGATTGAGAGAACTCATTATAGGCATGCATTTAAGCAATTCATAGAAGCGGTGGCATATCGACTTATGCATATCTGAGTTGATGAAACATTTTGTAAGTCTTAAGTGATTCGGTAAATTAGATACAAGTTCATGCGTCAAAAAGTTTTGTTGAGATCGAGGCGGTTCTTGTGTACGCTGTTGTCATGACTATTAAGACGTCATACGGTGTTTGTTTCTCCCACGCGGGTTGACGTACGAAAGTTAGATGTCAAGTCTAGGGACGGCCTAGGGCATAAGGCAGTGGAATTAGAGGGACTGCCTGAGTCAGGTTGTGATTGAAGATTATCGCTAGATATTTCAGGGTCACAGATCGTAGGGGCAGCTACTGGACTCAGACGAAAGAGTGTATCCCGGGAGCGAATATTAATTCAGTACCCAAACGCCCTCATGTGATTCCCTGACCAAGCATATGATGGATAAGAAAAAGAGTAGTGGTGGTTCTCTGGAAAAAAGGATCCAGGCCTCCCTCCCCACCCTTGATGACTAAAATTTGATGAACCTAGCGGTCTAGCATAAAAATAACTCAAATCCACTAGTCCAATACCCTCTCCTCCATAGTCTTGCTGCTGGTTGCAGATGAATGGAGCAACCCTGGCATCCTTAAAATTCACCACCACACAATCCCCCTGGAAATGCTTGTGACCGTTTCCTACCCACCCTACCCTCCTGACATTTAGTATCTGGCCATCCAGCTCGTTAGGAAGAGGTCTATTCACTCTTAACCAGTGCATGGATTTATTTTTAAGCGCCTAGTAAGGTTCATGCTGGTCAGCCTTCAATGGCGGGACATTAGTAAGAACAGCGACATAGGGCTGATAATCCGGTGGAAGGTTTACAGGCGGGAGTCTAGCAGCCTCAATGGGAGGCTGTAAAGACTGTTGGGAGGTAGGTGCAAGCTTAGGGCTGTTTCTACTGGGTTGTTCTGGGAAAACTTTGGGGTCCTTCCTCGAACGTTGTGCTTTCGCCCGCATGATGTTAGGCCCTATAGGGATTATAACAAGGGGAGCAGAACTGGCTGGATGTTGACCCGGAGCCTTAGCGGCACTGGCGTCGGGTGACAGCATTGCAGGAGAAGAAAAAGAAGGGTCAGCCAGTACAGCAGCCTGTTGCACAGACCCATGTGAGCAAGCCGTTTTAAGAGTAGCTTGAGACGGTACAACCTCAGGGGCTACAGCGTCTCTATGAGATCTAACCCGCTCGTTCGCTCTCAAGTTATTCTTGGCCTGTAGTTTCAGCAGAGATTTGAGAGAGAAAAAATTGTCCAAGGTTGACTGCTCAAGTCTGTCTAGTCGATCTGCAATATCCTTAACCCTTTGTAGTACGGGGAGGATCAGGGACCTTACCAACTTCCCAATCTGCTCTTTGAGGGGAGAGGGTAAGGGAAAGTGAAAGTCAGTGGTAGAAGTGCTCGCTGCTAGACCCTCCGGATGTGAACCTGGGTTAGGCTGGACAGGGGTCATGCTGTTTTCTGCAGATGGAATCAAGGGATATGCCCTCCCCGGCACGCAAGTTCAAATATTGACAATGAAGGCCGTTGGGCGATGGTACTTTAGAAATTGGGGAGAGTGTTGGTAACCATTGTGAATGTGTATGGGCCAGTGGTTGATGATCCAGCATCGTTTTTAAAATTGTTTTAAGTGCTACGAAGTTGGCCAGAGGCTCCGATATTGTTAGGGGGGGCACCTCAACACACACCTCAATCCGCAACTAGATAAATCTTCTGGTGCACGCATGGTTAAGGTGGCACAATGTATCCGTGAATTTATGGAGAAGATGGGTTTGGTTGATGCCTGCCGCCTGCGACATGAAGGAGTCTTGGAGGGAACACAAGTCAACCCTGCTTTTAACACATGGTCTCGGTTAGATTATTGGTTATTGGATGCTGAAGCTAACGGGTGGGTAAAGGGGGTTTACACATTGCTGAGGACCTTATCGGATCACAACCCAGTCGTGCTTCAAATAGTTGTTCCACTTAATCCAGTATCGCCCCTTCACTTGGCGCTTCCGGGCGGACTCCTTGCTGGATCCAGTATATGTTGACACTACCCAGAAGGCTATTGTCCAATATTTTGATTTAAACGTGGGTACTGTGGACAGTCCTGCTACCCTCTGGGAGGCCTTCAAGGGGGGCGGGGTGCAGTGCATAAGTACGTCTGCTGGGATTTTACGGGACCTGCGTGGTCAACCGCAGCGCGTGGAGGGACAATTAAGGGAGTTGGAATCTCAATACGAGGCTTCACCCTCTCCTGAACTATTGGCATGCATTAGAGAATACCTAGAGGAGTACAACTCATTAGCTACATCGGAGATAAAATATCTGTCGAAGCGGAATGTAGCCGAGGGCACATGGCGAAGGTGGTAGGCCGGGAAGGGTCTTGGCCAGTCGCCCTACGAAACAGAACCGATGTCCCTTTGATTGATCGCATTGTGGAGGACGATGGCGTTGATCACTACTGTAGCAACGACATTCTGGCCCAATTCCGCCATTTTTATGAGACTCTTTATACCTCCCGGGGGGGATGTGCCTGAATCCGATTTGCAGGACTATCTGTCTGACACGGCATGGGCCTGGCATTCCAATGTGCATAGGAAGGACCTCAGTCTTCCCATAGAGGAGGCAGTTATCAAGGAGGCCATTATGTCATTGCCTAATAAAAAATCTCCTGGGCCTGACGGACTGACGGCAGAATTTTATAAGCAATATGCTTATCTCCTTACGCCACATATTCTAGCAATGTATGCAAAATACTTGCAAAAGTGCTGGCCTCTAAGCTGCACCCGCTAATGCCTCTAAGGTCTTCTGGTATTGCCAGATCAATCTGGATTTATTCTGGACCGGTCTACATCCTGGAATTTACGCACGATATTCGCCATGTTCCATGTGCTCAACCCAGAGTTTCCTGCCGTGGCAGTACTCTTAGACGCGGCCAAGGCGTTTGATTCCATAGAGTGGAAATACATGATTTCTATCCTTTATAGGATGGGCTTTACTCCTGTGTTCGTACGTTGGACAGATTCTTTATACTGACGCCTCTGCGAGGGTGAGGGTGGTCGGGCTCACTTCGGACCCGTTAGCGATTCAGCAAGGCACTAGACAGGGATGCCCGTTGTGAGAAGTTGGCCTTGTATATGATGTTCACTATTCTAGTGAACACCTTGCACCAGTCGAAAAAAACACTTATGGTGATGGTTGTAAAGTCAACCTTATAGACCAGCTATCCTAGAGGTAGCGTGGACAGAACAGTCTTAGGCTGAAAGACTCTTGAGGGCATTTAAACCCAGCTGTTTTACCATATGTAACCCCTTGAATACCAAATGAAAGGACACCGCACAGCATATATATAAAATATGTATGTATTTATTCACTAACACACTTCTCTGAACTCTTTATGAGGTCAGAGGCAAAAGCACATAACAAATTACACTCAGAAATACTTTAAATAGCATAATTTACAGTTAGGCTCTAGGGGCGCGTAAAACCATATACTAAGTAAGTGGTATAAGAACCACGACTTTGGAAAGGAAAAGGCCTAGGGAATCGCTGGGGCTACACTATCTAAGGTAGGAGTAGGAGGTCCACAGGCGGCGCGTGCAGTGTCAGTACACTCACGCGAGAGTCAATAGCAAGTCAATGGGTACTTAAAAGGTAAGTAAATGGAGATTTAGGACACTTCCGGTCTAACTAGGAAGATACAACTACCAAAACTAGACACTAGGATAGTCAATCCCTACAGGAGCACCGAAGTACTCGCGTTACCTCACCCACGGGCTGCGGGTGCATAGGTGTCAAAGTGTGTTGGGTTTTCTCGTTGATTCCTATGGAGCCTTGGAAGAAGATGCTGCAGGCGACCAGGACGTAGATGTCCGGGTGGATCCAAGGGGGGATGGGAGTTGAAGAAGACCTGAAAGCAGAGGGGACAGAGTCTAGGTCACTAGCCAGTGACCGGGTGGATCCAGGAAGGAACCAGACGTCGTCGAGGAGCAATCAGGTGCAGTTGTGAGGCTTGTCTTTGCAGCCACGCAGACCAGGAGGTGTCGAGGACGACCAGGTGCTGGAGAGGAGCTGTCCCACAAAGGTTCTCGCAGATGGAGGGGTCGACTTCAAGATCGGAGCCAACAAGCCTAAGCAAAGGCAACCCACGTAGGATACACAAAAAAGGCTTCTGGTGCAGACCAGGAGGGTCTGAGGTACTTCACCTTTTCAGGGAAGCAAGGGCCAGTCTGGAGCAACCAGACCAGCAATGGATTTTCAAGAGGATCGTCTCCACAGGGCTACTAGCCAACTGGCCAGCAACCACACAACGTCGAGCAGAACACAAGCAGAAGGGCCCCATGCAGATCTCGTGGAATGTGGAGGGCTGATCTTAGGTGCAGGTGGAGCTCGGTGTCGGGTTGTCTCAGTCCCCAGTGCACAGCTTCGAGGATGCCTCAGGAGCTGCGCTGTTAGCAAATTGCAGACTTTCCAAGATGTCCGGTCCCACGTATCTCAACGCCTTCCACTGTGCTCAGCTGTGCTGGAGTCGTGCAGCGGGGTCAAGGAGGTCTGGATCTTGTCGGGCTCTGTGCTCGGGTTCCGGCAGGAACGGGGACAAAGCAAGCCGTCAAGTTGCTGGATGGTGCCTGGTTGCCCAGGGTGGTCACTCCTTGGCCATAAGGGAGATTCTTCAGTCTTCAGCTCAGGTGAATGTCGAAGGGTCCAGAGTTTCGTCTCAAGACGATTCCAGGATTAATCTAAATTCTCCTGGGTCAGCTCCTACCTTTATACAACTAAAGGGGGCTGGTTTACTCACTAGGTCCCTCCTATGGGTGGGACCAGGAATGGGGGTGGTTACACCCCCTTTCCATTGTCCAGTCTCTCGCCAGAGCTGGGGCTGGAGTGCCCCAGCAACCGGTTTGAACTGGGGTATGCATGAAGCACCTAGTGTGCTCCAGGCAGTGTCTGTTTCTATTCAGCCCTCCCTGTCCCAATACACATCCTCCTGTCTGGAGTGGTGCTCGCACCTCCCCAAGCAGGAAACCTATTGTCCAAACCTCTGTGACTGGAAGGACTCCCAGCAGCAGGAGGTCAGGCTTGTGTCTGTGGCAGCAGCATCCATTTTGTGATGCTGGGGCACAGGTTAACTTTAACCGGGTACAGTAGTTTCAACATGTCTTCTCCCTCTAGAAGGGTGGAATGCTACCCCCGTCGCCAGAATTGGCGCGGGGGTAGTATTCCAAAGCGTATGACACCTTACACGACATGTTTGGATAAAACCAAACCAAAGTTAGCATTCAACCGCGAGGATTATAATGCACTTAAGAGTATCTTGTATGGCAATATCATAGAGCAGCTATAAGGACATGGTTCCGAAAGCTGCAGACAGGCTCAGCTCATGCTAGAGCAGCATCTCACACATAACCAAGCACTCTGCCTCCAGGATTGTTAAAGCCTGCCATAGGGGTGACTTATAGGTTACTATGTGTCTATATGTAAGTAGGTATAGGAATACTACACCTAAGCAAGGGGTGGTTACACGACCTTGCCCCAGCTGAGTGATCAGCCAGTTGTGTCTATTTGAGAGGCTGCCAGGGGTGGCATAATACATGCCGCAGCCCCTGGTAGGCTTTGGTTACACCTATGCCCTGAGTACCTATGGTTCACCTATGGTACACTCCTACAGGGGCTGACAAGGTGAACCAAGTCCCAATTGTGGATGTACCTAGAGTACATGGTGTGAATTTAGAGAGTGCATCTGTGCTGTGGGTCTGATTAGCAGGCCCATAGCCATATCGAAGTCGAAAACCAGTAAAGCAAAGCAAAAGGTGGGAGTGACCATTGAAAGCAGACCCTACTCTCCTACACCCATTATCTCCTTTCCTTTTCGCCATTGTTTTAGAGCCCCTTGCGTGTAAAATTAGGCAATCCCATAGGGCGGTTGCCCTGAACTTTAACAATAGGCCGGTGGGAATATCTGCATACGCGGACGATATGGTCCTGTATGTCCGGGAGCCGCAGAAGTACTTGACCCAGGTCATCGGGAATATATTAGCTTTGGGCTCTTCTCGAGATTGCTCATAAACTGGGAGAAGTATGTTATTGTACCCCTTACGCCTGCCACAGTGCCGCCTCAGGTGGAATATCCTTTACTGTGGTCGGAGGAACCAGTCAAGTACCTGGGTATTTGGATACACCGTCATCCTGCGACGGTAATCCGAGAAAACTACGGTAGGGCCTACACAGATTTGATGCAACGGGTTGATCGCTGGGTCGGACTGCCCCTGTCACTGACGGACGCATAGCTGTGGTTGAAATGGTGATTCTCCCCAAGTTTTTGTACTTATTTTGTAATATCCCCATTCGTCTAAATGAACAATTTTTTACCACGGTGCAGACTCAATTACTCCGCTTGTTGTTGGGAGCGAAACAACCCTAGAATCAGCTGGGCCACGCTGGCGCTGCCTTTTGATAGGGGTGGATTTAACGCCCGCATTGTTTTGCATACTAGTTATGCGGGCAAGATCAGTATGCATATTATTGGTTCCGGCTGCATGGCTTCATCCCCCATGTGGCAGTGGATAAGGGAGACGCAGGCAGTGTACATTTGAAAAGTATTATTACACATATCAACAGGCATAAGCCCAGGTCCGCGATAAATACGATTGACGTCACGATCTCAGCATGGAAGGAGATTGGTAGGCGGACGAATAGGCTACCCCCATATGCAGCGGAACTGTTCATTGAAGGACACGCTCTGTCGGTGGCTGGTGAACGTGGACCAATAAACTCACTCAGGGAAGCAGGCATCACTACTATGGGTGATCTGTACAAGGGGGGGGGGGGGGGGAGACATGCATAACTAGCACAAATTTAAACTATATTTCAAATCCTACCCCGTTGTTTCTGTACACATGTTATAGGCTGCGTAGGGCTGTCCGTGATTATTACACTTGCTTCCCAAAGGAACAGGTAGCGTCGAAACCACTGCAGATGGTCATTGTAGCTGCATCAAAGAAAAAACTGCTCA
Organism: Lissotriton vulgaris; assembly: GCF_964263255.1. NCBI lineage: Eukaryota > Metazoa > Chordata > Amphibia > Caudata > Salamandridae > Lissotriton > Lissotriton vulgaris. The sequence continues at coordinate 536,276,600 of NC_141694.1, forward strand.
CAAGGTTGTACAGGGCGGTGCAAGAAGAGACCGAGCAGTCACAGAATAAATGTTTCGAGCATTAGAACAGGATCCTAGGTACCCGGATTACTGTGGAAGTCTGTATGTTGACGGGGAGGCTGTTGTCTAATAGTAACCTACGCATTATCCACCTAAAATTCCTTCATCAGGTATATCACACTCCCAAGAAACTTCACAGAATGGGACTCAGGGACACAGATATCTGTAGAAGATGTGGGCAGGAAGGGGCTGATTTCCTTCACCTTGCCTGGCAATGTAGGATGGTGCATCTATATTGGGTGGAAGTGGTTGAACTCCTATATACTATGACTGGCCGAATGCTGGATTGTACACCCCTGGAATGCTTGCTGGGATACGTACTGAGTCTGAAAGGTGTGTTGGGTCACTTTGTGAGAGTGGCGCACAAGTTACTACTTGTGTAACAATATATCTGTAAGAGACATTAGTTAGTGATAGATTCCTTACCTTAGAATATCCCCAGGCGTCAGACTGGATCCGGAAAGTTTTGCGTAGCAGTACCCTTGCGCGTCGGTAGGCGTTGTCTGCGGCTCCGCGTCCGTCGTGGGCGCCGTGATGATGTCGTCGGAGTACTTAGACGCCGCCTCAGCGTGCTGACGTCAGTTCTTAGCCACAGCTTTTCCGCGCCAGAAGCGCAGAGCCATGACAAAAACCAACACTGGTGCCAAGAAACTAGGGCCCTGAAAGGGGATGACCTTAACCCTAGATATCGGTTCGCAGAACAGGGAGGATGGGTGGGTTGGTAAGGAATCTATCACTAACTAATGTCTCTTACAGATATATCGTTACACAAGTAGTAACTTGTGCATCTGAAAGACACGTTAGTGATAGATTCCTTACCTTAGAATAGATACCCCAGCAATACCATCCCCGTGGTGGTGGGTCTGCGAACCAATAATCACACCAGAAAGTCCTGGAGGACGGAACGGCCAAAGTAGCCGTCCCTCCGGACTTGACTGTCCAGGCAGTAGTGCCTTGCAAACGTGTGCAGCGAGGCCCACGTAGCTGCCTGGCAAATGTCTTGCAAGGGCACACCTCGGCCCAAGGCAGTAGTAGTGGCCGTGGCTCGAGTGGAATAAGCCCTCAGCCCAACAGGGGGTTCGTTCTTAGCCAAGGAGTAACACGCTTGGATGCACAAGATAATCCACCGAGAGATGGTCCGTTTGTGCACCGCTTTCCCTTTCTTAGCACCCGCGTACCCAACAAAGAGTTGATCATCCACCCGGAACTGTTGTGTGCGATTCAGATAAAATGAGAGCGCACGTTTTGGGTCCAGACGGTGGAGCCTCTCCTCCTCTCTCGAGGGGTGCGGAGGCGGAAAGAAGGTGGGCAATGTGATGGATTGCCCAATGTGGAAGGCCGTGACCACCTTAGGCAAGAAGGAGGGCCTAGTCCTTAAAACAACCTTGTCCAGATGGACTGAAAGGAAAGGAGGCTTACAAGAGAGAGCCTGGAGCTCACTCACTCTCCTGGCTGAGGTGATGGCTACCAGGAAGGCAGTCTTCAGAGAAAGAAGGCAAAGAGGACAGTTGTGAAGTGGCTCAAAGGGAGCGCACATCAGAAACGTTAGAACCAGGTTCAAGTCCCACTGAGGCATCACGAAGGGAACAGGAGGAAAGGTATGAGTGATGCCCTTCAGGAATCGATTAACGATAGGGGACTTGAACAAAGAAGGTTGGTCAGGCAGCCTCAGAAAGGCTGAAAGAGCTGAAAGATAGCCCTTGATAAGCCCAGAGCAGAGCCCTGCTGGGCAAGAGAGAGAAGAAAGAGGAGAACCTCAGAGAGAGGGGCATTGAGGGGATCCACAGCCTTTGCTGTGCACCATGCCACAAATCTGTTCCACCTGCAGGCGTATACCGACTTAGTGGAGGGACGCCTGGCTGCCAGAATGATGTTGCAAACTTCAGGAGGCAAGTCAAATGGCCTCAACTGTCGCCGCTCAATCTCCAAGAATGGAGGTGGAGACTGGACAGGTTCGGGTGGAGGACCGTCCCCTGCTGCTGCGACAGAAGGTCCTCCTGAAGAGGCAGACAACCCGGGAGATCGACTGACATACTGAGGAGCTCGGGATACCAGTACCTTCGTGCCCAGTCCGGAGCCACAAGGATGACTTGTGCCCGGTCGAGCTTGATCTTCTTCAGCACTCTGGGCAGAAGTGGTATAGGCGGAAAGGCGTACAACAGACCGCAGCTCCACTCGCGACGAAAAGCGTCTCCAAGCGAGTGCCGCCTTGGAAATTCCAACGCGCAGAACTGATGACATTGCGCGTTCTCTTCGGTGGCGAATAGATCTAACCAAGGCTCTCCCCATCGCAGAAAGAAGCCTTGCGCCACGTCCGAGTTCAGACGCCATTCGTGATCCATCGAGCACCGACGGCTGAGTTCGTCCGCCCTGGCGTTCAGAGAACCTGCCAGGTGTTGAACCACCAGAGTCCCGCCCTGATGTTCCAGCCATTGCCAGAGGCGCAGAGCCTCCTGGCAAAGGGTCCACGACCCCACACCGCCCTGTTTGTTGCAGTACCATATGGCGGTGGTGTTGTCCGTGAACACTTGCACTGCACTCCCTCGGAGAAGGGAGGAATGCCTTCAGTGCCAGACGAATCGCCCGCAGCTCCAACTGATTGATATGGAGCCGGGACTCCGCCGGAGACCAGAGTCCTCTGATCTCCGCCTCTCCCAAGTGGCCTCCCCAGCCCTGGAGGGACGCGTCCGTCACAACTACGTGCTCCGGTTGGGGAAGGGAGAGGGATCTGCCGTTGACCCAATCGCGGTCCGTGAGCCACCACTGCAGCTGTCTCGCAGTGCCCTCCGAGATCAGGACATGGTCAGACAGGTTGCCCCGGTGCTGGGCCCACTGAAACTTCAGGTCCCACTGCAGAGCCCGCATCCGCCACCGTGCGTGATGCACCAGAAGGATGCAGGAGGCCATCAGCCCCACAAGCCGCAGCTTAAACCTTAAACTGAAAGTGCTCAAGGCCTACCGTGAACCGCAGGTAACACCGGTGGGCCGGCAGGACGGGGATGTGGAATATGCGTCCTGCAAGTCCAACGCTACCATCCAGTCTCCTGGGTCTAGGGCAGTCAAGACCTGAGCCAGTGTCAGCATTTTGAACTTCTCCTTCCGGAGGAAGCCGTTGACGTTCCTCAGATCCAAGATAGGGCGTAGGCCCCCTTTGCCCTTCTTGGGTACCAGGAAGTAGTGGGAGTAGCAACCACGTCCTACTTCTGGCCCAGGAACGCGCTCGATGGCCCCCTTGGCCAAGAGGGCCGAAACTTCCTCCTGCAGGAGCCGCAAATGATCCCCTGATACGCGGTGGTGTTGCGGTGGCATGGCTTGAGGGGTCGTCTCGAAGGGGAGGGAGTAGCCCCTTCGGACGTTCTGCAGCACCCACCTGTCCGAAGTGACTGTGCGCCAGTGAGAGTGGTGATGGCGAACCCTGCCTCCCACTGGCGTCCCATGGGCCGAAAAGCACGGACTAGGAGGGTTTTGAGGCGGATGCTGCGAGGGCAGGTGTGGACTGACTCCGCTTGTTACCCCGACCGCCTCCACAGCGGTTTCCACGGCCGCCGCCGCGCTGGACGACAGTTTGCGGCGAGTGGCTGGCGGCACGCGTGGGGACGCCCCTTCCTTGGCCACGAAAGGAGCGAAAGGCACCCATTTGCTGGCGCGGAGCCGAGAGGCCCAAGGACTTGGCCGTAGCCCTTGAGTCCTTAAAGCGCTCAAGCGCGTGGTCTGCCTTGTCTCCAAAGAGGCGACGGCCATCGAACGGCATGTCCATGAGTGTGTTTTGGACGTCTGCCGAAAAATTGGCGGATCTCAGTCAGGCGTGGGGTCGTACCGCCACTGTCGTAGCCATCGCTCTACCCAGCGAGTCAGTAGTGTCCAGTCCACACCTGATTGAATACTATGCTGCCTCCCGGCCCTCCACAAGGGCTTGGCCGAGTTTGGCCCGTACCTCCAACTGGCACTCTGGCAGCACTTCCGCCACCGTTTCCCACAGGGAGTGGGTGTAACGGCCCAAGAGGCATGCGGTGTTGGAAGACCACAGTCCCAAGCTAAGGGACGAGAAGATCTTCTTACCATAGTTATCGTACCTCTTGGACTCACTGTCCGGCAGAGCCGTCGGGAAGGCGGTCTGGGAGTTAGAGGCCTGGTTGACCAGACTCTGGGGGGTGGGGTGGGAGGACAGGAAACATGGGTCGCCCGGGGCCGGGCGGTGGCGTCTGGCCACGTTCCTATCTACAGGCGAACCTGTAGCGGGCCTGGACCAAGTGCCCAACAGAACGTCCGTGAAGGCCTCATTAAACGGCAGCAGAGGCTCCATGGAGCATGACTGCGGCTTAAGGACCTCAGTGAGGAGGTTAGTCCTCACGTCCGCGATGGGGAGTGTGAGAAGTTGGCTTGATATTCAGTGTTCACTATTCTAGTGATCACTATGTATCAGTCCAAACAACCCTTATTGATTGATGGTGCAGCATATCTGGACATGACCTGTGGAGGGTCAACTGACACAAGGGGAGACTCAGAGTTTCCTCCTTTGTCGGACATGCTGCTTCTAGTGTGGTGTACGTGATGCACCTACCTACACTATATGTTTGCCTACTGATCCCTTGCTAAGAGTTGTAGCCAAGGTGTGCTAAGCCTTGAGGAGCTACAACAGCTGGTTCGGTAGAACTCAGAGTATTCTAAGCTAAGTTATATGTACCTGGAGTACTTATGTGATCTTTCATAAGATATTCTTAGGATACGTGTGGTAAAACAACAGCAAGCTCAAATCCCAACCGCTGCTCACCAATGTGAGAAGTTGGCCTGATATATAATGTTCACTATTCTAGTGAGCACTTTGTATCGGTTCAAACAACCCTTATGGTGATTGGTTGTAAGTCAACCGATAGACCAGCTATCCTAGTAGCATGGACAAGAGAAGTCTTCGGGCTAAACTCTAGAGGGCGTGTTAAGCCAGCTGTTATACCATCACATATACCCCTTGAACACCAAGTGAAAGGACACCACACAAGTGTTATGAAAATAAACAGTGTATTTATTTAGATCACAACAGCCATGTACTCTTTATGAGGACAGGGTACTAAGCACACAACAAAAACTCTTACGAAAATACTTTTAGTTGCACAATTTACACAAATGCCCGAGGGGCACGGAAAACCATATACTATGGAAGTGGAATGCGAAAATACTAGCAGGTAAGTACTGGACTAAAAGGCTTTGGAATCGCTAGGACTACGTTACTGAACCTTCAGATTACTAGTAGGAGGCCTAGGGGACTCGGGTGCAGAGTGTGCACTCTCACGCGGGATGCGGGACAAAGTCTATGGAGGCTAGTAAAAGCAAAGTTAGTGTTCTCGGGCGAACCCGATAAGGTAGGTTGGAAACGAAAGTGGATCTGGACCCTTGGATAGTGAGGCTATGCTGGGGCACCGAAATACCGAAGTTACCTAGCCCAGGGGCTGCGGCTGCATAGGTCTGAAAAGACGTCGGAAACCTTCGTTGACGAACCAGGAGCCTGAAAGAAGGAGTTGCTAGCAGGCGACCAGTGAAGATTGTTCGATGGATCCAAGCCTGGATCGAAGATGGAAGACACCTGTAAGCAGAGGGGACCAAGTCCTGAATCACTAGCCAGTGATCAGATGGGCACCAGGATGGCACCGGATGGAGTCACCTCGACCAGGTGAGTGGGCGACGCTGGGCTCTGCAGTCTCACGGACCAGGAGGCGTTGTCGGCGACCAGGATGGAGGTGCGAGCTGTCCCACGATGGTTGATGCTGACGACGTCGCTGGACCCAGGATTGGGGCAACAAGTCTTGGCAAATTCAAGCCCACGTGGTGGACCTGAAATGGCGTCTGGAGTGGACCAGGAGGGTCCGGGGTGCTCCTCTTTTGGAAGGGAGCAAGGGCCAGTCTGGAGCAACCAGACTAGCAGTGGTGATGTCGTCGGTCGTCGTCGGGAAGGCCACAAGCCAGCGGGCTAGTAGCCAGACAACGCGGTGAGCAGCCAAAAAGCAGAAGGGCCCCACGCAGATCTCGTGGATGCTGGGGGGCTGGTCTTCGGTGCTGGAGCTGCTCAGGGTCGGGGCTTCTCGGACCCCAAAGCACTCACCAGAGGATCCCTCGGCGGTCGTGCTGGATAGAAGTCGTGCAGTTCTGATGATGGCCGGTCCCTCGAGGTCTCGTCGCACCTACGGTTCTCAGCTTAGCTGTAGAGGTAGGTAGAGGTCAGAGGTGCCAGGGAAGCCGGGTCTCGTCGAGCTGGTCAGTCGGATTCCGGAGGAAGTACGTGCAGCAAACCGCAGAGTTCTTAGATGGTGCCTGCGGATGCAGGGTGACTACTCCTTAGCCACAAGGGAGAAATCTTGAGAAGAAGTCGAGAGTTCCTTTCGTAGAAAGTAGTTTCTTGATTCAAAGATGATCTAATTTGGAAGGGTCCCCGCTCCTGCCTTTATCCTAAAGAAAGGGGTGGGTACTCGACTAGGTCCTGCCCTAGGGGTGGGACCAGGAAGGGGGGTGGTTACACCCCTCTCCCATGCCGGACTTTCCCCAGCTCAGGGGCTGGTGTGCCCCTGGAACTGGTTCTAGCCGGCAGATGCGTAGTGAGCACCGGGGTGCCACTTGCAGTCACCTTCCTGTAAAGCCCTGCCTACCCAGGATACACAAAACCCTGTCTGGGATGGTGCTAGCACCGCCCCTGACAGGAAACCCTTTGTCCAAGCTCCCCTCGCTGGAAGGACTCCCAGCTGCAGGGGGTCAGACTTGTGTCTGTGGTGGCAGCATCCATTTTGTGATGCTGAGGCTTGAGTTAACTTTAACCGGGGTTCACAGTTACATACATGTCGTGTCCCTCTAGAAAGGTGGAATGCTAACCCCGTCGCCAGAATTGGCGAGGGGTTAGTATTCCAATTCGTATGACACCTTACTCGACATGTTTTGATAAAGCGATACCAAAGATAGCATATAACCGTGAGGATTATAATGCACTTAAGAGTATATGGTATGCGTTATCATGGAACAGCTATTAGGACTTGGTTCCGCAAGCTGCAAACGGGCTCAGCTCATGCCAGAGCACCATCTCACACGATTCCAAGCACTCTGCCTTCAGGATTGTCAAGGCCTGTCATAGGAGTGACTGATAGGAATCTGTGTGTCCATTTTAGGGTTAGATATAGGTATACTATATCTAAAGCAAAGGGTGATTACACCACCTTGCCCCAGCTGTCGTGCAGCCAGCTGTGTCAGATTTAGATGGCCAGCCAGGGGTGGCATAATACATGCTGCAGCCCCTGGTAGGCCCTGGGTACACCTATGCCCTGAGTTACAGGGTCTGATAAGGTGGCCCAGTACCAATTGGATAATGCACCTAAGGTACACGTGTCAATTTAGTGAGAGAACAGCTAGGCTGTGGGTCTGATTAGCAGGCCCACAGCCAGAGAAAGTCGTAAACCAGTGAAACAAAAGCAAAAAATCTGGGTGATCATAGGATTGCAGACCCTACTCTCCTACAGGGAGCTCAAGGCCCAAGGCCTTGGCAGCCCTCATCAACACCACACCAAAGGTAGCTCCCTCCTCCGAAGCCACGGTAGGAGGAGAGACAAATCCAGTGTCTGGAGAGGTGTCCAGGCCACTGGCCTCCCCAAGGTCTCCTGCCCAGTCCATGTTAGACTGGCACTCCCTTGCCAGAGGGTCCTCAGACCCCTACCAATCCTCCTCCTCCCTCATCTCCTGAGATTCAGGGTCGTAATTGAATGAGGTCGGTTCATAGAAACTAAAATCTCCAAACGGCGTTGAGATCGGCGCCGATAGGGGTCGTCCCGACGTCGGAACCGAATGAAAAGAGGCATCGGGGACGGCGCCGCCCGAGGAAGGCGCCGAAGGGGACACCACACGGACCGATGCCGGGGGTGTTGTAAGGTCCACCAGCGACGATCCATCGCCCGAGGAAGGTCCAGCGGCGTCCTGCGGCGCCGGGCCCGAAGGCGCCGACGACGCCGGAGCCGCTGTACCCTGCGCCGCCGGGCCCGAGGGCACCGGCAGTGTCGGGATCGTGGGGCCCTGCGGCGCCGGGCCCGAAGGCGGCGGCGTCGGGGCCGAAGCACCCGACGGAGTCGGGGCCGAAGCCCCTGACCCACTAAGGCCCCCAGACGGGTTCGCTGGGCCCGAAGGCGTCGCGGAACCCGTCGGAGGAGAAAGGGACCTCATGGCCATGAGGAAACGCTCAATCTCCTCCGGCGTCGCGTTCAGCCCAGGGACCGGGGGGTATGGGGCCGAACGCGGCGCCCGCGACTACCGAGGAGCCGCGTGGGCGGTGTCACCTGAACGCCCGGCCCCATCGCGCGAGCGTCGGGGGGAGTCAGAAGAGCGATGATGTCTCTTTGACTTCTTATGCTTCTTACCGGACGACTTGGACCCGGAGGAGTGGTGCCGACTCCCGGAGCTGTGACGGCTCCGTCCCCGCGACCTGTCCCTTGACCTCCCGTGGGACCGGGACCTCACGCGGCGCGGGGCCGACTGACGGAGTTCGAGTCGCCTGCAGGACCGCTCCGGCCTGGCCTTCCTCGAAAGGGCCAGACAGTCGGGGCAGGCCTCGTAGTCATGGTCGACGCCCAAACACGTCAGGCACAAGCGGTGGGAGTCCGTGACCGACATGGTACGGTCTCACTCGTCGCAATGCTTGAATCCGGGCATCCCTACAGGCACCGTCTGAGTCATACAGACTTCGAATGGGATCAAAACCACCAAAAGTTAGTCAAGAATTGACTAGGGAACTGCTCTTTCCAGATCTGCGCTGGCTGGCGCGGAAAAAAGAAGAACTGATGTCAGCACGCGGAGGCGGCGTCTAAGTACTCCGACGACGTCATCCTGGCGCCCACGACGCCGACGACGGACGCAGAGCCGCAGACGACGCCTACCGACGCGCAAGGGTACTGCTACGCAAAACTTTCCGGATCCAGTCTGACGCCTGGGGATATTCTAAGGTAAGGAATCTATCACTAACGTGTCTCTTTCAGATATTATTGCTGGCTAAAAGGCGGGTGCTATTTACATGGGACCGTCGTCAGAGCCCACGTTCTGCCAAATGGCTCATGGACTTTATATACTGCAATGAACAACTAGAACTATACGTTGAAGAACTGTCGAGGTCCTCGAGGCCTAGAGATATAAGGGCTCCCTTACGGGAATATCTGTTGGCACGAAGTGAACAGGCTGAGTGACATTGCTAAGTCATAGAGGCACACTGAACTTCACAATGCTAGGATGTCTATATTTGATGAACGGGTGTACTTATTGTAATGTAAAGGGTAGTTGTCCAGACTGAGACAATATATTGTATATGCAATGTTATGCAGGAAGGGTTTTTTTTGGGGAGGGGGTCTTGTTTACTCTGTAAGAAGCACATACATTATACTGTATAATTGTGACATATACATGCTGTGCTACTGGAAAAGCAATAAATAAATTTTAAAAAAAATTGTCCGGGAACCCGGGCAAAGGCGGTGGTGGAACGCAACGGAACCCATTGTGCCGCTGGCATTACCTTGTGGCGCCGGAGCCGGTGGCAAGGGAGGGCCCTCAGCTGGGACCGCAGGGCTCGAAGGCATGCAGGCGGGAGCATGAGGCCTGAGAAGGCGGTCCATGGCAGCAAGAAAATCTTGCACCTGGGCAGGAGTCGCCAACAGACCCGGATAAAGGGGGTAAGGCGCGGGACTGACAGGCTCCAAAGGAGTCGCTGGGGGTACCCCTAGTCCCCTCATCTGGAGACTGACGGGGGGGGATGTCTGAGTGCATAAACGCTCCTTCGACTTCCTATGATATCTCTTACCCGATTCAGAGTATGAAGACTTCAACCCCGAGGAGCGATGATGATGACTCCACGGGCGGTCCCTCGATCGACCCCTGGGCCTCGAACTGCGGGGCGGGGACTGCATTAACCAGAAGCCCCGACGTCGTGACTCCACCCACTCAGGGCGGACGACGCCCCTTTCAAACATTTAAGCGCTTGAGAAGTGTGAGTAGAGTTTGGCGCTTTCCTCTGCAAGTCCTTGAATAGGGGGCGGGTTTTGGCCCCGAAAAGCGTCGGACGTTCTTTGCCAACAAGAGGGAATCCTGGGGCATCGCTTTGGGAGCCATTGCAAAGACCGGATGGTTGGGAGGATGTGGTGAGCCCTTGCCAAAGCGCTTGCGCACCTTGCTCAAACAATTTTCACAACGGCCTGCCTTGGTCGTGGCAAGGGGCTCCGCTTCTAATGCGGAACAAGGATCCATGCAACAGAGGCCTGAGGCGGTCTGAATCGTGATCGCCTGCCAGCACAGACTCCATGCAGTAATTCAGCGATGTCTTAAGAATTACCCTCGCCTGCTAATTGAAGGTTTTAAATGACAGTAAACAGAAGGAATGAGCCACCCTACTTAAGGGCTGATGAACTATTCTACTCACAGGACTGCATTAACCAGAAGCCCCGACGTCGTGACTCCACCCACTCAGGGCGGACGACGCCCCTCTCAAACATTTAAGCGCTTGAGAAGTGTGAGTAGAGTTTGGCGCTTTCCTCTGCAAGTCCATGAATAAGGGGCGGGTTTTGGCCCCGAAACGCGTCGGACGGTCTTTGCCAACAAGAGGGAATCCTGGGGCATCGCTTTGGGAGCCATTGCAAAGACCGGATGGTTGGGAGGATGTGGTGAGCCCTTGCCAAAGCGCTTGCGCACCTTGCTCAAATAGATATATATATATATATAGTAATTAAAGAAAAGTATGATTAATTTTCATTCAGCCCTTGGTTGCAGTTCTTGCTTCTGATTCCTATGATTGTTACTAGTATAAATCGTAGTATCTGTTAATGCTAATTGTTCATTGGTTATTGCATTTTTGCATTATGTGTTTTATATTGATACTCGAAATGTGACCTTTTTTGACAATACATTTGTTGTCTTATGTAAAATTAATGATGCAGGAGTAACAAAATTTTTGGGATTTGACAATGGAAAACGCTAGTCTGCTTTCTGTAAGTGTAACCTGGGGTAAAGTCTTTCATCTATGAAAGCCAGGGGTCACATGACAATCTGCTGAATGTTTTCATTGGTGGTTAATATTTTAAAATGTGTTTGTTTCTAATCACTGTTATCTGGTGAGCAAGGAGGCTGAGTTAACCGAATCGCGTCTAGATCGGGGCACTCTGGATTTACTTTTAAAATGAAATAAAAAGATTTTCTGCAACATGCATACCGGAGTGAAGTGTCCGTTTCTCCTTAAAGCACAAGTTACTACTTGTGTAACGATATATCTGTAAGAGACATTAGTTAGTGATAGATTCCTTACCTTAGAATATCCCCAGACGTCAGACTGGATCCGGAAACTTTTGCGTAGCAATACCCCTGCGCGCTGGTAGGCGTCGTCTGCGGCTCCGCGTCCGTCGTCGGCGTCGTGAGCGCCGGGATGACGTCGTCGGAGTACTTAGACGGCGCCCATGCGCGCTGACGTCAGTTCTGACAGACAGCTTTTCCGCGCCAGATACACAGAGCCATGATAGAACTAACACTGGTGCCATGAAACTAGGGCCCTGAAAGGGGATGACCTTAACCCAAGATATCGGTTCGCAGAACGGGGAGGATGGGTGGGTCGGTAAGGAATCTATCATTAACTAATGTCTCTTACAGATATATCGTTACACAAGTAGTAACTTGTGCATCTGAAAGAGACACGTTAGTGATAGATTCCTTACCTTAGAATAGATACCCCAGCAATACCAACCCCGGTGGTGGGTCTGCGAACCAATATCACACCAGAAAGTCCTGGAGGACGGAACGGCCAAAGAAGCCATCCCTCCGGACTTGACTGTCCAGGCAGTAGTGTCTTGCGAACGTGTGCAGCGAGGCCCACGTAGCTGCCTGGCAAATGTCCTGCAGGGGGACACCGCGGCCCAGGGCAGTTGTCGTTGCCGTGGCCCGAGTGGAGTGAGCCCGTAATCCAGCCGGGGGCTCCTTCCTCGCCATGGAGTAACATGCTTGGATACACAAGATGATCCACCTAGAGATGGTCCTCTTGTGCACAGCCTTACCCTTCTTTGCGCCCACGTAACCAACAAAGAGTTGGTCATCCACCCGGAATTGGCGTGTGCGATCTAGGTAGTAGGAGAGCGCACGTTTTGGATCCAGACGGTGGAGCCTCTCTTCCTCCTTCGAGGGATGCGGAGGCGGAAAGAAAGTGGGCAAGGTAATGGACTGCCCGATGTGGAAGGCCGTAACAACCTTGGGCAGAAAGGAAGGTCGTGTACGTAACACCACCTTGTCAGGATGAACAGACAGGAAAGGTGGAGAAGAAGAAAGAGCCTGGAGCTCACTCACTCTCCTGGCAGAGGTGATGGCAACCAGGAAGGCAGTCTTCAGAGTAAGGAGACGAAGAGGACAGTTATGCAGTGGCTCAAAGGGAGCACACATCAGATAAGTGAGAACAAGATTCAAGTCCCACTGGGGCATCACGAAGGGAACAGGAGGGAACATGTGCGTGATGCCCATCAGAAATCGACTTACAATAAGGGACTTGAATAAAGAAGGCTGATCTGGTAGCCTCAAGAAGGCTGATAGAGCAGAAAGGTACCCTTTAAGAGTGCCTAGAGCAGAGCCCTGCTGGGCAAGGGAAAGAAGAAAGAGCAGCACTTCCGAAAGGGGTGCCGAGAGAGGATCCACAGCCTTTGCTGTGCACCATGCCACAAATCTGTTCCACCGGCAGGCGTATACAGACTTTGTGGAGGGACGCCTGGCTGCCAGAATGATATCACAGACTTCAGGAGGCAAGTCAAATGGCCTCAACTGCCGCCGCTCAATCTCCAAGCTTGTAGGTGGAGACTGGACAGGTTCGGGTGCAGGACCGTCCCCTGCTGCTGCGACAGAAGGTCCTCCCGAAGAGGCAGACGAATCGGGGGATCGACTGACATGCTGAGTAGCTCGGGATACCAGTATCTTCGTGCCCAGTCCGGAGCCACAAGGATGACCTGGGCCCGGTCGCGCCTGATCTTCTTCAGCACTCTGGGCAGAAGTGGTATAGGCGGAAAGGCGTACAACAGACCGCAGCTCCACTCGCGACGAAAAGCGTCTCCGAGCGAGTGCCGCCTTGGAAATTCCAACGCGCAGAACTGATGACATTGCGCGTTCTCTTCTGTGGCGAATAGATCTAACCAAGGCTCTCCCCACTGCCGAAAGAGACCTTGCGCCACGTCCGACTTCAGACGCCATTCGTGATCCATCATGCACCGGCGGCTGAGTTCGTCCGCCCTGCCATTCAGAGAGCCTGCCAGGTGTTGAACCACCAGGGTCACGCCCTGATGTTCCAGCCACTGCCAGAGGCGCAGAGCCTCCTGGCAGAGGGTCCACGACCCCACCCCGCCTTGTTTGTTGCAGTACCACATGGCGGTGGTGTTGTCGGTGAACACTTGCACTACGCTCCCCCGGACAGAGGGGAGGAATGCCTTCAGTGCTAGACGAATCGCCCGCAGCTCCAGAAGGTTGATATGGAGCCGGGACTCCGCCGGAGACCAGAGGCCTCTGATCTCCGCCTCTCCCATGTGGCCTCCCCAGCCCTGGAGGGACGCGTCCGTCACAACTACGTGCTCCGGTTGGGGTAGGGAGAGGGGTCTGCCACTGACCCAGTCGCGGTCCGTGAGCCACCACTGCAGTTGTCTCGCAGTGCCCTCCGAGATCAGGACATGATCGGACAGGTTGCCCTGATGCTGGGCCCACTGAAAATTCAGGTCCCACTGCAGAGCCCGCATCCGCCACCTGGCGTGACGCACCAGAAGGATGCAGGAGGCCATCAGTCCCAGAAGCCGCAGCGTCAACCTGACCGAGACCCGGGATAACGGCTGGAAGATGGGAACCAGAGCCTGAATATCCCGAACCCGCTGCTCGGGTGGGTAAACCCGAAACTGCGCCGAGTCGAGAACCGCTCCGATGAAGAGGAGCTTCTGAGAGGGACACAGGTGTGACTTCGGCACATTGATGGAGAACCCCAGCAAGTGCAGGAGGTCGGCCGTAGTCTGGAGGTGGCTGACGACTGTCTGGGGCGAGCCCGCCTTCAACAACCAGTCGTCGAGGTAGGGGAAGACTGATACCTCCTGCCTGCGCAGATGGGCTGCGACCACCGCCATCACCTTCGTGAACACCCGTGGGGCGCTGGTAAGGCCGAAGGGGAGCACGGTAAACTGAAAGTGCTCTTGGCCTACCGTGAACCGCAGGTAACGCCGGTGGGCCGGCAGGACGGGGATGTGGAAATAGGCGTCCTGCAAGTCCAACGCTACCATCCAGTCTCCTGGGTCCAGGGCAGCCAGGACCTGAGCCAAAGTGAGCATCTTGAACTTCTCCGTCCGGAGGAAGCCGTTGACGTTCCGCAGATCCAAGATAGGGCGTAGGCCCCCTTTGCCCTTCTTGGGTACCAGAAAGTAGTGGGTGTAACAACCACGTCCTACTTCTGGCCCAGGAACGCGCTCGATGGCCCTCTTGGCCAAGAGGGCCGAAACCTCCTCTTGCAGAAGTTGCAAGTGATCCCCCGACACACGGTGGTATTGAGGTGGCATGGATGGAGGGGAGGACTCGAAGGGGAGGGAGAAGCCCCTTCGGACAATTTGCAGCACCCACCTGTCCGAAGTGACTGTATGCCAGTGGGAGAGGTGATGGCGAACCCTGCCTCCCACAGGCGTCACATGGGCCTGAAAACTCGGAAGGTTTTGAGGCAGGGGCTGCTGAGGGAGGTGTGGACTGGCCTCGCCGCTGGCCCCGACCACCGCCACGGCGGTTCCCACGTCCGCCACCGCGTTGCTGTACATTCTGCGGCGCGTGGCTGACGGTACGTGGTGGGGCGCCCCTTCCGTGGCCACAAAAGGAGCGAAAGGCACCCGATTGCTGGCGTGGAGCCGTAAGGCCCAAGGACTTGGCCGTGGCCCTGGAGTCCTTGAAACGTTCCAGCGCATGGTCTGCCTTGTCGCCGAAGAGGCGACGGCCATCAAACGGCATGTCCAGGAGGGTGGCCTGGACATCGGCCGAGAAGTTGGCGGACCTCAACCAGGCGTGGCGTCGAACCGCCACCGTCGTTGCCATCGCCCTGCCCAGTGAGTCCGTAGTATCCAGCCCACACCGGATAGAAAAGCGTGCTGCATCTCGGCCGTCCGCCAGGGCTTGGCTGAGTTTAGCCTGGACCTCCTCCGGGCATCTAGGCAGCACCTCCGCAACCGTGTCCCACAGGGTGTGGGTGTAGCGGCCCAAGAGACAGGCGGTGTTCACAGACCGCAGCCCTAAGCTCACAGACGAGAAAACCTTCTTCCCGAACTGTTCATATCTCTTGGATTCCCGGTCGGGCGGGGCCGACGGGAATGCGGTTTGGGAGTTTGAGGCCTGGATGACCAGACTCTCGGGGGTGGGATGGGTGGACAAAAAGCACGGGCGGTAGCGTCTGGCCACGTTCCTGTCCACAGGGGGGCCTGTGGCGGGCTTGGACCAAGTGCCCAGAAGAACGTCACACAAGGCCTCATTGAACGGCAGGAGGGGCTCCGCGGAGCCCGACTGCTGTTTGAGGACCTCGGTGAGGAGATTAGTCCTCACGGCCGCGACGGGGAGCTGAAGGTTTAAGGCCTTAGCTGCCTTCGTCAACACTACGCTGTAAGCAGAACCCGCCTCCGAAGCCACAGTCGGGGGCGACGTAAATCCAGTGTCTGGCGAGGTGTCAATACCACTGGCCTCCCCAAGCTCATATGTCCAGTCCTGCTGCGACTGGCAATCACGTGCCAGAGGGTCCTCGGACCCCTCCCATTGCTCCTCGTCACCTGGCTCCTGGAGACCAGGATTAACAGCCAGGGCCTCCTCGTGGAGATAAAAGTCTCCAAACGTCGACGGAATCGGCGCCCAGCGGCGCCCTTCCGACTCCTGAGTAGGACCGTAGGAAACATTGGGGGCGGCAACCACATCGGCTGCCGGGGACGACACCTGAAGGGACGGCGCCGGCGAGGTCGTGAGGTCGACCGGCGAGGCCCCGGATCCGGAGCCGGATCCAGCGAGGTCGTGCGGCGCCGGGACCGAAGTCGCCAGCGGCGCCGGGGCCGAAGCACCCGACGTCGTCGGGGGGGAAGCGCCCGACCCGGAAGGACCTCCAGGCGGAACCGATCGCCCGAAGGCGCCACGGGAACCGACTGAGGAGGGAGGGCTCTCATGGCCATGAGGTATCTCTCGACCTCCTCCTGCGACGCGCCGTGCCCAGGGACCCGAAGGTGTGGGGCAGGCGGCGACGCTTGCGACTCCCGCGGAGCCGCGTGGGCGGTGTCGCCAGAGTCCCCGGCCGCATCGTGCGAGCGTCGGGGCGGGTCGGAGGATCGATGGTGTCCCTCCGACCTCTCATGCCTCTTACCTGAGGACTTGGAACCAGACGATCGGTGTCCACTCCCGGAACGTCGATGACTCCGACCTCGCGACCTGTCCCTCGACCTCCCGTGGGACCGGGACCGGGACCTGGAGCGGCGCGGGGCCGACTGCCTCAGCTCGAGACGCTTGCGGGACCGCTCCCGCCTAGCCTTCGACGTCAGGGCCCAGCAGTCGGAGCAGGATCGATCGTCGTGGTCGAGGCCTAAGCACTTCAGGCACCGGCGATGGGGGTCCGTGACCGACATGAGTCGGCCGCACTTCGAACAAGGCTTGAACCCGGGCATCCCTGGCACCGATAGTCGAGAAGTCGACTAAAGAGAAGATCAAAAGGATCAAAATTTTCAGTCAAAAAGTGACTGGGGGTAGAGCTTCTTCCGGATCTGCGCTAGCTGGCGCGGAAAAAAGAAGAACTGACGTAAGCGCGCATGGGGGCCGTCTAAGTACTCCGACGACGTCATCCCGGCGCTCACGACGCCGACGACGGACGCGGAGCCGCAGACGACGCCTACCGGCGCGCAGGGGTATTGCTACGCAAAAGTTTCCGGATCCAGTCTGACGCCTGGGGATATTCTAAGGTAAGGAATCTATCACTAACGTGTCTCTTTCAGATGGTGCTGTTTCTAACGGCAAGCTTGTCGGAGCGTTGATGGATGGATGGATAATATATATATATATATATATATATATATATATATATATATATATATATATATATATTCCATACCAGTTCAGGTACCAGAAAAAGCACTCATGGGGTTCACTGCAATTCATCAGGGTATTTTTATTTCATATGCGGAGAAGCATGAAAAACAGACGCGTTCCGGCGATGCCTTAGTCTTGTGTTTTTCAAATTTCACGCCAGTAAAGCAAACATTTTAAGGCTTACGTTGCATGGATCACATGATTAGAATATTCATAATAATCAAAAGAGGACTTAGAGTCTAGGTATAGCGGACATCTTTGAATAGTATAATTCAATTCAAACTTTATTGAATCGCCGCCTTTCCAACAATTCGCATACTTGCGCAATAATGCTTTATCCCTTCATTTCATATTGCAGGGAAAATGCACATGTGGCCATAGATAATAAACTTTCCTCTGTTTGAATAAAAGCACGACAAAAGATTACTTTGTCTACACTTAAATCACGCCGTGTATCGGCTCAATCAGCTGTTCATTGCTGTTCATAGGTGATTAAGCCGTCCATCAGCAAATCCTCAAGATTAATTTCAAAATCCAAACTTAATCATTAAAATCCAAATTTAAAATAGTGCATCCTTGACAGATATTATAAACAAAGTTATAAGAAGAATAACAGACACTAGTACACTAGTCTCCCAAATGAAGTGTCATCTCTTCACTCATGTTCATTCCATTAGGGGTCTTTGTGCCCAAGTCTATTATATATAGTGACTCTAGTCTACGCAGCTTCCTGACTCTATCCCCTCCCCTTATATTCTGTGGGACATGGTAAAGACCCTAATAAAGCAATAGCTCCCTATTGCTGTTCTGTTTCTCAGCGAAATGCCTGGCAACAGGGTAATTCAAATCACCCTTAGCTATTGCTCTCATATGTTCCAAGATTCTTATTTTTACAGGATGAATGGTACTGCCTATGTAGCATAAGCCACACGGGAATTTAAGGCAATACACCACATAGTGTGGCATGTGTCAAGGATGCACTATTTTTAATTTGGATTTTAATGGAACGGAATGGAGCTTTTGTAATAACGCGGATGCACCGCCGCGTACGAGGCGTGTGAGTGCGCTGTCGAAAGGTGCATTTGAAGCAAAGATATATATCTATAATACTATTATAAAGAGAGAACTTGCACCTTTTGGCCAGGTAAACTCGGGAACCACAGCGCCAATCTACACACCCTATCCATCTATGAAAATGTCAGGGTGTGTAGATGGACATAGGCTATATACATTTTTAAAAAAAAGTAAATTAAAAAAATTAAGTTTGAAAACAAAGTAGTCCCCTGAAATTAGCGCCGGCCGAGACCTAGCGCCTGCCGCGACGTGCGTGATGACCGCGACGCGACGTGCGTGATGACGACGAAGGAGGAGCGGTGGTGCAGTGACGAGCGGCTGTGCAGTGAGGAGCGGCGGCACAGGTAAGGAAAGGGAAAGTTTGAGCTTTTCCTAAACTCTCAGTGCGAGACTGTGTGATGCAGGGGGAGGCGTCCCAGGGGGGGTGAAGTGAGGCAGACAGACAACATGTTGATGGCCTTCCTAACGCGTCTGCACATGATCACACTTCAGAAAGACATCTTGAAAGAGCCTGGAGCACAGAGAAGAGGCCAGGCGACAGAAGCACAGAGCTTTAAATAGAAATCTTTTCTCAAAAGGAATGCAAGGCTGAAGCCTCAGACGGAAAGTATAGATTTGAGTTTCCTACTTCCAGGCAGAGCACGGCACCCGAAGTTTAGCCGGAGCCAGCTGGTTTTGTTTTTGGGGAGATAGAGGAAGGCAGAGTTACGCGGCGAAATCTTCCTGGGGTGTCTTGGCAATGGTCCTCCTGTAGGGCAGGTGTTCAAAGAAGGACCTTCGCAGTGCTATCAGCTGGAAGATAGATAAGCTAAATGTCCAGGTAGGAATCATTCAAGTCAACCACTTTACAATTATCAGTGTCACATGAGTGATCACACGAATCAATGTAGTAACCCAAGGGTTTATATCAAAAATATATTCACTTTATTTTTGATTTTGCAATTAAGATTTTTTATATACACAGAAAGAATATATCAAGACTGGCAACATACAGACTAACATAACATGTAAACTAAATGGTAGTCTACATACACCTACAGCGTAGTGTGTGGCTACGTGCTCTAAACCACAACAAAGTGAGTATATACACATAGAAATTCACAAATCAATTTGCACAGTGAATTATACAGTGTATTGCATGTCAGGTGTTAGGCGTCGACGTTTCGGTCCATGCTGGTCAAATTGATCCGTCGGACCATCTTCAGGACAACAGACGTTGCACAGTAATGTGAGAAATAAAAACGCCCACCAGGTCGTTATGTCACAAATGTCGCCACGTAATTTAATCAGCAGCAATGCGCCGGCTCATCGGAGTCCGTGCTCATTCACCGGTAACTACTCGGGAAGCCGATTAAATTACGTGGCGACATTTGTGACATAACGACCTGGTGGGCGTTTTTATTTCTCACATTACTGTGCAACGTCTGTTGTCCTGAAGATGGTCCGACGGATCAATTTGACCAGCATGGACCGAAACGTCGACGCCTAACACCTGACATGCAATACACTGTATAATTCACTGTGCAAATTGATTTGTGAATTTCTATGTGTATATACTCACTTTGTTGTGGTTTAGAGCACGTAGCCACACACTACGCTGTAGGTGTATGTAGACTACCATTTAGTTTACATGTTATGTTAGTCTGTATGTTGCCAGTCTTGATATATTCTTTCTGTGTATATAAAAAATCTTAATTGCAAAATCAAAAATAAAGTGAATATATTTTTGATATAAACCCTTGGGTTACTACATTGATTCGTGTGATCACTCATGTGACACTGATAATTGTAAAGTGGTTGACTTGAATGATTCCTACCTGGACATTTAGCTTATCTATCTGATATTACCCAGTCCCGGTGGGATTATTGGGTGGCTCTATTCTATATACTGTTAATCAGCTGGAAGAGGCAGCAGTCATCATCATTTTCAAATATGAGGCAGCTAGGAAAGGAAAATGTCGGAGTGGGAGTGAGTCGGGGCGGGAGGGGGGCGGGGCAGGAGGGGGGCCGGGTCCGTGTCAGTGCATGGGCATGCACGGACAATGTCAGGGCGGGCGGGGGACTGGGTGGGCGGTTGGCCCTGAAGCCTCATTGCCCCCAGACAACGCTGGGGCGGGCTGCTAGTATAGATGAACAAGTTACTTACCTTCGGTAACGATATATCTGTAAGAAACATTAGTTAGTGTTAGATTCCTTACCTTAGAATATCCCCAGGCGTCAGTCTGGATCCGGAAACTTTTGCGTAGCAGTACCCCTGCGCGTCGGTAGGCGTCGTCTGCAGGCGTCCCCTGCGGCTCCGCGTCCGTCGTCGGCGTCGTGCGCCGTGATGACGTCGCTGGAGTACATAGACGCCGCCTCCGCGCGCTGACGTCAGTTCTTTGCACACAGCTGTTCCGCGCCAGGAGACGCAGAGCCATGAGAGAACCAACACTGGTGCCATGTACAAACTAGGGCCCTGAAAGGGATGACCTTAACCCTAGGTATCAGTTCGCAGAACGGGGAGGATGGGTGGGTTCGGTAAGGAATCTAACACTAACTAATGTTTCTTACAGATATATCGTTACCGAAGGTAAGTAACTTGTTCATCTGAAAGAAACACGTTAGTGTTAGATTCCTTACCTTAGAATACATACCCCAGCAATACCAACCCCGGTGGTGGGTCTGCGAACCAATACAAAACTACACCAGAAAGTCCTGGAGGACAGAACGGCCAAAGAAGCCATCCCTCCGGACTTGACTGTCCAGGCAGTAGTGCCTCGCAAAGGTGTGCAGCGAGGCCCACGTAGCCGCCTGGCAAATGTCCTGCAAGGGGACTCCCCGGCCCAGGGCAGTAGTAGCCGCCGTGGCCCGAGTGGAATGGGCCCTCAGCCCAACAGGAGGCTCCTTCCGAGCCAAGGAGTAGCACGCTTTGATGCAGAGGACGACCCATCGAGAGATGGTTCGTTTACAAACCGCCCGTCCCTTCTTCGCACCCACGTAGCCAACAAACAGTTGGTCATCCACCCGGAACTGGCGTGTGCGATCCATGTAAAATGAAAGCGCACGTTTTGGGTCCAGACGATGGAGCCGCTCTTCATCCTTTGAAGGATGCGGAGGCGGGAAGAAGGAAGGGAGGGTGATGGACTGCCCGATGTGAAAGGCCGAAACAACCTTGGGCAGGAAAGAAGGTCTAGTCCTCAGAACCACCTTGTCAGGATGAATGGACAGGAAAGGAGGTTGGACAGAAAGAGCCTGGAGCTCACTCACCCTCCTGGCAGAGGTGATGGCAACCAGGAAAGCCGTCTTTAAAGTCAGGAGACGGAGAGGGCAAGAATGAAGGGGCTCAAAGGGAGCACACATCAGGAAAGTTAGAACCAGGTTCAAATCCCACTGAGGCATCACAAACGGAACAGGTTGAAACATGTGAGTGATGCCTTTCAAGAATCGAGTTACAATCGGGGATTTGAACAAAGAAGGCTGATCAGGAAGCCTCAAAAAGGCTGAAAGGGCAGAAAGGTAGCCCTTGATAGTGCCCAGAGCAGAGCCCTGCTGGGCAAGAGAAAGAAGAAACAGAAGAACCTCCGAAAGAGGGGCAGAAAGAGGATCCACAGCCTTTGCTGTGCACCATGCCACAAATCTGTTCCACCGACAGGCGTATACCGACTTAGTGGAGGGACGCCTGGCTGCCAGAATAACATCACAGACTTCAGGAGGCAAGTCAAATGGCCTCAACTGCCGCCGCTCAATCTCCAAGCATGGAGGTGGAGACTGGACAGGTTCGGGTGGAGGACCGTCCCCTGCTGCTGCGACAGAAGGTCCTCCTGAAGGGGCAGGCGGATCGGGGGACCGACTGACATGCTGAGTAGCTCGGGATACCAGTACCTTCGAGCCCAGTCCGGAGCCACAAGGATAACTTGGGCCCGGTCGCGCCTGATCTTCTTCAGCACTCTGGGCAGAAGTGGTATAGGCGGAAAGGCGTATAACAGACCGCAACTCCACTCGCGCCGAAAGGCGTCGCCGTGCGAGTGCCGTCTTGGAAACTCCAACGCGCAGAACTGATGACATTGCGCGTTCTCTTCTGTGGCGAATAGATCTAACCAAGGCTCTCCCCATTGCAGAAAGATGCCTTGCGCCACGTCCGAGTTCAGACGCCATTCGTGATCCATCGAGCACCGACGGCTGAGTTCGTCCGCCCTGGCGTTCAGAGAACCTGCCAGGTGTTGAACCGTCAGAGTCACGCCCTGACGTTCCAGCCATTGCCAGAGGCGCAGAGCCTCCTGGCAAAGGGTCCACGACCCCACTCCGCCCTGTTTGTTGCAGTACCACATGGCGGTGGTGTTGTCGGTGAACACCTGCACCACACTCCCGTTGACAAAGGGGAGGAATGCCTTCAGTGCCAGACGAATCGCCCGCAGCTCCAACAGATTGATATGGAGCCGGGACTCCGCCGGAGACCAGATGCCTCTGATCTCTGCCTCTCCCAAGTGGCCACCCCAGCCCTGGAGGGACGCGTCCGTCACGACAACGTGCTCCGGTTGGGGAAGGGAGAGGGACTTGCCCCTGACCCAATCGCGGTCCGTAAGCCACCACTGCAGTTGTCTCGCAGTGCCCTCCGAGATCAAGACGTGGTCGGACAAGTTGCCCTGATGCTGGGCCCACTGAAACTTCAGGTCCCACTGCAGAGCCCGCATCCGCCACCTGGCGTGATGCACCAGAAGGATGCAGGAAGCCATCAGTCCCAGCAGCCGCAGCGTCAACCTGACCGAGACTCGGGATAGCGGCTGAAAGATGGGAATCAAAGCCTGAATATCCCGAACCCGCCGTTCCGGAGGATAAACCCGAAACTGCGCCGAGTCCAGAACCGCTCCGATGAAAAGGAGCTTTTGAGAGGGACACAGGTGTGATTTCGGCACGTTGATGGAGAACCCCAGGTCGTGCAAGAGGTCCGCCGTCATCTGAAGGTGGTGGACGACTGTCTGGGGCGAGCCCGCCTTCAACAACCAGTCGTCTAGGTAGGGGAAGACTGAAACCCCTAACCTGCGCAGATGGGCTGCGACCACCGCCATCACCTTTGTGAACACCCGTGGGGCGCTGGTAAGGCCGAAGGGGAGCACGATAAACTGAAAGTGCTCCTGGCCTACCGTGAACCGCAGGTAACGCCGGTGGGCCGGCAGGACGGGGATGTGAAAATAGGCGTCCTGCAAGTCCAACGCTACCATCCAGTCTTGCGGGTCTAGAGCAGCCAAGACCTGAGCTAACGTCAACATCTTGAACTTCTCCTTCCGGAGGAAGCCGTTGACGTTCCTTAGATCCAAGATAGGACGTAGGCCCCCCTTGTCCTTCTTGGGCACCAGAAAGTAGTGGGAATAACAACCACGCCCTACTTCTGGCCCAGGAACGCGCTCGATGGCCCCCTTGGCCAAGAGGGCCGTAACTTCCTCCTGCAGAAGTGTCAAGTGGTCCCCCGACACACGGTGGTTCTGCGGTGGCATGGCTGGAGGAGAGGTCTCGAAGGGGAGGGAGTAGCCCCTTCGGACAATTTGCAGCACCCACCTGTCCGAAGTGATCGTGCGCCAGTGAGCGTGGTGATGGCGAACCCTGCCACCCACTGGCGTCACATGGGGCCGAAAGCACGGACTAGGAGGATTTTGGGGTAGATGCTGGGGGGGAAGGTGTGGTCTGACCCCGCCGTTGTCCCCGACCGCCACCACGGCGGTTTCCACGGCCGCCACCGCGTTGGAAGGATTGTTGCGGCGCGTGGCTGGCAGCACGTGTGGGGGCGCCCCTTCCTTGGCCACGAAAGGGACGAAACGAACCCGGTTGCTGACGCTGGGTCGAGAGACCCAAGGACTTGGCCGTGACCCTGGAGTCCTTGAAGCGTTCCAGCGCGTGGTCCGCTTTGTCACCGAACAGGTGACAGCCATCAAACGGCATGTCCATCAGGGTATTTTGGACATCAGCCGAAAAATTGGCGGATCTCAGCCAGGCGTGACGACGAATCGCCACCGTCGTAGACATAGCCCTGCCCAGCGAGTCGGTCGTATCAAGACCACACCGAATTGAATATTTTGCTGCATCTCGGCCCTCAGCTACAGCTTGACCGAGCTTTGCCCGCACCTCCATGGGGCATTCTGGCAGCAGCTCCGCGACCGTATCCCACACAGAGTGGGTGTAGCGGCCCAAGAGGCAGGCGGTGTTGCAAGACCGCAGGCCCAAACTAATGGACGAGAAGACCTTTTTGCCAAACTGGTCATACCTCTTGGATTCCCGGTCGGGCGGGGCCGACGGGAATGCGGACTGGGAGGTCGAGGCCTGGATCACCAGACTCTCAGGAGTGGGGTGGGTAGACAGGTACTTGGGGTCGTCCGGACAAGGACGGTGGCGCCTGGCCACGTTCCGATCAACAGGCGCACCTGAAGCGGGCCTGGACCACGTGCCCAACAGAACGTCAGACAAGGCTTCATTAAACGGCAGCAGAGGCTCCAATGGGCATGACTGCGGTTTGAAGACCTCGGTGAGGATGTTAGGCCTCACGGCCGCGACGGGGAGCTCAAGGTTTAAAGCCTTGGCAGCCCTCATCAGCACCACAGAATAGGCAGCTCCCTCCACCGATGCCACGGTTGGAGGAGAGATCAAACCAGGGTTAGGGGAGTCGTCCAAACCACTGGCATCCCCCAAGTCACCTGTCCAGTCCGGGTCATACTGGCACTCGCGAGCCAGAGGGTCCTCGGACCCCTCCCAACCTTCACCGTACTCCTCATCCTCTCCGTATTCGGAGTCAATGATGAAGACCGGCTCCTCGGGGTTCATGGGCCCCATCGGCGCCGGGACCGGCGTCGATCGACGCCCGTCCGGCGCCGCGTCCGGCGTCGGAGAAGGTAAGGGGACGGCGCCGCCCGGAGCCGGCGCCGGAACCCCACCGCCGGCCGGAACCGGCAGCGGAGAACCGGCGCCGCGCGGGGGCGGCGTCGGGGGTAACCCCGATGGCAACGGCGCCGGGGAGGCCGGAAGACCAGCCGGCGCCGATCCCGAAGGCCCCTGCGGCGCCGGGGTCGGAGCCGTCGGCGGCGCCGGGGCCAGAGCACCCGACGGCGCCGAGGCAGGGACACCCGAACCGCCAGGGCCCCCAGACGGTAGCACTGGGCCCGAAGGCGCCGTAGGCCCCGTCGGAGAAGCGAGCGCCCTCATGGCCATGAGGAACGCTTCGATCTCCTCAGGCGTCGCACCATGCCCAGGGACCGGAGGGTATGAGGCAGGCCGCGCCGGCGACTCTCGCGGAGCCGCGGGGTTGGGGTCACCCGAGCCCCCGGCCGCATCGCGCGAGCGTCGGGGGGAGTCGGGGGTACGATGACGACGCCCCGACTTCTTGTGCTTCTTACCTGACGAGGATGACGAGTGGCGTCGACTTCCGGAGCGCCCGGCGCGGCTCCGCGACCGCTCCCTCGAACGCTCTCTCGACCTCCGGCCGACCGGGACCGCTCCCGGTCCCGACGTGGGGCCGACACCCGGAGCTCCAGTAGCTTGCGGGACCGCTCCCGTCTAGCCTTGTTGGTAAGGGCCCAGCAGTCGACGCAGGAGTCCACGTCGTGGTCGGGGCCCAGACACCGGAGGCAGAGGCGGTGATGGTCAGTGACCGACATCGTGCGCTCACAGCCATCGCAATTCTTAAATCCTGGCATCCTATCAGGCACAATAGAGAAAAAAGACAATCGAAAAACTTGGTCAAAGACCGGAGTACTGCTCTTCAGATCTGCGTCCACTGGCGCGGAAAAAAGAAGAACTGACGTCAGCGCGCGGAGGCGGCGTCTATGTACTCCAGCGACGTCATCACGGCGCACGACGCCGACGACGGACGCGGAGCCGCAGGGGACGCCTGCAGACGACGCCTACCGACGCGCAGGGGTACTGCTACGCAAAAGTTTCCGGATCCAGACTGACGCCTGGGGATATTCTAAGGTAAGGAATCTAACACTAACGTGTTTCTTTCAGATATATATGTATATATATTCACTGAAAAAAACAGATTTCACACATGTTATAGTTAGCTGGACATTTCACTCATACAAAACCATTGAAATTCCCCCGTTATAGTTAATTCAGCTAACTATAACTCGCGCGCCCGCAATGCACTGCTGATGACATCACATATAACGTCATTCATGACATGGTCAGTGACATCACTCATGACATCACTGATGACATCTCAAATGACAATTCAAATTCAATGGTTTTGTATGAGTGAAATGTCCAGCTAACTATAACGTGTGTGAAACCTATGTTTTTTTCAGAGAATTTCTAAGGTTTTTTAAATGCTAATTTTTAACTATAACATGGCTGAAACCTATGTTTTTTTCAGTAAATTTCTAAGGTCTTTTAAATGTTAATTTTTAACTATAACGTGGCTGAAACCTATGGTTTTTTCAGTGAATTTCAAAGGTTTTGTAAATGATAATTTTTAACTATAACGTGGCTGAAACCTATGGTTTTTTCAGTGAATTTCAAAGGTTTTGTAAATGATAATTTTTAAATGTATTAATTGTTATATTTTTTTATACTGATTTACTACATTATTTTAAACTATTTTTAGATATTTTATTTTTTAGATTACATTACACATTTTTTATATAAATTGAAAAATAAATTTTTTTAAAATATTGAAATTGTATTTTTTTTTATTTTTTTTTATTTATATATATTTTATATATCAGGCAAGGATATCTCATGGAAGGAAATTCAAGTTACTGGTAAGTACAGTTAAATTTACTTTTCAGGAATAGTAGTGAGCTAGATTGGGGAATTAATTCCTCTTCAATCCTGAGGTCCCCTGTGAGCCAACTAGCCCACCAGTATGCGCCAGGCAGCTGTGTTGCAGTGAGTCGTTCAAAGGGCACGCCCCCTTTTTACAACACTCTGCAACACAGCTCCTTGACGCTTACTGGAGATACCTGTTGGACTAGTTGCCCCCTAGGGGACCTCTGGATTGAACAGGAATTAATTCCCTAACTTAAAACGCGCCTCAGGGCATGTTTGCACTCACATCACCTCAAGCCCCGCCCCCTACCTTCACCGCTGTGCTACCGCGCCCTGTAGAGTATTCTAAGTTGGGGGATTAAGTCCCCTTGCATACTCGGGGTCCCTGGGGGCCAACTAGCCCACCAGGAACCTCCAGTATGCGCCAGGAGGATGTGTTGCAGATGTGTAATGAGGCCACGCCCCTTTTTACACCTCTCTGCAACGCAGCCCCCGGGCGCGTTTGCAAAGGGGGAACAAATCCCCCTTGCCGACTGGGGTCCATGGGGGCCAACTAGCCCACCAGAAACCTCCAGTATGCGCCAGGGGGCTGCATTGCAGAGAGGTGTAATGAGGCCACCCTCCTTTTTACACGTCTCTGCAACGAAGCCCCCATGCGCGTTTGCAGAGGGGGAACCAATTCCCCTCGCATACTGGGGGTCCATGGGGGCCAACTAGCCCACCTGGAACCTACAGTATGCGCCAGGGGGCTGTGTTGCTTTGCCCCAGGGGGGGGGTGGTCCACGGCGCAGTGTGGAGGGATTGGGCCCCCCCACACTTTTTTCACTATGCCCCCGGGATTTGGTCCCCCTGGGGGGTAATGTGAAAGAAAGCAGACCGGGTATTTAAAAAAAATTGTGGGGGCCTTGGGGGTCCTTGTGGGACCACCTGAGCAGGCCTATGGGGTCAAGCTGTTTCTACCCTGCACCCTTTTTGCGTTCTACACATTTGTTTTTTCTGCTTTCTTGTGCCTCGGTCTACCGAGCACAAGATGGCTACCAACACTTCCTGGTTTGGAGTGTTCACAGCCAATGAGCATGCAGCTCGTACTCGGAAAGGTACGCGTACGGTACTCGTATGGTTCTCGTACCCCGCGATTTTTGTCAAAAAAAATTGTGGAGGGGGGTGGGGGGGGGGGGGGGCGGGTTAGGGCGGGCCATGGGGGTCCTTGTGGGACCCCCTGAGCAGGCCTAGGGGGTCAGGGTGTGTCTACCCTGCCCCCTTTGCGTGTTTTGCACATTTGTTTTCAGCATTCTTGTGCCTCGGTTCTACCGAGGCACAAGATGGCTGCCAACACTTCCTGGTTTGGACAATTGACAGACAGTTGACAGCCAATTAGCATGCAGCTAGTGCTCGGGAAGGTACGCATACCATAAGCTTACTGTACAGGGTACAGTACAGAGTACGGTAAGCTCCTCTAGATATATATTCATGATTTTACTTATGTTTTTCACAGGAATTACTGAACAGATTTACACCATTCAACAAAAAGGGTCATCTGCTAACATTTAGTGTTATTCTGTTCAGCGGTTCGGGCTGTAGCCCTGCCTAAAGGTCCTATGTAAAATTGCATGGGGAAAACACGTTTTGGGACCCCCCTTTTTTCTCTGCCCCCGCTTCACAAATCACCCCCAAACTTTCAGGGAAGGAGCGGAGCAGGCCATTTTCTTGGAGAAATTCGCGAAGATTCATCCATCGACGCCAAAGTTATTCCAAATAGAATGTTGCGGATTTCCTATGGAAACTAGGTTTTAACTAACTACCTACTGGCGACCGCATATATATATATATAGATATATAATCTCAAACAGTTTCTGATAATAGGATTCTTTGTGGTCAGATCCTCAGGAGGGACAGGAGTCACGTGGCATCACTGCCAGCACCAAGTACTTACTTCAAGATTCCAGCTTTAAGTAGCAATTATTGCATGGGGAAATAAAAAAGGTAAGGATTTACCAGTTCATCCCAATCATTGTAAAGTACTTTACTAAGTCATACA
The DNA here is from genome assembly GCF_964263255.1 of Lissotriton vulgaris. Lineage (NCBI taxonomy): Eukaryota > Metazoa > Chordata > Amphibia > Caudata > Salamandridae > Lissotriton > Lissotriton vulgaris. The sequence goes on from NC_141694.1 coordinate 536,305,590, forward strand.
TTATCTTTATTTCTAACCCCTTCCACCTCCAGTGGTAAGTCACAACAGTTCACCCTCGCTACCTTGAGAAGGGTTGATTATGTTGATTATCGAGTGTGCACTCAGACACCAAAGGTAAACCACATTACCCACACGGGATATGTCCAGAACCAAAAGAATGACAGGACCCCACCTAAAAAGCATTACAACGCTTTATTGTGACAGTTCAAAGAAACAATTGAATAAAAGGATGATTACCCGCAAATCCATCTTATGCCATGGTTGCTTCTTGCTATTTATCCTATATATTTTGTTCTTCTTGGCCATCTCAACATATGCTTCATGGCCTTGTCTGAAATAGTAAACCTAGAAGAAAAACACATGACTGAATCAACACAGAGGCTAGATGCTAATGCAAGCCAATAAAAAGAATACAAATAATCTATGTAACTCTTGTACCATTTCATCAGTTTGGAGTTCACCACTGGCAACAAATCTGACAGACTATACAACGCTTAGCTGTTCCTTTGTTCAAGGAGGACAGTTAACAGGTGTAGGGTAGGGGGTGGGACACGGAAGACAACTGTATGCACAAATATGGCATGGTTTAATATTAGGTTGCTTTTATTCAAAAGATATTAGAATGTTGAAAAAAAGATGAAGGGTGGGGTGTGCAAACATTCAAGTTCAGCATTTGTTACTCTCTTCGAAGGGTTCAAGGAATCTTTAAACTGAGCTCTAGTAAGATCAACAAGCTAGGCATGGCGTGATCAAAATGATGTGGTCTGCATGTTTTCAGACCTTAAATATTGCATTTATAGTTAAAAGGTATGGAAGGGAAACATGAAATAGACACAAAATAAGCAGTCTTCCCAGTGATGCTTTCGGAGGAAACTCTAACCAACATATAGGAAACGAAAATATTTCTGATTGATTCAACAAGTCAGTCAAAATACTTAGATACAATCCTTTCACAGGCACCACACTTGGGCTGAATTAATTAATCCTTTGTCAACACACTTGGTGTGGGCCACAGTAATTTTAGGACAGTCACACAGATGCACTTCAAGTGACATATAAACCATACACAGAGCACTCGTACACAGGTGACACCAGTTCCTCTTAATACAGTATGTGTCCCCGCAAAGGATGGAACCAAAAGAAAAACACTGCATATTAACCAAGAGTAGAGTTGGAAGAGTAGAAAGGAATCGGCATAAGTACCTGCGTCCATCACTATGAATGTAATATAAGGCAAATAACGTAGTCTTCTAATGGGTACATGCTACCACAAATTAATTAGATGATGCCACCCAGCAGTGTATAGTAGGAAGTTAGAGGCTATAACTCCCTTTAGAGTAAGAGGGATTGCAGAACTGCTCTATCAAATTGAGACTGCTCTTATTTTTCTGAAACCATGTAGAGCTTAGTGAAACAGAGCATCTTAGTCAATCTGCAGAACTGCATATTGTCTAACCAGATAGCTGATAACTTTTCACAATATAAGAAAATCATTGGAATTAGACCTGCTATTTAATGACGTTTTCTAACTGAGATTACCAAAGCAAATCAAGATGTTCTCATCATACTCTGAAAGAGAAAGATCTGCATATATAATGGCCGAAGACCCGTCTAGGGATCCAGTTGTTGCAGACATTTGCTTTCTGTTACCTTTTGTAGGATGGGATAGAAAGATGGAATGGAAATTACTTCATGTATATGTAATTCTGTGGTACCTTTTTGCAAAAAGGATTGTTTCATTCTAAAAATAAGCTAATGTTTAAAAAATACTTTTATAGAGGAGCAAGACCAATAATGGTTAGCCTATCGAAAATGTGAATACTGAATTCAACTACCACCAAAGAATGTTGAGGTTTGTGGAAATTTCCTTTTTGATGCACCTCATTAAGCAATATACTATAGGCACCTTCAATCAATAGTTTTTCTGGAGGTAAAAGGCAAGCTAATATGGCTTCAGTATACGGTCCTAAAATGCCAGTATTCTAACCTTTCTCAAATAGGAAGAGAGATAAATTGCAGAATGAGATAGGTGGGCCCGTAAAGGGCCCAGTGACAAGCAAATCGAGTATACTGTCCGTGTGAATGAACATCTGGCAGAAAGTTGTCAAAAATAGTCCTATTTGCTTAGTCATCCTCTAAAGTTTCAAGAATGTAAACTAAGCCCCCCCCCCAAACATTAGATGCAATCTCTGCCTGTAGCTTTAACATAGACAGTTCTCCTGAAAATAGACTGATTTGTATAAGACCCAGTGCTGCAAATTGGGTTGCCTAGCACAATCAGAAGCTATCAGTGTCTAGTTGGCTTTGTGTTATCTGATCATCTGAATCACTCTCCGAATCAGATGAAACGGAGAACATTTTAAAGGTCCGGATAATACGGAGTTTCCCAGTGAGTCAAAATAAGGAGAAGCTCAAATTGCAAAGATCTGCTCCAGGAAATCAAAAGCTAATTGCTATTTGTGGTTGGTTGACAAACTTATTCCTGTTTCTATGGTCATGAATACTCTGGTATACAGGCATCAGATAGAGGAGCCACTAGATCCCCATTTGTTCACATAACTGCACTATCGAAATGTTAACACTCAGGGCTTCAAAATGAACATGAAATAAAAACACTTGTTGCAAGCCTTTTAGTCCTTAAATCCAAAAAGACAGATATGGTCCTCAACCATGCATGGAAGCACCCTTCACAAGGGTTACCTAGGGTTAAGGGGACTGGGAAGTATTCCTTGGACCCGAGTGGATGGAATGACTTTACAATTAAAAATATTAAGGAGGATGCAGTTGGGCCTTCTAAAGTGTGAAAATCCTCAACCTCTCTTGTATGTGGAGAATTTTTTGTTGTTGCAGAAAATGCTTGCATCAGACATGCATACAGTACCACCCTGATGTGCTGGACGTGATGCACTGTAATTAGACTGGAATTCTTGCTAGAGAAGTCAAGATTTTGAAAATGTGCTACGGTAATTGATCGACCGCACTAAATACCTGCAGAAAGCCCACTTTCATCAGTTGGTCACCTTGAAACAAGTACACAGGGATTCCTAATCTATGCAAGTACGACACAATTTACATTGATTTCGTCAAAACTTTCAGGACTAATTTCTTAGATTCCCTATCTGGAAGAATGGAGGAATTGCCGCTTATGAAACTGGCACAGTAGGCAATGCAAACTCACAAGAGAAAGGTGTGATTAAAAGTACAACAGACCTGATAGGCCTACTTGTGCCTCGCAGCCACTTTTCATATGACCAGGTGAGAGTGCCGCTTAATCAGTACCCAAGACACCTGATCCATTAGAGGTTGAGCAAGTGGAAGAATGTTGCTTTCCTGACAAAATCTCAGTAAACAAGGTAGCTACACGCCTTACTGCATGATTTAAATGGACAGGGAATTAGCGGCTTTCTTCATCACAGTAGGAAATTGGACCTTCTCTGCTGCAGTGGTCCCTGAGGATTAGGAAAGTCTAATGTTGGTGAGGAGTCCATCCAAGCAAGGTCATGCAAATTTAAAGGCAGCTGAGCAATATCGTCTTGCAGGTAAAATGCTTCATTTTCATTGTCCAGTCCGTGCAAAGTTATTTGAGACATTTGCCTAGGGTCCGGATGTGACACTAACCATTCTCCCATTCTCTTCAAAGATTGTTTCCTAAAGATAGGCTGCAAATCGAGTACGTATTGTACAGGGAGATTGACTTCGCTGATCAGAATTAAAGGCAAGGCAAAGGAATCCACTCAGACATTGACAGTGGGTGTTTAGGGAAACAGGTTGGAGACAAGCTCTGAAGGCTCAGTCTAAGTTAACAGTGCAGCACATCACAAATAGGGAGGGTCTTAAGGCATGTTCAAAAATCAAACTTCAATACCATAAAGGCAAATTGTAAGTACTGCACCTCACTCCTCATTTCAAGAAATCACGGTCCTGTGCACTGCAGTTCCTGTACCTGCCATTGTTTGGTACCACAGGCCAGCAGAAGAAGAATATTCAAAACGGAAAAGGTGCTCCAGGAAACGTGTTCTCCTCTGAATAATTTTTAAGACCGTATTTATAAATATTCCTTTTTTTCCTTCTTCCTTTTTTATATAAGCTTCACAAGAAATGTATACATAAATCATCCAGCCAACGTGTTTTGATCAAAATGTCAGTTTTTAACTTCATGAGGGCTCATATAGATCATTTAAAGAATAATCATATTTCTCTTTACAAAGGACTCAGTTTGTTCCAATTAATCGGTGTATAAGTACATACACAGACATGCTTCCTTCTAGAAATAGTTCATGCTTTCAACGACAAACACGTGTGAGGCTTAGCACAGAAGGGGCTGAACCTCACACGGGTTTGCTGTTGAAAGCCCGATGAGGGATACAAGATGATTAAAGGTATCAATGACAGGCAAATAACACCTGTACTGACGGACTAAGTCACTGTGAAATATTGCTGGAACCTACATGACCTATTTATAGAAGGAAGCATGACAGATATCCAATACAGGCACTGCACTACAGATCTGAATTCAGAGAACTAACATTCACACTACGGTCCACCTCTGTACTACCTTATCTTTCTTTTCTGTGCTAACCTTTATCCAAGGATAGACAATCTCTTATAATAGCCTGGTACAGCTCTAAGTCGGTGTTCATCCAAATTTTGAGCCATTCAACTAGAGGTGAAAGGGCCAATCTACCAGAGATATACTCCAGCCCCAGTTCTTCATAGGCTAGGAGTGTAACGACTGACAGAGATTGACCTGGATACTCTTTCTTCAAAAAAGACCCCAAGTATGAAAATGTGTAGACTCTCGTCACATTTTGATTCCCACCAATAATTATCCTCTGAACTTTAGTTTTGTAGCCCATGGCCATAGCATGAGATTTTGAATAATTTGTATCCATATCGAGGGAGGCCATGAACTCCATAAAGGAATTAAGGTGTCACTGTAGGACCACCATAACAGGACAGTATCATCTGAATATTTGAGAGTGGGATAAACTGTAACAGGGGAATGTCCTTGGTGTCCGTACACAAGCTTGGACCTAAATTAATAATGTACAAGGTGAATAAAAATCAATCAACAGCGCCCATACTTTGGCTCCATTCACACTGTCAAATTCTGAGGACATATCCATAAAGGCTAGGCGTACCGCCCTCTTTTAGCGACTGTGTATTAGCCAATAATCAAGTGTAGGTCAAGGCAATGATCAAGTGAGTCCTTCTCCTGCCTAAACCCATTGTGCAGGCAAGAAATCACATTTCTTTGTTCTAACCAACTTGACAATCTAGCAAAAATCACCTTACCCAAAACCTTAACTGATCAATCAATACCGCAAATACGTCAGTACCACCGGAGATCTGTCCAGTCTCTTTTTAAATGCAAATAATTACTGAGTGTTACCATGAGTCAGGAGTAGCCCTTCTCCATGCTGCATTAAAAACTTGTGTTAAGATATTTGACCAAACCAGATGGTCATGTTTAAATATATCTGCAGGGATCCAGTCTGACCCAGGGTCGTATTGTTGCTCATGGCCATTATAGTGACCCATACTTCCTCATATGTGAAATATAATGCTGAATCCACCCTCAGAATACCCTGTTGTTAGGGGGGCACTGTCTCCTCTGGCCCTTCCATAAATCTCTGAAAAATGCTTTACCTATACATATACAGACATAGTACAATCTACTAACCTATTCACTTCTCTAGAAACGAAGGGGTAATTTCCAATTTCCCAAAAAGACGCACTGTTACTGAGATTGTGGGGTTGCAAAAGGTATTCCCATGTTTCCTCCTTAAGCTCCTTCTTTCGGGAAAACCTAGAATGTTTATACTTCTTTCGTTTCCTTACTTTCTCTTCTCTGTCTCTGGAGATTTTCTTTAATACCATTTTCAAGTTTTGATGGGCCCTGAGGTCATAATTAATCGGTTTGCTAATTCTTCTACATGCATTCAAAAGCAACTTATCACCCCCGGAGTCCTTCAAACACTGCTGGAAGTCAGTTTCACAAGTAGCATGGAGGGAGTGAAAGAAAGAGTCATGCAAAATCTTACTCCATTTTAATCTTCGCCTCTGATCATGGGGGACAATCTTACTTGGCAACCACTGTTAGTCAGGGCATTCAATCCCCCCGTTGCACATCTAAAATAAAGGGTTTGTGGTTGCAAAACTTAAAATTATGCACAAACTGGGCTAACTAAGCAAACAAACAGTTAATCAATAACCATGTTATCCCCTCTAGATTTAAAGGTCGGAATAGCAGCCATTCCAGGCCCTCTCTAGTGGAAACCAAATTAAATTCTGCCTGGATATCATCAAGCAAACTTCCTTCATTAGAGTGTTCATTGTGATCACTCCGATTGGGAACTGTTTCAATTGAGCCACCTATATAGCTCTCCAGGGGGAACAAATGTATATTAAATCACCCATTAAAATAACCAAATAAGGGGCATGGCTTGGCGAGCCAAGATGTCTGTCACACTCTAGGAGGGCTCCGGACTCCTTGGAGATCTGCAACCATCCTGACGTTCCTCTGTTTCAAATGCAAAAACAAAAATTGATGGACAGAATGCAGAACGTCATACATTCACCCCAGTACAGAGATCTGAGCCTAAATCCATAGTTTTTTTGCTCACCATGCCGTTCCAGTTTGGACCTAGCCATATGCAAATCAGTCTTGACCCTGCACCCAATGGGAACAGGCCAGTCCGAACTGCCAGGCCAGGTCCTCCCTGGACTGAAAAAAAGCATCCTAGGACCGGTTTCGGGCTTTCAGCCCTCATCAGCCAAGATAGCTTGAGTCCAGTGGCATGGAGAGCACGGGACCCACGTCTGGGCATACCAGTCCCAAGCAGGGTGACAAATGCAAAAACAACAATTGATGGACAGAATGCAGAACAATGACATACATTCACCCCAGTACAGAGATCTGGGCCTAAAGCCATCGTTTTTTTTGCTCACCATGCCATTCTAGTTTGGACCTAGCCATATGCAAATCAGTATTGACACTGCACCCAATGGGAACAGTCCAGCCCGAACTGCCAGGCCGGGTCCTCTCTGGACTGAAAAAAAGCATCCAATCTGAGGTGGCTTAGTGGGCAAAAGAACGATGGATTTAAGCCAGTTCTTTTGACTGGGGGAGAATGTTTACATTGTCAGAATTCCGTCCATCATATGTTTGTTGTAACACTTTTCGCCCTAAGTGGGATAGGTATGCCCAGAAGTGGGTCCCTTGCTCAATGTGCCACTGGATTCAAGCTAGCCTGGCTGAAGAAGGGTGACATCCCCTGAAAACGGTCCCAGGATGCTTGTTTCCGGTCCAGGGAGTACCTGGCCTGGCAGTTCGGTCTCGACTGTTCCCAATGGGCACAGGGTCAAGACCGATTTGCATATGGCTGGATCCAAACCCGGTTGGCTTAGTGGGCAAAATAACGATGTATTTAAGACAGATCTTTTAACTGGGGGAGAATGTTTGCATTCTCAGCATTCCGTCCATCATTTGCTGTAAAACTGGTATTTTTCCATGAAAGTGCCTTGAGGAGCAGTCCGCACAGAGGCAAAATGGCGGCGGGTGGCCTGCCTTCTAGAGGCTAGCTCAGTGCATCCTCCTGGAGGTGTTCAGCCGTGCTGGTATGTGCTGGAGACCCTGCTGCTTGATGGGCTCCTGAGGTGCGATACCTCCTTTACACAGATTGTGGCGCTGGAGAGGGCGGCTTGCAGCGGAGCGGTGAGGCCTGGGCCTGCACGAAAGCCAAGGCGAGGAGGGGGGACTCCTTCGCAAGTGGCGGGACTGCGGCATTGCCCTGAAGACAACAGCGACCCTTGACGGCCCGATCCTGTGTGTGCACCACCCCGCGGGGGCAGGGGACCTCTGGGGGGCCTATAATCGGGGCCTAGACCTGTTGCGACCAGCCTTCCTGGGGACCAGCAGGGCTACAGAGAGCCCCCGGGTTGCGATTCATGCCTTCTCTGCACCACCAAGGCTGGCGAGAGGGCTGCTCACCCTGCAACGGACAGACAGTCGCACTGAGTAGCAAGCGGCCTAGAAGCCTGCTGACGGTGCGTCTGCTGTCAGAGTAAATGACGAACTAGGGGCCTGCCTTCTCTGCCCCGCCAGCGCTGGCCGCAACAACACCAACGAGGGGGTTGCTTGCCCTGCAACTGCCTGACAGTGTAGTTAAGAGAAAGGGTTCCCTTAAGGCACAGATAAAGACAGGTATAAAATAACGTACCTTATGACTTAACAAATACATACAACAAAATATGGAAAAGTTAAAAATTCATTTATTTGAATATATTAAAAAAACAAGACTGCCTGACAGTCCCATCGAGCTGCATGCGGCCTGGAGGACTACCGGCAGGACTTCTGCTATCAGGTGCCTGACGGCATAGAAGCCCGCAGCGTTCTTGGAGGTGAGGAAGGCTATGATGGGAGAACAGTGGAGCCGCCGCATGACCCTCGGAACGATGGCATGACGCTCCCTACGAGTGGTTGGTAGGGTGCCGTGGGGTGGGCACCTGTTAGACACAAGCTATGGCTCCTTATCGGCCTACGATCAGTGGGACTGGGATCTAGGTCCCTGATCACATTGGCACTGTACGGACTAGGGCCTCCTGATCCTACACTCATTGTACAGGGCAACTCTGTGGCTGGGGTCGTGCCTCCCGAATCCTGCTGGTTCGTGGAGCCTGCGGACTCATTTCAGACACTTTCATTGAAACATACACCATAGGTACCGCGGTTCGCTGGTGGGGCTTGCCTCCGTGGGCATCTACTGAGGCACAATACAGTTCCTGCCCAGCCCGCGGTTAGCGGGCCTGAGGCCTGTACTGCTGTGGCCCCCACTGGGGTCACATCTCCTGGAGCAGTCGGCCCCTCGGCTGCTCAACCGGATCATCGGGGCAGCTCTTTGTGGTGGAGGCGCACCTTCTTGGTCCCGCTGGGCCTGTTCATGCTGTTGGACCCGCGGTCGGCGGGCCAGCTCTGGGAGTGCTGTAACTTGCTGTCTCTCTGGGGAGGGGAAGCCGGTAGCGGCTGAAGACCGGTGCTGGGCCTGCGGCCGGCAGACCAAGACCCGGAGAAGAGGGGCAGGTCCAAATCGACCTACGATCGGAGGGACATCTCGATTAGCACAAGAGTGGCCCCCTTCTCTGCCCCAACATGCTAAGTCTGGCCTGAAGGAGCTGGCGGACAGAAGGTGCCCGGGAGCCCGGTGGGCCTAGAGTGACGGCTGTCCCAGGGGTGTTCTACGCAGCACCATAGCTACAGGCAACTTCAACCCGCAGCCGGCGGGACACCCCAGTGGGCAGAGAAGACGCCCTGGTGCTGTCCTTAGAGGAGACGCCCAGCTGGGCCAGTGAGGTCAAGCAGCACCATATGCGCCACAATTAATTGGAGGCACCAGCCACAGAAGCGGGGTGCTGAAGCATGTATAAAGAACCCTGTGGCTCTCCAGCCTGCACCCCCTGCGTGCGGCGGTTCATTGGCCCCGCAGACCACAGGGAGAGGGTGGTTGGCGCCTCTCCCCTGGCTCCGACGACCCACCTCTGGGGTCTCTGGCTCTCAGGGCGGCGGCAAAGTACTGCCAAAGGGTCGCATAACCGGATGCAGCTACTATAAAGGTTCGGTCTCAACTGACTGCAGAAATCTCCCTGGGTTTGCGGGACTCCTCCCCTATGCGGCCAGCCAGCGTCTCTGGATTCCACTGCGACAGGGTGCATGAAGAGAACAGGCTGCCTCCCCAGTAAGAATTAGCAATCATGGAGAAAGATAGAGGAACTAAACCCCCTTTTACCCAGACTCGGATGGAGCAGTACGCAGTAGTGGTCCTGGGCTTGGTGAGACTGCGCTCCTGGTGACCAGCCAAGACCTGGCCACTATCCTGCAGACCATCAAGTGCTGTCAAGAGTTAATGGAGACCAAAATTGGGGAGGTGCGAGTGGACATGGCCCTTATTCGGCAAGACCTCCGCAATGCTACCGCTCACATCACAGAAACGGAGTCCTGTATCTCAGAGGGTGGCGCAGAGAACTGTTTGTTGTAGCGCCAGAGCCCGAGCGCTTAAAGGATTTCCACTAAGGAGTGCTGACCAAGTAAAGCCTGCCTGCAGCGTCCCCCTCCCGCCGCCGCATTTGAGCAAGAACCGCGGCCGCCGAGCGGAGGGGGACACCAAAACTACACCCCCCAGCAGGCCTAGCGGCGCCAGACGCCCTCCCATCGCGCCAGGCGGCGCATAAAGGTAGCGTCACACCCGCGTCGCGGGAGCGCGCGGGGCTAAGCCCGGGCAAAGGGCGGGCCCTCTGTGGCCCTCAGGGGACCAAAGGAGACGGGACGGGCCACCCCCCTAACGGCGCACCATCCCCAGGAGCAAGGTGACTGAGATTCTCTTTTTTTCCGGTTTTCCGCCTTAGTAACTGTTTTAGTAGTCAATACATATACTGAACTAAATACTGATTATTCTTTTAAAATGACTAAAGTAAGAAAGACCCCTGTGGCCACAAGGTCATCCACCAGAAACAAGACCATATCATCCACACCTTTGCCGACACTAATTGCTATAGACCTAATGTTACAAAAAACTATTGGAGTAGTTGCAGATGCTATCCAAAATACGGAGAGGCGTCTTTCATTAACCCCGGACTTATGCTTTCCCAACTTATCACAGCACACTACTGAAAATACCACCGCAATCAATAACACCATGGACTCTTCATTCAACCAGGAGGAATCTCTCCTAATGCAGTCTTTTACAGGGTTGCCAAGTGGTCAAAAAAGCAGTAAGAAAACCGTTCAAATGTCATCTCCTATAATTGTAAACAGCTTAGAACAAAGCCCCTTGCTTGCTTCCAATTTGGTGGGCATTGTTTGTTCTCAACCCGGAATATCTATTCCAAGCTCGCAAGGGGGTACTTGTGTTGAAGGCTCACCAAATGTCAATGTAATATCTGTCGACAAAACAATATCCACCAATAAGAGAAAGCGCCAACAAAAGAAACATGCAAAAACGAAATCAATAGTAAGGAAAATTTATAGACCATTAGGTCTCCATAAGCCATCGGCTAAGGATGTCTGGTTAAATTTCAGGTTAATGTTAATGTTAAGCCGTACTTTTTGAGCGCACGGCTACCCCGAGAGGGTGTCCCGGCGCTTTAACAAAGAGGCCTGAAAGAAACCATGAAACCAAAGGCAGACTCGCTACAGTCACGATGATTACTTAGTGAAGAGCAAAGTCTTCAGCTCCTTCCAAAAAGCCAGAAGGTTATTCGCTTTCCGGAGAGAAAGTGGGAGCTCGTTCCACAAGCAAGCTGCCACATGTTGGAAGGATCGGCCGCCCATCCGGGCACGTTTGACCGCAGGCACCTCCATTTTGGCCAAGTCAGCTGACCGCAGCATCCTCCGTGGCACATAGAAAGCAATACGCTTCCTAAGATAGTTGGGACCAACAGAATGAAGGGCTTTAAACGCCAATGTAAGGAGTTTAAATCTGATTCTGCCAGAAATCGGTAGCCAGTGCAGCCTAGCTAGTAGCGATGAGGCACTGGCTCTCCTAGGCAGGCCGAAGATGGCTTTGGCCGCCGAATTCTGGACGATTTGCAGTCTGGATAAAAGATACTTTGGTAGGCCTGCAAAAAGCGCATTTGCATAATCCAGACGAGATCCCACAAGCGCCTGGACTACATTCTTGCGATACTGCAGGGAGAGCAGTGGGAGGAATTTCCTGAGCATCATGAGAAAGCGGAAACATTTCCCTGATAATCCCAGAAGAACAAGTTACTTACCTTCGGTAACGATATATCTGTAAGAAACATTAGTTAGTGTTAGATTCCTTACCTTAGAATATCCCCAGGCGTCAGTCTGGATCCGGAAACTTTTGCGTAGCAGTACCCCTGCGCGTCGGTAGGCGTCGTCTGCAGGCGTCCCCTGCGGCTCCGCGTCCGTCGTCGGCGTCGTGCGCCGTGATGACGTCGCTGGAGTACATAGACGCCGCCTCCGCGCGCTGACGTCAGTTCTTTGCACACAGCATTTCCGCGCCAGGAGACGCAGAGCCATGAGAGAACCAACACTGGTGCCATGTACAAACTAGGGCCCTGAAAGGGATGACCTTAACCCTAGGTATCAGTTCGCAGAACGGGGAGGATGGGTGGGTTCGGTAAGGAATCTAACACTAACTAATGTTTCTTACAGATATATCGTTACCGAAGGTAAGTAACTTGTTCATCTGAAAGAAACACGTTAGTGTTAGATTCCTTACCTTAGAATACATACCCCAGCAATACCAACCCCGGTGGTGGGTCTGCGAACCAATACAAAACTACACCAGAAAGTCCTGGAGGACAGAACGGCCAAAGAAGCCATCCCTCCGGACTTGACTGTCCAGGCAGTAATGCCTCGCAAAGGTGTGCAGCGAGGCCCACGTAGCCGCCTGGCAAATGTCCTGCAAGGGGACTCCCCGGCCCAGGGCAGTAGTAGCCGCCGTGGCCCGAGTGGAATGGGCCCTCAGCCCAACAGGAGGCTCCTTCCGAGCCAAAGAGTAGCACGCTTTGATGCAGAGGACGACCCATCGAGAGATGGTTCGTTTACAAACCGCCCGTCCCTTCTTCGCACCCACGTAGCCAACAAACAGTTGGTCATCCACCCGGAACTGGCGTGTGCGATCCATGTAAAATGAAAGCGCACGTTTTGGGTCCAGACGATGGAGCCGCTCTTCATCCTTTGAAGGATGCGGAGGCGGGAAGAAGGAAGGGAGGGTGATGGACTGCCCGATGTGAAAGGCCGAAACAACCTTGGGCAGGAAAGAAGGTCTAGTCCTCAGAACCACCTTGTCAGGATGAATGGACAGGAAAGGAGGTTGGACAGAAAGAGCCTGGAGCTCACTCACCCTCCTGGCAGAGGTGATGGCAACCAGGAAAGCCGTCTTTAAAGTCAGGAGACGGAGAGGGCAAGAATGAAGGGGCTCAAAGGGAGCACACATCAGGAAAGTTAGAACCAGGTTCAAATCCCACTGAGGCATCACAAACGGAACAGGTGGAAACATGTGAGTGATGCCTTTCAAGAATCGAGTTACAATCGGGGATTTGAACAAAGAAGGCTGATCAGGAAGCCTCAAGAAGGCTGAAAGGGCAGAAAGGTAGCCCTTGATAGTGCCCAGAGCAGAGCCCTGCTGGGCAAGAGAAAGAAGAAACAGAAGAACCTCCGAAAGAGGGGCAGAAAGAGGATCCACAGCCTTTGCTGTGCACCATGCCACAAATCTGTTCCACCGACAGGCGTATACCGACTTAGTGGAGGGACGCCTGGCTGCCAGAATAACATCACAGACTTCAGGAGGCAAGTCAAATGGCCTCAACTGCCGCCGCTCAATCTCCAAGCATGGAGGTGGAGACTGGACAGGTTCGGGTGGAGGACCGTCCCCTGCTGCTGCGACAGAAGGTCCTCCTGAAGGGGCAGGCGGATCGGGGGACCGACCGACATGCTGAGTAGCTCGGGATACCAGTACCTTCGAGCCCAGTCCGGAGCCACAAGGATAACTTGGGCCCGGTCGCGCCTGATCTTCTTCAGCACTCTGGGCAGAAGTGGTATAGGCGGAAAGGCGTATAACAGACCGCAACTCCACTCGCGCCGAAAGGCGTCGCCGTGCGAGTGCCGTCTTGGAAACTCCAACGCGCAGAACTGATGACATTGCGCGTTCTCTTCTGTGGCGAATAGATCTAACCAAGGCTCTCCCCATTGCAGAAAGATGCCTTGCGCCACGTCCGAGTTCAGACGCCATTCGTGATCCATCGAGCACCGACGGCTGAGTTCGTCCGCCCTGGCGTTCAGAGAACCTGCCAGGTGTTGAACCGTCAGAGTCACGCCCTGACGTTCCAGCCATTGCCAGAGGCGCAGAGCCTCCTGGCAAAGGGTCCACGACCCCACTCCGCCCTGTTTGTTGCAGTACCACATGGCGGTGGTGTTGTCGGTGAACACCTGCACTACACTCCCGTTGACAAAGGGGAGGAATGCCTTCAGTGCCAGACGAATCGCCCGCAGCTCCAACAGATTGATATGGAGCCGGGACTCCGCCGGAGACCAGATGCCTCTGATCTCTGCCTCTCCCAAGTGGCCACCCCAGCCCTGGAGGGACGCGTCCGTCACGACAACGTGCTCCGGTTGGGGAAGGGAGAGGGACTTGCCCCTGACCCAATCGCGGTCCGTAAGCCACCACTGCAGTTGTCTCGCAGTGCCCTCCGAGATCAAGACGTGGTCGGACAAGTTGCCCTGATGCTGGGCCCACTGAAACTTCAGGTCCCACTGCAGAGCCCGCATCCGCCACCTGGCGTGATGCACCAGAAGGATGCAGGAAGCCATCAGTCCCAGCAGCCGCAGCGTCAACCTGACCGAGACTCGGGATAGCGGCTGAAAGATGGGAATCAAAGCCTGAATATCCCGAACCCGCCGTTCCGGAGGATAAACCCGAAACTGCGCCGAGTCCAGAACCGCTCCGATGAAAAGGAGCTTTTGAGAGGGACACAGGTGTGATTTCGGCACGTTGATGGAGAACCCCAGGTCGTGCAAGAGGTCTGCCGTCATCTGAAGGTGGTGGACGACTGTCTGGGGCGAGCCCGCCTTCAACAACCAGTCGTCTAGGTAGGGGAAGACTGAAACCCCTAACCTGCGCAGATGGGCTGCGACCACCGCCATCACCTTTGTGAACACCCGTGGGGCGCTGGTAAGGCCGAAGGGGAGCACGACAAACTGAAAGTGCTCCTGGCCTACCGTGAACCGCAGGTAACGCCGGTGGGCCGGCAGGACGGGGATGTGAAAATAGGCGTCCTGCAAGTCCAACGCTACCATCCAGTCTTGCGGGTCTAGAGCAGCCAAGACCTGAGCTAACGTCAACATCTTGAACTTCTCCTTCCGGAGGAAGCCGTTGACGTTCCTTAGATCCAAGATAGGACGTAGGCCCCCCTTGTCCTTCTTGGGCACCAGAAAGTAGTGGGAATAACAACCACGCCCTACTTCTGGCCCAGGAACGCGCTCGATGGCCCCCTTGGCCAAGAGGGCCGTAACTTCCTCCTGCAGAAGTGTCAAGTGGTCCCCCGACACACGGTGGTTCTGCGGTGGCATGGCTGGAGGAGAGGTCTCGAAGGGGAGGGAGTAGCCCCTTCGGACAATTTGCAGCACCCACCTGTCCGAAGTGATCGTGCGCCAGTGAGCGTGGTGATGGCGAACCCTGCCACCCACTGGCGTCACATGGGGCCGAAAGCACGGACTAGGAGGATTTTGGGGTAGATGCTGCGGGGGAAGGTGTGGTCTGACCCCGCCGTTGTCCCCGACCGCCACCACGGCGGTTTCCACGGCCGCCACCGCGTTGGAAGGATTGTTGCGGCGCGTGGCTGGCAGCACGTGTGGGGGCGCCCCTTCCTTGGCCACGAAAGGGGCGAAACGAACCCGGTTGCTGACGCTGGGTCGAGAGACCCAAGGACTTGGCCGTGACCCTGGAGTCCTTGAAGCGTTCCAGCGCGTGGTCCGCTTTGTCACCGAACAGGTGACAGCCATCAAACGGCATGTCCATCAGGGTATTTTGGACATCAGCCGAAAAATTGGCGGATCTCAGCCAGGCGTGACGGCGAATCGCCACCGTCGTAGACATAGCCCTGCCCAGCGAGTCGGTCGTATCAAGACCACACCGAATGGAATATTTCGCTGCATCCCGGCCCTCAGCTACAGCTTGACCGAGCTTTGCCCGCACCTCCATGGGGCATTCTGGCAGCAGCTCCGCGACCGTATCCCACACAGAGTGGGTGTAGCGGCCCAAGAGGCAGGCGGTGTTGCAAGACCGCAGGCCCAAACTAATGGACGAGAAGACCTTTTTACCAAACTGGTCATACCTCTTGGATTCCCGGTCGGGCGGGGCCGACGGGAATGCGGACTGGGAGGTCGAGGCCTGGATCACCAGACTCTCAGGAGTGGGGTGGGTAGACAGGTACTTGGGGTCGTCCGGACAAGGACGGTGGCGCCTGGCCACGTTCCGATCAACAGGCGCACCTGAAGCGGGCCTGGACCACGTGCCCAACAGAACGTCAGACAAGGCTTCATTAAACGGCAGCAGAGGCTCCAAAGGGCATGACTGCGGCTTGAAGACCTCGGTGAGGATGTTAGGCCTCACGGCCGCGACGGGGAGCTCAAGGTTTAAGGCCTTGGCAGCCCTCATCAGCACCACAGAATAGGCAGCTCCCTCCACCGATGCCACGGTTGGAGGAGAGATCAAACCAGGGTTAGGGGAGTCGTCCAAACCACTGGCATCCCCCAAGTCACCCGTCCAGTCCGGGTCATACTGGCACTCGCGAGCCAGAGGGTCCTCGGACCCCTCCCAACCTTCACCGTACTCCTCATCCTCTCCGTATTCGGAGTCAATGATGAAGACCGGCTCCTCGGGGTTCATGGGCCCCATCGGCGCCGGGACCGGCGTCGTGCGACGCCCATCCGGCGCCGCGTCCGGCGTCGGAGAAGGTAAGGGGACGGCGCCGCCCGGGGCCGGCGCCGGAACCCCACCGCCGGCCGGAACCGGCAGTGGAGAACCGGCGCCGCGCGGGGGCGGCGCCGGGGGTAACCCCGATGGCAACGGCGCCGGGGAGGCCGGAAGACCAGCCGGCGCCGATCCCGAAGGCCCCTGCGGCGCCGGGGTCGGAGCCGTCGGCGACGCCGGGCCCGGAGCACCCGACGGCGCCGAGGCAGGGACACCCGAACCGCCAGGGCCCCCAGACGGTAGCACTGGGCCCGAAGGCGCCGTAGGCCCCGTCGGAGAAGCGAGCGCCCTCATGGCCATGAGGAACGCCTCGATCTCCTCAGGCGTCGCGCCATGCCCAGGGACCGGAGGGTATGAGGCAGGCCGCGCCGGCGACTCTCGCGGAGCCGCGGGGTTGGGGTCACCCGAGCCCCCGGCCGCATCGCGCGAGCGTCGGGGGGAGTCGGGGGTACGATGACGACGCCCCGACTTCTTGTGCTTCCTACCTGACGAGCCTGACGAGTGGTGTCGACTTCCGGAGCGCCCAGCGCGGCTCCGCGACCGCTCCCTCGAACGCTCCCCCGACCTCCGGCCGGACCGGGACCGCTCCCGGTCCCGACGTGGGGCCGACACCCGGAGCTCCAGCAGCTTGCGGGACCGCTCCCGCCTAGCCTTGTTGGTAAGGGCCCGGCAGTCGAGGCACGATTCCACGTCGTGGTCGGGGCCCAGACACCGGAGGCAGAGGCGGTGATGGTCTGTGACCGACATCGTGCGCTCACAGTCATCGCAATTCTTAAATCCAGGCATCCTATCAGGCACAATAGAGAAAAAAGTCGAAAAAACTTGGTCAAAGACCGGAGTACTGCTCTTCCAGATCTGCGTCCACTGGCGCGGAAAAAAGAAGAACTGACGTCAGCGCGCGGAGGCGGCGTCTATGTACTCCAGCGACGTCATCACGGCGCACGACGCCGACGACGGACGCGGAGCCGCAGGGGACGCCTGCAGACGACGCCTACCGACGCGCAGGGGTACTGCTACGCAAAAGTTTCCGGATCCAGACTGACGCCTGGGGATATTCTAAGGTAAGGAATCTAACACTAACGTGTTTCTTTCAGATTGTGTGGACGGAACGAGAGATCATCGTCGAATACAACTCCAAGATTTTTCACTTGAGAAGATGGTTTCTCGGGGGGGAACATGTCCTGGGGCCACCACGTCTTCCAACCAGGATCAGGGGCACAGCCGAAAAAGAGCAGCTCAGACTTGTCTGAGTTGCATTTAAGGCTGTGCCGCTGAAACCACGCAAAGACTGCGCTCAAGCAGTCTTTGATTCTGCCGCCGTCGAAGACCTCTCCCTTCCTGCAGGTGAACAGGAGCTGGGTGTCATCAGCGTATGAGATGACCCGGGCCCCAAACGCCTCCGCTACCTCCGCCAGAGGGGCCATGTATATGTTAAAGATGGTGGGGCTCAGAATGGACCCTTGAGGCACCCCCACCTCCAACGAAGGCATTTCTGCAGAGAACGGCGGAGCCCAGATCACCTGTCGGCGGTCGGCAAGAAAGGATTGGAACCAGTCCAACACCGTCCCCCGCAGACCTATCTCCCTGAGTCTTAAAAGGAGACCTGCGTGTGGGACGGTGTCGAAAGCCGCCGACAGGTCCAGCATGACTAACATAGCCTTTCCCCCCTGATCGAGCGTCTCCCTGATGGCGTCGGTTACCTCTACCAGAGCTGTCTCCGTGCTGTAATTCACACGAAAAGCAGACTGGGAGTCATGCAGCAGTTTGTTGTTCTCAATAAAGGTGGTAAGAGTATGCTGAACATGTTTCTCCATCACCTTCGCCAGAGCAGGGAGGAGGGAGATCGGTCTATAGTTAGCCAGCTGCAGGGGATCTAGCAGAGGCTTTTTGATCAACGGCAGAATAAGTGCGTGTTTCCATTGCCGAGGAACCACCCCGGAGCTCAATGATAGATTAAGCAGGGGGTTCAGCAAGCTGTTCACAGCTGAAGCCACCCTGCCCAAACATTTCGCCGGACAGGCATCCAGAGGAGAGCCAGATTGCAAACGGGATAGCAGCTCGAGCGATGTTTCACAGGACAGCTGGGGAAAGACAGATAGTATGGGCCCGGACTCTGCCTGTAAGGAAGCTTTAAGCTTCAGATTACACCCTGAAGCAGCGGCATCAATTGAAGGATCCACAGACGGGAAAGAGTCCTGAATCTTTAAGATTTTAGCCACAAAAAAGTCTGCAAGCTGTTTAATCCACTCTTCCGTATGCAAATGTAAACGGGTGCCTGCGACGGGATTAACAAACTCCTTCACAATCCTGAATAGTTCCCGACTCGTATTATCGGCTTTATCTATTCTCTGCTCGAGATAGTTCTTTTTAGCTACAGCAATCTGCTTAAGGTATGTCTTTATGACATCGCGGTATTTCGTTTTCTCCACAAGATCGTACTTGCGCCGCCAGCGCCTTTCCGCCTTTTTACAATCTTGGCGCATTATACGTAGTGTGGAAGAAAACCAAGGAGCGGAGTCATGATGGGAGGCTGTTCTAGCTGACTTCGGTGGGGCCAGCTCCTCGAATCTAGCCTGCATCCAATTCTGGACCAAAGTTAGATCAGCTTCTAAGATCCCTGTCAGTTGACACGGATGTTGACAGAGAGCATCGGAGAGCATATCTGCTGTCACTAGGTGAAAAGCTCTAGATTGTCGGGTCCCTTCCTTCTGTGTTCTTTGTCTGGGCCTAGACTCATGCACTATGGCAAAGTTTATTAGATAATGGTCTGACCAAAGGACTGGGAGCGGTGGGGACACCTCAATAGGCACAGTGGAAAAGATTACATCTAGCGTGTGGCCTTTCACATGAGTGGGGCTGTCAATAAAAGAGGCTAGCCCCAGCAACGCCGTAATGTCTCGGAGTTTGGCGGCTTCAGCATCGGTTAAAGAGTCCATGTGCAGATTTAAATCGCCCAATAGCAGGCAATGCGCAGAACGCATGCACGGTACTGATAGAGCCGACTGTAAGTCCTCAAAAAAGGACACGATAGGTCCAGGGGGTCTATAGAGGAGAATCCCTGTGCAGGTCTGAGACGCCGATAGGCAGAGCGTAAAACCTAGGGCTTCACATCCAGCAATATTGTCCACCGAAAAGGAGGAACAGTCAAAGGCCTTGTCCACTATCAGGGCCACCCCGCCTCCTCTCCCCTCAGTTCTATCTTTCCTTAAGATGGAGTAATTGGGCGGGAGAGCACATGCAATGTCGGGTTCCGAACCCACCCCCAACCAAGTCTCCGTTAAGAATAAGCATGGAGTTTTGGAATGCGCGAGAAGATCCCATATGTCCGAGGCATGACGGGGAAGGGACCTAGTATTCAACTGCGCGCAATGACAATGCAAAGGAGGGGCAGATAGAACACGAGTTGGTGTAAACGTAGGGCGCCAGTCACACAGAGGGCAGCCCTTGCCCAATCAGCGACCACTGGGGAAAAGAAATTTACAGTCAGAGCGAGGAGGGCGCAGAGCTGACAAGGCAGCAGCGCTGTAGGTGATCATCCTGGAGCAGCAGGAAGTCAGCCACCAAGCACCAGATCAGCAGGGACCCAATAATAGATGAAGGAGCCAAGAGCCAGAGTCCGGCCTCGTCCGCCTCCGAGACGCGGACGAGCGCAGACGGGCAGGACTCTGGCACGACTCAGGCGCAGGGAGGGCGCTCCGCTGCGCGTCACCGCTGCGCGCTACAGGCGAGCATTAAATAGCGTCGTCTCGGCGTCCCAGGTGACCTGGACGCTCAAAGATGGCGCTCGCGCTTCCTCCCAAACAAAGATGGCGCTGAACCCACAACCTCCCGGTAACCCGGACCCGCCAAACAGCGGTGGTGATTCCAAAATTACTGTGCAAGGTAGGGGCCAGAGCAGAATAAAAGCAGGGAAGAAGGCAAAAATAAAAATTATTGAAATCCAAAAAATGGGAAGTATTTAAAAATTATGCTGGGCAGATAAGCGCGCGACCAGCGCGAACAGCAGCGAGGCACCAGAGAGATTCTCGGCCTCAGGAACACTAAGCAGGCTCACCTTCCGGCCAGCTCGCCCTAAATAGCGTCGTCTCGGCGTCCCAGGTGACCTGGACGCTCAAAGATGGCGCTCGCGCTTCCTCCCAAACAAAGATGGCGCTGAACCCACAACCTCCCGGTAACCCGGACCCGCCAAACAGCGGTGGTGATTCCAAAATTAATGTGCAAGGTAGGGGCCAGAGCAGAATAAAAGCAGGGAAGAAGGCAAAAATAAAAATTACTGAAATCCAAAAAACGGGAAGTATTTAAAAATTATGCTGGGCAGATAAGCGCGCGACCAGCGCGAACAGCAGCGAGGCACCAGAGAGATTCTCGGCCTCAGGAACACTAAGCAGGCTCACCTTCCGGCCAGCTCGCCCTAAATAGCGTCGTCTCGGCGTCCCAGGTGACCTGGACGCTTAAAGATGGCGCTCGCGCTTCCTCCCAAACAAAGATGGCGCTGAACCCACAACCTCCCGGTAACCTGGACCCGCCAAACAGCGGTGGTGATTCCAAAATTACTGTGCAAGGTAGGGGCCAGAGCAGAATAAAAGCAGGGAAGAAGGCAAAAATAAAAATTACTGAAATCCAAAAAACGGGAAGTATTTAAAAATTATGCTGGGCAGATAAGCGCGCGACCAGCGCGAACAGCAGCGAGGCACCAGAGAGATTCTCGGCCTCAGGAACACTAAGCAGGCTCACCTTCCGGCCAGCTCGCCCTAAATAGCGTCGTCTCGGCGTCCCAGGTGACCTGGACGCTCAAAGATGGCGCTCGCGCTTCCTCCCAAACAAAGATGGCGCTGAACCCACAACCTCCCGGTAACCCGGACCCGCCAAACAGCGGTGGTGATTCCAAAATTACTGTGCAAGGTAGGGGCCAGAGCAGAATAAAAGCAGGGAAGAAGGCAAAAATAAAAATTACTGAAATCCAAAAAACGGGAAGTATTTAAAAATTATGCTGGGCAGATAAGCGCGCGACCAGCGCGAACAGCAGCGAGGCACCAGAGAGATTCTCGGCCTCAGGAACACTAAAGCACCTAATGCCACACAAAATCCTACTTATATACTTGCCACTAAGAATACTAGTACATTAAATGATATACAGGGAGATCATATTAAGACTTACTCAGTGCAATCATGCCAGACTGAAAAAGATAGTGTCGTGGACAACATAATATCAACTGACCTGGGAGAATTATTTAAATCTTTACTACAACCTTTGTGTGATAAAATCACCTGCATAGAGCCAACCTTAGCGAAATTTGAAAAACAACAAAGAAAGGACACCTCTAGTATTTTGAAGATCCTTTCCGTGCCTAAACCAAAGGAAAGCTCCCTACCACCTAAAAGTAATCTTAAACAATCAAAGATTCAGAGGACACAAACCAATTCCATTGCCCCAAGTAGCAGTTCTGTTTTGACACCTTCTCTACCTGTAAATACTTCAGTGCAAAACACTTTAACACCACCACAAGCCAATGACAACATAGATACAGCACAACCCCTGGCTTCCTCACCCGAGAGCCATATCCCTGACACCGATGAGAGTGAATGGGCCGCGGAAGGTATATCCCCTGAGCCTTGCGGTGGCCAAACTGAGCCACAAAGGCCAACAACCACACAAAACACTGCTTCTGATACACGTCCTAATCAAATACCCACAACAATAAAACCAAAAAAAGCCACCCATATTCACCTCCCACCCGACTCATCGGCACACCATAGTAATGATTGGGGTACCACAACTCGAGACGGGTAAAACAGAAAGCTATGGTGAACTGAAAAACAAAGTAAGCCACTGGCTAACTGTTCATAGACCAATTCCCCCATATATCAGTGGTAAAATAACAAATGTCAGAAGAGTGGATTGGGTGGGAAAAAGATTTAAATCCACAGAGGGTGATTGTGTTGTAGTTAACTTCAAGGATGGCCGCACGGCAAAGTTTATAACTGACTGGAAGGACAGCTCTATTAGCAGCCTGATCCGCACTATGGATCTGAGTTATTTTTACCCCCCGAATAACCATCCTCCAACATCAGTGCATCCTTTCTCTACCGCTGAGCACGTAAGAGCCCCAGATAACTTTCATCAATATTATAGTGGGATAACATCTAGAAATCACGGCCACTATATTGTAGAGGAGCAGCGCCAGCAAAGAAGGAATACATCCTGGGAACCCAGAGAGGTTAGATATGAAGGTACCTATCCAGAGAATTGGGAGGTTGCTCAGGGGACATATTATCAACAAGAACACCCCCAATTTATAGATCCAAAAACCTACTATAATGTAACCGTCACTAACAGGTTTGATGCCTTTTATAACCAAAGTGATCTGGAGGGGGTTGACTGACTACAGGCTGGTCCATCTACATTATCGCCAGACGATTTCGCAGAATCTGATCTCACAGAACCTAATCACGCACAAGGAGAGGCATACAACCAAGCCATAGTAGTCCCCCCTTTGATGTCAAAGCTAGACAACCCCAGTAAGCTATTGCCAACCATAGTCAATCCACCCAATAACAACAAATCTCCTGTCTTGCCGGAGGCTCATAACCCCCCCTTGGCCAACCTAGAACCAGACCTGGCCAGCATTGTGAATTTGGGGACGATGAACACAGATACAGCCAGCCCAATGATAATTCCAATTAACAGAAAAACTGTCATAGAAACAGCATCTGGTGATTGTAGTTTGAGCTTAGTTTCTTGGAACATAGCCGGCTTGGCCGATAAATTATGTGATCCCGCTTGGTTAATATCTATTAAAAAATACACAATTATATGCCTTCAAGAGACATGGATGGAGGATAAAAATGTCCATATTGAGGGTTTTCAAAGCTTTGTCATACCAGCAGCTGAATCAACCAGGGGCAGAGCAAAGGGGGGTTTGGCCATCTTCATCAATCTAGGTCTGTGTTGCAAAACAAGTAACTGCCATAATGCCAATCGGAACATTCAGATTCTTGAACTAAAGAGTGGCAGAAGTGTTTTGACCCTGATTAATTTTTACAATGCTAATGGTAATGGTGATTGTAATATTGTGTCTTTAACAGAGATATTGAGAAAAACTGCATGCACTGTGTCACGGAAGTTGTTGATTGCAGGTGATTTTAATGTACACCCATGTGGTAATCCAGGCTTCACCCCAATGGGTTCTTTGGGATGTAACAATATAGAAGGTTTCCATTTCGCCCATACCAGGGGAGGCAAGAACTTAAACGATCTAGTGAACGAAAACAATTTCATTGTAGCCATGTCTATGGTTCCTGAAACAAAGGTCTGTGATGTTCCAACCTTTAAAGGACCTGGTCAGGGATCTTTTATAGACTATATACTGGTTTCCTCAGATCTCGTAACTTGGGTCACGAATTTTACCATTCTTTCGAGTGTTCACAGTGATCACAATACCCTAACTATCAAACTGGGTGGGACTTTATTTAAACAACGCATGCCCCGCAATGATCGGAGAACGATGAGCTGTATAAATGGCAGACGTCGTATAAAATGGACAATGGTAAATCAAGATATTTTATACTCTAAAATAAATAAAGTATGTGAGGAGGAACTGTTAACATGTACATCTTCCTACTCACCCCCTGAGAACATCTTGTCTGGGTTTGAGGCGATAGTTTCAACAATTGGCCCTATGCTAACAGCACCAACCAAAGGACAATGTGATAATAACTAAATGGTTTGACCATAACTGTTCAAAGGCAAGTAGAGATTTGAAGAATGCTCTGAAAATCAAACCCAGAGACTATGATCAAATAAGAAATCTCCGATCGATACACAAGAAGGCATTAGCCGCTAGGAAAAAAGAAATTAAGGCCAACACTATAGAGTCCCTCCTTGACCCTTCAGTGTTGGGGAACAGCAGTAAGTTTTGGCAAATTATCAACAAACCATTGTTTGATAACCCTAATGATATAGCCCTTGGTACTAACATCTCCGAGGAGGAGTGGGTGACCCATTTCAGCACAATTTTTAAGAGTCATGAACAACGGGCAGAAAATATCTTTGTAACTCCATCCGATAATTTTTTATGCTTTTCAGTTAATGAGGTTGAAAGGGGTATCCAGGGACTAACTAGTAATAAGGCCCCGGGCCCGGATGGTTTACCACCGGACCTCTAAGTCAAGTATTTCCTTTTGGGCTCCCGTCCTCACTGCGGTAGTGAATGCAGCAGTGATCTCGGGGTGCCCAAATGCGTGGGGGTTATCGACCATAGTCCCTGTTTTGAAAAAGGGCAACCGTAGTAGCCCCATTATGTTACAGATATCTCTAATAAATTCAGTAGCTAAAGTGGTAGGAGGAATAATCCTGAACAGGCTATCTACATGGGCTAAAGAAAATAATATTTTATCACCCATACAATACGGATTCAGACCCGGTCATTCGACAATTACACAGTGTCTGAACCTGTATTTGATTTTAAGTAAATATACCCTGGCCAAAAAAGGAACAGTCTATATGGCATTTATGGACTTATCGTCCGCTTTTGACTGTGTGGACAGAGGCACACTATGGGCTACCCTGATAAAAATGGGCGTAGAGAGGAATCTTGTTAACTTTTTGGCCGATCTGCACTCGGACACAAGAGCCAATGTCCGTTACACCCAAGACCTAAAAGTAACGGGTGAATTTAGAATAAATCGGGGTGTACGACAGGGGTGCATCCTGGCTCCATTCCTCTTCAATTTGTATATCAACGAATTGGAGGAATTTCTTCTAAAAATTGAAGCAGACTACCCCTTTGTAGAGCGCAAAGGGGTTCCTGTGCTGCTTTATGCAGTTGATGCTGTACTCATTTCTAGAACAGCAAATGGCCTTCAGAAACTACTAAATTCCTTCTTTAAGTTCATGGAGTCCCGTGGACTAAGTATAAACAACTCTAAATCCTACGTTATGAAAATAGGTCAGGGTATACGGAAAACTAACTCTTTTTGTATAAATGGGGAGAAAATCCCTACCACCAACACCTTTTCATACCTTGGAGTCCTCTTAGATCACAAATTATCCTGGGGTCCCGCAGTCATCAAAAAGAAGGGTGAGGCAACACGTGTAAATGCGGCCATTCTTCGCTTTGCGAAGAAAATCGGAAATTGTCCAACGGCCGCCCTGCTCAAACTATACCAGGCAAAAAGTGTTGCTGTCGCCAGCTATGGAAGCGAGCTTTGGGGCTACTGCAAGATAAAGGACCTAGTGGTTACAGAAAATAATGTTCTGAAAAAGATACTGAGGCTACCAAGGGGCACTGGGAATTTCTCGATACATGAGGAGCTGGGTGTCCCCTATTTAAGTGACAGAATAGCAATGAACCCAGTACTGTGCTGGTTGAATTGTTGGCTTAATAAAGATATACCTCTCACCCAAGCTTTGTTAAAAGAAGCCTTAACACTTGATGGGAGGTTTCAAGTTCCGTGGTTGAAGTATATAAAGGACTGTTTGACGGCAATTGGCCGGTCTGATTTGTTCTTTGCTCCCAACTTGATTACGAAACCCGATGTCATCTTTGCAAAAAATGCTATGTTAATACTAAGATGCTCAGACAGAGAAGAGGTTGAGCTACAGAAAGACAGCGTTAGGAAACACCTACTACTCAAAACCTGTCCACAAATGGAACCTTACTTGTCATGGCATATGACTGGCTACGAACGTTTTCTGTTAACAAGGTTTCGCTTTGACCTATTCCATCTCTTACTGGCGGTCCCAAGTGGGGCTCATCGGGGTGAGAAGTTGCCAGCTTGCGGCTGCGACGGGAAGTCTCCGCAAGACCTGGCACACTTTTTATTCATTTGCCCTTACTACACTTTACCACGGAAATTATATCTTAAACCATGCCTTAAAAAACTGAACTTTGCACAAATCAAACCCGCACTTTACTATCTTCAATTGCTGAATTGTGATTGCACTTTATTTGTCTGTAACTTTTTAAAATCAGCCATTACCTTCAGGAAAAGTATGGATGGATAATTATGCTGCTAATGCTCTAGGCACTTTTAATTTTTATAATGAATCTATTTATGTTTTTAATGTACTTTTAATAATGCTTATGCCCATGTTGCCCGCTGCTTTCTCTTTTTTACCTTTTACTGTGTATTGGTTTTCTTACTTGTCAAAATTAATTATCCGGACTGTTTTTAATTGTTTGTTGATGATATGTACTTTTATGATTGTAATGTTTACAATCGAATAAAGTTATTTGAACTTGAACTTGAACAGAGGTTGAGAATGGTGTGCCCACCCTGAAGGCCAAAGTAAAGCATCCTCTATCGCACATGGCTGATCTGCACAGATGAGCTGAGGATGCTGAAAATCGATCCTGTCGGAACAATCTTCTCCTGGTGGGCCTTCCCAAGGGAGCAGAACCCCTACAAATGAGCACTTTCATTGAGGATTGGATTCAAATCTGGATGCCCCCGGGAGCCCTGTCATCATCATTCGTGGTAGAGAGGGCCCACCCTAGGCCACATTTGGGTGCCCCGCATTGGCCAATAATCGCAAGAATATTAAAATCTGAGACCGTGACGCCATCCTCCAGGAAGCCCGCTTCCATTCAGAGTTATTCCACATGGAAGACAAAATTATGATTTTTCCCAATTATACAAAGGAAGTGCAAGCCCTAAGAAGATCATACACCCATGTCAAACAGAAAGTGTGAGCCCTTAACCTGCAGTACATGGCCCATCTCAAAGTAATCTTCCAAGCTAAGTAATACTTCTTTGACACTCCGGAGGCGGCATGGACCTGAGTGACCGAGGTGGCAGTCTGCCCTCAGAGGTGCTTCCCTTTTTTTTTCCGCCAAAGGTTCATGTAACGTTATAATTCGGTGAATATGTCAGTGACAACACCAATGCTCTGAACCAAAAACACAAATGAAATTCATCATTCACAGAGAGAAACTTATAGCCAACTATAACATGTACACCCACCACACGCTGCCCACGACCTCACATATTACATAACTCCCGGCATTCTCCACGAAATCAGTTCTGACATCCCACTTCTTCCTTTTTACATTTTTTTTTTTTAAAGGGTTCTTTGGCAGCAGCAGAGAAAAAAAAGTACATCGGATACTAAAATAAAAGCAATGATACAATTCCATTCGGCAATATCACAGATTTAGCAGAGCAATAAATCAGTTACTATAGACCGGAAAAAAGGAGATACAGAGAAGAATAATGAGAGCAAACTACATCTCAAGTTCCTATCCAATTAGCAATTGGAACCCAAAGGCTACGACCAAATGTCTCCTTTCTTATACCTTTCAGTTTATATAATGCAGTTTCAAGATGGTACATAGATAAAAGCTTATTTCGCCAAAAAATGAAGTTAGGTGCTTCTTCATCAAGCCAACATGATGTTATGCAGAAACGGAAAGCAGACATACATAAATACACAAATCCAGTGTCTGTATCCGAAATCAGGTTAGCAACATTTTCTTCACAACCGAATAGAACCAAAGATGCTGTTAATTTGACTGAAATAGACAGTTCAACTGTAAGAAAGTGCTCAACATCAGCAATAAACCTCGTCAGTTTCGAACAATCGAAAAACATGTGTACAGCATCCGCCCAATATAGATTGCAGCGGCTACAATTTATCCCATGCCCTGTACTCCATTTAGCTATCTTCCCGGGTGTGTAATAGAGCTCGTAAATAGACATAAAATGCTGACTGATGAGTGATCCATTTAGCAAAACATTTCTAGCAATTTCTAAGCTTCTCTCTATATTTACATTTTGAATGTTCAGTTTGTTCTGCCATTTGATCGCTACAGTCTCTAAATCATCCGCCCTCTTTTCCAAAATCAATTGGTACAGAAAACCAATTTTTCGCCGCTGCTTAATTGCTTCTAAGATTTCAATATTCCCCAAAAGGATTGAGGATTGTGAGAGCTTCTGCAAAAAAAAACTGCGTACCTGAAGGTATTTGAAAAAATCAGATTGAGGAATATGATAAGTATTCATTAGATAGTCAAATTAAACAAAATCCTTCTCTATAAATAAGTCCCCCAATTTTGTAATACCTAAATTATTTCACTACCACTACTCCATTACCCCATCCTGGAATAAAGCTGGCAAAAAAAAGCATTTCTGCAGAGGGGTATACTTCGTTAGATTAGTACTGAGCCGAAATTTTCTTTTGATAGATCGCCAGATAAAAAAAGCTGTTTCAAATATCTTAAATTTGGTCTTTTTATAGTAACTCGGCTCAATAATCCGGTTTAAGCACTGTTTCGCCGCCGTGCCCAAGAGCATTTCATAAATCGATGGGGTAAAAAAATCTTCTGTTTGATCTTCCGGCAGCAGAAGTATACCCAGATGTTGCATTATTGCCATAATTGAAAATTTGGGATGCCCCAACCCCCTCTATATCGAGGTAGCTCACAGCTTTTCAGTGCTCTCCTGGCCCGGCGATACCCCCAAAGAAATCTAGAGCACATTCTCTCTAAGCGAGAAAAATAACCAGACGAAATTAACAAAGGTATAGCGCGAAATATATATAAAAATTTAGGGAAGATAAGCATTTTTATCACATTACTTCGGCCAAGTAGAGAAAGCTTCAAATTATTAATCCTTTCTAGAATTTTATTAGAGGACGCTATTACTGGATCTAAATAATAGGAATAATATCCTCAATAGTGGCGCTCATTTTGATCCCAAGGTATATGGCCTCTTTGTCTATCTTCATATTCTCTGGACATCCTACCATTGAATGTATTAGCTGAGTTTTGTCAATATTCAGTTTATAACCGGAGAGGTGGCCAAATTCCTCCGCTGATTTTACGATGTTGGGTAGTTTCTTATTAAGTTCCGCTGTTACAACGGTGATATAATCGGCATAGGCGCAGACCTTTAATTCCCAGCCATTTAGCTGAACTGGTTTAATTGTGGGGTTCCTTTCCAGGTTTCTAATAAAAGGATTGATGTATAAAGCGAACAGCAGGGGGAGCAGGGACAACCCTGTCTCGTCTCCCTTGCTATCCGCACCAACCCTGACGATGACCCTGAAATTCGAATAACCGCAGTCGGTTGAGAATAAAGTGTTTTTATTTCTTTAATAAACTCCCCGGGAATCCCCATCTTCTCTAACACTGACCATAAAAAGGACCAGGGGACCCTGTCGAACGCTTTTTCGGCGTCCAACAGGGCCACCCCGACCGAAGAGCCAGTTCCCTGCGCCCAATCCAGCAGAGATAGTATTCGCCTGATATGGTCTGTGGTACCTCTGCCCTGTATGAAGCCATGTTGTCTTATGGAAACCATCCCCGTCATTAAATCATTTAACCGGCTAGCAATAAGCTTCGAGTAAATTTTACTGTCGGTATTCAGTATTGGCCTATAAGACCCCATCTCTTCTGGCTTTTTTCCTTTCTTTTTAAAGACAACGATTGTTGCTTCCACCCATGAACGTGGAGCGCTCCCCTTAAATCTAGATGACATACATCCACCAATTCTTTTTTGAGTTGATTTCTAAATGTTCTATAAAATTCCAACGGAATATTGTCTGGCCCTGTAGCCTTACCCAGGGCTAGCCCTAAAATCGCAGCCTCTATCTCTTCCCATTCAGGAGGTGTTAAGAGATTCATACACTGAGCCTCGGATAACCATAATGAGCTAGTTTCCTTTAAATATTCCCACGGTTCAACCGGGTCCCCTTCCTCACTATAAAGCAGTTGATAAAATTCTTGAAAGGCTACCAAAACTCCTCCTTTACTCTCCTGCATAGTACCATTTAAATCCCTGATTTTCAGAATATCGTTATATACCTGCTTCTCCCTTGCTCTTTTTGCTAACAGTCTGCCGGTTTTTTCTCCAAACTCATATGCTGTTTCCTTATATTGAGTATAGTTACTGGCAATTAATCAGCTATTTTGGAGTAAGCATTAGCTCTTTTAATCGAAAAATCTTTTTGGGCTATTTTACTCAAGTCAGATTCCACACCTTGCTTTAACACCTATGCCAACTTCTCCTCAGCTCTTGTGATTTCATCAAAATCCTTCCGTTGCTCAATTAAAATTTGCTTACGTTTAAATCCAAAATAGCTAGGAGTCTCCCCACGGACCACAGCTTTAAATGTATCCCAAACCGTTTCCGGAGTTGCCGTACCTTTATTGACTATGAAAAACTCCTCTATTACTTTAGACATGTACTGACAATACTGTGCATCAAATAGTAGTTTGCGTTCAAAAGACCATCGTGAAGCTTCTATTTTATCTTCCATTTCAATATTCAATTTCAATACTACCGGGTTATGATCAGAGATTATTTTGGGGTGAATTTGAATTTTAGCTTGTGTTAAAAAAAACATATGAAATAAAAAAATAATCCAACCGAACAAATTTTAAGTGGGGAGCAGAAAAATGCGTAAACCCCGGGTCATTCGGGTTCTTCTCATGCCAAATATCATAGAGACCATGATCCAAAAGTAGCCCCCGAAGAGCAGTATATCCAGATTTTTTCCTGCCAATGTATACTGAGTTAGATCTTATATCAACACCTGCCCCCACATTGACATTGCAGTCTCCACACAATAACACTGGGGTAATCCATTGTGCCAATTCGAAATTAATAAAATTAAATACTTCAGGATCATCCAAATTTGGACCATATACATTGCAAAGTGTGAAACCTTGCCATCCCACCTTAAATTCCGCCATCACCCATCTTCCCCATTTATCTGCAGCCAATTTTATACAATCCACCCATCCCCTCTTTTTCAGTATCGCTACCACTCTTTTAACTCCAGATTGTTTAGAGCAAACTACCAACTCCATTGCCATATTCTTTAAATATTCTCTATTAGCCCACGGAATGTGGGTTTCCTTTAAACAAATTATATCTATACCCAATATCTGTATAATCTTTGCTAACACTTGTCGTTTTCGGGGGTTATTTAAACCACATACATTCAGTGTACGAATCTTAATTTTTCTGGCCATCGAAATTTAATTTCTCTTATCACTTTTATAGCTCTTACAATCACAACCAATCTCTCAGTATTTATTTTGTATGTTAACAATAACGGCATTAAGTCCCCTGCCGCTGCCATTTTTACCCCCCCTTCGCCTGAAACCCGTGGCCCCCCCTTACCTCCCCTTTTCCCGCCACCCTTCTTGCCCAGCCCTTCCCTCCCCCCTCCCAATCTGCCCATCACATGAGGCCCAAGGATCATAAGTCCCTGCACTGATGGAGTTCCGCCCCCCCCCCACACAAACCCCAAGACCTAAGCTTCATCCTACATAAAGAGAAGATTGAATCATAAACATACAAAGTAACCATAAGAAGGGGTTTATGACCCGCAACAAATCTCCGAACCGGCTAAATAAATATATTGATTACATCATCAATATTATTTATCTCTACATTCTATATGGTAACCAGAAACTCTTTCGTCTGGATTTCTGACTATAAGAACCTGGTTTGACCTTTAAACGTGACCTTACGTTTCACAGGATTCTGCAGGTATATAACAGCCCCTTTCTTTTGAAAGTCTGGAATTAATTGTCTTAAATGCCACCTCTTAGAGACTGTTGCCTGACAGAAGTCTGGCCGGACAAAAAAATTACACCCCTTTGCTGCTGCTTTCTTATCTAGTCTAGCCAGGTCACAAATATCTTCACGCGCCAGAAAGTTATTGAAACACACCAATATCGCCCTTGGAAGATTCTCTTGTCCTTGACGAGGTTTCCTCACATTAAAGGGAAACCTGTGTGCTCTTTGTATTTCTCGTGTCCATTCCCACATAGTCATTTCCGGGAAGGCTTCTTTCAACAACTATGCAATAAACTTGCGTGGATTTGTACCTTCCTGTCCGTCCGGAATCCAGAGAAAGCGCAAGTTGTGTCTGCGAGCATGATTTTCCAGTTCACTCAACTTATTTGACAGATCCTCACGGTGTGCCTTAATACTCTCCAACTCTTCTTTCTGAGCTGCGGCATAGTCTTCAAGTACAGATATACGCGCTTCTGCTTCTGTAACTCAGTCTGCAGTTTCTATGCCTAGTTTTATCACCCGCCTCACTGCATTTTTCACTTTACTGCATGTAGCCTGCACACGTGTAATTTCAATTTTGCTCTCGGCTCTATGACCCATCATAGTTTCATATATATCGTGACAAGAGTGATTTCCTGCGGGGGCGAAGTCTCAGAAGTACTTGACTCTGCACATCTTATTTCACTCGATATTTGTATCTCCGCTGGTGTTTCCACTATTGCTGAGCCAGACGCTTGAGAATAAACTAGCTTGTATTGTTGCTTTTCTTTTTTCTTCTTAGTTCTCTTCTTTGTAGTAGAAGCACTACAGTTAGGTGATGTCCTGCTTTCCTCCGTTGAGTCATCACCGCTGCTGACATCACTCGGATCATCCACCCAATCCTCATCGGACGATTTTTCGGAAAGTGAATAATAGTTTTCGCCAGATTCTGGCACCGACAAAGTCCCCTGTGAACCCAGCTTATTTTCCAATAGATTGAAATGAGTCGTGACAGCATTGGTATCTCTTAATGCTACATCTCTAAGGCCATCATCTTCAGAAGTATCTTGCTCCTGTCCATGAGGCTCTTGGGATTGTACAGGGTTTTGAACTGTGTCAGGAGTGTCTACATTCTCTTCAGGTACCTCCTCCTGCTGCAATAGGGAGTCCGATAGTATCATTAGGTTTGTTTCTAATACTTCCCCATCTTCTGTTGCTGTTGCTATTGTTTCCGCTCAACAGTCCTGATTCCGAGCGCTTTGCCGCTCAAACATGGCAGGGAGTGTCAGATTTTGAGTCGCTTTCTTCAAAGAGCGTGGAGTCAGAGCCCTTTCCCTTTTCCACTGTTTTTTTTTCTTCTCGGGTTCCCACAATGATAACAATACTGTTGTTACCAGAGTCTGCGGCTGGCTCTAAACCATTCTCGGGTTCTTTTACACCCCCATTATTGGTTCGATCAATATTGTCCCTCGTACCTAGGTTCTTAGTTTTATCACTCCGTGTGCTCACCTTCACGGTTCTTTCAAAGGCGCCATTTAGAT
This sequence comes from Lissotriton vulgaris, assembly GCF_964263255.1. NCBI lineage: Eukaryota > Metazoa > Chordata > Amphibia > Caudata > Salamandridae > Lissotriton > Lissotriton vulgaris. The sequence goes on from NC_141694.1 coordinate 536,339,137, forward strand.
TTTCAGTGCTTGTCCCTGTGCCCGGCTCCTTATTTCTAGCGCCACGTGTAGTTACTTTTGCCGCAGCGGCTTCATTCACTTTCCCTGCTCCTTTTGCCGACATTTTCTTATTTTTTGTGGCACCCCCTCCTCGGCCACGAACTACCCGACTTTGTAGTCCGCCAAACAAAGGTAGAAAGGGAGACCTCCAAAGTGGCGCTCTGCGCCAAAATGTAATCAAGTCACTCGGCATTCGTGCATTAATATATAGTTGCACACCTTTCCCACTTTGTACCCTCTTATGTCTCTGATGAGGGAAAAAAGCAGCGTTCAGCCTGTACACCTCGCTCTCCACCCGGATTGAATTTCTGGCTTACCGGGCTTCTGAAGTCGGCCGCTAACTCGGACAAGTCAATCTGCCGCTTCGGACCGCATCAGGCGCAGTCCCGCCCGTATCGCTCGCTCAACACCGGACTCCGGTCTTCAGACTTTCCCGGGCTTTGAACGTAGCCTCAGAGTCAGCCCCAGAGTCAGCCCCAGTATCAGCCGCCTCGCTTCATTTCCTCTAATCACCCAAGCCGTGTCGACTCGCCTCCTCTGACCTTCCCAGTCAGCTCCACTCCCCTCTGCCAGCGGTTTCCTCCGTCTCTGACTCAGTCAGCTTTCACCATCAGCTTTCACCACCACGGCGAGTCGAGAGAAACCCTGCTCTGGCCTCCGCTCATTCGGCTCCGGTGAGTCTCCTCCATATCACGCCTTGATAATCCACTTTGCAGTAGCGCTCATCCAGTATCTGGCCTGGGGGTGGAGGGAGGAGAGGAAAGGGCTGCTCACACAGCTCACACCACATACGCCATCTAGCCTCTCTTCCCTGAGAGGTGCTTCCCAGTCCACAACCCAGAGGGGACCTCTGGTGGACGCACCAGTGAATACCCATGGGTGGCGTGCTGGGTCCCAGAGAAGGCGCAATGCCTCAGGAGCAGCCTTGGCCTCCCCTGCTGCATTTCCCAGTGAGTGAAGAAGATTGTCTGCATCCCTGGAACTGGCAGAAATCCGGGAGAGCTCTGATAGGCCGGACACAACGCCAAGGTGCGCTCCACTGGTTCCCCTGGGCTGAGCTCTGTAGACACCGACCTCTCATGCAGGCCTCATATCTGAACTGAAGTACCTGCCTGAACTAAGTATTGAACTGGAGGAACGCTAAATCTACATTGTAGAGGGACCTATTGCATTGCCTTACACTACGCCTCCCTAGCTAACTTTCCCTTCTTTTCTAGCACTCTAAGTCTTTGTTTACTGGGCGACAGATGCTTCAATTGGGGAAGGTGGGTTGTTTGGGATTGTAGGTTGGGATCGTTCTCCCTGCTTTCAGTTGTGTTAACCTGTTTTTCAGCTACACTGTGTGCTCCATTCAAGATGTCCATTGTAGGAAGGTGGATATCTGACTATGGTTGCCCCCAACTTTTTGCCTAGTGTTTTGCTGGTTTTCGACTTAGTTGGCCTGAGATCCTGCTATTCAGGACCCCAGGCTTCCTGCTCTCTCTATTAAAATGGACTCCATGTACCTTAGGTACATATCTAATTGGGTATTGGGTCACTCTTGTAAGTCCTTGTACAGTGTACCATAGGTACCCAGGGCATAAGTGAACCCAAGGCCTACCAGGGGCTGCAGCATGTATTATGCCACATCTGGCTGGCCATCCAAATCTGACACACTGGCTGATCAATCAGCTGGGGCAAGTTGGTGTAATCACCCTTTGCTTTAGATATAGTATACCTATATCTAAACCTAAAATGGACACATATACTCCTTTAAGTCACTCCTATGGCAGGCCTTAACAATCCTGGTAGAGTGCTTGGAATTATGTGAGATGGTGCTCTAGCATGAGCTGAGCCGGTCTGCAGCTTTCGGAACAAAGTCCTTTAGCTGTTTCCATGATAATGCTATACCATATACTCTTAAGCGCATAATAATCCTCGCAGTTATTGCTAACTTTGGCATAGCATTATCAAAACAGGTCGAGTAAGGTGTCTTACGAATTGGAATACTACCCCCTCGCCAATTCTGGCGACGGGGGTAGCATTCCACCCTTCTAGAGGGACACGGCATGTACCTAACTGTGAACCCCGGTTAAAGTTAACTCGAGCCTCAGCATCACAAAATGGATGCTGCCACCACAGACACAAGTCTGACCTCCTGCTGCTGGGAGTCCTTCCAGCGAGGGAGGCTTGGACATAGGGTTTCCTGCCTTGGGAGGTGCTAGCACCACCCCAGACAGGATTTTGTGTATTAGGTAGGACAGGCCTGAAAGGAATGAGACATGCCTGGGGCACACAAGGTGCCCTCTGCATACACCGGCTCAAACCAGTTGCTGGGGCACTCTAGCTCCAGCTCTGGCGCGAAACCGGACAAATGGATAGGGGGTGTAACCACCCCCCTTCCTGGTCCCACCCATAGGAGGTACCTAGTGATAGTACAGCCCCCTTCAGCAGAATAAAGCTAGGAGCTGGTCCCATTCCAAATTAGATTATCCCGATTTGATTTTACAAGAAGAAACTCTGGACTTCGAAGTTCTGCTCCACATAAGACCAAGCAGGCACCCTCAAGCGTTCCAGCGGTTCACTTTGTCGTCTTCCCGAGTGGATCCAGACTTCAGAGCCCGACAAGACCCGGACTTCCAGACCTCTCCGACCTCTACCTACATCTGCAGCACAGCTGAGATCCGTGGGTGCGACGAGACACGTGGGACCGGCCATCTTGAAGAAACTGCACTTCGCTTCTAGCACGACTTCTGAGGTATCCTCGACGAAGTGCTTAGGGGATGGAGAAGCCCCAGCCCCGAGCAGCTCCTGCACAGAAGATCAGCCCTCCAGCATCCACGAGATCTGCGTGGGGCCCTTTTGCTTGATTGCTGCTCGACGCGATCTCTGGTCACTTGCCGGCTAGCTAGAGGCCTCCTAGACGACGAACCTTGAAAACTTCACTGCTGGTCTGGTTACTCCAGACTGGCCCATGCTTCCCTGCAAAGGAGAAGCACCCCGTACCCTCCTGGTCCGCACCAGACGCCGATTCCACTCACCGCGTGGGTTGCCTTTGCCAAGGCCTATTGACGCCGAATCCGGATCCAACACCGCCGACAGCGAGAGCCTGCGTGGGACAGCTCGTGCCTCCATCCTGGTCGTCAAAGACACCTCCTGGTCCACGTGGCTGCAGAGTCAAGCGTCCACTCTTCACCTGATCGTGGGGACAGCATCTGGTTCCTTCCTGGTTCCACTCCAGTCACTGGCTAGTGACTTTGAACATTGTCCCCTCTGCTTTCAGGTCTTCAGCTTCCTTGATCCACCCTTGGATCACACCGTACATCTTCCTCCTGGTCGGCTACAGCATATTTTCTTTCAGGCTCCATAGACTTCAACGCAGAAACCCGACACGACTTCGCACCTATGTACATGCAGCTCCTCAAGCGTATGGAGGACGACCTTTGCTTTGGCAGTCTCTTCTGCTCAACCCTCTCTGTAGGGTCGCCATATTCAAAATGATGATCCTGCCTCGTCTCCGATATGTACTTCATAATTTCCTACTTCACCTCTCCCACAGTTGGTTCCATGGGCTGGACGAGGCGATCACGACGTTCCTCGGGGGGTGGGGGGGGCTTGAGATTGCGGTTGGCCATCGTGCACTGTCAACGCCCCTCTTATGACAGAGGAACGGGAATGGTGAACCCCTTTCTATATTACCTGCCCACATGCCTCTTGGTGATCCATGACTGGTTTAACGGCAGATGGTCAGACCCAGCCTACCAGTTGGAGCTGGAGAGCCTCTGATTCTCCCAGGTTGTATGTGGCTCAAATTACTTTCACTCTACCAGCAGTCAACCTGAACGGCCCTCCTTGCTTGGCGGTCTGTAATGCTCCACACGCAATGCGATGCCAAGCTTACACTAAAGACGCCCCTATGGCACGGTGTGTGATTGCATGAGGTGAAGACGTTAGCAGGCTTTGAAAAATGGTACCTGATAGGTATCACTCAGCTGGTAGATGTGTGGAAAGACGATCACCTGGCCCCCTTCCATGAACTTCAGCAAACATATTCCTTATATGCTACTCCATTCTATAAATACCTCTAAATGCGACATGCCCTCGCCCTCCACATCCCTGATTACACAGTAATCCCAGAGTTTAGTCCAATTCGTCCAATTGAGGCTAAGCTCCTTATGGGAGATCTGGGGGATGTATGTATATGTATGTATGTATAAATCGTTTTATAACGCACTCTGTTACTTGGGAGTATCCTGGCGCGATGGGAAAGAGCAGAGGAGAAACAAACAAGAGTCAGCTTATGTCACACTCCTAAAAAAGATGGGTATTCAAATTTCTCTTGAACTGGGCTACACACTGTGAAGAGCACAAGTGAAGGGGAAGGGCATTCCAGGCTCGGGCTGCCACTACTGCAATGGACTTGCCTCCTAGTCTGGTTCGCTTAAAGCGAGGGAGGGTCATTTTAAATAAAGAGGCAGATCTAAGAGTTCTTGTGGGAGCATAGAGAGTAAATCTCTTCTTCAGGTAGGCAGGTCCTTGATCATGGGTGGCTCTAAAGGAAAGTACTAAGGATTTGAAAAGGATACGCTGTGGCACAGGCAGCCAGTGAAGGTTAGACATATGGAGGGAGGGAGGAATATCCCAGATCTACTGTTCCTTGATAAACACCCCATCCACTCTTGGCCTCCTCATGGCCCGCTGGGAGCAATGGGTTGGCCGCTTGGAGGAGGAAGACTGGAGAGATGCATTGATGGCCCCCAGGGTGCTAACCATTTCGGCTGGACTTCGCCTCATTAAAATGTATTATCCTCACTGTGCGGATCTTACTCCTGTGAGGCTGTACAAAGCATGACTCCTCTCATCCCCAAGATGCCCCCGACAAGCAGCTTCCTCAGCTGATTTTTACCACATAGTTTGGTCCACATCATCCTCTTCACTTATTGTGCATCTATTATATAGACAAGATGAGTTCTATCCTAGGCTGGGCAGTTCCCCTTAGCCCTCTCACTCTTCTTCTGGGGGTGATGGACGGGTTGGATGGCTCCCGTGCCGACAAGCTGGTCCTGGGAACAGCCGTAATGGTGGCTAAAAGAGACACCGCAGTGTCATGGAAAGAGTCGGCAGCCCCTTCTGGTGCAAAATGGCGTAGAGGAATGGACTGTTGTGCGGTTCAAGGAGGAACTGTGTATGAAGCAAGAGGCTGTTCATCCAAACACGGTTGCATTTGGGACACATGGTTGGGCTTCCTGGACTGATCTGCTGTAGACAAGGGTCGGGAGGGTTGGGAGCTGTTTTTTAGTTTTAGCTTTAATCTGCTACTGGATCAGATGGGGGAAATTTAAGTGAATGCATCGAAATGTCTTATGTATTACAGTGTCGCTCTGTTCTGTTTAGTTTGTGCCTAAAATCAATAAAACAGTGAATAAAAAAAAGGCAGTTCATACTTTCCCTTAAACAGTTGTAAAATGGAGCTTAGAGAACATACATGTTCTGTAGGAGTGACCTGATCAAATGAATGATACAATTTTTGAATTGGAATGCTCTGTAGGCCCTCAAAATCGAATTGGACAGCCAGTAGATTGCAATGTTCAGAAACAGGCTGGGTGAGCGTATACCTTATATACAAGGATATAAGTGATAGAAAGCCATCCCTTACTCTGCTTGCAGGTTAGGGTTTTTCTGGTAAAAAAACAAAAAAGAAGCATACCCGTCTAACTAGTAAAAATTAGCTGTGTCCCATGGCTCTTGTAGATCCAGAATCTTGTTTTTTCTAATTAGTTTGGTCCAGACCTAATTCTCTCATTTAATAGCCAGCGCAGCAATGCTCCAGCTACAAATGTTTATGGGTGCTTATTGGTTATCCTATACCTCACCCGCAGAAATCTCGCTATCGCTGTGGGCCTAACCTTGCTCTGCGGGTGCCCCCCGGATGCTGGAATAAGTCAGTCATTACAGTCCAATTCCCCCAAAAGTTGAAATCTATTCCTCAACTCCACTGGAGAAATAAGGCACCAATTAAGAGGAGTTATCCTACACTTATTATGGTGAGATAAGCATCTGTGTTCCCATGTCTCTAGAACAAAAATAGAAGGGTAAACAAATCCTAGTGGAAGCACCTGAATGCCTGGGTATTGAGCCCCTTTAGGGAGATTTAGCTTAAGCGGTTGCCTCACTGCTTCGGATCACCTAAAGTTTATCACAACACAATCCTCCTCCAATTACTTTTTACCAGGACCGAGCCAGCCCACTCGTCTGGCCATGATTATATCATCACAGTCATGAGCACTTGCTCAGCTCTTTGAATAGCACCAATGTTTGGCTTTGCAAATTAGGTCATGGGTTGTTGATTCCACCACTCGCAGAGTCAGGGGAGGGATTTTGATTCAGAAGGAGGGTGGAGACTATAAGCAGGGGCACATGGTTTCAAATGATCTTGCTTAGTGGGCATCCCAGATCCTTGTTTGCAGAGTTCAGTGGGGAATAGAATGTGACTGAGCGGGAGTGGTATGTCTTTCTCTGTCTTTGCCGTGATTGGGGCCTGAAGGGATCTGGTCTTTGTGGATAGGCCGTACTTGTTGATGTCTGTGATAAAACATGTGTTTCTTCAAGATTAACCTGTACACAATAAATGTTCTTAGAGAGCCTTTCCCCAGAATCAGACAAGTTTGGGGTATCCAAGGCAATGATATTGGGATTTATATCAAGACACCAAGTGTGAATCAATTTGGTCCAAGCAAGCTCGGATAGGGCTATGTTGGTGTCTATGATTTATGCAAGCCGCTTAGACATTTCTTCTGTATCAAAATTCCTAAATAAGGGGGTTAGCCCCTCTGCAGGGTCTGAGGATAGAGAGTCCCCAAAGTGCATCTCTTCTGCTCTCCAGTCACGGGACTTGCAAGGTGCTTTTCTAGACGTTACGGCCAACTAGGTGCGAACAATCGCTGCAGCATGGCCCTGCCTGAGTCAGAGACACCAAAGTGCGTCTCTGCTGCTCCTGTGTCACGGTGCTTGGATGGTGCTTTGCAGGAGCTTAGGCCTCATCAGGTGTGAGCAATTGCCATAGCAGGGCTCTGCCTCCTGCCCTGATGCTGCCTGGGACAGGGAGTCCCCAGCATCTATATCTGCTGCTCCAAGAAAAAGCAGATAAAGGTCACACCATCCCATGGTTGTAGTACATTAAAGTTTCATTTGAAAAACCAGGGTGTGAATCCCTATATGGGATGCCTGATAATATTAACAAAAAGACCTGCATGGAATCAAAAAGCAACTTATGATAAGAGCTAAAGATGGCAGAGAGGATAGAGAACTTAAAAAAAACCTTGGTCAGGGCACAAACAATTAAAATCTATGGAACCTTAACAGAATGTAGCGGCATTACCCCACCAGGGCTTCCTTTTAAAACGTTTTAGGTTGAACCTTTTTAACTGGATTTTCCACACAAGGTACAATGCATTTTATCCTTTTTTGTGACCCCTATAATATTTTGAGACGGCAATACATTTAACCCTTACTCAAAGGGAAGAGGTTTTGGCAGGTAAAGCCTGTCCTGATCTATCTTTAAAATGCTGCAGTTCCCACAAGTCTGTTTTAATGTGGGTAGTTTCTCGTTGGGGGCCCCCTTAGAAGCATGAAAAAACGCTTTTGAAGGCCTTTCTTTCTAACTTTTTATTGTATCTTGATCACTGAGTTTGTGTTCTCATAGTAGACATGTGTTAAAGTATAGTGTTTTTACCCTCGCCATGTATATAAGGATTAGTTACTTACCTGTAATCCTAGAACTCTTCCAGGGGTTTCCTCATCAAAGTCATAAGCATTAGAATATTCCCGCCCATGCGCGGGACCCCGGAAACACTACATTATATGTGCCCCACATATATATATATATATATATATATATATATATATATATATATATATATATATATATATACACACACATATATATATATACATACACACACACACATATATATATATATATATATATACACACACATATATATATATATATATACACACATATATATATAAAAAATATGCAATAGCAGCCAAATAACATTAGAGCTGAAATATGCTGTGAAGAAATTCTTCCATACATGAATAATATGCATTAGAAACATGAGAAACACCACCACAGATGGTTTAGAAACTGTTTTAATGCTTAGAAAGCAGTAGAAATTCTTCTAACTCACTGAAAGCATAGAAAGCTCACAGGCTGCATTGCAAACACACAGTCTAAAAAAAATGAAAAGCTAACCCGTAGCTGTATGTAATACAAAAAACTGACACCGTGCCTTTAAGGCACTCATGACCCCAATAATACCATCATGCCTCAGGGGTGACCGTTAGGTCAGTTGTTCTTTTCCGAGACTGAAAAAACCAAGTAACAGATAGGTTAACAATATCTCCTTATTACAGAATGTCCTTTGCCCGGGGAGGCGGGAGGGTTGCTTATGACTTTGATGAGGACCCCTGGAAGAGAACTAGGATTACAGGTAAGTAACTAATCCTTCTCTTCCAGGGGATCCTCATCAATAGTCATAAGCACATGAATAGAATAGCGAGCCTCTCCTCATCCCTGCGGGCAAAGGAATAACAAGACAGTAATCTCATCAACAAGCCTGAGCAGGCCATATGTTACCCAAACAGATTTCTCAAGGAGGCTTGCCCTACTTGAGTATCGGCCCTGGAATCAGATTCTAGACAGTAATGCCTCGTAAAGATATGACTAATATGCTACTTACCAGTATGCATCGGTTCTTGGCATGTAGGGCTGCTGGCATTCATATTATTTTGTCCACCACAAGCGTGGAAGGGTATACTCAGATGTGAGTCCCTTGCTCATTGCACCATCAGGATTCAAGCAAGCCGGGCCGAAGACGGCTGTAATGCCAGAAACCGGTCCCCGGAAGCTTGTTTCCTTCCCAGTGAAAGAATTGGCTTTGTAGTTTGGTTTGCCCTGTTCCCATCATGCACTGGGACAGGAACAGACTAATTTGCATACAGCCAGGTTCTGAGCTGGGATGGTGCAGTGAGCTAAAAAACGGTGTTGGATCTAGCCCTGATCTCTTGACTGGGTGAGAGTATTCTGCTTAATTCAGAAACTCTGTCCATCACCACCCCTTGTTGTTTAATTATTTTGTCCACCATAAGCGTGGCAGGGTATACTCAGATGTGAGTCCCTTGCTCATTGCACCATCAGGATTCAAGCAAGCCGGGCCGAAGACGGCTGTAATGCCAGAAACCGGTCCCCGGAAGCTTGTTTCCTTCCCAGTGAAAGAATTGGCTTTGGAGTTTGGTTTGCCCTGTTCCCATCATGCACTGGGACAGAAACAGACTAATTTGCATACAGCCAGGTTCTGAGCTGGGATGGTGCAGTGAGCTAAAAAACGGTGTTGGATCTAGCCCTGATCTCTTGACTGGGTGAGAGTATTCTGCTTAATTCAGAAACTCTGTCCATCACCACCCCTTGTTGTTTAATTATTTTGTCCACCATAAGCGTGGAAGGGTATACTCAGATGTGAGTCCCTTGCTCATTGCACCATCAGGATTCAAGCAAGCCGGGCCGAAGACGGCTGTAATGCCAGAAACCGGTCCCCGGAAGCTTGTTTCCTTCCCAGTGAAAGAATTGGCTTTGTAGTTTGGTTTGCCCTGTTCCCATCATTCGAAGTTCTGCTCCACATAAGACCAAGCAGGCACCCTCAAGCGTTCCAGCGGTTCACTTTGTCGTCTTCCCGAGTGGATCCAGACTTCAGAGCCCGACAAGACCCGGACTTCCAGACCTCTCCGACCTCTACCTACATCTGCAGCACAGCTGAGATCCGTGGGTGCGACGAGACACGTGGGACCGGCCATCTTGAAGAAACTGCACTTCGCTTCTAGCACGACTTCTGAGGTATCCTCGACGAAGTGCTTAGGGGATGGAGAAGCCCCAGCCCCGAGCAGCTCCTGCACAGAAGATCAGCCCTCCAGCATCCACGAGATCTGCGTGGGGCCCTTTTGCTTGATTGCTGCTCGACGCGATCTCTGGTCACTTGCCGGCTAGCTAGAGGCCTCCTAGACGACGAACCTTGAAAACTTCACTGCTGGTCTGGTTACTCCAGACTGGCCCATGCTTCCCTGCAAAGGAGAAGCACCCCGTACCCTCCTGGTCCGCACCAGACGCCTATTCCACTCACCGCGTGGGTTGCCTTTGCCAAGGCCTATTGACGCCGAATCCGGATCCAACACCGCCGACAGCGAGAGCCTGCGTGGGACAGCTCGTGCCTCCATCCTGGTCGTCAAAGACACCTCCTGGTCCACGTGGCTGCAGAGTCAAGCGTCCACTCTTCACCTGATCGTGGGGACAGCATCTGGTTCCTTCCTGGTTCCACTCCAGTCACTGGCTAGTGACTTTGAACATTGTCCCCTCTGCTTTCAGGTCTTCAGCTTCCTTGATCCACCCTTGGATCACACCGTACATCTTCCTCCTGGTCGGCTACAGCATATTTTCTTTCAGGCTCCATAGACTTCAACGCAGAAACCCGACACGACTTCGCACCTATGTACATGCAGCTCCTCAAGCGTATGGAGGACGACCTTTGCTTTGGCAGTCTCTTCTGCTCAACCCTCTCTGTAGGGTCGCCATATTCAAAATGATGATCCTGCCTCGTCTCCGATATGTACTTCATAATTTCCTACTTCACCTCTCCCACAGTTGGTTCCATGGGCTGGACGAGGCGATCACGACGTTCCTCGGGGGGTGGGGGGGGCTTGAGATTGCGGTTGGCCATCGTGCACTGTCAACGCCCCTCTTATGACAGAGGAACGGGAATGGTGAACCCCTTTCTATATTACCTGCCCACATGCCTCTTGGTGATCCATGACTGGTTTAACGGCAGATGGTCAGACCCAGCCTACCAGTTGGAGCTGGAGAGCCTCTGATTCTCCCAGGTTGTATGTGGCTCAAATTACTTTCACTCTACCAGCAGTCAACCTGAACGGCCCTCCTTGCTTGGCGGTCTGTAATGCTCCACACGCAATGCGATGCCAAGCTTACACTAAAGACGCCCCTATGGCACGGTGTGTGATTGCATGAGGTGAAGACGTTAGCAGGCTTTGAAAAATGGTACCTGATAGGTATCACTCAGCTGGTAGATGTGTGGAAAGACGATCACCTGGCCCCCTTCCATGAACTTCAGCAAACATATTCCTTATATGCTACTCCATTCTATAAATACCTCTAAATGCGACATGCCCTCGCCCTCCACATCCCTGATTACACAGTAATCCCAGAGTTTAGTCCAATTCGTCCAATTGAGGCTAAGCTCCTTATGGGAGATCTGGGGGATGTATGTATATGTATGTATGTATAAATCGTTTTATAACGCACTCTGTTACTTGGGAGTATCCTGGCGCGATGGGAAAGAGCAGAGGAGAAACAAACAAGAGTCAGCTTATGTCACACTCCTAAAAAAGATGGGTATTCAAATTTCTCTTGAACTGGGCTACACACTGTGAAGAGCACAAGTGAAGGGGAAGGGCATTCCAGGCTCGGGCTGCCACTACTGCAATGGACTTGCCTCCTAGTCTGGTTCGCTTAAAGCGAGGGAGGGTCATTTTAAATAAAGAGGCAGATCTAAGAGTTCTTGTGGGAGCATAGAGAGTAAATCTCTTCTTCAGGTAGGCAGGTCCTTGATCATGGGTGGCTCTAAAGGAAAGTACTAAGGATTTGAAAAGGATACGCTGTGGCACAGGCAGCCAGTGAAGGTTAGACATATGGAGGGAGGGAGGAATATCCCAGATCTACTGTTCCTTGATAAACACCCCATCCACTCTTGGCCTCCTCATGGCCCGCTGGGAGCAATGGGTTGGCCGCTTGGAGGAGGAAGACTGGAGAGATGCATTGATGGCCCCCAGGGTGCTAACCATTTCGGCTGGACTTCGCCTCATTAAAATGTATTATCCTCACTGTGCGGATCTTACTCCTGTGAGGCTGTACAAAGCATGACTCCTCTCATCCCCAAGATGCCCCCGACAAGCAGCTTCCTCAGCTGATTTTTACCACATAGTTTGGTCCACATCATCCTCTTCACTTATTGTGCATCTATTATATAGACAAGATGAGTTCTATCCTAGGCTGGGCAGTTCCCCTTAGCCCTCTCACTCTTCTTCTGGGGGTGATGGACGGGTTGGATGGCTCCCGTGCCGACAAGCTGGTCCTGGGAACAGCCGTAATGGTGGCTAAAAGAGACACCGCAGTGTCATGGAAAGAGTCGGCAGCCCCTTCTGGTGCAAAATGGCGTAGAGGAATGGACTGTTGTGCGGTTCAAGGAGGAACTGTGTATGAAGCAAGAGGCTGTTCATCCAAACACGGTTGCATTTGGGACACATGGTTGGGCTTCCTGGACTGATCTGCTGTAGACAAGGGTCGGGAGGGTTGGGAGCTGTTTTTTAGTTTTAGCTTTAATCTGCTACTGGATCAGATGGGGGAAATTTAAGTGAATGCATCGAAATGTCTTATGTATTACAGTGTCGCTCTGTTCTGTTTAGTTTGTGCCTAAAATCAATAAAACAGTGAATAAAAAAAAGGCAGTTCATACTTTCCCTTAAACAGTTGTAAAATGGAGCTTAGAGAACATACATGTTCTGTAGGAGTGACCTGATCAAATGAATGATACAATTTTTGAATCGGAATGCTCTGTAGGCCCTCAAAATCGAATTGGACAGCCAGTAGATTGCAATGTTCAGAAACAGGCTGGGTGAGCGTATACCTTATATACAAGGATATAAGTGATAGAAAGCCATCCCTTACTCTGCTTGCAGGTTAGGGTTTTTCTGGTAAAAAAACAAAAAAGAAGCATACCCGTCTAACTAGTAAAAATTAGCTGTGTCCCATGGCTCTTGTAGATCCAGAATCTTGTTTTTTCTAATTAGTTTGGTCCAGACCTAATTCTCTCATTTAATAGCCAGCGCAGCAATGCTCCAGCTACAAATGTTTATGGGTGCTTATTGGTTATCCTATACCTCACCCGCAGAAATCTCGCTATCGCTGTGGGCCTAACCTTGCTCTGCGGGTGCCCCCCGGATGCTGGAATAAGTCAGTCATTACAGTCCAATTCCCCCAAAAGTTGAAATCTATTCCTCAACTCCACTGGAGAAATAAGGCACCAATTAAGAGGAGTTATCCTACACTTATTATGGTGAGATAAGCATCTGTGTTCCCATGTCTCTAGAACAAAAATAGAAGGGTAAACAAATCCTAGTGGAAGCACCTGAATGCCTGGGTATTGAGCCCCTTTAGGGAGATTTAGCTTAAGCGGTTGCCTCACTGCTTCGGATCACCTAAAGTTTATCACAACACAATCCTCCTCCAATTACTTTTTACCAGGACCGAGCCAGCCCACTCGTCTGGCCATGATTATATCATCACAGTCATGAGCACTTGCTCAGCTCTTTGAATAGCACCAATGTTTGGCTTTGCAAATTAGGTCATGGGTTGTTGATTCCACCACTCGCAGAGTCAGGGGAGGGATTTTGATTCAGAAGGAGGGTGGAGACTATAAGCAGGGGCACATGGTTTCAAATGATCTTGCTTAGTGGGCATCCCAGATCCTTGTTTGCAGAGTTCAGTGGGGAATAGAATGTGACTGAGCGGGAGTGGTATGTCTTTCTCTGTCTTTGCCGTGATTGGGGCCTGAAGGGATCTGGTCTTTGTGGATAGGCCGTACTTGTTGATGTCTGTGATAAAACATGTGTTTCTTCAAGATTAACCTGTACACAATAAATGTTCTTAGAGAGCCTTTCCCCAGAATCAGACAAGTTTGGGGTATCCAAGGCAATGATATTGGGATTTATATCAAGACACCAAGTGTGAATCAATTTGGTCCAAGCAAGCTCGGATAGGGCTATGTTGGTGTCTATGATTTATGCAAGCCGCTTAGACATTTCTTCTGTATCAAAATTCCTAAATAAGGGGGTTAGCCCCTCTGCAGGGTCTGAGGATAGAGAGTCCCCAAAGTGCATCTCTTCTGCTCTCCAGTCACGGGACTTGCAAGGTGCTTTTCTAGACGTTACGGCCAACTAGGTGCGAACAATCGCTGCAGCATGGCCCTGCCTGAGTCAGAGACACCAAAGTGCGTCTCTGCTGCTCCTGTGTCACGGTGCTTGGATGGTGCTTTGCAGGAGCTTAGGCCTCATCAGGTGTGAGCAATTGCCATAGCAGGGCTCTGCCTCCTGCCCTGATGCTGCCTGGGACAGGGAGTCCCCAGCATCTATATCTGCTGCTCCAAGAAAAAGCAGATAAAGGTCACACCATCCCATGGTTGTAGTACATTAAAGTTTCATTTGAAAAACCAGGGTGTGAATCCCTATATGGGATGCCTGATAATATTAACAAAAAGACCTGCATGGAATCAAAAAGCAACTTATGATAAGAGCTAAAGATGGCAGAGAGGATAGAGAACTTAAAAAAAACCTTGGTCAGGGCACAAACAATTAAAATCTATGGAACCTTAACAGAATGTAGCGGCATTACCCCACCAGGGCTTCCTTTTAAAACGTTTTAGGTTGAACCTTTTTAACTGGATTTTCCACACAAGGTACAATGCATTTTATCCTTTTTTGTGACCCCTATAATATTTTGAGACGGCAATACATTTAACCCTTACTCAAAGGGAAGAGGTTTTGGCAGGTAAAGCCTGTCCTGATCTATCTTTAAAATGCTGCAGTTCCCACAAGTCTGTTTTAATGTGGGTAGTTTCTCGTTGGGGGCCCCCTTAGAAGCATGAAAAAACGCTTTTGAAGGCCTTTCTTTCTAACTTTTTATTGTATCTTGATCACTGAGTTTGTGTTCTCATAGTAGACATGTGTTAAAGTATAGTGTTTTTACCCTCGCCATGTATATAAGGATTAGTTACTTACCTGTAATCCTAGAACTCTTCCAGGGGTTTCCTCATCAAAGTCATAAGCATTAGAATATTCCCGCCCATGCGCGGGACCCCGGAAACACTACATTATATGTGCCCCACATATATATATATATATATATATATATATATATATATATATATATATATATATATATATATATATATATATATATACACACACATATATATATATACATACACACACACACATATATATATATATATATATACACACACATATATATATATATATATACACACATATATATATAAAAAATATGCAATAGCAGCCAAATAACATTAGAGCTGAAATATGCTGTGAAGAAATTCTTCCATACATGAATAATATGCATTAGAAACATGAGAAACACCACCACAGATGGTTTAGAAACTGTTTTAATGCTTAGAAAGCAGTAGAAATTCTTCTAACTCACTGAAAGCATAGAAAGCTCACAGGCTGCATTGCAAACACACAGTCTAAAAAAAATGAAAAGCTAACCCGTAGCTGTATGTAATACAAAAAACTGACACCGTGCCTTTAAGGCACTCATGACCCCAATAATACCATCATGCCTCAGGGGTGACCGTTAGGTCAGTTGTTCTTTTCCGAGACTGAAAAAACCAAGTAACAGATAGGTTAACAATATCTCCTTATTACAGAATGTCCTTTGCCCGGGGAGGCGGGAGGGTTGCTTATGACTTTGATGAGGATACCCCTGGAAGAGAACTAGGATTACAGGGAGTAACTAATCCTTCTCTTCCAGGGGATCCTCATCAATAGTCATAAGCACATGAATAGAATAGCGAGCCTCTCCTCATCCCTGCGGGCAAAGGAATAACAAGACAGTAATCTCATCAACAAGCCTGAGCAGGCCATATGTTACCCAAACAGATTTCTCAAGGAGGCTTGCCCTACTTGAGTATCGGCCCTGGAATCAGATTCTAGACAGTAATGCCTCGTAAAGATATGACTAATATGCTACTTACCAGTATGCATCGGTTCTTGGCATGTAGGGCTGCTGGCATTCATATTATTTTGTCCACCACAAGCGTGGAAGGGTATACTCAGATGTGAGTCCCTTGCTCATTGCACCATCAGGATTCAAGCAAGCCGGGCCGAAGACGGCTGTAATGCCAGAAACCGGTCCCCGGAAGCTTGTTTCCTTCCCAGTGAAAGAATTGGCTTTGTAGTTTGGTTTGCCCTGTTCCCATCATGCACTGGGACAGGAACAGACTAATTTGCATACAGCCAGGTTCTGAGCTGGGATGGTGCAGTGAGCTAAAAAACGGTGTTGGATCTAGCCCTGATCTCTTGACTGGGTGAGAGTATTCTGCTTAATTCAGAAACTCTGTCCATCACCACCCCTTGTTGTTTAATTATTTTGTCCACCATAAGCGTGGCAGGGTATACTCAGATGTGAGTCCCTTGCTCATTGCACCATCAGGATTCAAGCAAGCCGGGCCGAAGACGGCTGTAATGCCAGAAACCGGTCCCCGGAAGCTTGTTTCCTTCCCAGTGAAAGAATTGGCTTTGGAGTTTGGTTTGCCCTGTTCCCATCATGCACTGGGACAGAAACAGACTAATTTGCATACAGCCAGGTTCTGAGCTGGGATGGTGCAGTGAGCTAAAAAACGGTGTTGGATCTAGCCCTGATCTCTTGACTGGGTGAGAGTATTCTGCTTAATTCAGAAACTCTGTCCATCACCACCCCTTGTTGTTTAATTATTTTGTCCACCATAAGCGTGGAAGGGTATACTCAGATGTGAGTCCCTTGCTCATTGCACCATCAGGATTCAAGCAAGCCGGGCCGAAGACGGCTGTAATGCCAGAAACCGGTCCCCGGAAGCTTGTTTCCTTCCCAGTGAAAGAATTGGCTTTGTAGTTTGGTTTGCCCTGTTCCCATCATTCGAAGTTCTGCTCCACATAAGACCAAGCAGGCACCCTCAAGCGTTCCAGCGGTTCACTTTGTCGTCTTCCCGAGTGGATCCAGACTTCAGAGCCCGACAAGACCCGGACTTCCAGACCTCTCCGACCTCTACCTACATCTGCAGCACAGCTGAGATCCGTGGGTGCGACGAGACACGTGGGACCGGCCATCTTGAAGAAACTGCACTTCGCTTCTAGCACGACTTCTGAGGTATCCTCGACGAAGTGCTTAGGGGATGGAGAAGCCCCAGCCCCGAGCAGCTCCTGCACAGAAGATCAGCCCTCCAGCATCCACGAGATCTGCGTGGGGCCCTTTTGCTTGATTGCTGCTCGACGCGATCTCTGGTCACTTGCCGGCTAGCTAGAGGCCTCCTAGACGACGAACCTTGAAAACTTCACTGCTGGTCTGGTTACTCCAGACTGGCCCATGCTTCCCTGCAAAGGAGAAGCACCCCGTACCCTCCTGGTCCGCACCAGACGCCGATTCCACTCACCGCGTGGGTTGCCTTTGCCAAGGCCTATTGACGCCGAATCCGGATCCAACACCGCCGACAGCGAGAGCCTGCGTGGGACAGCTCGTGCCTCCATCCTGGTCGTCAAAGACACCTCCTGGTCCACGTGGCTGCAGAGTCAAGCGTCCACTCTTCACCTGATCGTGGGGACAGCATCTGGTTCCTTCCTGGTTCCACTCCAGTCACTGGCTAGTGACTTTGAACATTGTCCCCTCTGCTTTCAGGTCTTCAGCTTCCTTGATCCACCCTTGGATCACACCGTACATCTTCCTCCTGGTCGGCTACAGCATATTTTCTTTCAGGCTCCATAGACTTCAACGCAGAAACCCGACACGACTTCGCACCTATGTACATGCAGCTCCTCAAGCGTATGGAGGACGACCTTTGCTTTGGCAGTCTCTTCTGCTCAACCCTCTCTGTAGGGTCGCCATATTCAAAATGATGATCCTGCCTCGTCTCCGATATGTACTTCATAATTTCCTACTTCACCTCTCCCACAGTTGGTTCCATGGGCTGGACGAGGCGATCACGACGTTCCTCGGGGGGTGGGGGGGGCTTGAGATTGCGGTTGGCCATCGTGCACTGTCAACGCCCCTCTTATGACAGAGGAACGGGAATGGTGAACCCCTTTCTATATTACCTGCCCACATGCCTCTTGGTGATCCATGACTGGTTTAACGGCAGATGGTCAGACCCAGCCTACCAGTTGGAGCTGGAGAGCCTCTGATTCTCCCAGGTTGTATGTGGCTCAAATTACTTTCACTCTACCAGCAGTCAACCTGAACGGCCCTCCTTGCTTGGCGGTCTGTAATGCTCCACACGCAATGCGATGCCAAGCTTACACTAAAGACGCCCCTATGGCACGGTGTGTGATTGCATGAGGTGAAGACGTTAGCAGGCTTTGAAAAATGGTACCTGATAGGTATCACTCAGCTGGTAGATGTGTGGAAAGACTATCACCTGGCCCCCTTCCATGAACTTCAGCAAACATATTCCTTATATGCTACTCCATTCTATAAATACCTCTAAATGCGACATGCCCTCGCCCTCCACATCCCTGATTACACAGTAATCCCAGAGTTTAGTCCAATTCGTCCAATTGAGGCTAAGCTCCTTATGGGAGATCTGGGGGATGTATGTATATGTATGTATGTATAAATCGTTTTATAACGCACTCTGTTACTTGGGAGTATCCTGGCGCGATGGGAAAGAGCAGAGGAGAAACAAACAAGAGTCAGCTTATGTCACACTCCTAAAAAAGATGGGTATTCAAATTTCTCTTGAACTGGGCTACACACTGTGAAGAGCACAAGTGAAGGGGAAGGGCATTCCAGGCTCGGGCTGCCACTACTGCAATGGACTTGCCTCCTAGTCTGGTTCGCTTAAAGCGAGGGAGGGTCATTTTAAATAAAGAGGCAGATCTAAGAGTTCTTGTGGGAGCATAGAGAGTAAATCTCTTCTTCAGGTAGGCAGGTCCTTGATCATGGGTGGCTCTAAAGGAAAGTACTAAGGATTTGAAAAGGATACGCTGTGGCACAGGCAGCCAGTGAAGGTTAGACATATGGAGGGAGGGAGGAATATCCCAGATCTACTGTTCCTTGATAAACACCCCATCCACTCTTGGCCTCCTCATGGCCCGCTGGGAGCAATGGGTTGGCCGCTTGGAGGAGGAAGACTGGAGAGATGCATTGATGGCCCCCAGGGTGCTAACCATTTCGGCTGGACTTCGCCTCATTAAAATGTATTATCCTCACTGTGCGGATCTTACTCCTGTGAGGCTGTACAAAGCATGACTCCTCTCATCCCCAAGATGCCCCCGACAAGCAGCTTCCTCAGCTGATTTTTACCACATAGTTTGGTCCACATCATCCTCTTCACTTATTGTGCATCTATTATATAGACAAGATGAGTTCTATCCTAGGCTGGGCAGTTCCCCTTAGCCCTCTCACTCTTCTTCTGGGGGTGATGGACGGGTTGGATGGCTCCCGTGCCGACAAGCTGGTCCTGGGAACAGCCGTAATGGTGGCTAAAAGAGACACCGCAGTGTCATGGAAAGAGTCGGCAGCCCCTTCTGGTGCAAAATGGCGTAGAGGAATGGACTGTTGTGCGGTTCAAGGAGGAACTGTGTATGAAGCAAGAGGCTGTTCATCCAAACACGGTTGCATTTGGGACACATGGTTGGGCTTCCTGGACTGATCTGCTGTAGACAAGGGTCGGGAGGGTTGGGAGCTGTTTTTTAGTTTTAGCTTTAATCTGCTACTGGATCAGATGGGGGAAATTTAAGTGAATGCATCGAAATGTCTTATGTATTACAGTGTCGCTCTGTTCTGTTTAGTTTGTGCCTAAAATCAATAAAACAGTGAATAAAAAAAAGGCAGTTCATACTTTCCCTTAAACAGTTGTAAAATGGAGCTTAGAGAACATACATGTTCTGTAGGAGTGACCTGATCAAATGAATGATACAATTTTTGAATCGGAATGCTCTGTAGGCCCTCAAAATCGAATTGGACAGCCAGTAGATTGCAATGTTCAGAAACAGGCTGGGTGAGCGTATACCTTATATACAAGGATATAAGTGATAGAAAGCCATCCCTTACTCTGCTTGCAGGTTAGGGTTTTTCTGGTAAAAAAACAAAAAAGAAGCATACCCGTCTAACTAGTAAAAATTAGCTGTGTCCCATGGCTCTTGTAGATCCAGAATCTTGTTTTTTCTAATTAGTTTGGTCCAGACCTAATTCTCTCATTTAATAGCCAGCGCAGCAATGCTCCAGCTACAAATGTTTATGGGTGCTTATTGGTTATCCTATACCTCACCCGCAGAAATCTCGCTATCGCTGTGGGCCTAACCTTGCTCTGCGGGTGCCCCCCGGATGCTGGAATAAGTCAGTCATTACAGTCCAATTCCCCCAAAAGTTGAAATCTATTCCTCAACTCCACTGGAGAAATAAGGCACCAATTAAGAGGAGTTATCCTACACTTATTATGGTGAGATAAGCATCTGTGTTCCCATGTCTCTAGAACAAAAATAGAAGGGTAAACAAATCCTAGTGGAAGCACCTGAATGCCTGGGTATTGAGCCCCTTTAGGGAGATTTAGCTTAAGCGGTTGCCTCACTGCTTCGGATCACCTAAAGTTTATCACAACACAATCCTCCTCCAATTACTTTTTACCAGGACCGAGCCAGCCCACTCGTCTGGCCATGATTATATCATCACAGTCATGAGCACTTGCTCAGCTCTTTGAATAGCACCAATGTTTGGCTTTGCAAATTAGGTCATGGGTTGTTGATTCCACCACTCGCAGAGTCAGGGGAGGGATTTTGATTCAGAAGGAGGGTGGAGACTATAAGCAGGGGCACATGGTTTCAAATGATCTTGCTTAGTGGGCATCCCAGATCCTTGTTTGCAGAGTTCAGTGGGGAATAGAATGTGACTGAGCGGGAGTGGTATGTCTTTCTCTGTCTTTGCCGTGATTGGGGCCTGAAGGGATCTGGTCTTTGTGGATAGGCCGTACTTGTTGATGTCTGTGATAAAACATGTGTTTCTTCAAGATTAACCTGTACACAATAAATGTTCTTAGAGAGCCTTTCCCCAGAATCAGACAAGTTTGGGGTATCCAAGGCAATGATATTGGGATTTATATCAAGACACCATGTGTGAATCAATTTGGTCCAAGCAAGCTCGGATAGGGCTATGTTGGTGTCTATGATTTATGCAAGCCGCTTAGACATTTCTTCTGTATCAAAATTCCTAAATAAGGGGGTTAGCCCCTCTGCAGGGTCTGAGGATAGAGAGTCCCCAAAGTGCATCTCTTCTGCTCTCCAGTCACAGGACTTGCAAGGTGCTTTTCTAGACGTTACGGCCAACTAGGTGCGAACAATCGCTGCAGCATGGCCCTGCCTGAGTCAGAGACACCAAAGTGCGTCTCTGCTGCTCCTGTGTCACGGTGCTTGGATGGTGCTTTGCAGGAGCTTAGGCCTCATCAGGTGTGAGCAATTGCCATAGCAGGGCTCTGCCTCCTGCCCTGATGCTGCCTGGGACAGGGAGTCCCCAGCATCTATATCTGCTGCTCCAAGAAAAAGCAGATAAAGGTCACACCATCCCATGGTTGTAGTACATTAAAGTTTCATTTGAAAAACCAGGGTGTGAATCCCTATATGGGATGCCTGATAATATTAACAAAAAGACCTGCATGGAATCAAAAAGCAACTTATGATAAGAGCTAAAGATGGCAGAGAGGATAGAGAACTTAAAAAAAACCTTGGTCAGGGCACAAACAATTAAAATCTATGGAACCTTAACAGAATGTAGCGGCATTACCCCACCAGGGCTTCCTTTTAAAACGTTTTAGGTTGAACCTTTTTAACTGGATTTTCCACACAAGGTACAATGCATTTTATCCTTTTTTGTGACCCCTATAATATTTTGAGACGGCAATACATTTAACCCTTACTCAAAGGGAAGAGGTTTTGGCAGGTAAAGCCTGTCCTGATCTATCTTTAAAATGCTGCAGTTCCCACAAGTCTGTTTTAATGTGGGTAGTTTCTCGTTGGGGGCCCCCTTAGAAGCATGAAAAAACGCTTTTGAAGGCCTTTCTTTCTAACTTTTTATTGTATCTTGATCACTGAGTTTGTGTTCTCATAGTAGACATGTGTTAAAGTATAGTGTTTTTACCCTCGCCATGTATATAAGGATTAGTTACTTACCTGTAATCCTAGAACTCTTCCAGGGGTTTCCTCATCAAAGTCATAAGCATTAGAATATTCCCGCCCATGCGCGGGACCCCGGAAACACTACATTATATGTGCCCCACATATATATATATATATATATATATATATATATATATATATATATATATATATATATATATATATATATATATATATATATATATATATATATATATATATATATATATACACACACATATATATATATACATACACACACACACATATATATATATATATATATACACACACACATATATATATATATATATACACACATATATATATAAAAAATATGCAATAGCAGCCAAATAACATTAGAGCTGAAATATGCTGTGAAGAAATTCTTCCATACATGAATAATATGCATTAGAAACATGAGAAACACCACCACAGATGGTTTAGAAACTGTTTTAATGCTTAGAAAGCAGTAGAAATTCTTCTAACTCACTGAAAGCATAGAAAGCTCACAGGCTGCATTGCAAACACACAGTCTAAAAAAAATGAAAAGCTAACCCGTAGCTGTATGTAATACAAAAAACTGACACCGTGCCTTTAAGGCACTCATGACCCCAATAATACCATCATGCCTCAGGGGTGACCGTTAGGTCAGTTGTTCTTTTCCGAGACTGAAAAAACCAAGTAACAGATAGGTTAACAATATCTCCTTATTACAGAATGTCCTTTGCCCGGGGAGGCGGGAGGGTTGCTTATGACTTTGATGAGGATACCCCTGGAAGAGAACTAGGATTACAGGGAGTAACTAATCCTTCTCTTCCAGGGGATCCTCATCAATAGTCATAAGCACATGAATAGAATAGCGAGCCTCTCCTCATCCCTGCGGGCAAAGGAATAACAAGACAGTAATCTCATCAACAAGCCTGAGCAGGCCATATGTTACCCAAACAGATTTCTCAAGGAGGCTTGCCCTACTTGAGTATCGGCCCTGGAATCAGATTCTAGACAGTAATGCCTCGTAAAGATATGACTAATATGCTACTTACCAGTATGCATCGGTTCTTGGCATGTAGGGCTGCTGGCATTCATATTATTTTGTCCACCACAAGCGTGGAAGGGTATACTCAGATGTGAGTCCCTTGCTCATTGCACCATCAGGATTCAAGCAAGCCGGGCCGAAGACGGCTGTAATGCCAGAAACCGGTCCCCGGAAGCTTGTTTCCTTCCCAGTGAAAGAATTGGCTTTGTAGTTTGGTTTGCCCTGTTCCCATCATGCACTGGGACAGGAACAGACTAATTTGCATACAGCCAGGTTCTGAGCTGGGATGGTGCAGTGAGCTAAAAAACGGTGTTGGATCTAGCCCTGATCTCTTGACTGGGTGAGAGTATTCTGCTTAATTCAGAAACTCTGTCCATCACCACCCCTTGTTGTTTAATTATTTTGTCCACCATAAGCGTGGCAGGGTATACTCAGATGTGAGTCCCTTGCTCATTGCACCATCAGGATTCAAGCAAGCCGGGCCGAAGACGGCTGTAATGCCAGAAACCGGTCCCCGGAAGCTTGTTTCCTTCCCAGTGAAAGAATTGGCTTTGGAGTTTGGTTTGCCCTGTTCCCATCATGCACTGGGACAGAAACAGACTAATTTGCATACAGCCAGGTTCTGAGCTGGGATGGTGCAGTGAGCTAAAAAACGGTGTTGGATCTAGCCCTGATCTCTTGACTGGGTGAGAGTATTCTGCTTAATTCAGAAACTCTGTCCATCACCACCCCTTGTTGTTTAATTATTTTGTCCACCATAAGCGTGGAAGGGTATACTCAGATGTGAGTCCCTTGCTCATTGCACCATCAGGATTCAAGCAAGCCGGGCCGAAGACGGCTGTAATGCCAGAAACCGGTCCCCGGAAGCTTGTTTCCTTCCCAGTGAAAGAATTGGCTTTGTAGTTTGGTTTGCCCTGTTCCCATCATTCGAAGTTCTGCTCCACATAAGACCAAGCAGGCACCCTCAAGCGTTCCAGCGGTTCACTTTGTCGTCTTCCCGAGTGGATCCAGACTTCAGAGCCCGACAAGACCCGGACTTCCAGACCTCTCCGACCTCTACCTACATCTGCAGCACAGCTGAGATCCGTGGGTGCGACGAGACACGTGGGACCGGCCATCTTGAAGAAACTGCACTTCGCTTCTAGCACGACTTCTGAGGTATCCTCGACGAAGTGCTTAGGGGATGGAGAAGCCCCAGCCCCGAGCAGCTCCTGCACAGAAGATCAGCCCTCCAGCATCCACGAGATCTGCGTGGGGCCCTTTTGCTTGATTGCTGCTCGACGCGATCTCTGGTCACTTGCCGGCTAGCTAGAGGCCTCCTAGACGACGAACCTTGAAAACTTCACTGCTGGTCTGGTTACTCCAGACTGGCCCATGCTTCCCTGCAAAGGAGAAGCACCCCGTACCCTCCTGGTCCGCACCAGACGCCGATTCCACTCACCGCGTGGGTTGCCTTTGCCAAGGCCTATTGACGCCGAATCCGGATCCAACACCGCCGACAGCGAGAGCCTGCGTGGGACAGCTCGTGCCTCCATCCTGGTCGTCAAAGACACCTCCTGGTCCACGTGGCTGCAGAGTCAAGCGTCCACTCTTCACCTGATCGTGGGGACAGCATCTGGTTCCTTCCTGGTTCCACTCCAGTCACTGGCTAGTGACTTTGAACATTGTCCCCTCTGCTTTCAGGTCTTCAGCTTCCTTGATCCACCCTTGGATCACACCGTACATCTTCCTCCTGGTCGGCTACAGCATATTTTCTTTCAGGCTCCATAGACTTCAACGCAGAAACCCGACACGACTTCGCACCTATGTACATGCAGCTCCTCAAGCGTATGGAGGACGACCTTTGCTTTGGCAGTCTCTTCTGCTCAACCCTCTCTGTAGGGTCGCCATATTCAAAATGATGATCCTGCCTCGTCTCCGATATGTACTTCATAATTTCCTACTTCACCTCTCCCACAGTTGGTTCCATGGGCTGGACGAGGCGATCACGACGTTCCTCGGGGGGTGGGGGGGGCTTGAGATTGCGGTTGGCCATCGTGCACTGTCAACGCCCCTCTTATCAGCAAATCAAAAAGGAGAGAGAGGACTAGGTAAGCCAGTCCGGGTCCCCTGGTTATATGTAGAGATATCAATATAGGACTAGCTATGTTGTGTTAGAGGAGACTCAGAAGGTATATCTGTAGGCAAACCCTTAGGTTTGGACATGAAGCCCTCACACACCAACCTAGTTGGTGTCATGCTTCATCATCGGGCCCACCACAGTGACACCGAATGTGTCCCGGGTGTGCTGCGACTCCAGATTACTGAGGAGCAGGTATTCTTACTGAGTGTGCAGTGCTGGTGAGAATGGAGGTGAAAGGTTTAAAAGCTATCCAGGAGGTCCCAGTTCCCGAGGGTAAAGGTAAATTTAATACCTGGGCCCCTGTTAGCAAGATAAAAAGGCTGTGGACGTTGTGGAGTATATTAGGGGCTCCTACGTCCTTGTGGTCTACATGTTTCAGCCAGGCCTTTTGATTAAAACTGGCTTTCCTCAGGACCAAATGAGTATGTGTGAGTGAAAATAAACTATATTAAGTGAAAGTGTATGGTAAAAAAGTGTTGCACTCGCTAAGGTGCCGTACGTGTAAGAGGGGGATTCCCTCTACTTTACTGTACATAAAACACAAAACAGTACAGACATACAAAGAGAGTCATTGAGAATGGTATTAACCAAAACACAACAATTGCCGGCTTCTGGTGTGCGTGAGCGACCTAGAGCGGCAAAGAACTTAGCCATGAGTGTGCCATGGCTATAGTGAACTATGGCGGTAAATTATTAAACGCAGTGGCAGTGGTGGGCTACACAGCGAAACAGGCATAGCGTGAGGTACAGGTAAGTGTAGTACATAATTCCTCACACTTGCTACTTGCTGTTAAAGCCTCATGGGTCACTTGGCAGGGAGGGAAAGGAGACCCTAAACATTTGTAGAGGATTACAGTTAGGATATCACCTGTGGAGAGAAATTGTTGCTTACCCAGAGCGTTGTGCAGAGATCAAGCTTACTCACGGTATTTCCGATCAGCGGTTCCTGCGACCTATCGTCCTGCTCCAGTGTCCCGAGTGAGCTTTGCCAGAGTCAGGTAAGGGCTTAAATAGCCGGTTTGATTGTTATCACCTGGAGAGGGGAGAGGGCGCGGTCGCGTTTTCTGTTTAGGGCGCAGGCGCTGGGAGCTAGCGGTTTTCACCTAGCGCATGCGCAATGTGAGGTTTCCAGCGCATGCGCGGTAGAGGTGAATGCGAGCGCTATGCAGTCGCGCATGCGCCATGGTACTGGGTTGGCAATGGTAGTGGCAAGTGCGCGCGGGTCCGTGCGCAACTGAAGGAAAAAGAAAGGAATAAAGTAAAAGGCCCAAGTGGGTCCCTTATTATTTAAAAAGCAACAACAGGGATTACAAGGTATATATAGGTCAAGGAGGCAATTACAGAATAGGGACAGACCACGAGTCTGAGCGCAGACAGGGATACTGACCAATATCTTACATATGTGTTTTTTATCTCGCCAGAGCATTCCACGAGATGGAATCATTGAGCCCCTCTATATGGGTAGAAAGGCGATAAATCCAGCGTTGCTCTTTGGTGAGCAGGGTCTTCTCATCACAACTTGAAAGTGCGAATTGTTCGATCACCGTCCAGGTGAAATCATTCGGGGTGTGATTTTGCACGATGAAATGCTGGGTCAGTTTGCTGATGTTTTTACCACAGCGCATGGTGCTTCTGTGTTCAGTCATCCTAGTTCTGACCTTCCTAGTCGTCATGCCTACGTATCTCAAGCCACAGCGACAGGTGATTAGGTATACTAGGTTAGATGAATTACAGTTTGTGAATTGTCGTTGTGTCCAGGTTTTCCCAACTTCCAACGACAATGTCTTTGAAGGGGTAGTCAGGTGGCAGACGCTACAGTTGTAACACGGTTGGTGGCCTATTAGTTCTGGTAGGCCCCAGGTGTTTAAAATTGTCTGGCTGGTTTGGTGTGTTTTTCTGGGTCTCGTAGTGACCAGCTGATCCTTCAAATTTTGTGCCCTTTTGTATGCGAAGCGTGGGAGGTCCCAGTTCCTCGTGCCTGAATTGATGATTTTCCAATTTTTGCGAATTATACTGGAGACCTGATTGGAGGCGGTGTTATAGGTGGTCACACACGTCATGGTTGGTGTTTCTGGTGGTCTGACCACGGCCTCCAGAAGGGCCTCCCTATTCTGATTGCGTGCTCGTTTACAGGATTTTGTGATGATTCTGGACGGGTAGCCACGATCTTCCAACTTGTGGACCAAGGCTTTGGACTGGTGTTTGAAGTCATGGAGGTTGCTGCAGTTCCGGCGAATACGGAGGAACTGGCCAAATGGCAGATTCTCCCTCAAAGGTCTGGGGTGGAAACTGTCAAAACGCAACAACGAGTTCCTGGAAGTTGGTTTGTAATGAGTCGTTGTGGTCAGACCCCCCTGATCAGCTTTTATGTTGAGGTCCAGGAACGCCAGTTCAGTAGAACTGCTGGTGCAGGTGAACTTCAGAAAGGGATCAAGGCTATTGATCCAGGTGAGAAAATCTCTCAATGTCTCCTCATTGCCTTCCCAGATAATGAGGATATCGTCAATGTATCGACGCCAGATTGTTATATTTGCTGAGTAGGGGTTCGTGGGGGCTTCGATGTTTGTCTGCTCAAAGTGGTGGACGTATAGCCCCGCCACGCTCGGCGCAAAGACACTGCCCATCGAGGTACCATTCGTTTGTAAGAAGAATGTGTCCTCGTATTGGAAATAATTCTCTTTTAATGCCAACGTGGCGCAATCCAAGATGAAATGACGGGGTGTGCGATGTTGCCAGTCAATCTCCATCAAGACATCATGGAGTACCTTCAGTGTGGCATCCTGAGGGAGGCTCGTATATAAACTCTCCACGTCTAATCCCACCAGGAGGTGCTTGTCACTATCGAAACTGACATCCTTAATGATGTTAAGGAGGTGCTTCGTGTCTTTGACGTAGGATGGAGTTTTTTGAACCAATGGGTTGAGGTAGTGATCACAGAACCGCGATAGCGGTTCTAGGAGGGACTTTATCCCAGACACTATGGGTCTGCCCGGTGGTGGGGTGACCCCTTTGTGCACCTTGGGCATGATGTAAAAGTAAGGTACTTTTGCATCACGTGTGTTAAGATATTCAGCTTCTTGTTTTGAGATGTATTCCGCGTCAGAAGCCTCCTGTACTAGTTCTGTGATCTTTTTCTGTAGATCTTTGGATGGGTCTCTCAGTAATTTCCTATAGTTACGAGTGTCACTTAATAGCCTGCGGCATTCGGTGTCGTAGTCGATCTTGTTCATGATGACTATCCCTCCACCTTTATCTGCTGGTTTGATGATGCGGGTAGGGTCATTTTGGAGTTTTTTGATGATTTCCCTATCCTGAAATGACAGATTGTTGAAATGGTTTTGGGGTTGTAATTTCTCAACTTCTGAGTATACTGCCAATTCGAAAGTACTGATCTCTACTGGCACGGTAGCCGGTGGTGGAGTGAAGTTGGATTTAAGTTTCAGCCCTGTTTCATTGGTGTTTTCTGAGTCAAGGGGTTTCTCCTTGTTTTCGAAAAACGCTTTTAGCTTGAGTTTTCTGAAAAACTCGGCCAGCTCGACATGGAGTTTGAAAGTATCTAGTCTGATGGTCGGGACAAATGACAGTCCTTTATTCAGGACATTGGTTTCTTCATTGGTGAGGGGTACGTCGGCGAGGTTGAATACCAGGGTGCCGGTATTGGTTGGTTCAGCTACTTGCTGGGGCCCGCTTGTTCTTTGGCTTTGTTCCTGGTGTTGGCACTGACCGGGTCCTCTTCTGTGGACCACTGTGCTGGTTGAGGCGCCCACTGTACTTGCTGTGGTGGATTCCTTCTCTTGCCGCGGGGTCTGTGGCCTTGGCCTAAAAAAGGATACCGCTGATTTGGGTTGTTCTGGTAGTATGGTACCTGGCCAGGCGGAAATAAAGGTGGATATCCATAATATGGAGGCATTGGGCCGAATGGCGGAGGCCCGAAGTTTTGGAATTGCGGGGGGCCTTGCCATAGTTGTGCTTGTTGTTTTCCTCCACGGCCTCTCCCTCTGGCTTTGTAGGATCCATTACTGGAGCCGCTAGAGATTGAACTAGTATCACCTGAGCTGTCCGTGTTCTGGCCTCTTGTGGGTGCAGTATACGTGTCGTCAGCATAGGGATAGGTTTTTAGATAGCTAAAGTTTTTTAGATCCTTTTCGAATTTCTTTATCTTGGTTTGGGTTAGGTATTCTTTATAATCGTTCATCTCCCGATTTTGATCTTCCAATTTCTTCTTGTATCCTGTCAGAGTGGTTTTGAAATGGGTCTCAGTCGCCTGGATCTCTATCATCACTGCGTCTGAAAGGCGTTTGGCAGTTTTTATTATCAAGATGAGCCAGTCCCTGGTGCAATGCCAGGCTATCTGAGCCCAGTCTTTCCTGAAGGTGACATCGTCAAGGAATATTCTAGGAGCGTTAGTGACCAGTAAGCCTTTAGGCGCTGTGTTGGTCCTCAGGTATTGTGCGAGGATAACGCCATGTAAAATAGTGCGTATCCTGTTACGCTTTTTCTCAGTGAGAGTGTCCCAATCTGTAGTTTGCGCTACTGTTGTTGCTGTGTTAAAATCTGCCAAGAGTGTGGGGTCATCGAGGATCTCAGTGACGTCATCCTCGGTGAATGTTAGGCCTGTGTTTTGTGCCATCTTGCATCAGTTAGGTATCTCTCGCAGCTGCGCGCTGCCAATTATCAGCAAATCAAAAAGGAGAGAGAGGACTAGGTAAGCCAGTCCGGGTCCCCTGGTTATATGTAGAGATATCAATATAGGACTAGCTATGTTGTGTTAGAGGAGACTCAGAAGGTATATCTGTAGGCAAACCCTTAGGTTTGGACATGAAGCCCTCACACACCAACCTAGTTGGTGTCATGCTTCATCATCGGGCCCACCACAGTGACACCGAATGTGTCCCGGGTGTGCTGCGACTCCAGATTACTGAGGAGCAGGTATTCTTACTGAGTGTGCAGTGCTGGTGAGAATGGAGGTGAAAGGTTTAAAAGCTATCCAGGAGGTCCCAGTTCCCGAGGGTAAAGGTAAATTTAATACCTGGGCCCCTGTTAGCAAGATAAAAAGGCTGTGGACGTTGTGGAGTATATTAGGGGCTCCTACGTCCTTGTGGTCTACATGTTTCAGCCAGGCCTTTTGATTAAAACTGGCTTTCCTCAGGACCAAATGAGTATGTGTGAGTGAAAATAAACTATATTAAGTGAAAGTGTATGGTAAAAAAGTGTTGCACTCGCTAAGGTGCCGTACGTGTAAGAGGGGGATTCCCTCTACTTTACTGTACATAAAACACAAAACAGTACAGACATACAAAGAGAGTCATTGAGAATGGTATTAACCAAAACACAACAATTGCCGGCTTCTGGTGTGCGTGAGCGACCTAGAGCGGCAAAGAACTTAGCCATGAGTGTGCCATGGCTATAGTGAACTATGGCGGTAAATTATTAAACGCAGTGGCAGTGGTGGGCTACACAGCGAAACAGGCATAGCGTGAGGTACAGGTAAGTGTAGTACATAATTCCTCACACTTGCTACTTGCTGTTAAAGCCTCATGGGTCACTTGGCAGGGAGGGAAAGGAGACCCTAAACATTTGTAGAGGATTACAGTTAGGATATCACCTGTGGAGAGAAATTGTTGCTTACCCAGAGCGTTGTGCAGAGATCAAGCTTACTCACGGTATTTCCGATCAGCGGTTCCTGCGACCTATCGTCCTGCTCCAGTGTCCCGAGTGAGCTTTGCCAGAGTCAGGTAAGGGCTTAAATAGCCGGTTTGATTGTTATCACCTGGAGAGGGGAGAGGGCGCGGTCGCGTTTTCTGTTTAGGGCGCAGGCGCTGGGAGCTAGCGGTTTTCACCTAGCGCATGCGCAATGTGAGGTTTCCAGCGCATGCGCGGTAGAGGTGAATGCGAGCGCTATGCAGTCGCGCATGCGCCATGGTACTGGGTTGGCAATGGTAGTGGCAAGTGCGCGCGGGTCCGTGCGCAACTGAAGGAAAAAGAAAGGAATAAAGTAAAAGGCCCAAGTGGGTCCCTTATTATTTAAAAAGCAACAACAGGGATTACAAGGTATATATAGGTCAAGGAGGCAATTACAGAATAGGGACAGACCACGAGTCTGAGCGCAGACAGGGATACTGACCAATATCTTACATATGTGTTTTTTATCTCGCCAGAGCATTCCACGAGATGGAATCATTGAGCCCCTCTATATGGGTAGAAAGGCGATAAATCCAGCGTTGCTCTTTGGTGAGCAGGGTCTTCTCATCACAACTTGAAAGTGCGAATTGTTCGATCACCGTCCAGGTGAAATCATTCGGGGTGTGATTTTGCACGATGAAATGCTGGGTCAGTTTGCTGATGTTTTTACCACAGCGCATGGTGCTTCTGTGTTCAGTCATCCTAGTTCTGACCTTCCTAGTCGTCATGCCTACGTATCTCAAGCCACAGCGACAGGTGATTAGGTATACTAGGTTAGATGAATTACAGTTTGTGAATTGTCGTTGTGTCCAGGTTTTCCCAACTTCCAACGACAATGTCTTTGAAGGGGTAGTCAGGTGGCAGACGCTACAGTTGTAACACGGTTGGTGGCCTATTAGTTCTGGTAGGCCCCAGGTGTTTAAAATTGTCTGGCTGGTTTGGTGTGTTTTTCTGGGTCTCGTAGTGACCAGCTGATCCTTCAAATTTTGTGCCCTTTTGTATGCGAAGCGTGGGAGGTCCCAGTTCCTCGTGCCTGAATTGATGATTTTCCAATTTTTGCGAATTATACTGGAGACCTGATTGGAGGCGGTGTTATAGGTGGTCACACACGTCATGGTTGGTGTTTCTGGTGGTCTGACCACGGCCTCCAGAAGGGCCTCCCTATTCTGATTGCGTGCTCGTTTACAGGATTTTGTGATGATTCTGGACGGGTAGCCACGATCTTCCAACTTGTGGACCAAGGCTTTGGACTGGTGTTTGAAGTCATGGAGGTTGCTGCAGTTCCGGCGAATACGGAGGAACTGGCCAAATGGCAGATTCTCCCTCAAAGGTCTGGGGTGGAAACTGTCAAAACGCAACAACGAGTTCCTGGAAGTTGGTTTGTAATGAGTCGTTGTGGTCAGACCCCCCTGATCAGCTTTTATGTTGAGGTCCAGGAACGCCAGTTCAGTAGAACTGCTGGTGCAGGTGAACTTCAGAAAGGGATCAAGGCTATTGATCCAGGTGAGAAAATCTCTCAATGTCTCCTCATTGCCTTCCCAGATAATGAGGATATCGTCAATGTATCGACGCCAGATTGTTATATTTGCTGAGTAGGGGTTCGTGGGGGCTTCGATGTTTGTCTGCTCAAAGTGGTGGACGTATAGCCCCGCCACGCTCGGCGCAAAGACACTGCCCATCGAGGTACCATTCGTTTGTAAGAAGAATGTGTCCTCGTATTGGAAATAATTCTCTTTTAATGCCAACGTGGCGCAATCCAAGATGAAATGACGGGGTGTGCGATGTTGCCAGTCAATCTCCATCAAGACATCATGGAGTACCTTCAGTGTGGCATCCTGAGGGAGGCTCGTATATAAACTCTCCACGTCTAATCCCACCAGGAGGTGCTTGTCACTATCGAAACTGACATCCTTAATGATGTTAAGGAGGTGCTTCGTGTCTTTGACGTAGGATGGAGTTTTTTGAACCAATGGGTTGAGGTAGTGATCACAGAACCGCGATAGCGGTTCTAGGAGGGACTTTATCCCAGACACTATGGGTCTGCCCGGTGGTGGGGTGACCCCTTTGTGCACCTTGGGCATGATGTAAAAGTAAGGTACTTTTGCATCACGTGTGTTAAGATATTCAGCTTCTTGTTTTGAGATGTATTCCGCGTCAGAAGCCTCCTGTACTAGTTCTGTGATCTTTTTCTGTAGATCTTTGGATGGGTCTCTCAGTAATTTCCTATAGTTACGAGTGTCACTTAATAGCCTGCGGCATTCGGTGTCGTAGTCGATCTTGTTCATGATGACTATCCCTCCACCTTTATCTGCTGGTTTGATGATGCGGGTAGGGTCATTTTGGAGTTTTTTGATGATTTCCCTATCCTGAAATGACAGATTGTTGAAATGGTTTTGGGGTTGTAATTTCTCAACTTCTGAGTATACTGCCAATTCGAAAGTACTGATCTCTACTGGCACGGTAGCCGGTGGTGGAGTGAAGTTGGATTTAAGTTTCAGCCCTGTTTCATTGGTGTTTTCTGAGTCAAGGGGTTTCTCCTTGTTTTCGAAAAACGCTTTTAGCTTGAGTTTTCTGAAAAACTCGGCCAGCTCGACATGGAGTTTGAAAGTATCTAGTCTGATGGTCGGGACAAATGACAGTCCTTTATTCAGGACATTGGTTTCTTCATTGGTGAGGGGTACGTCGGCGAGGTTGAATACCAGGGTGCCGGTATTGGTTGGTTCAGCTACTTGCTGGGGCCCGCTTGTTCTTTGGCTTTGTTCCTGGTGTTGGCACTGACCGGGTCCTCTTCTGTGGACCACTGTGCTGGTTGAGGCGCCCACTGTACTTGCTGTGGTGGATTCCTTCTCTTGCCGCGGGGTCTGTGGCCTTGGCCTAAAAAAGGATACCGCTGATTTGGGTTGTTCTGGTAGTATGGTACCTGGCCAGGCGGAAATAAAGGTGGATATCCATAATATGGAGGCATTGGGCCGAATGGCGGAGGCCCGAAGTTTTGGAATTGCGGGGGGCCTTGCCATAGTTGTGCTTGTTGTTTTCCTCCACGGCCTCTCCCTCTGGCTTTGTAGGATCCATTACTGGAGCCGCTAGAGATTGAACTAGTATCACCTGAGCTGTCCGTGTTCTGGCCTCTTGTGGGTGCAGTATACGTGTCGTCAGCATAGGGATAGGTTTTTAGATAGCTAAAGTTTTTTAGATCCTTTTCGAATTTCTTTATCTTGGTTTGGGTTAGGTATTCTTTATAATCGTTCATCTCCCGATTTTGATCTTCCAATTTCTTCTTGTATCCTGTCAGAGTGGTTTTGAAATGGGTCTCAGTCGCCTGGATCTCTATCATCACTGCGTCTGAAAGGCGTTTGGCAGTTTTTATTATCAAGATGAGCCAGTCCCTGGTGCAATGCCAGGCTATCTGAGCCCAGTCTTTCCTGAAGGTGACATCGTCAAGGAATATTCTAGGAGCGTTAGTGACCAGTAAGCCTTTAGGCGCTGTGTTGGTCCTCAGGTATTGTGCGAGGATAACGCCATGTAAAATAGTGCGTATCCTGTTACGCTTTTTCTCAGTGAGAGTGTCCCAATCTGTAGTTTGCGCTACTGTTGTTGCTGTGTTAAAATCTGCCAAGAGTGTGGGGTCATCGAGGATCTCAGTGACGTCATCCTCGGTGAATGTTAGGCCTGTGTTTTGTGCCATCTTGCATCAGTTAGGTATCTCTCGCAGCTGCGCGCTGCCAATTATCAGCAAATCAAAAAGGAGAGAGAGGACTAGGTAAGCCAGTCCGGGTCCCCTGGTTATATGTAGAGATATCAATATAGGACTAGCTATGTTGTGTTAGAGGAGACTCAGAAGGTATATCTGTAGGCAAACCCTTAGGTTTGGACATGAAGCCCTCACACACCAACCTAGTTGGTGTCATGCTTCATCATCGGGCCCACCACAGTGACACCGAATGTGTCCCGGGTGTGCTGCGACTCCAGATTACTGAGGAGCAGGTATTCTTACTGAGTGTGCAGTGCTGGTGAGAATGGAGGTGAAAGGTTTAAAAGCTATCCAGGAGGTCCCAGTTCCCGAGGGTAAAGGTAAATTTAATACCTGGGCCCCTGTTAGCAAGATAAAAAGGCTGTGGACGTTGTGGAGTATATTAGGGGCTCCTACGTCCTTGTGGTCTACATGTTTCAGCCAGGCCTTTTGATTAAAACTGGCTTTCCTCAGGACCAAATGAGTATGTGTGAGTGAAAATAAACTATATTAAGTGAAAGTGTATGGTAAAAAAGTGTTGCACTCGCTAAGGTGCCGTACGTGTAAGAGGGGGATTCCCTCTACTTTACTGTACATAAAACACAAAACAGTACAGACATACAAAGAGAGTCATTGAGAATGGTATTAACCAAAACACAACAATTGCCGGCTTCTGGTGTGCGTGAGCGACCTAGAGCGGCAAAGAACTTAGCCATGAGTGTGCCATGGCTATAGTGAACTATGGCGGTAAATTATTAAACGCAGTGGCAGTGGTGGGCTACACAGCGAAACAGGCATAGCGTGAGGTACAGGTAAGTGTAGTACATAATTCCTCACACTTGCTACTTGCTGTTAAAGCCTCATGGGTCACTTGGCAGGGAGGGAAAGGAGACCCTAAACATTTGTAGAGGATTACAGTTAGGATATCACCTGTGGAGAGAAATTGTTGCTTACCCAGAGCGTTGTGCAGAGATCAAGCTTACTCACGGTATTTCCGATCAGCGGTTCCTGCGACCTATCGTCCTGCTCCAGTGTCCCGAGTGAGCTTTGCCAGAGTCAGGTAAGGGCTTAAATAGCCGGTTTGATTGTTATCACCTGGAGAGGGGAGAGGGCGCGGTCGCGTTTTCTGTTTAGGGCGCAGGCGCTGGGAGCTAGCGGTTTTCACCTAGCGCATGCGCAATGTGAGGTTTCCAGCGCATGCGCGGTAGAGGTGAATGCGAGCGCTATGCAGTCGCGCATGCGCCATGGTACTGGGTTGGCAATGGTAGTGGCAAGTGCGCGCGGGTCCGTGCGCAACTGAAGGAAAAAGAAAGGAATAAAGTAAAAGGCCCAAGTGGGTCCCTTATTATTTAAAAAGCAACAACAGGGATTACAAGGTATATATAGGTCAAGGAGGCAATTACAGAATAGGGACAGACCACGAGTCTGAGCGCAGACAGGGATACTGACCAATATCTTACATATGTGTTTTTTATCTCGCCAGAGCATTCCACGAGATGGAATCATTGAGCCCCTCTATATGGGTAGAAAGGCGATAAATCCAGCGTTGCTCTTTGGTGAGCAGGGTCTTCTCATCACAACTTGAAAGTGCGAATTGTTCGATCACCGTCCAGGTGAAATCATTCGGGGTGTGATTTTGCACGATGAAATGCTGGGTCAGTTTGCTGATGTTTTTACCACAGCGCATGGTGCTTCTGTGTTCAGTCATCCTAGTTCTGACCTTCCTAGTCGTCATGCCTACGTATCTCAAGCCACAGCGACAGGTGATTAGGTATACTAGGTTAGATGAATTACAGTTTGTGAATTGTCGTTGTGTCCAGGTTTTCCCAACTTCCAACGACAATGTCTTTGAAGGGGTAGTCAGGTGGCAGACGCTACAGTTGTAACACGGTTGGTGGCCTATTAGTTCTGGTAGGCCCCAGGTGTTTAAAATTGTCTGGCTGGTTTGGTGTGTTTTTCTGGGTCTCGTAGTGACCAGCTGATCCTTCAAATTTTGTGCCCTTTTGTATGCGAAGCGTGGGAGGTCCCAGTTCCTCGTGCCTGAATTGATGATTTTCCAATTTTTGCGAATTATACTGGAGACCTGATTGGAGGCGGTGTTATAGGTGGTCACACACGTCATGGTTGGTGTTTCTGGTGGTCTGACCACGGCCTCCAGAAGGGCCTCCCTATTCTGATTGCGTGCTCGTTTACAGGATTTTGTGATGATTCTGGACGGGTAGCCACGATCTTCCAACTTGTGGACCAAGGCTTTGGACTGGTGTTTGAAGTCATGGAGGTTGCTGCAGTTCCGGCGAATACGGAGGAACTGGCCAAATGGCAGATTCTCCCTCAAAGGTCTGGGGTGGAAACTGTCAAAACGCAACAACGAGTTCCTGGAAGTTGGTTTGTAATGAGTCGTTGTGGTCAGACCCCCCTGATCAGCTTTTATGTTGAGGTCCAGGAACGCCAGTTCAGTAGAACTGCTGGTGCAGGTGAACTTCAGAAAGGGATCAAGGCTATTGATCCAGGTGAGAAAATCTCTCAATGTCTCCTCATTGCCTTCCCAGATAACGAGGATATCGTCAATGTATCGACGCCAGATTGTTATATTTGCTGAGTAGGGGTTCGTGGGGGCTTCGATGTTTGTCTGCTCAAAGTGGTGGACGTATAGCCCCGCCACGCTCGGCGCAAAGACACTGCCCATCGAGGTACCATTCATCACTGCCCATCGAGGTACCATTCATCAATTCAGGCACGAGGAACTGGGACCTCCCACGCTTCGCATACAAAAGGGCACAAAATTTGAAGGATCAGCTGGTCACTACGAGACCCAGAAAAACACACCAAACCAGCCAGACAATTTTAAACACCTGGGGCCTACCAGAACTAATAGGCCACCAACCGTGTTACAACTGTAGCGTCTGCCACCTGACTACCCCTTCAAAGACATTGTCGTTGGAAGTTGGGAAAACCTGGACACAACGACAATTCACAAACTGTAATTCATCTAACCTAGTATACCTAATCACCTGTCGCTGTGGCTTGAGATACGTAGGCATGACGACTAGGAAGGTCAGAACTAGGATGACTGAACACAGAAGCACCATGCGCTGTGGTAAAAACATCAGCAAACTGACCCAGCATTTCATCGTGCAAAATCACACCCCGAATGATTTCACCTGGACGGTGATCGAACAATTCGCACTTTCAAGTTGTGATGAGAAGACCCTGCTCACCAAAGAGCAACGCTGGATTTATCGCCTTTCTACCCATATAGAGGGGCTCAATGATTCCATCTCGTGGAATGCTCTGGCGAGATAAAAAACACATATGTAAGATATTGGTCAGTATCCCTGTCTGCGCTCAGACTCGTGGTCTGTCCCTATTCTGTAATTGCCTCCTTGACCTATATATACCTTGTAATCCCTGTTGTTGCTTTTTAAATAATAAGGGACCCACTTGGGCCTTTTACTTTATTCCTTTCTTTTTCCTTCAGTTGCGCACGGACCCGCGCGCACTTGCCACTACCATTGCCAACCCAGTACCATGGCGCATGCGCGACTGCATAGCGCTCGCATTCACCTCTACCGCGCATGCGCTGGAAACCTCACATTGCGCATGCGCTAGGTGAAAACCGCTAGCTCCCAGCGCCTGCGCCCTAAACAGAAAACGCGACCGCGCCCTCTCCCCTCTCCAGGTGATAACAATCAAACCGGCTATTTAAGCCCTTACCTGACTCTGGCAAAGCTCACTCGGGACACTGGAGCAGGACGATAGGTCGCAGGAACCGCTGATCGGAAATACCGTGAGTAAGCTTGATCTCTGCACAACGCTCTGGGTAAGCAACAATTTCTCTCCACAGGTGATATCCTAACTGTAATCCTCTACAAATGTTTAGGGTCTCCTTTCCCTCCCTGCCAAGTGACCCATGAGGCTTTAACAGCAAGTAGCAAGTGTGAGGAATTATGTACTACACTTACCTGTACCTCACGCTATGCCTGTTTCGCTGTGTAGCCCACCACTGCCACTGCGTTTAATAATTTACCGCCATAGTTCACTATAGCCATGGCACACTCATGGCTAAGTTCTTTGCCGCTCTAGGTCGCTCACGCACACCAGAAGCCGGCAATTGTTGTGTTTTGGTTAATACCATTCTCAATGACTCTCTTTGTATGTCTGTACTGTTTTGTGTTTTATGTACAGTAAAGTAGAGGGAATCCCCCTCTTACACGTACGGCACCTTAGCGAGTGCAACACTTTTTTACCATACACTTTCACTTAATATAGTTTATTTTCACTCACACATACTCATTTGGTCCTGAGGAAAGCCAGTTTTAATCAAAAGGCCTGGCTGAAACATGTAGACCACAAGGACGTAGGAGCCCCTAATATACTCCACAACGTCCACAGCCTTTTTATCTTGCTAACAGGGGCCCAGGTATTAAATTTACCTTTACCCTCGGGAACTGGGACCTCCTGGATAGCTTTTAAACCTTTCACCTCCATTCTCACCAGCACTGCACACTCAGTAAGAATACCTGCTCCTCAGTAATCTGGAGTCGCAGCACACCCGGGACACATTCGGTGTCACTGTGGTGGGCCCGATGATGAAGCATGACACCAACTAGGTTGGTGTGTGAGGGCTTCATGTCCAAACCTAAGGGTTTGCCTACAGATATACCTTCTGAGTCTCCTCTAACACAACATAGCTAGTCCTATATTGATATTTCAACGCCCCTCTTATGACAGAGGAACGGGAATGGTGAACCCCTTTCTATATTACCTGCCCACATGCCTCTTGGTGATCCATGACTGGTTTAACGGCAGATGGTCAGACCCAGCCTACCAGTTGGAGCTGGAGAGCCTCTGATTCTCCCAGGTTGTATGTGGCTCAAATTACTTTCACTCTACCAGCAGTCAACCTGAACGGCCCTCCTTGCTTGGCGGTCTGTAATGCTCCACACGCAATGCGATGCCAAGCTTACACTAAAGACGCCCCTATGGCACGGTGTGTGATTGCATGAGGTGAAGACGTTAGCAGGCTTTGAAAAATGGTACCTGATAGGTATCACTCAGCTGGTAGATGTGTGGAAAGACGATCACCTGGCCCCCTTCCATGAACTTCAGCAAACATATTCCTTATATGCTACTCCATTCTATAAATACCTCTAAATGCGACATGCCCTCGCCCTCCACATCCCTGATTACACAGTAATCCCAGAGTTTAGTCCAATTCGTCCAATTGAGGCTAAGCTCCTTATGGGAGATCTGGGGGATGTATGTATATGTATGTATGTATAAATCGTTTTATAACGCACTCTGTTACTTGGGAGTATCCTGGCGCGATGGGAAAGAGCAGAGGAGAAACAAACAAGAGTCAGCTTATGTCACACTCCTAAAAAAGATGGGTATTCAAATTTCTCTTGAACTGGGCTACACACTGTGAAGAGCACAAGTGAAGGGGAAGGGCATTCCAGGCTCGGGCTGCCACTACTGCAATGGACTTGCCTCCTAGTCTGGTTCGCTTAAAGCGAGGGAGGGTCATTTTAAATAAAGAGGCAGATCTAAGAGTTCTTGTGGGAGCATAGAGAGTAAATCTCTTCTTCAGGTAGGCAGGTCCTTGATCATGGGTGGCTCTAAAGGAAAGTACTAAGGATTTGAAAAGGATACGCTGTGGCACAGGCAGCCAGTGAAGGTTAGACATATGGAGGGAGGGAGGAATATCCCAGATCTACTGTTCCTTGATAAACACCCCATCCACTCTTGGCCTCCTCATGGCCCGCTGGGAGCAATGGGTTGGCCGCTTGGAGGAGGAAGACTGGAGAGATGCATTGATGGCCCCCAGGGTGCTAACCATTTCGGCTGGACTTCGCCTCATTAAAATGTATTATCCTCACTGTGCGGATCTTACTCCTGTGAGGCTGTACAAAGCATGACTCCTCTCATCCCCAAGATGCCCCCGACAAGCAGCTTCCTCAGCTGATTTTTACCACATAGTTTGGTCCACATCATCCTCTTCACTTATTGTGCATCTATTATATAGACAAGATGAGTTCTATCCTAGGCTGGGCAGTTCCCCTTAGCCCTCTCACTCTTCTTCTGGGGGTGATGGACGGGTTGGATGGCTCCCGTGCCGACAAGCTGGTCCTGGGAACAGCCGTAATGGTGGCTAAAAGAGACACCGCAGTGTCATGGAAAGAGTCGGCAGCCCCTTCTGGTGCAAAATGGCGTAGAGGAATGGACTGTTGTGCGGTTCAAGGAGGAACTGTGTATGAAGCAAGAGGCTGTTCATCCAAACACGGTTGCATTTGGGACACATGGTTGGGCTTCCTGGACTGATCTGCTGTAGACAAGGGTCGGGAGGGTTGGGAGCTGTTTTTTAGTTTTAGCTTTAATCTGCTACTGGATCAGATGGGGGAAATTTAAGTGAATGCATCGAAATGTCTTATGTATTACAGTGTCGCTCTGTTCTGTTTAGTTTGTGCCTAAAATCAATAAAACAGTGAATAAAAAAAAGGCAGTTCATACTTTCCCTTAAACAGTTGTAAAATGGAGCTTAGAGAACATACATGTTCTGTAGGAGTGACCTGATCAAATGAATGATACAATTTTTGAATTGGAATGCTCTGTAGGCCCTCAAAATCGAATTGGACAGCCAGTAGATTGCAATGTTCAGAAACAGGCTGGGTGAGCGTATACCTTATATACAAGGATATAAGTGATAGAAAGCCATCCCTTACTCTGCTTGCAGGTTAGGGTTTTTCTGGTAAAAAAACAAAAAAGAAGCATACCCGTCTAACTAGTAAAAATTAGCTGTGTCCCATGGCTCTTGTAGATCCAGAATCTTGTTTTTTCTAATTAGTTTGGTCCAGACCTAATTCTCTCATTTAATAGCCAGCGCAGCAATGCTCCAGCTACAAATGTTTATGGGTGCTTATTGGTTATCCTATACCTCACCCGCAGAAATCTCGCTATCGCTGTGGGCCTAACCTTGCTCTGCGGGTGCCCCCCGGATGCTGGAATAAGTCAGTCATTACAGTCCAATTCCCCCAAAAGTTGAAATCTATTCCTCAACTCCACTGGAGAAATAAGGCACCAATTAAGAGGAGTTATCCTACACTTATTATGGTGAGATAAGCATCTGTGTTCCCATGTCTCTAGAACAAAAATAGAAGGGTAAACAAATCCTAGTGGAAGCACCTGAATGCCTGGGTATTGAGCCCCTTTAGGGAGATTTAGCTTAAGCGGTTGCCTCACTGCTTCGGATCACCTAAAGTTTATCACAACACAATCCTCCTCCAATTACTTTTTACCAGGACCGAGCCAGCCCACTCGTCTGGCCATGATTATATCATCACAGTCATGAGCACTTGCTCAGCTCTTTGAATAGCACCAATGTTTGGCTTTGCAAATTAGGTCATGGGTTGTTGATTCCACCACTCGCAGAGTCAGGGGAGGGATTTTGATTCAGAAGGAGGGTGGAGACTATAAGCAGGGGCACATGGTTTCAAATGATCTTGCTTAGTGGGCATCCCAGATCCTTGTTTGCAGAGTTCAGTGGGGAATAGAATGTGACTGAGCGGGAGTGGTATGTCTTTCTCTGTCTTTGCCGTGATTGGGGCCTGAAGGGATCTGGTCTTTGTGGATAGGCCGTACTTGTTGATGTCTGTGATAAAACATGTGTTTCTTCAAGATTAACCTGTACACAATAAATGTTCTTAGAGAGCCTTTCCCCAGAATCAGACAAGTTTGGGGTATCCAAGGCAATGATATTGGGATTTATATCAAGACACCAAGTGTGAATCAATTTGGTCCAAGCAAGCTCGGATAGGGCTATGTTGGTGTCTATGATTTATGCAAGCCGCTTAGACATTTCTTCTGTATCAAAATTCCTAAATAAGGGGGTTAGCCCCTCTGCAGGGTCTGAGGATAGAGAGTCCCCAAAGTGCATCTCTTCTGCTCTCCAGTCACGGGACTTGCAAGGTGCTTTTCTAGACGTTACGGCCAACTAGGTGCGAACAATCGCTGCAGCATGGCCCTGCCTGAGTCAGAGACACCAAAGTGCGTCTCTGCTGCTCCTGTGTCACGGTGCTTGGATGGTGCTTTGCAGGAGCTTAGGCCTCATCAGGTGTGAGCAATTGCCATAGCAGGGCTCTGCCTCCTGCCCTGATGCTGCCTGGGACAGGGAGTCCCCAGCATCTATATCTGCTGCTCCAAGAAAAAGCAGATAAAGGTCACACCATCCCATGGTTGTAGTACATTAAAGTTTCATTTGAAAAACCAGGGTGTGAATCCCTATATGGGATGCCTGATAATATTAACAAAAAGACCTGCATGGAATCAAAAAGCAACTTATGATAAGAGCTAAAGATGGCAGAGAGGATAGAGAACTTAAAAAAAACCTTGGTCAGGGCACAAACAATTAAAATC
Organism: Lissotriton vulgaris; assembly: GCF_964263255.1. Lineage (NCBI taxonomy): Eukaryota > Metazoa > Chordata > Amphibia > Caudata > Salamandridae > Lissotriton > Lissotriton vulgaris. The sequence continues at coordinate 536,382,178 of NC_141694.1, forward strand.
TATGGAACCTTAACAGAATGTAGCGGCATTACCCCACCAGGGCTTCCTTTTAAAACGTTTTAGGTTGAACCTTTTTAACTGGATTTTCCACACAAGGTACAATGCATTTTATCCTTTTTTGTGACCCCTATAATATTTTGAGACGGCAATACATTTAACCCTTACTCAAAGGGAAGAGGTTTTGGCAGGTAAAGCCTGTCCTGATCTATCTTTAAAATGCTGCAGTTCCCACAAGTCTGTTTTAATGTGGGTAGTTTCTCGTTGGGGGCCCCCTTAGAAGCATGAAAAAACGCTTTTGAAGGCCTTTCTTTCTAACTTTTTATTGTATCTTGATCACTGAGTTTGTGTTCTCATAGTAGACATGTGTTAAAGTATAGTGTTTTTACCCTCGCCATGTATATAAGGATTAGTTACTTACCTGTAATCCTAGAACTCTTCCAGGGGTTTCCTCATCAAAGTCATAAGCATTAGAATATTCCCGCCCATGCGCGGGACCCCGGAAACACTACATTATATGTGCCCCACATATATATATATATATATATATATATATATATATATATATATATATATATATATATATATACACACACATATATATATATACATACACACACACACATATATATATATATATATATATATACACACACATATATATATATATATATATATATACACACATATATATATAAAAAATATGCAATAGCAGCCAAATAACATTAGAGCTGAAATATGCTGTGAAGAAATTCTTCCATACATGAATAATATGCATTAGAAACATGAGAAACACCACCACAGATGGTTTAGAAACTGTTTTAATGCTTAGAAAGCAGTAGAAATTCTTCTAACTCACTGAAAGCATAGAAAGCTCACAGGCTGCATTGCAAACACACAGTCTAAAAAAAATGAAAAGCTAACCCGTAGCTGTATGTAATACAAAAAACTGACACCGTGCCTTTAAGGCACTCATGACCCCAATAATACCATCATGCCTCAGGGGTGACCGTTAGGTCAGTTGTTCTTTTCCGAGACTGAAAAAACCAAGTAACAGATAGGTTAACAATATCTCCTTATTACAGAATGTCCTTTGCCCGGGGAGGCGGGAGGGTTGCTTATGACTTTGATGAGGATACCCCTGGAAGAGAACTAGGATTACAGGTAAGTAACTAATCCTTCTCTTCCAGGGGATCCTCATCAATAGTCATAAGCACATGAATAGAATAGCGAGCCTCTCCTCATCCCTGCGGGCAAAGGAATAACAAGACAGTAATCTCATCAACAAGCCTGAGCAGGCCATATGTTACCCAAACAGATTTCTCAAGGAGGCTTGCCCTACTTGAGTATCGGCCCTGGAATCAGATTCTAGACAGTAATGCCTCGTAAAGATATGACTAATATGCTACTTACCAGTATGCATCGGTTCTTGGCATGTAGGGCTGCTGGCATTCATATTATTTTGTCCACCACAAGCGTGGAAGGGTATACTCAGATGTGAGTCCCTTGCTCATTGCACCATCAGGATTCAAGCAAGCCGGGCCGAAGACGGCTGTAATGCCAGAAACCGGTCCCCGGAAGCTTGTTTCCTTCCCAGTGAAAGAATTGGCTTTGGAGTTTGGTTTGCCCTGTTCCCATCATGCACTGGGACAGAAACAGACTAATTTGCATACAGCCAGGTTCTGAGCTGGGATGGTGCAGTGAGCTAAAAAACGGTGTTGGATCTAGCCCTGATCTCTTGACTGGGTGAGAGTATTCTGCTTAATTCAGAAACTCTGTCCATCACCACCCCTTGTTGTTTAATTATTTTGTCCACCATAAGCGTGGAAGGGTATACTCAGATGTGAGTCCCTTGCTCATTGCACCATCAGGATTCAAGCAAGCCGGGCCGAAGACGGCTGTAATGCCAGAAACCGGTCCCCGGAAGCTTGTTTCCTTCCCAGTGAAAGAATTGGCTTTGTAGTTTGGTTTGCCCTGTTCCCATCATGCACTGGGACAGGAACAGACTAATTTGCATACAGCCAGGTTCTGAGCTGGGATGGTGCAGTGAGCTAAAAAACGGTGTTGGATCTAGCCCTGATCTCTTGACTGGGTGAGAGTATTCTGCTTAATTCAGAAACTCTGTCCATCACCACCCCTTGTTGTTTAAAGACATTCATATCTGTGCATAGATCGCCGCCTAGCGTTGGGTCCGGATGATTGCACATTGTTGTCCTGGAAGAGTCTTCGAAGTATCACGAGATAGGGTCTCCTCCCCTGGACTACAGTGCGCATGGGCATTGACTCAATCCTCAGATTGTTTTTAGCCATTGTGGCAAAGATGGAGTGAAACTCTGTGAATGATGACCATGCTAGAAGTATGTGTGAATGCTGCAGCCGCTACAGGCGCCGGGGAGGAGGGCGGGCGATATGAATGTCAGCAGCCCTACATGCCAAGAACAGATGCATACTGTTAAGTAGCATATTCGGTTCGAGGCATGTGGGCTGCTGAATTCATATCTGTGCATAGAACACTTAGCAGTCCCTCCATTAACGGCGGCCGCCTGTGCCAGCTGCAGCAGTTTGGAAAAGTGTTTTTAGAACAGCCTGCCCTACAGCTGCCTGCTGTTTGGAGGGCACATCAACACAGTAATGTTTTGTAAATGTGTGTGTGGTAGACCATGTGGCTGCTCTACATATGTCTTCCAAAGGAATATTTCCAAGGAAAGCCATGGAGGCCCCCAACTTCCGAGTGGAGTGGGCCCGCGGTGGAATGGTGAGAGTGCGCTTGGCTTTCTGATAGCAGATCTGAATACACTTAACTATCCACCTGGCTATACCAGCCATGGAAATGGGGTTGCCTGTGTGTTGTGGCGAAAAGGCAACAAATAGTTTAGTCTTCCGAAAATCTTTGGTCCTATCAATGTAGTACATTAAGGCCCTCTTGACGTCAAGTGTGCGGAGCATACTCTCCGCAACGGACTCTGGATTTTGGAAAAACACAGGTATTGTATTGTATTGTGGTATTGTGGTATACTTATAGAGCGCAGCCTGTCACCACCAAGGGCATCCTGGCGCTTTGAACCCTGATCCAGCAACTTCAGCAGCTAGCCTATCCTCGGGAAGAGGTAGGTTTTCAACGCCTTTCTAAAGGCTGAAAGAGCCTCAAGACTCCTAAGGGATAATGGCAGGGAGTTCCAGAGTTTGGCCGCCGCTACTCTGAACGATCGGCCACCCATCCTCACTCTCTGGAAGCGCGGGACTACTAACAGCTTGGATGACGAGGAGCGTAAGGCTCGAGATGGGAGATACAAAGCAAACATTCTCCGCAACGGGATTGGTCACAAGCCGTGAATAGCTCTAAACACAATACACGCTGCTTTGTAGCGAACGCGAAGGTGGACCGGCAGCCAGTGGAGTTCCTGAAGCGCTGCTGTAGATGAGCTGTAGTAGGGGCGGGAGAGGGCGAGTTTGGCCGCCAGATTTTGTACCCTTTGAAGCTTGCCCAGTAGTGTTGCAGGGGCATCCAATAGTAGTGCGTTGCAGTAGTCGAGTCGACTTAGGATGGTACTCCGCACTACTTCGGATCTGGCTTGCTCAGGGAGGAGAGGTAGGACCTTGCGCAGCATACGGATGAGCATCATGCACGTAGAGGTGGTCTTGTTTACGTGCAAATCCAGCTGCAAGTTAGGCCCAAAGATGACCCCCAGATTACGCGCCGAGTGTGTGGCTGACACTGTCTCTGAAAAGGACGGGGGCCAAAAGTCATTTGGGAGGTCCCTGGGGATTCGATTGCTGGAGCAGTGCAGCACCTCAGTTTTAGTACCATTGAACTGTAACGAGTTCAAGCGGAGCCAGTCCGCTGTGGCCTGCATGCACCGATGAAAAGTCTCCAGTGGGACCGCATCCTGTCCCTCCAGTGAAAAGACCAGCTGGGTATCATCTGCATAATTAAATGCAGAGATCCCAAACTATTTAATAAGCTGGACTAGAGGGCGGAGGTAGATATTAAAGAGTATAGGGCTGATGGCTGAGCCCTGAGGTACTCCTTGTCCCACTCTCCGCTCCTCTGAACTGAAGGGAGGGAGCGACACCCGTTGTTGACGATTATCCAGATAGGAAATTAACCAGTCCCTCGCCTTGTCTTTGACCCCACACTCTTCCAGCCTCGCTATCAAGGTCGGATGGCTGACCGTGTCGAACGCGGCCGACATGTCGAGCAGCACCAAAAAGGCTGCCCGACCACTGTCGACTCGCGCTCGCAGATTGTCTAACACGGTGACTAACGCGGATTCCGTCCCATGAGCTGGGCGGAAGCCAAATTGCGTCTCATCCAGCCAGGTGTTCCCTTCTAAGAAGCCGGATAGAGTGCGGGTGACCAACTTTTCCATGATTTTAACTGGAAAAGGAAGCAGGGAAATTGGCCGGTAATTGGAAAGACAGGCAGGGTCAAGCGTAGGTTTTTTTAGGTAGCTCTATAGTCTGGTTGATATGGAACTGAGAAACTACCTTAGGAAGGAACTTAGGGTTAGTGCGAAGCACCACCCTGTTGGAATGAATTTGAATAAATGGCTCTTGGATAGTTAGTGCCTGGAGTTCACTAACTCGTCGTAGCGACGTAATCACTATAAGGAAAGCCACTTTCCATGTCAAGAACTGAATCTTGCAGGAATGCAGTGGATCGAAAGGGGGACCCATCAGCCTGGTGAGGACCACATTTAGGTTCCACTCGGGAGCTGGTGGTGTCCGCGGAGGAATGACTCGTTTGAGTCCTTCCAGAAAGGCTTTAATGGCAGGCACTCTGAAAAGGGAGAGGTGCTGTCTGTTATGGAGATAAGCAGCCATTGCGGATAGATGTATACGAATGGAAACATAGGCCAGATTACATTTGTACAGATGTAAGAGATAACAAATGATGTTCTGAATAGATGCATCCAGCGGACTAATGTTGTGGTCTGCACAATAAATGACAAACCGCTTCCATTTTGCCGCATAGCATGCTTTGGTGGTGGGCTTTCTTGCTTCCCTGATTATGTCCATACAGTTAGGAGGTAAGTTGAGGTAGCCAAACTCTAAGACCTCAGGAGCCAGATTGCCAGGTTGAGCTGTTGCGGATCTGGATGCTGAATGACGCCATGACTCTGCGTCAAAAGCTTGGGTGTGAGGCGCAGCCTTTGATGCGGTACCACGGACAGTTCCAGAAACGTGGTGTACCATGGTTGGCGAGCCTACGTTGGAGCAACCAGGATGAGTCATCGAGTGCTGCTTCAGCTTGCGTGCCACCAGCGGTATTAGAGGTGCTGGGGGAAAAGCGTACGCAAATTTGCCTGACCAGTTCATCCATATCGCATTGCCCTGCGACTGTGGGTGTGGGAACCTGGCGGCAAAGCTTGGGCATTTTGCGTTGTCCTTTGTGGCGAACAGGTCTATCTCTGGATGACCCCACCTTAGGAAGTACGGGAGGAGTACTGATGGATGTATCTCCCACTCGTGCATTTGGTGGCTGTACCTGCTGAGCAGGTCCGCCATCTGATTGTCCTTGCCCGGGAGGTGTTCCGCCATGAGGAAGATGTTCCTCTGAATGGCCCACTTCCACATGCTCGGAGCCAGATGACAACTGTGGAGAGTGTGTACCTTCCTGCTTCTGGATGTGGTACATGGCTGTCATGTTGTCCGTCCGGATCAACACGACCTTGTTGCACAGATGTACCTTGAATGCTTTCATTGCCATGAAGATAGCCATCAGTTCTAGAAAATTGATGTGCATCTTCTTTTGCTGTGGTGTCCATAGTCAGTGCACAGTGTAGTGGAGTACATGAGCTCCCCAACCCTGGAGAGAAGCGTCCGTCGTCAGAATGATCCGTGGTACAGGCTCCTGGAATGGTCGGCCCTTGCAAAGGTTTTGTGGATTCCACCAATGCAGAGAGTTGTATGCACGACCGGTCACCAACACTTGGTCTTTCAACTGTCCGTGAGCCTGAGTCCACTTTCGTGCTAAGCACTCCTGAAGCGGACGCATATGTAGTCTCGCGTTCGGGACAATGGAGATGCAGGAGGCCATCATGCCTATCAACTGCATGAACAATTGTGCTGGAAGCGAGTGTTGAGGTCTGAATTTCTGTATCAGCAATTGAATGCTGCTGACCCTCAATAAATTTGGCTGTGCTGTGGCTGCCAGAGTGTTTATCGTCGCACCCAGATACTGCCGTATGTGGGCGGGTTGCAGGTGGGACTTTGGGTAATTCAGTGAGAATCCCAGATCGTGAAGAAGGTGAATGGTGTGGGACATGTGGGCGGCACACTGCTGGGCTGACTTTGCCTGGATGAGCCAGTCGTCCAGATAAGGGTAGACGTGAATGTTTTGTCTCCTTAGGTGTGCCGCCACCGTCGCCAGGCACTTTGTAAACACCCTGGGTGCCGTGGTGACTCCGAAAGGTAGAACCTTGAACTGGTAATGTTGGTTTTGGATGGTGAACCGGAGGTATTTTTTGTTTGACGGGTGCAGCGGAATATGAAAATACGCATCTTTTAGAAATAAAGTTGCGAGAAAATCCCCCTGACTGAGCAACGGTAAGACTTGCTGCAGTGTCAGCATGTGAAAGTGCTCCGATAGAATGTACTGATTGAGGGGTCTGAGGTCCAGTATGGGTCTGAGGGACCCGTCCTTTTTTGGTATCAAAAAGTACTGTGAGTAAACTCCTGTGCCTTTTTCTGTCACAGGCACGAGCTCGATTGCCCCTTTTTGCAGCATGACGAGGACCTCCTGCTGCAATAAGTGCAAGTGCTCGGCGGACATAGGACGGTGTCTTGGGGGTATGTTGGGTGGAGTGGATATTAACTCCAGACCATTACCGTACTGGATAAGCTGTGTGACCCACCTGTCTGTGGTGATGGACTTCCAGACTGGCAGGAACTGTTGAAGTCTCCCCCAGACAGGTGTTGCGTGGTTGGGGGCAGTGACAAGGCGTCACTGTTTGTTAGTGGCGGAGGATCTGGATTTTTGTTTCCACGACCTCTGCCTTTGGCGCCGTTTCCACGATATCCACCTCGACTTTGTTTGGTGTATGTGATCTGCGTGCCGCTTTTATAGTACTGTGTGGTTTGGGAGAGCTGGCCTCTGGAAACACATCTATTGCTTGAGCGACAAAAAGAACCACCCCGGAACTGCTGGGACTGTAGAGCCCCCATGGACTTAGCAGTTTCAGTGTCTTTTTTGATTTTCTCCAAGGTGGTGTCCACCTCTGGGCCAAATACATGATCAGGGTTTACTGTCTGATTGAGAATGGTGGTCTGTATTTCTGGCTTGAACCTGGAGATTCTGAGCCAGGCATGTCGTCTCAGCATGACACTAGTGTTAACAGCTCTGGCCGCGGTGTCTGCTGCGTCCAGTGCACATTTGATAGAAGCATTTGATATGAGCTTCCCTTCTTGGATGAGCATCTCAGCCGCCTCTTTGTATTCATCTGGCAGGTGCTGTAACAGGGTCTCAAGTGTGTCGTAATGTGCCCTGTCATACCTGGCTAGAAGTGCCTGAGTGTTGATAATGCGCCAGATATTGGCCGCTTGAGCTGCCACCCTTTTCCCTGATGCCTCAAACACCTTAGATTCCTTATCTGGGGGAGGAGCATCACCCGTTGTTTGTGAATTAGCCCTCTTCCGGGCATTAGAAACAACAAGAGAGTCCAACGGCAACTGTCTCTTGATGTAAGTAGGGTCTCCAGGTGCCGGTTTGTACTTCTTTTCAATTCTGGGGTTTATCACCCTGGCTCTTGTAGGCTCCTTAAAGATTTCCCCAGCATGCTTCAAGACACCCTTCAACGTAGGCAGAGTCTTGACAGTCCTCTCTGAGACGGAAAAGGTGTGAAAAAGAAAGTCTACTTCAATGGGGTCAGCATGGAGCTGGACGTCATGATTCTGAGCTGCCCTTTCAATGAGGGCATTAAACGCTGCCGAATCCTCAGTAGGCGACGTTTTTACAGCATACATTGGAGTGTCTGGAGTAGAGTGAGGATCACCTGGGTTCATTGGTATCATCTGGATCAGTGTATACAGGATAGCTATATTAATCATCATCACCTTCCCCGGTGTCCACACCTGAATAAGTGGGTGAGACATCATGGCCACGTGGACATACCGGTTCTACAAGAACAGGCGTCGAAGTAGAATCCTTTTTCTTCTTCAATGGAATTTTATAGGACTCCACTGGCTGTTCCGGGGCGATTTTCTGCTTATAAAGAGAAAGTCTGCCTGTCTCGGCATCGATAAACTGTTCCTGTTGCTCTTCCAACGAGGATTGTCGATGCTTTACGGCCGGGACCACTGTTGTTGACTTCGGCACCGAGGACACCTTCTCGGGCACGTCGGTGGCCATTTTAGGGGTGAAAGCCTTCGGCTCCACTTTCGGCGACAGCGTTAAGTGGATGGGCGTCAACGTCTTCTGAGGTTTATCGGCAGGCTTCGAAGGTGGAGGATCTTTAGGCCCGACACTTGAGGCCTTGTCCTTGATGCGCTTTAGGGAGTCTGCCACCTGCTTCGAGAATGAGGCGGACGGCTGCGTCCACTTAACGGAATCCTTCGAGGCACCACCAGACGTGGACTCGTGGGTCGGTCCGCTCTTGGCCTTGTCCTGTCGACGCGGAGGCTCGAGAACCTTTGGATCACCGAGCACTTTGTCAGTGTCGACAGTCTTCGGCGCCGATTTGTTTGGGTCGACTGCCTTGACCTTTGCCTTCAGCGCGCTAGACTTCGTCTCGACGCCCTTGAGCTGTTTGTTCGGGTCGATAACGCTCTTCTGCTTCGTCGGTGCCGACAGGTCAGAGGACTTCGAGCCGACCAAAGCAATACGCACTTTTGGTTTCGATGTAGGCAGCAGTGCTTTCACTTGCGTCGAGACCGGAGCTTTTATTTTCGGTTTCGATTTTGCAGGTTGCGGCTCCTTAGTAATGTCCGAAGCCGAGCCCGAAGGCAGGGCCGTAGAACTTATTGGAAGAGCTTGGGTAAGGCCTAGTGGCGATCCCTCTACCTGAGCCTTATGAAGCGTTTCGGCCCCAATGTCAGTTTGAGTTAGCTCCTCGCTCGAGCTATCTTCCATGGCCCCAAAGGCCCCATCGTCGTCTCCTACCTCATAGACGACTTCTTCCGCTTCGAGCATTTCAACATCCATGTCGTAGTTGGAGTCGACCTCCGATGCGGGATTCGACAGGTTCTCACGAACCTCCCTGTCTGCTCCTTCATCATCCCCGGCATCAAATATGTCCACAGGCGCCGGTGCAGTCTGCTGGGCTTCCTTGCGCGCAGTGCGTCAATGCAGAAGAGTCTTCTTGGATCGAAAACGGGAACAAGCCATGAAGCTGGCTTCATCATGATCCGGCGACAGACACTTGTTGCACACCGGGTGGACGTCGATGTGGGGATACTTGGAGTTGCACACGGGACATCTCTTGAACGGGCTCCGTTCCATGATGGTTCGTCGATAAGGCCTCTGGCGTCGACCGAGCCTTCAGCGTCGAAAAGCACGCAGCTCTCCTGGAAATCCGGCTCAGAACTGAGCTGGAAGAATCGGGCACCGAACGAAAGACTAAACCGACGAAAAACTAAAGGCCTTTTGGCCTTAATTAAACTTTTATATCGATTCCGACTAGACTGAACCAATATACATCCGAACCCAATGGCGGAAAAAAACAATCTGAGGATGGAGTCGATGCCCATGCGCACTGTAGTCCAGGGGAGGAGCCACCTATCTCGTGATACTTCGAAGACTCTTCCAGGACAACAATGTGCGATCATCCGGACCCAACACTAGGCGGCGATCTATGCACAGATATGAATTCAGCAGCCCACATGCCTCGAACACTGATTTCCAAATGCAGCCTTGCATATTTCTGACATTGGAATGTCATGCAAGAAAGCCCCTGTGGCCGCTTTCCCTCTGGTAGAATGCGCTTTGGGTGACACCAATAAAGGCTTGCCTGCAAGCTGACAGGCCAACTTAATGCATGAGACAATCCATCTGGAGATGGATCTCTTGGCCGCTGGAAAGCCCGTTCTCATTGAACCATAGTTCACAAACAGCTGATCCGTCTTCCTGATCCCCTTGGTCTTTTCCAAATAGAACTTGAGCACTCTCTTAAGATCCAAGGACTGCAGTGACCGCTCGGCTGGGGTCGTAGGATTTGGAAAAAACGAAGGGAGGGAAATGGACTGATTTATATGAAAATCAGAAACCACCTTAGGCAAGAAGGATGGATGAGCTCTCAGGACCACTCTATTGTGGTGGAAAACAGTATATGGTTCCTTCGCACAGAGCGCTTGTATCTCACTTACTCTGCGTGCTGACGTCATCGCCACTAAAAAGTCTGCTTTCCAAGAGAGATGTTGCAAAGAGGCCTTGTGGATGGGTTCAAAAGGAGGTGACATTAACCTGGATAGAACCAGGTTCAATTCCCAAGGAGGAGTAGGATTTCGCACAGGGGGATAGACTTTTTTCAACCCCTGGAGGAAGTCCTTAACCACCGGAACCTGAAAAAATTCAATCTGATTAGGTGATTTCCTGTACGCTACTATGGCTGACAGATGCACTCTAATGGAAGCATATTTCAACCCAGAAGTTGCCAAGGAAAGGAGGTATGGAAGGATTACTTCTTCCTGCCCTTTAGTAGGATCTAGGTGACGATCCCTACGCCATATGTAAAAAAAATTCCACTTGAACGCAAAAGACGCTCTCTTAGCCTCTTTTAAAATGTGCATACATTCGGGAGGCAGGTTCAGATGCCCATATTGCAGGATCTCAGGTGCCATGCTGTTAGGTTCAGTGATGCGACGTTGGCATGTAGTATCGTCCCGTTCATCTTGCTCAACAGGTCCGGCCTGCAAGGAAGTCGTCTGTGTGGACACACAGACAGATGCAGAAGGTCCGGGTACCACCACTGCCGTGGCCAATCTGGAGCTATCAAGATCATCTCCAAGTCTGACCTGAGGAGCTTGGACACTACCTTCGGAATCAGAGCCAGGGGAGGAAAACGCGTAAGCAAATGTTCCCGACCAATCCATCAGGAGAGCATTCCCCTGCGTCACTGGCCGGTGGAATCTGGATGCTAAGGCGCGGCATTTTGTCGTTTAGCACCCAGTCTGGCTGATCTTCGAAGTGCCTGCTGAGTGAGTCTGCTTTGATGTTTAACTCACCTGGAAGGTGCACCGCCACCACTGAGAGGTCTCGAGAGAGAAGCCAGAGCCAGATGGTTTGAGCCTCCCGAGAGAGAGGGCGAGACCACGTGCCTCCTTGCTTGTTCAGATAGAACATGGTGGTTGTATTGTCCGTCTGAACTAGGACTGAGTTGGACTCGATTGCTGGAAGAAAAGCTTTGAGAGCTAGATACACCGCTCTGAATTCCAGCATGTTGATGTGGTACGTCTGCTCCTGCGCAGACCACTGACCCTGAATCTGAAGGGGACCCATGTGCGCTCCCCAGCCTTGCAGAGAGGCATCTGTCACTATGGACTGGGTTGGTAGAGGCTGGTGAAAAGGCACTCTCACCAGCACATTCCTCATCCGAGTCCACCATTTGATGGCATCCTTCGCTGCTTGGGGAAGGGTGATACGATCTTCCCAACGCCCTGTCGCTTGGTTCCACTGGTCTTCGAGAGCTTGTTGTAGAGGCGCATTCTCAGCCTGGCATTAGGGATGAGAAAAATGCAGGACGCCATGGAACCCAGCAGGGAGGCTACCTGTCGTACTGTTGGAAACCAAGACTCTAGTAGAATCCCACATTTCTGTCTCATGGAAACAAGTCTCTCCTCCGAAGGAAACGCTTTTCCCAAGTTTGTGTCCAGAACGGAGTCTAGGCAGTGGATGGACTGAGTTGGCCGCTGGACTGACTTCTCCAGATTGACATGGAGAACAAGCCTGTGCAACTGGTGGAGGTAGAGTTGGAGATCGTGTGCTATCTGTAGAGGAGATAGGCCCTTTAGGAGCCAGTCGTCCAGGTACGGATAAATGAAGAGCCCCTTTTTGTGAAGAAAAGCCGCCACCACTGCCATGCATTTGGTGAAGACTTGTGGTGCGGACTTGAGTCCGAAGGGTAGCACTTTGTACTGGTAGTGTTTGCTTCCTACAACAAACCTCAAGTACCTACGATGCCGTAGTGCAATCGGAATGTGAAAGTATGCATCTTGCAGATCCACCGAACACATCCAATCTCCGGCTTGAAGATGGCATATTTGGTGAAGAGCTAACATGCAGAACTTTTCTCTGACAATGACCCTGTTTAGGAGATGAAGATAGAGTATGGGTCTGTACTTGTCGTCCTGATCTTTTTTGGGGACAAGAAAGTATCTGGAGTAGACTCCCTTTCTCATTTGAGAGGGAGGCACTTCCTCTATAGCTCTTTTTGTAGAAGAATTTTTACCTCTCTCCGGAGCAAGCTTAGCTGGTGAGGGCAAGAGTTCTTTGGAGGAATGTTCTTTGGAAGCACCCGGAAACGTAGCATGTATCCATTGTGCAGTATATTCAGCACCCACCGATCCCTTGTGATCCTGACCCACTCTGCCAGGTGTTTGTGAAGCACTTCCTCCCACTGGAGTGGGCAACGGCGCCAGAGGAAGCCACTGCTCAAGCCTTTCCTCCTCTCGTGGTGGTAGAGGACTGCTGGTGACCTCCTCTACATCTGTTAGATTTGCCTCGAAACTGAGATTTTCCCTGGTTCTTGTTTAGGGACCACTGAGGGGTTTGAACTCTCTATTGAGCCCCTTTTCCATTGCTGGTCTTAAAACGGCGTTTGAATTCTTTTTTCTTCTCCAAACCCACAGCTTTTACTGTATCCAGCTCGGTCTTCATACGAGTCATCTCTTCGTCAGCATGTTCTCCGAAGAGAGAGGACCCCGAAAAAGAAAGATTTAGGATGCGTTGTTGAGCATCCGGCTTCAGCCCTGTGAGGCGCAACCAAGCTGACCTCCTGGCACAAACCCCATGTGAGTAGGAATGTGCCGCAAGCACTGCACCGTCCGCCGCAAGTGCTTATCAACTGGTTCGCCAACAGACATCCTTCCGTCATTATTTCTTCGAAGTCCTTTTGGTCTTCCTTTGGTAGCTTGGACTTGAACCTTTCCATGGAGTCCCATAGGGCTCTAACGTATCTACCCAACACCACTGGAGACCTTCAGCGTGGAGGCAGCTGAATTGCAAACCTTGCGACCCCCACGAGTCCTGTGATTTGCTGTCCTTATCTGGTGGTACTAAAGAGGAAGCAGCAACAGCATGCGTCTTCCTTGCCGCTGCCACGAACACAGAGTCTGCTGGAGGGGCAGATTTTACAAAAACTGGGTCGGAGGAAGCTGGTTTGTATTTTTTTTGTATGCTTTGATGGTTGCTGGAGTTAGGAAAACGCCCTTGACAGGCTCCATAATCCCCGGGACTAAAGGCAGCAGTGGACGAGAGGCAGATTTTTTATGTAAAGTTTCAAAAATTACTGTCGTAGTAACCTGGGGGACAGACATTTCAATGCTCAGCTTCTGAGCTCCTCTTTGTAGGACATCTAGATAATTGCCGATGTCATCCACTGGAGAGGATCTAGAAATAGGACTATCCAAAAGCGTGGGAGAGTAATCCCTCTTGGAAGACCCAGTAGAAGAGGTAGATGAAGTAGACGGAGTTCTTAGACGTCTACGGTGAGCACTGCGCCTCCTCTCCCGTGATCTTCTTGGGTTCTCCTCACTTCTAGGAGAACGAGATCTGATCTGATCTTCTCTTCTGGGTGAACGAATCTGACCGGATCTTCTCTTCTGGGAGATCGAGATTCAACCGGATCTTCCCTTCTGGGAGAGCGGGATCTGGTTGGCCTTCTCATAGGCGATTTGTCTGCTTGGCGCCTGGGAAAACTGCGCCTGTCCACATCCGCCACCAGCCTCTGGAGAGGAGATCTGTGCTGCGGACTGACATACTCACGCATAATGTTTGGCTGCCCCTGAATCTCGCCAATGATCCAATGACTTGTACCATCTAGGTGACAGTCTGACCACCGCAGCCGAAGGATCTGGCTGACGCACAGGAGATCTGAGGACAGGACTTCTGGATCTTGAGGATGCCATTAAAGAGCCAGAAGACTGAAGTGGAATGACGAGAAGCTGACTCCGTAACCATGATCACAGAGTTCCTCGACGACGATCGAGCTCTTTCTGAATGTCTCGACGTCAAGCGTTCTGGCGTTGAGTGTCTTTCTCTCGGCGTCTAATGCCTCTGGGGAGTCGGCGGGGCCATCAATCTCGACGTCGAATGTTTCGACGGTGAACGATGCGAGGACCTACGGTCTCTCTACGCCGAACGGCGATGAGCAGCCGACGGCGAAGCCTCCCTCGACGTCGAACGGCGATGACCAGTCGTCGACGGAGCCCTCTCTCTCTACGTCGAATGTCTGTGAGACGACAGCGGAGGGGTATTGGCCACCCTCGACGCCGAGCGTCGACGAGACGTCGACGGAGACTGCCTCCTCGACGCCGATCAATGTTTGGTTGTCGACGGCGGAGGGGTCTTGGTCCTCGACGCCGAACGTCGTTTCTTAGACGACGGCGGAGGGGTCACACTTCTCGACGCCGGTCGTCGCATGGATGACGACGACGGAGGAGTGACCTTCCTCGACGCCAATCGTCACCGGGTTGACAACAGCGGAGGGGCCTTGGATCTCGACGCCGACCGTCGCCTGGTTGATGGCGGCGGAGTCACATTTCTCTACGCCAATCGTCGCCCGGTTGAAGACGGCGGAGGAGTGACTTCCCTCGACGCCGATTGTCGTCGATTATCGCCGGGTTGACGACGGCGGAGGGGATTTAGACGACGGAGCTGGATTCTTCGACGCCGTCGACGTACCTGGTCTTCTTTTCGATGGCGAGCCCGCCGACGATGGTAGTTTTGAAGATAAATGATCCACCGGTGGTTCTTTCCTCAGTGCCAAGCCTGATGCTGAAGCTGAAGGATGTGAAGACTTCTCTTTTGAAGATGTTTTAGTCTTCTTGGAGCCCTTCTTCACCAGAGACCTTCCTCTGGATGACCTATGAGCCAGGCCATGAATGCGAATCCTCTCCCTGTCCTTGAGAGTTCTTCCTGACAGGTGCTCGCAGTGAGGACAGGTGCCTGGATCATGTTCCTCAGGCAGACACATGATACAAACGTCGTGGTTGTCTGATTTAGCATTCTTGTTGCCACAAGAAGGACATTTGTCAAAAAGTGAAGGCATTCTCAGCTGAAAATGTTCACCAAACTGACTTAAAAAAACAGTTTCTTACTTGACTAGATGTAAAATGTCAAAATAAGTAAAAAAGTTGTTATAAATTAAGTAATATTCTATCAGAAAACAGAAATTAGTGGAGCTGTGTGAGAGAAGTTGGCTTGAGCTTGCTTTTGTTTTTACCAAATATAATCTTGAGATATCATTTGAAAGATCAAATGAGGTACCATAGCTACATATACCAAGCTTAGAAATACTCTGAGTTCTACTGAACCAGCTGTTGTAGTAGAAAGGGAGTAGCACACCCTGACTACAACTCTTAGCAAGGGATCAGTAGGTAAACCCATAGTGTAGGTAAGTGCACCACTTACACCTCACTAGAAAAGCACGTCTACCACAGGAGAGAACACAGTGGCTCCCCTTGTGGAAGTTGACCCTCCACAGGTCATGACAAGATATGCAGCCCTTAGCTTCCAGGAGATGAGACAATTGTGTACCTCCAGGAAACTAAAACAGGGTTCTAACCCTACAATTCCTTTTCTGATGGGTCTCTTAGAGACATTTGATGCCAGGAGGGCTTCTAATCCAGGCCCATCTGACCCTACAGAGGGAACCATACCCCCACTAGAGGAGGACTGTAATCTCCCTGAAACTGATGAAGTGGAGGAAGATGGAGACTCATCTGATGGTGAGGTAAACCATGGTCAGGGAGGAGTCAGCAGACTTACCAGGGCCAACTTAGGCATACATGAGAATGGTACTGGGGGAGCCCCAGGCCCATCCTCAAGCAGGCTTAACCTTGGGAATAGACGAGTTAGGTCTCACTCCAGAGGCTCTAACAGATCTATTCACACCCATGTCTCTCAGGCATCTTCTCAGAGAGGGATGACATCCCCTCAGAGAAGAGAGCATGAAGCTAAGACGAGGGAAGTCAATCTGAGGATTGAGAGGGAAGAACTTGCCCTTGCCAAAGAAAGACTTGCCTTTGCCAGAGAGCAGAGATTGAGTGGGGCAGACCCCACTGGTGGCAGCATTATCCATAGAGATAAAGACAGGAGTTTTGATACTAGACACCTGAGTAAAATAGTGCCCCCCTTTAAGCAAGAGGATGACATCCACAAATGGATGACTGCTTTGGAGAGGGCCTGCACCGTCCAGTGCATCCCCCAGAGTCAGTGGGCAGCTATATTGTGGCTCTCCTTTGAAGGTAAAGGTAGAGATAAGCTTCTCACTACTAGAGCTGAGGATGCTAACAATTACCAAGTCCTGAAGAATACACTGATTGATGGGTTTGGCTTAACAACTGAGCAGTACAGGTTGCTGTTCAGAGACACCCAGAAAATTCAGTCTCAGGATTGGGCTGACTTTGTTGATTGTGCCACTAAGGCTTTTGAAGGCTGGTTACTGGGAAGTAAAGTTACTGATTACACAGGATTGCATAATCTAATTATGAGAGAGCAAATCTTAAGTAATTGTCAAAATCAGTTGTTGCATCAGCACCTTATTGACTCAGATGTGACCTCTCCCCAAGAATTGGGAAAGATGGCAGACAGATTGGTCAGGACAAGGGTCAAGCAGCAGAACCAGAACCAGGGTGGTGGCCAGAAGAAAGCAGACCAAAAGGGTAATGAGAATAAGCAAAATGACCAGAAGTCTTCAACAGGGCCCCAACAATCTAAGGAGGGTGGGTCCCAGAATTCCCAAAAGAAGAAGAATGATGGTCAGAGGAAACCATGGTGCCAATACTGTAAAAGTCAAACTCACTGGTTTAGTGAGTGCACCAAGAAAGGCCCAGCTCCTACCACTACTGCCCCTAAGGCACCTGCACCCCCTAGTACAGTTAGTAGTGGTAGTGCTCCTCCCAAGGCTATAGTGGGGTTAACCTTGGTATCTGAAGCAGGCTCTGACTTAGTCAGGGTACCTACCCAGGCTGTTCTTGTTTGTACTGGGGACATGGATATGACCCCTACAATAAGTCCCAGTACCCTGGGAAAGTACAGGCAAACGCCTTAAATCAATGGAAAGATGGC
The DNA here is from genome assembly GCF_964263255.1 of Lissotriton vulgaris. Taxonomy (NCBI): domain Eukaryota; kingdom Metazoa; phylum Chordata; class Amphibia; order Caudata; family Salamandridae; genus Lissotriton; species Lissotriton vulgaris. Next base: position 536,399,399 of record NC_141694.1, read on the forward strand.
TCAGGTCTACAGGGACAACTGTGCCAGTGTCACTATGGTGACACCAGCATTTGTGGACCCTGGACAGGTAATACTAGGTTCAGACTACCTAGTGACCAATGCTAGCAATGTCACTACCAACCATAGTATGGCACTTGTTAATTTCTCCTGGGGAGGGGTAAATGGCCTCAAAAGGGTTGTTGTTAGTTCAGACCTCCCAGTGGACTGTCTTTTGGGCAATGATTTGGAATCCTCCCTATGGTCAGATGTGGAGTATAGGACTCATGTGGAAATGTTAGGTTTGTCAGCACATGTCCTTGCTGTGACTAGGTCACAGGCCAAAAATGCCCAGCTGAACAAGTGCTGGATCCTGGAACAATGGACCAGACACTTCCCAAGAGAAAGAGCAGTAGGGTTAAGGCCTCAAGGTGAGGATCAGCCCTCTCAGGAGGCTGACCCAAAGTCCCCAGAAGGAACTGTCCTAGAAGAGCTTGAGCCTGAACAGGTTGAGTTTCTTGGGACAGGGGGACCTTCCAGGGCAGACTTGAGGCAGGCACAGTTAGACTGTTCCTCTCTTGAACCCCTCAGACAGCAGGCTGCTGCTGAGGCTGCAGGGAATGCCACATGTACCCACAAGGTGTACTGGGATGATGGACTCCTTTGCTCTGAGGCAAGAGACCCCAAGCCTGGTGCTACCAGGAGGCTGGTCATCCCCTTGTCTCTGAGAGGTTTCCTTCTTACCTTGGCCTATGAAATTCCTCTTGCAGGTCACTTAGGCCAGAACAAGACTTGGGACAGGCTTGTCCCTCACTTTCACTGGCCTCATATGTCTGAAGACACCGAAGAGTTTTGACGCTCATGTGTCACCTGCCAAGCCAGTGGCAAATCAGGTGGCACCACAAAGGCCCCCCTTATACCACTACCTGTGGTGGGGGTACCCTTTGAAAGAGTGGGGATTGACATTGTTGGACCAATGGACCCCCCAACAGCATCTGGGCACAGATTTATACTGGTGGTAGTGGATCATGCCACCAGGTATCCAGAAGCTATTCCCCTTAGGACCACTACAGCTCCTGTTGTGGCCAGGGCCCTACTTGGAGTTTTCTCCAGAGTGGGGTTTCCTAAGGAGGTGGTCTCTGACAGAGGTGCAAACTTTATGTCAGGATACTTGACTGCAATGTGGAAGGAGTGTGGTGTCAATTACAAATTCACCACCCCCTATCACCCACAGTGCAATGGGCTTGTGGAGAGATTCAACAAGACCCTCAAAGGGAAGATAAAAGGGTTACCAGAAAAGCTTAGGCGAAGATGAGACATCCTTTTACCCTGCCTTTTGTTTGCTTACAGAGATGTCCCACAGAAGGGGGTTGGCTACAGCCCTTTTGAACTTCTATATGGGCAGCCTGTAAGAGGACCCCTGTGTCTTGTGAAGGAAGGATGGGAGTTACCTCTCAAAAAACCTAAGCAAGACATAGTGGACTATGTACCTGGTCTCCGCTCCAGGATGGCAGAGTACATGGAAAAGGCATCTAAAAACCTTGAGGCAAGCCAAGAAATGCAAAAAGCTTGGCATGACCAAAAGGCTGTCCTTACTGTTTACCAGCCTGGACAGAAGGTGTGGGTGTTGGAGCCAGTGGCCCCAGCAGCTCTCCAAGACAAATGGTCTGGACCCCATACCATCATTGAACAAAAGGGAGAGGTCACCTATCTAGTAGACCTTGGAACTCCCAGGAGCACTCACAGAGTACTTCATGTGAACAGGCTCAAGGCATTTGTCAACAGGGAAGACATGGGCTTGCTCACGGCTTCAGATGAGGGGCAGGAGGAAGAGAGTGACCCTCTCCCAGACCTCCTCACTCAGAACCCTGATGATGGGTCAGTACATGGTGTAGTCTTTTCTGACAGCCTCTCTGAACATCAGCAAAAGGATTGTAAACAAGTTCTTCAGTCCTTTAGACAAATGTTCTCTCTGACACCCAGTCAGACAAACAGGTGCACCCATGAGGTGGACACAGGTGACAGTCTGGATATAAAGAGTAAAATCTACAGGCAACCTGACAAAGTCAGGAACTGCATAAAACAAGAAGTACAAACGATGTTGGAATTGGGAGTCATTGAACCCTCAGAGAGCCCTTGGGCTAGTCCTGTAGTTCTAGTGCCTAAACCTCACACCCAGGATGGTAAGAGAGAGATGAGGTTTTGTGTAGACTACAGGGTTCTCAATGCTGTCACTAAGACAGATGCCCATCCAATTCCAAGAGCAGATGAACTCATAGATAAATTGGCTTCTGCCAAATTCTTGAGTTCATTTGACCTGACAGCTGGTTATTGGCAAATCAGGTTAGCTGAGGATGCCAAGGCCAAAACAGCATTTTCTACCCCAGGAGGTCATTACCAATTTGTGGTGATGCCCTTTGGTTTGAAAAATGCACCTGCCACTTTTCAAAGGTTGGTGAACCAAGTTCTCTCTGGGCTGGATGACCTCTGTGCAGCATATCTAGAGGATATTGCTGTCTTTAGCTCCACCTGGGAGGATCACCTGATCCACCCGAGGAAAGTTTTGGAGGCCCTGCAAAAGGCAGGCCTCACTATCAAGGCTACTAAGTGCCAGATAGGGCAGAGTCAAGTTGTATATCTGGGCCACCTTGTAGGTGGAGGCCAGGTTCAACCTTTGGAGAGCAAGATACAGGCCATAAAGGACTGGGCTCCTCCAACCACCGAGACACAGGTCAGAGCTTTCTTGGGCCTGTCTGGTTACTATAGGAAATTTGTCAGAAATTATGGAACCATTGTGACTCCACTTAATGACCCGACAATTAAGAAAATGCCAAAGAAAGTTCGGTGGACAGTTAGCTGTCAAAAGGCATTTCATGACCTAAAGCAGGCCATGTGCACTGCACCTATTCTCAAGAGTCCAGACTACTCCAAACCTTTCATTGTCAAAACAGATGCTTCTGAGTTGGGTGTGGGAGCTGTTATCTCAACTGAATATTGATGGTCATGACCAGCCCATTGCTTTTAGAAGTAGAAGATGACCACTAGAGAGAAACATTGGTCAGCTATTGAGAGGGAGGCCTTTGCTGTGGTTTGGGCCCTGAAGAAGTTGAGGCCATACTTGTTTGGCACTCACTTCAAGATTCAGACCGACCATAAGCCCCTCTTATGGCTAAATTAAATGAAGGGTGAAAACCCCAAACTTCTTAGGTGGTCCATTTCCCTACAGGGGATGGACTTTACAGTGGAGCACAGACCAGGGGCTGACCATGGCAATGCAGATGGTCTATCCAGGTACTTCCACTTAGAACAAGAAGACTCACCTGGTCAAGGTTAGTTTAATGTCCCTAAGTTTGGGGGGGGGGGTTATGTAGGAGAGTAGGGTCTGCAATCCTATGGTCAACCTCGATTTTTGCTTTTTGCTTCACTGGTTTACGACTTCCCTGGCTGTGGGCCTGCTAATCAGACCCACAGCCTAGCTGTGCTCTCTCTAAAACTGACAACCATGTACCTTAGGTGCATATTCAATTGGATACTGAGTCACCTTATCAGTCCCTGTACAGTGTACCTTAGGTACCCAGTGTGAGAAGTTGGCCTGATATATAATGTTCACTAATTCTAGTGAGCACTTTGTATCAGTCCAAACAACCCTTATGGTGATTGGTTGTAAGTCAACCTTATAGACCAGCTATCCTAATGGTAGCATGGACAAAAGCAGTCTTTAGGCTAAACTCTTTTGGCATGTGAAGCCAGCTGTTTTACCACATATAACCCCTTGAATACCAAGTGAAAGGACACCACACAGGTTGTTATGAAAATAAACAAGTATTTATTAACTAACATACACCTCTGACCTCTTTATGAGGTCAGAGGCCTAAGCACATGACAATACTAAGAAAGAATGCAAATGCTACTTACCAGTATGCATCTGTTCTTGGCATGTAGGGCTGCTGACATTCATATCTGTGCATAGATCGCCGCCTAGTGTTGGGTCCGGATGATTGCACATTGTTGTCCTGGAAGAGTCTTCGAAGTATCACAAGATAGGTGGCTCCTCCCCTGGACTACAGTGCGCATGGGCATCGCCTCCATCCCCAGATTGTTTTTAGCCATTGGCAGAGAGGCAGTGAAGTACGTGAGTGATGACTATGCTATGAGCATATATATATGAATGAATACTGCAGCTGCTACAGGCGCCGGGGAGGAGGGCGGGCGATATGAATGTCAGCAGCCCTACATGCCAAGAACAGATGCATACTGGTAAGTAGCATTTGCAGTTCGAGGCATGTGGGCTGCTGAATTCATATCTGTGCATAGAATACATAGCAGTCCCTCCATTAGCGGCGGCCGCCCGTGCCAGCTGCAGCAGTCTGAAAAAGTGTTTTGAGAACAGCCTGCCCAACAGCTGCCTGCTGTTTGGAATGCACGTCTACACAGTAGTGTTTAGTGAAAGTATGTGTGGTAGACCATGTGGCTGCTCTACAGATATCTTCCAAGGGAATGTTACCTAGGAAAGCCATAGAGGCCCCCAACTTCCTGGTGGAATGGGCCCTCGGTGGGATAGTGAGTGCGCTTAGCTTTAGCATAACAGATCTGAATGCATTTCACGATCCACCTAGCGATCCCAGCTTTGGAGATAGCGTTTCCCTTGTGGTGTGTGGCAAAAGCAACAAAAAGCTGCTTGGTTTTGCGAAAATCTTTTGTCCTGTCTACATAGTACATCAAGGCTCTCTTAACGTCAAGGGTGTGGAGCATCCGCTCCGCCAGTGTCTCTGGGTTTTGGAAAAACACCGGCAACTCAATTGTCTGGTTCATGTGGAATTGAGATACAACCTTGGGTAAGAATTTAGGGTTAGTGCGGAGCACAACCCTGTTAGCATGTACTTGGAAGAAAGGTTCTTGGATGGTGAGCGCCTGCAACTCGCTAACCCTCCGTAGCGATGTAATTGCTACTAAGAACGCCACCTTCCAAGTCAGAAACTGAAGCTCACAAGAGTGCAGTGGCTCGAAGGGAGGACCCATCAGCCTTGTAAGAACCACATTGAGGTTCCATTCCGGAGCTGGTGGGGTCCGTGGTGGAATGAGCCTTTTGAGTCCTTCCAGAAAAGCCTTGATAGCAGGGACCTTAAAAAGTGATAGGTGTTGCCTATTCTGGAGGTATGCTGCCATCGCAGACAAGTGAATGCGGATGGAAGAATACGCCAAATTGCATTGGTACAGGTGGAACAGGTAACAAATGATGTTCTGAATGGAAGCATCTAGCGGGTCAATGTCGTGGTTTACACAGTAAATGACAAACCTCTTCCATTTAGCCGCATAACAAGCTCTAGTAGTGGGCTTCCTTGCCTCCCGAATGATGTTCATGCAATCGGGAGGTAGATTGAGGTAGCCAAACTCTAGGACTTCAGGAGCCAGATCGCCAGGTTGAGCTGTTGCGGATCTGGGTGCTGAATGTCGCCATGGCTCTGCGTCAGAAGGCTGGGAGTGAGATGAAGCCTTTGATGCGGTACCACGGAGAGTTCCAGAAACGTGGTGTACCACGGTTGGCGAGCCCACGTTGGAGCAACCAGGATGAGAGTCATCGAGTGCTGCCTGAGCTTGCGTGCCACCAGCGGTATCAGAGGTGCTGGGGGAAAAGCGTACGCAAATCTGCCTGACCAGTTCATCCACATCGCATTGCCCTGTGATTGCGGGTGTGGGAACCTGGCGGCGAAGCTTTGGCATTTTGTGTTCTCCTTTGTGGCGAACAGGTCTATCTCTGGATGACCCCACTTTTGGAAGTACGGTTGGAGTACTGATGGATGTATCTCCCACTCGTGCATTTGGTGGCTGTGCCTGCTGAGCAGGTCCGCCATCTGGTTGTCCTTGCCCGGGAGATGCTCCGCCATGAGGAAGATGTTCCTCTGAATGGCCCACTTCCACATGCTCTGAGCCAGATGAGACAGCTGTGGAGAGTGTGTGCCCCCCTGCTTCTGAATGTAGTACATGGCTGTCATGTTGTCCGTCCGGATCAACACGAGCTTGTTGCACAGATGTACTTTGATCGCCTTTAAGGCCATGAAGATTGCCATCAGTTCCAACATATTGATGTGCATCTTCCTTTGCTGTAGTGTCCATAGTCCCTGCACTGTGTAGTGGAGTACATGCGCTCCCCATCCCTGGAGAGAAGCGTCCGTCGTCAGGATAATCTGCGGCACAGGCTCTTGGAATGGTCGGCCCTTGCAAAGGTTTTGTGGATTCCACCAATGCAGAGAGTTGTATGCCCGACCGCTCACCAACACTAGGTCTGTCAGTTGCCCATGAGCCTGAGTCCACTGACGTGCAAGGCACTCCTGAAGCGGACGCATATGTAGTCTTGCGTGCGGGACAATGGAGATGCAGGAGGCCATCATGCCTATCAACTGCATGAACACCCTCGCGGGAAGCGAGTGCTGAGGTCTGAATCGTTGGATCAGCGTCTGGATACTGGCGATTCTTACTGAATTCGGCTGCGCAGTGGCTGCCAGAGTATTGATTGTCGCGCCCAGATACTGTCGCACGTGGGCGGGCTGGAGATGGGACTTTGGGTAGTTCAGAGAGAATCCCAGATCGTGCAGGAGATGAATGGTGCGTGACACGTGGTCTACGCACTGCTGTTCCGTCTTTGCTTGAATAAGCCAGTCGTCCAAGTAGGGGTAGACGTGGACGTTCTGGCGACGGAGATGCGCCGCCACAGTCGCTAGGCACTTTGTAAATACCCTTGGCGCCGTGGTGACCCCGAACGGCAGAACCCTGAACTGGTAATGCTGGTCTTGAATCGTGAATCTGAGATACTTTCTGTGGGAAGGATGCAGGGGGATATGAAAATATGCATCTTTCAGATCCAGCGTAGCCAGGAAGTCCCCCTGCTGAAGCAGAGGGAGCACTTGCTCTAACGTGAGCATATGGAAATGCTCCGAGAGAATGTACCAGTTGAGGGGCCTGAGGTCCAGGATGGGCCTGAGGGATCCGTCCTTTTTGGGGATTAGAAAATACAGGGAGTAAACCCCTGTTCCCCTTTCCTGCAATGGAACGAGCTCTATCGCCCCTTTTTGCAGCATGACTAGAACTTCCTGCTGCAACAAGGTCAAGTGCTCGCCGGACATAGGACGGCTCCTTGGGGGTATGTTTGGTGGAATGGAAGTGAGTTCCAGACAGTAACCGTACTGGATAAGAGACTTGACCCACCTGTCCGTGGTGATGGATTTCCACGCTGGCAGGAACTGCTGGAGTCTCCCCCCGACCGGTGTTGTATGGACGGGGGGCAGTGACAAGACGTCACTGCTTGTTGGCGGTGGTGGACCTGGAGCTGTTGTTTCCACGTCCCCTGCCCTTGACATTATTGCCTCTGTAACCACCTCTGCCCTTGTTGTTGTACGAGGTTTGGGTGTTATTCTTGTAATACTGTGTGGACTGCGATGCCTGACCCCTTGAGGTGCCTCTGGAATTTGAGCGGCGAAAGGAACCACTCCGAAACTGCTGATTTTGGAGGGCCCCCATAGATTTGGTAGTTTCCGTATCTTTTTTCATCTTTTCCAGCGTCGCATCCACCTCAGGGCCAAACAAGTGGTCAGGGTTAACTGTTTGATTCAGTATTGTTGTTTGAATATCGGGTTTGAACCCCGAAATTCTCAGCCAAGCATGCCGTCTAAGCAACACACTGGTGTTGATCGCCCTGGAGGCTGTATCTGCCACATCCAGCGCACATTTTATGGATGCATTCGTGATGAGCTTTCCTTCCTGAATCAGCATTTCCCCTGCCTCCTTGTACTGGTCAGGCAAGTGTTGCAGTAGTGATTCTAAGGTGTCATAATGAGCCCTATCATAGCGTGCAAGTAGGGCCTGTGTGTTAGAGATTCTCCAAATATTCGCTGCCTGTGCAGCGATTCTTTTCCCTGAGGCCTCGAAGATCTTGGACTCCTTGTCTGGGGGAGGAGCGTCACCAGTGGTCTGTGAGTTCGCCCTCTTCCTAGCGTTGGATACAACCAGCGAGTCCAGTGGCAAGTGTCCCTTGATGTATGTTGGATCCGAGGGCGCTGCCTTATATTTCTTGTCAATGCGAGGGTTGACGACACGCGCCCGGGTGGGCTCCTTGAAGACCTCCGTTGCGTGTTTGAGCACCCCCTTAAGCATTGGCAGTGTTTTGACCGACTTTTCAGCCACTGAGAAAGTGTCAAATAAAAAGTCCACATCCACGGGGTCCGAGTGCAGCTCGACATCGTGGTTAGCCGCAGCTCTTTCGATCAGAGCGTTGAAGGCCGCCGAGTCCTCTGTCGGTGACGTCTTGGCTGCAAAAAGTTGCGTGTCCTGGCCCGACTGCGGGTCCTCCGGGTCGCCTCCGGCCGACCAACGTACGTGTTCCTCCTCCGGATCCGAGTACGCCGGATAGCCGTACTCGGCGTCCTCTTCGTCCACATCGCCTGCGGCGGAATGCGTCGGCGAGTGTCCTAGGGCTTGTGGAGACATAGGTTCCATCAGGGCCGAAGAGTCCGCAGAGTCCCTCTTATTTTTGAGAGGGATCCGAAAATGTTCCAACACCGGCTCAGTGGTGATTTTCCTCTTGAGGAGACAATTTCCAAGTATTGGCGTCGATGATAACCTCTCGACGTTCCTCATCAGCAAGTGGCTGGAGCCGAAGCTTTGACACCACTAAGGCAGCCTTCGGCGTCAATACCTCCTTCGAGGGGCCTCCAGGTTTCGGCGCGAAAGCCTTCGGCGTCGACTTTGGCGGCAGGGTAAAACGGATAGGCGTTTGCGCCTTCGCCGGGAGCGTAGGCGCTACAGTGTCACTGTCCTTCCGTATCCGCTGCAGGGATTCCGCTACCTTCTTTGTGATGGCAGGAGAAGGCTTGACCGGCTCGAGCGATCCTCCCGCGTCGAGAGTCGGATCGATGACAGGCACCTTTTTCGGGGCCGACACCTCATGCGCCTTGTTCGCAAGGGCCGGCGCCGGCCGAGCCCTGTGCGCGTCGTCGGCATGACGCTTCTTCGGAGCCGTCTTCGGGTCCCCGACCCCTTTCGGCGCCGACGCAGCCGCGTCGGTCGACTTCGCCTTCGGCACCGACCCCGAGGGCTTCGGGTCGGCCATCTTGGCGTGGCTCTTCAAGTCGGCCATCTTGACTTTTTTGGAAGTTGACACCTCCAGAACCTTCTGCCCCAGCGCAACTTTCACTTTCGTTTTCGCATCCGAGGGTGCGTGGCCAGATGGCTTCACTTTCGTTTTCTTCAACGGGAGTGGTGCCTCAGAAATGTCCGTGACCGGGCCCGGAGGCGGGGACGTAGGACTTATAAGTAGATCTTGGGTAAGGCCCGAAGGCGATCCCTCGACCTGGGCCGTATAAAGGGGATTGACCCCTAAGTCTGGTTGGGGATGCTCCTCCTCCGAGCTATCCCCTACTGTGGCAATAGCCCGATCGTCGTCCCCTACCTCGTCGGCGACTTCGTCAAAGTCCTCATCACCCGCGTCGTAGGCATCCCCTTCGGACGCGGGACCAGATTCCGAACCTTGCACGTCGTCCTCGTCTCCGACAGATTCTTGGAATATGTCGTCTGGTGGGGGCGCCGCGGTAGCCGAGAACTTAGCCTGGAGCCGACTGGCCCGACGAATCTTTAGAGTTTTCTTGCACCGGAATTTCGAACACACCATGCAGCTGTCTTCGTCATGGTCCGGTGACAAGCGGGTATTGCACAAGGGGTGCACGTCGAGGTGTGAATATTTGGAGTTACACACCGGGCATTTCTTAAACGGTGTCCGCTCCATGGCAGAAGTGTAGTGTAGGCCCGTCCGCGCCGAAAGCACGCGGAAGGGTAGCAAGAGTTCGGAGCTGAGAGTCAGACAAGAAACCGAACGCAACTATACCGACGCTCAGCCTAAAGACCTTTTGGTCTCGAGTAGAAAGTTGAACAACTATCGGTTCCGACAGAGGGAACCGAAACACATCCGAACCCAATGGCGGAAAAAAACAATCTGGGGATGGAGGCGATGCCCATGCGCACTGTAGTCCAGGGGAGGAGCCACCTATCTCGTGATACTTCAAAGACTCTTCCAGGACAACAATGTGCAATCATCCGGACCCAACACTAGGCGGCGATCTATGCACAGATATGAATTCAGCAGCCCACATGCCTCGAACATACAAGTTACCACAATATTTACACGTGCGCCTTAGGGGCACGACAAACCATATACTTGAAACAATGGAATGCGAGGAAAGAAAATACTGTAAGGAGATCCAGAGGCTGGAGGATCGCTGAGACTACGCTACCAACTAGGTAAGTAAGGAGCAGGAGGCCCACGGGACTCACGTGCAGAGTGGAAACTCACACGCGAGATGCGTACCAACGTCTATGGATGCTACAGTTTAAAGAGTTACGGATTCCGGACGAACCCGGCTGGATGGAGGAAAAACAACAGTGAACCCGGACACTAGGATAGTGAACACAGACTTCAGCACCTAGAAGCTTTAGTTACCTAAACCACAGGCTGCGGGTGCATAGGGCTGAAGTGGTGTCGGGTTTGCTGCGTTGATCCTGATGAAGCCTGGAACAAGTAGTTGCTGGCAGGCGGCCAGATGGAGAAGTCCGGTGGTTCCAAGGATGGAACTAGGAAGAAGAAGTCCTGAAAGGGAAGGGGACAGAGTCTCAGTCACTAGCCAGTGACGGTGCTGGAACCAGGAGGGAACCAAATACTGTCGCCGCGAACAGGTGGAAGAAGGGACGCTTCTCTCTGTAGCTGCGCGGACCAGGAGCTGTTCTTTACGACCAGGCTGGAGGCACGAGCTGTCCCACGTAGTCTGCTGCTGTTGGCGGTGTTGGATCGTCGATCTGGTCAACAGGCCTTGGCAAGTGCAAGCCACGCGGTGGAACAAAGATGGCGTCTGGTGCGGACCAGGAGGGTCCGGGGTGCTTCTCTTTTATAAGGAAGCGAGGGCCAGTCTGGGGGACCAGACCAGCAGTGTTTAAATCTTCGGTCGTCGTCTCAGAGGTCACTAACCAGCCGGCAAGTGACCAGACAACAGGAAAAGCAGCAACCAGGCAAAAGAGCCCCATGCAGATCACGTGGATGCTGGGGGGCTGGTCTTTGATGCAGGAGCTGCGTCGGTGTGGGGCTTCTCAGACCCCAGTGCACTCACTCAAGGATCCCTCGGCGGTCGTGCTGGAAGCGCTGTGCAGGTTTCTTCCAGATGGCCGTCTCCAAGTTGCTCGTCGCACCCACGGGTCCAGCTGTGCTGTGGATGTAGGTAGAGGTCAGAGGAGTCTGGAGGTCCGGGTCTCGTTGAGCTGGGTCGTCTGGTTCCAGGAAGGAAGGACTTGCAGCAAACCGCACAGTAGCTTGATGGTGCCTGCGGAGCAGGATGGTCACTCCCTGACCATAGGGGAGATTCTTCAGTCTTCTGATATTCAGGAGGGCGAAGGTCAAGAGTTCTTTGTGGAAGTTGTCAAGATTAATCTAATCTGGAATGGGACCAGCTCCTACCTTTATTCAGCTAAAGGGGGCTGCACTACGTCTAGGTCTCTCCTCTGGGTGGGACCAGGAAGGGGGGTGGTTACACCCCCTTTCCTTTGTCCGGTCTTGCGCCAGCTCTGGGGCTGGAGTGCCCCAGGAACCGGTTTAGACCGGTGTATGCACAGGGACACCTTGTGTGCCCCAGGCATGTCTCATTCCTTTCAGCCATGTCCTACCTAATACACAAAATCCTGTCTGGGGTGGTGCTAGCACCTCCCCAGGCAGGAAACCCTTTGTCCGAGCCTCCCTCACTGGAAGGACTCCCAGCAGCAGGAGGTCAGACTTGTGTCTGTGGTGGCAGCATCCATTTTGTGATGCTGAGGCTCGAGTTAACTTTAACCGGGATTCACAGTTACATACATGTTGTGTCCCTTTAAAAGGGTGGAATGCTACCCCCGTCGCCAGAATTGGCGAGGGGGTAGTATTCCAATTCGTATGACACCTTACTCGACATGTTTTGATAATGCTATAACAAAGTTAGCATTTGACCGCGAGGATCATAATGCACTTAAGAGTATATGGTATAGCGTTATCATGGAACAGCTATTAGGACTTGGTTCCGCAAGCTGGAAACGGGCTCAGCTCATGCCAGAGCACCATCTCACATAATTCCAAGCACTCTGCCTTCAGGAACCCCGGTTAAAGTTAACCCGAGCCTCAGCATCACAAAATGGATGCTGCCACCACAGACACAAGTCTGACCTCCTGCTGCTGGGAGTCCTTCTCATGTTTCTATATATATATATGTATGTGTATATATGAGTATATATATGTGGGGCACATATAATATAGAGTTTCCAGGGCCCCGCGCATGGGCAGGAATATTCTACTGCTTATGACTATTGATGAGGATATGCTTTTATGTTTTTATTAATCGAATGAACTATTTTGAATGACCTTTGAGAGTGTCACAGTGAAAGCAGAAGCTACTGGACTTAACCGTGGGGGTTAAAGCCGCCTTCTTCTGATGTGCCGGGGCCTGACTTCCTATGCGTCCAGAGCAACTTGGCCAAGTAACCGTCTATCACTTGACTCTCCATGGTAGCATGTGTCAAGTGGTCCAGGGCTTCTCGGGGTGCAGACTCAAGCACGCACAGGTCACCACAGCATCCCTTCCCTAGACGCAGGCAAAACCAGGAAATATCTTACTTCTTCATGGCAGCCTCCTCTTACGTATGGGTTTGCCGACTTTACTCCATACACAAGCACCAGCCCGATTGTTACAGCAGTAATGCAATTTTCACAGCAGCTTCCTCTGGGATATGGAGTAGATTACCTTAGCCAGCACACGGGCGACGGCCAAATTGGTGCAGCACCGGCTAGCTTCACGGCAGACCCACCGGGTTGCCGACTAACACACAGCATACTGCCGATGGTCCAATGAGCATGGAAACTTCACTACTAACTTTGCAGCGGCCCTCTATGACATAAAGGGTCATCAACTTGAACCTCCAAACGGGCAATGACCGAATCGATCTCCTCACACCTCGCTACAGGATCAACTTATCAGGATCTCCCACTGCACCTCGCTGCCTCCTCTTCCTCTAAGGGATCACTGGTCCAGGCAAGCACTAGTGTCAGATGCTCCAGGAGCAGGTGGTCTTGGATTTTCATGGGTGATACCGACCTCACCCAGCAGAACGATTGACAAACCTTAACTCCCAGTCCTGGTCACAGGTAGAAGTCTTACAGAGCTTCTCCCCCTCAACATACCACCTAAATGGCTGCTTGCAAGTTGACAATTTTCTGGCTCTTGAGCTTACCCTTTTATAATCATTTTCCAGACACTAAATGTGAATTTGTGTTTGAATATATGACGTTTGTGCTGGGTATCTGCTTCGTTTTGAAGTGCCTACTCCTTTACCTGCCTTCCTCCAGAAACGAAACAGTCTTTTACAGAAGAAGCAACTCCAAATCTGATAGCCCCACAACAAGAGCCATGGGACTGACTAGAGGTTCACCCCTGAATGTCAGCCACAGTGATATGTGCATCAAAGAATTATCCCATGGCCCCAGTCCTATCTTTAGAATTCTCTTATCAGCACCACATCCTCTCAATGATATACCAGGTCCCTTCCCAGTGACCACTCTCTGAATCAAAGAATACGCTTTCAAGCATACTATAGAGACTGGCTCTTCCTTCCTCCAGTGTGTCCCAACCGAAATTGAACACAGAGTCTCCCATGCATTGTACCATTCCCAGGAATACATACCCCCAACACATACACACAACCACATACGCTCTGTACAAAGCTACATAGTAGCTTGATTTTGTCAAGGGTGAGTAAAACACAGCAGTGGAACTTTAAATGAGTGGGCCTGTATGCCTATTTCCTGGCTCAGACAAATGATCCTTGATCACTTATGACAACAAAATTCACCACCAGGAATCCAGACATCTTTGCAGCAGGGGCACTCAGCAGGGGTACATGTCTATCACCATGTGAGGGACTTTTGCGTCTCAACACCCACAAAGAACTGATCGGCCACCCAATGGTCCTTAGTACAATCGATGTAAAAGCTTAAAGTTCTTTTAGGGTCAAAACAAGGGAGTCTTTACTTTTTCAAGGGTTGAAGTGGAGCAAAGAATGTCAGGAGTATAGCAGACAGGCTGATGTGAACAGGAGTCACAACCTTCAGTAGATAGGCTGCTGTAATTCGTAGCATCAATTTGTCCTGAAAGAACGTGGTGTGGGGCAGCATTAATGAAGGAGTTTGAAGGGCATTCATGCAACGAGCTGAAGTGATTGCGATGGGTCAGGAGTTGCAAGGGACAATTTTGTATTGGCAAACAGGGTACACAAAAGAATACAAGAATCAAATTGAGGTCCCACTGAGGCATCACAAAGGGTTTAGGTGGAAACATATGTACTTAACCGTTAACAAAAGAAAACCAAACCGGTGACTTAAACAAGGACGGTTGGTCAGGTAACTGCAAGAAGGCTGAAAAGGTTGCAGAAATAAAATAAAATGCTTAAAAAGCAACAAGGATATCTATATTGCAGCTTTGTTCTTCAGATTGTGGAAGCAGATGACACTGTCAATTGGCAGTATATGAGGAAGATGAATTCCACAGGATGCAGGTAATACCCACCAAATACAAGGTAGATGACGCTGTGCCCACTGGGGCATGTACCTAGATATTTCTTCACCCATACAGTCTTTTTTTGGGAGTCCCTCTCTAGCACAGTCATCTCTCTGTTTTTTCTCATCCTGGCCATGTGGTACACACACTACAGACAGCCACAGTTGACAAATGTCTTGGTTGGAACTGTAGTCGATCAGAAAATCGTCCTTTAGCGATAGATGTAAAAAAAGGTCCAGAGCCAAGGGTTCTGTAAATTCAGTAGGAAAAAGTTCCAGGTTAAATCAGTGCTTGACCATATGTATTCTTGTTGTTAATAGTGAATATGACTAACTTTGAGGATAATGATAGCAAATCACTGAGAGTGGTGGAGACTTGTTTAAGGGAAATGGATATATTGCTCTTCTCTCTCCCAAAGTTGAGAGGAGGTGGAATCTGCTCCTCTGAAAAAAGCAGGATTGGACTCCATAAGAGCATATTTCATCTGGTTTATTAGCTCCCCTAATTTTCCTTTGTGACAAACATCCTCCTTAAACCATAGCCTCCTACATGGCTACTGCGGACATGGCAAAATTCTCAATGGTGCAAGACCTTGCAAGGCAGACGACATGGTAATCATTCGGGCCCTTCTTCCCAGGACAGAAGGGTCATTTGATTGCACAACAATTTTCCTGCTTCCAATTGGTCCTTACTATTTACATTACAATCTCTGCCAAGGACTAGGAGAAGGTGTTCAATTGCATCTTGCTTTCTAAGGTTGATACTCCTAACCCTAATGTAATCTTAGGTATACAGTCAGTGGTCAGCAATAGGCAAAATGACACTCTAAGGTCTATGAAAAGTAACAATCAGTTATGGCAGGTAATCTGGCACGGTGCATAAGGTTGGGAAAAACCACTGAATCCCCATGTGTGTGGCCAGCAGACCCCTCTACTATACATACAAATCCTCTGAACACATTTAAAACTAAATAAAGTTTCATAAAATATCACAATGATGCTTGTCTTTGTATTTTCAGATGTCTTTAATTCAAGATCTTAAGCCTTCTTAGCCAGCACGTGTTTCGGTGCTGTTACAGGGGATTACCCCGTGACTTCTTCAGGCCCGAGGTCAGTTTCAAGTAGTCTCTTAGTTCTGGTGATAATTCGAACCTGGAAGGGGTTCCTATAATTTCTGCACCTGGAGAGGGAGACTATTTAGTCTCATGTCCGAATATCTTAATGTGCCTCCAAGTGGAAGGGAGTTTATTTTAGAAGAAGAAAACACGTTACTTACCTGTAACTACGGTTATCCAGTATTGGTATCTTTCATAGATTCACATGCCTGAATCATTCCCCGTCGCCGAGGCGGGAGTCCTACGGTAATTATATAAACAAAAGCAGGTCCTTAGAATAATCTGACAAGACTATAGGCCCCAAAAGGCCCAAACCTTAGCAGCCTATCTACCTCATTATATGAAAAGAACTGAAAAAGGAGTTCCAACCAATCAGCTGTCAGCACCCTTAAGAATCTTCCCAGCAGAGGCAGTTCTCCTCAGATTTTCCCAGCACAAGTGAGAAGTATGTATCCCTAATAAAGAACTGTTCTGCCGGGGAGGAGGGTGGGTGCATGTGAATCTATGAAAGATACCAATACTGGATAACAGTAGTTACAGGTATGTAACTTGTTTTCTTATCCAGTATTGGGGTATCTTTCATAGATTCACATGCCTGAATCAGAATAGCAAGCAGTAAACCCATATCTGTCGTTTGCGGAAGGTGGGAGACAAAGCGTAATTCTATATATCCCCACTCATACGGAAGGTTATAGAGTACTCGAAATGTAAATATACATAAATGCAGAAAACCTTCTAAAAAGAAAGAATTATATTCAGATAACATTTCATATTTAAACAGCATTTGACAAATCATTACAGTGTATTATGCATACTCTAATGTTATGAATAGAATATGAGAGACCTTTCAAAAGTCTAACCTTAATGAAGAGGAGGCTGCAGCACCGCTTGTCCCACTGCTGTATCATCTTGTGATGCCGATTGCAAGCAGTAATGCTTTGTAAAGTTATGGACACTCTTCCATGTCGCAGCTCGGCAAATGTTAGCTAGTGTGACTCCGGCAAAATATGCTGTAGACGCCGACATCATTCTGGTGGAATGTTCTTTTACCTTTCTGGCTAAAGGCTTGTTAGCTTTTTCGTGAAAGAATTGTATTACTGAAGATAACCACCTGGCTATCGTTGCTTTCGTCACAGCTTGTACCAGCGCAACTGGACCATACGCAACAAATAACTGGTTAGATTTCCTTATGTCTTTAGTTTTCTGAAGATAGAACTTTAGAGAACGTTTCACATCCAGAGAGTGTAGGGTCTTTTCTGCCGGTGTGACAGGATCCGGGAAAAAAGTCTTTAACTTAACCGGCTGGTTAAAATGGAATTGTAATGGTACTTTAAGAATGGATTTTGGATTTGTTCTCAGGGTGACATAATCCTTCGAGAAATGAAGGAAAGGTTCCGAAATGGTGAAAGCCTGAATCTCACTCACCCTCCGGGCTGAAGTGAGAGCTAGTAAAATAGCCACTTTCCAGGTTAAAATTTTTAATGAATTGGTTCGAAAGGCCTCCTCATTAACTGGGACAAGAGAATATTGAGATCCCATTCAGGAGGTGGAAGTCGAATTGGAGGAAAGGCTCGAAACAACCCTTTCAGAAATTGCTTTATTAGTGAGGAAGAACATAGTGAAGGCTTGTTCGAGCTTCTTCTGAATCGGGATACGGCAGCAAGATGTACTTTAATAGAAGAGAACACGAGACCCGCCTTGGCTAGTGAAAGCAAGTAAGGTAGGATGTCTTCAGGTGGAGCTTGAAGAGGATGGATATTATTTGCTTCGCACCAACAACAGAAGCTTTTCCATTTGAAATGGTACGTTCTGATAGTACTCTGGGCACGGGCTTGAGACAGAATTGCTCTACAGTCTGCAGAAATCTGGAGATCTTTAAAACTCTAGGAAGTCAGTAGCCAGAAGTGCAAGTACAGCGATTGTGGATCCGGGTGCAGAATCTGCCCTCCTTCCCTTGACCATTACAAGAATGGGGTGACCCTGAAGGTATGGACCTGGGTATCTAGTGATATGAACAAACAATGGTCCTAGACCTATAGATTTTGGTACACTGGTCAAATCAGGAATTGATAAATTATTCAAGAAATAGCAACTTCGGTTAGTCTGCTATCTTTAAAAGACTGAATCTTAGAGAAAACTTTACACCACGGTACTTTTGAAAAAATATATTCTTATTTAATTTTTTTCAGATTTTTACACAATTTTGTCAATAAAAACATATAGGTTGCCCCAAGATAGGAGAGTGCAAAGAGAAGGTGTGGTTTCAAGGGGGTGAACAAGTGAAGTGAAAAGAAATAGCACAGTGGTAGATAAGAGAAATAAGTTTATAATTTAAACAATCAATACTGAATACGAAACTTCACGAAATAACAGTATTGAACACCTAGCCAACAAACATCAGTTCATTTGAATTGCGGACAACAACATTGTAGGGTTCTCATAACAATATCCACAGTCTTGCACAGCCTACAAAGTTGGGGAGATACTGGTCTAAGGTGTGTGTGTGGAAAATGTCGACGTTTCGACTCGACTTATTCCCGAACGGTGATTTAGACCTGGGGATTGCGAGTCTTCATCAGGACAGAGAGCAAACAACGAGGCAACCAGGGAGTATTGAATAACCCTAAAAACAAGAAAGCGAAAATTCGGAATTATTATCTGTGGTGTAAAGATGCAGCCTATCCCCACCGGGATGCGGCAGATTCTCTTACCCTTTGTGGTAGAGAAGGCGTTGGTTAGGTGATTCGAATTCACCAAAGTCTCAAACAGGAATCCTGTAGAGACAAAAATGGAATAGGGTCTGGAGTGTATCCCAATCCCTAGGTAATTAAATCCACCTATAATAATTAATATGGCAGGGGCATCTATTTACCTTGTAATTATATTTTAGTCCATGTAAAAGGAGTCGTTGTTTCTTACGTGGACACGATGGGTGATACCTGGAATTAATTTAGACATCATCAGTATCCCTATATGCGCTATTTGAAGGTAATTGGTGTATTGCTATTTAAACAATGTCAAGTACCTTGCTTGTATATGAGCCCAGCCTCCACGAAGGGAAATTCCAAGCTGTCACTCCAGAGATGCACACTGCAAAAATGACAATAGTTCCTAGTTGATTATGTCATAATGTGACTTATTTGGAGAAGATTATATCAGGGGATTCATTTTTGTAAACCGTATGGGCTTAACGGATTGTGTGTGCTGCTGGAGGAGTTAATCCCAAAGTACTTCCGGATATAAACTATATTAATAAAAAACATAAGTAGAGAACCGGTCTTACTAAGGGTACATAGAACCTCTATGTGGGTCAATAGTCTCATTACACAGTACGTCAATTGGGTGGATCTAGGAAAAAGATCTACCTGCTGTATGGACGATTTTGGCGTAACCATCCGAGCCTCTCAGTGCTTCCGGATGTCCAGGTGTTGTGGAGATTAGTTCCACTTGATTACGAACGCTATTCAGGAAAAACGGAGGGATATGTTCAAGTGACACATCGAGAGTTGGACGGATGTTTTTAAAAAAAAATAAATAAATAAAAAAAATAATAGTTAACAATTGCTATCCAACCTACCCATGTCTCCGGGTACAGAGTCTTCCAATTCCGAGCCTCTCGGTGCTGCGGAGTGCCGTCGGTGACTCTAACAGTATTTCCGCATAGGTAAATACCCAGACTGCAGTGCGCAGTCTGCATAGAGAGAGGACTGGATCGGACTGAGTTTCCAGGTCCGGGGCGATGTTAATTCACAATAAATTAAAGTTGGGATAATTGGAATTGGAAAATTTTTAAGCGCATCCAGAACAGTTAGGTAAACCATCTTATATTTTGGCAAAAAAATTTGGTTCAAGAGTTGTATTAAATTTCGAGTAGCATCAGGCCGATGTAGAAGTAGACAAGGGACTAGAATCGGATTGCGTTTGGCATCCGGAGTGATGTCTGATCACGATGGGTTACCATTGGGATAATTAATTAAAAAAAAATTTGAAAATCAGCTCAATTAAGTCAGTCATCTTATATTTAGGGCAAGATTGATTTAAAAATTATGTTATATTTCGAATAACATCGGGCCAGTGTTTTAATAGAAGTAAACAAGGGACTAAGATTGTGTCAAACCCCTGTATGTTGGGTGGATGTAACAAAGGATGGAACCGACTGTGTTGTACCTGTGTCAACTACCGGGACTGAGGTTGTGTCCATTGCATATGTGGGATAACCATAGGTCGATGCCTACTAAGTTGATACCTGTAGCAACTGAAGTGGACTCTGTAAGCACATTTAACCGTAACTAATAAATTGTATATAAGTTACATTGATGACATATCATAGGATTCATGTAACACATTGCTAACAATATAAAGAAGAAAAACAATTGTCATGTCATTACATCGTGCTTAACATGTACCACATTTTTAAATATATTTGAAAATATAGATGACTTAGTGTAAATATCATTTCACATATCCAACAATGACACTTGTTTGTTCAACTCTTCTAATTCATTCAGCCCCTTGTTTACAGTATCGAGAGTATATATCCATTTGCACTCTCTTCTGTTTAAGATGTTATGTAAGTCACCTCCTCTGGGGTTAGCCGTTATCTTTTCTATGACCCACCACCTGAGGCTGTTTTCATGGTGTTCAAATCTATGGAAGTGATCCACCAGTGGCGCCCCCTGGGTCTTACATCTTATGCGGCTCATGTGTTGTAAGATCCGGCATTTGATTTTTTGTGTGGTTTGTCCCACATACAAAAAACCGCAGGGACATATCACCGCATAGACAACCCATGATGTATTACAGTTGGTATGTTCGGTGAGCTTGTATGTTCGCTCATTGTGGTCAAATTTATCACATTCTCCTGTGAGAGGACAGGCTTTACAACTCCCACATTTTCTGTGGCCTTCTACTGGTGGGGCTCCCCAAATTGTAGGTTGAGCTGCGGGTAGCCTGTGTGGTAGAAGGGCTTTTACCAAATGGTCACGGATATTTCTACCCTTACGAAATGCATGTAAAGGTGGAGACATCCCACCAAGTTCACTACTAATCAGATGCCAATGGCGATTTATACATTTTTTTATGTTGTTACTTTTTGTATTGAACGTTGTAACACACACAAGCCTCTCTTCTTTGGGTTTATGAGTAGTGCCAAGCAAATGTTCACGGTGGTTATGCCAGGCCCTTTTTCTTGCTTTTTTGAGGAGTCTGATGGGATAGCCTCGGTCATTTAATCTGGACAGCAAGGCAGCTGATTCCTCTAGATAGTCATCCTTCCTAAAACAGTTGCGGCACAACCTCAGGAATTGCCCAAAGGGCAAATTGACCCTGAGGTTGCGTGGGTGATGGCTCGTATATCTGAGGAGAGTGTTGCGCTCACTACTTTTTCTATAAAGTGTGGTATATAATTTTCCTTCCTCAGTTTTTATTTTTAGATCTAAGAAATTGATGGACATTGGGTCACATTCCAGAGTGAATTTGATGTTATTGGAACAGGTGTTGATCCAATTATGGAAGTCCCTAAGGTTAGGGTCACTCCCGCGCCAAATTAATAGAACGTCATCAATATACCTTACCCACAATAACATATTGTTAAGGTAAGGGTTACATTGATTTAGGACGAATCTATTTTCATACTCGCTCATATAAATGATGGCCAAGTTCGGAGCAAAGCTTGCCCCCATAGCCACTCCACTGGTTTGGATGAAGTATTCATTTTGGAAAACAAAAAAGTTTTTAGTCATTGCAATTTCCAATAATTTAACAACGAAGTCAGTGGGTACTCTATGTGGGGCAGGTCTCATGTTGAGGGCACGCTCTATACAGGATAAGGCCTCATCTTGAGGGATGTTCGTGTATAGAGATGCGATATCCATCGCCGCCAATATACACGTGTTGTGGTCATAGGCGAGGCCCTCCACCAATTGAATGGTGTGTGTGGTATCCCGCACATATGTTGGGGTAGCTGTGGCTATGGGCTTCAAAAACACATCAATATATTTACATAATGGTTCTAAAAGCGACCCGCACCCTGATATTATAGGTCTTCCCGGGGGGTCATTTAACCTTTTATGTACTTTGGGGAGCGTGTATATGGTTGGCATTCTAGGACTCTTATTGTTTAGGAACTCGTGTTCTTGTTTGTTGATGATCCCCTGTTCCATCGCTCCTTTTGTTAGTCTCTGAATCGTATCACTGATAGTTTTTGTTGGATCCTTCCTCAAGCGCATATAATTGCCAGGTATGTCCAACTGTGCATATATTTCTGTTTTGTAACTTTCCAAATCCTGTACAACAATAGCCCCGCCTTTGTCGGCGGGCTTGATGACGATGTTGTTGTTATTTTTTAAGGATTGTAATGCAGATTTTTCGTCCCTGCTAATGTTGTACGGGATATATTGTCTTGAGTTTAGAGTGGCACTGATGTCCCTTAGTACTACTTGTTCGTAAGTTATTATCTTGTTATCGATCAAGTGTGTTGGAGGATTAAACTTCGATGGGGGTCGTAATCCACTCCCTGAGAACGTTGGATTTAAAGGGACTTTTTGGAAATAATGTTTGAGACGGATTTTTCGAAAGAATTGTTGTAATTCTACCCTAAGGTAAGGTAGGATATCTTCAGGTGGAGCTTGAAGAGGATGGATATTATTTGCTTCGCACCAACAACAGAAGCTTTTCCATTTGAAACGGTACGTTCTGATAGTACTCTGGGCACGGGCTTGAGAAAGAATTGCTCTACAGTCTGCAGAAATCTGGAGATCTTTAAAACTCTAGGAAGTCAGTAGCCAGAAGTGCAAGTACAGCGATTGTGGATCCGGGTGCAGAATCTGCCCTCCTTCCCTTGACAACATGGCAAGTGTCGGCTTGAGACGAATTGGAGGCTGTTGAGATAGCTGGAGCAGTTCTTGGAACCAATACTGCCTCGGCCAGCGAGGAGCAATGAGGAGAAGAGTGCAATGTTCCCTCTTCATCTTTTGCAGAATCCTTGGTATCAACGTTATCGGGGGAAAAGCGTATGCATAGATTCCTGACCATCTCATTCCGTTGAGGATATCTGCTGGCGTAATACAGGCATTTGCTGTTCTGTTGTGTCGAATACAGATCTAGAGTTGGTGTGCGCCATCTCTGAAAGATCTTGTTCACCTGTTCTTGTTCCAGCTCCCATTCGTGGCAACCTGCAAGGGATCTGCTGAGGTTGTCGGCTAGAGAGTTTTGAACCCCCTTTACATGCTCCGCTCTGAGGGTAATGCCGTGTTGTATAACCCACTCCCACATCTCTTGAGATTCCTGCGACAGAGATAGAGATCTCGTTCCCCCTTGCTTGTTGATGTAAAACATGCTGGTGGTATTGTCCGTACGCACCAGCACTGAGGAATTTGAAATTCTCGGAAGGAACGCTTGCAGAGAAAGGAAAATGCCTCTTAATTCGAGACTGTTGATGTGTTTCTGCCGATATTGATGAGACCATCGGCCTTGAATTTGGAGGTCCTGGAGATGGCCTCCCCATCCTTCCATGGATGCATCTGTGGTCAGAATGAACTCCGGAAGGGTTTGAAGAAACGTGAGACCCGGAGACAGATTGCTTACTTTGACCACCATTGAAGAGCATGCATCATTCTGGGTGTCACTTTTATGCGATCGTCGAAAGACCCTCCTATTTGTTGCCATTGTCGATGCAACTCCTCTTCCAGTGGCCTCATCCTGAGTCTTGCAAAGGGGACTAGACTGATCGCTGAAGAGCACATCCCCAGAAGAGATGTATATGTTCGTACAGTAAGTGACTTTTTTGTTGAGATGTGTCTTGCCAGTTTTTGAAGTTAGTTCTGCCATTCCTGAGACAAGAACGCTTTGCACTGTTGGGTGCCTAGAAAGGTTAACACCTGTAGGGGTTGCAATTGCGATTTCTTTGCATTGCGGGCGAGGCCTAGATTTGAGAATATATATGAAGGGCGCTTCTGACCGCTTGTCTTGTGACTTATTTCGATGGTCCTTTGAACAGCCAATCGTCGAGATATGGGAAGACCTGCATCCCCTGGGACCTCAACGTTGCAGAAACTGGGGCCAGACATTTTGTGAATATTCTTGGTGCCAATTTCAGCCCGAATGGGAGCACCTTGAATTGAAAGTGGACGCCAGCCACTGTGAAACGCAGGTATTTGCGATGTTTGGAGTGTATAGGAATATGGAAGTAAGCGTCTTCCAAGTCCAGAGAAGCCATAAAATCTCATTAGTTGAGACAATTGAGCACATTTGCCAATGTCACCATGCGAAAACTCTGTTTCTTCAAGAATTTGTTGAGTTTGCGCAGATCCAGAATAGGGCGCCACTCTCCCGACTTTCTTTATAAGGAAGAAGCGAGAGTAGAATCCTTTTTCTTTCTGCGAGATTGGAACCTTCTCTATAGCATTCTTCCGAAACATGTTTAAGGCCTCTTTGAACAGTAAGTGAAGACGAGGCGGAGGGGGGCCCTTGGGCGTGGTCGTAGGTGGTTTATTTAGGAACTCCAGTGTGTGTCCTCTTTCCACTAGGTCGAGGACCCACTGGTCCGATGTGATGTACCGCAATTGTTGGTAAAAGGCGGAGAGCTTCACGCCCACAGGGAGGGAAGGATTGTTGACTGGCGTACGGCATAGCTCATTGAAGTTTGCTTGAATCTCGTCCTTGATTATTTGATTTTCGTCTTCCTCCCTGACGAGAGAAATTGCTGGTGGAAGATTGCCTGTATGAAGATTGGTAATACAGTTGCTTATACTGCGACTGGTATTGCCTATTCTGTTGATTGTGGTAATTTCCTCTGGAAGAAAATCCACGACCTGTTGCTCCTCTAAAAATACCTCTTTTATATTGCAGGGTACCAAGCGATTTTGCGGTGTCTGTATCCGTCTTGATGGCTCGTAAGGCGTCATCTATGTGCTTACCGAAGAGCGAGTCCCCGTTGTAAGCCATATCGTGGATTTTTGTTTGCACCTCAGGTCTGAAGGAGGTTGCTCTGAGCCAGCCCTGTCGTCTGAGCACCGCAGCACCCGCTAACTGACTAAAGTTAGTGTTTGCGATGTCTAGGGCGCAATCTATTATTTCTGAAGCTGCCCTCTCTCCTTCAACCACTATTCTAAGTACTTTAACTGACGATCTTCCGGTATCAATTATATGAATTTGGACAGTTCCGACCACATCTGTCGGTCCCAGCGGGCAAGAATCGCAAGAGAATTCGCTGCCTTGATGGAGGATGCAGCAATGGTGGAGAACGTCTTGCCTATTAGATCCAATCTCCTGCTCTCTTTGTCCGGTGGTGTTGAGATTGGAGCGGATGGATTTTTGGATCTCTGTTGACCAGCTTGGGATATCACAGAGTCCGGACGTGGGTGGCCCACCAAAAAAGATGGTGTCTGGCGGTGCTCTATACGTCTTCTCAATACGAGGAAGTACTGCTGGGATAGAAGCGGGTGTTTTCATAATTTTAAGACCTTCCTTCTACATACATTCTATAATGGGTATTGCCCTGGTGATCTTCCTATACCCCTCTTTAAAGTTGTGCAAAAAGCATTCCGACTGCTCAATAGTAACTGGTAGATCAAATCTTGTAGCAGCCCATTTCATGATATTGTGAAAGCCGCCAATTTCCTCCCGCGGAGAATCAGAGGGTTGTGGCAAAGGAGGCGAAGGCATGGGTATAACATAGTCATCCCACGGATCCGCAGGTGTGTTGTCATGAGGCAACTCGCCTTCTTCTCTTCCATCCTCGTCCGAGGAGGAAGTATCCCGATCCTCTTGTGGTGTGGGTTTTGCAGTGTGTCTTGGCGACACTGGAGGCTGCGGTGGTGGAGGCGTAGGTACGTCCGCTGGTACCGGAGATACAATTGGCATGGACGGGGTAGGTGGGAACCTTTGGCGATAGTCTGCCAACATGGCCTGTAAGTCCTGTATCAACGAAGGAGGAAGATGACTTGACTCCTCCGAACGTGGAGCTCTGTATGGTTGTCTATAGAAAGGTGTATGTAAGAAGTTGGCCTGGTATATGATGTTCACTATTCCCAGTGAACACCTTGCACCAGTCCAAACAACCCTTATCTTGCACCAGTCCAAACAACCCTTATGGTGATGGTTGTAAAGTCAACCTTATAGACAAGATATCCAAGAGGTAGCGTGGACAGAACAGTCTTAGGCAAAAAGACTCTTGAGGGCGTGTAAAGACAGCTGTTTTACCATATGCAACCCCTTGAATACCAAATGAAAGGACACCACACAGGATATATATAAAATATATATGTATTTTTTTACTAACACACTCCTCTGAACAATTTATGAGGTCAGAGGCAAAAGCACATAACAATTTACTCTCAGAAATACTTTAAATAGCACAATTTACAGTTAGGCCTTAGGGTCGCGTAAAACCATATACTAATTAAGTGGTATAACCCCGACTTGGGAAAGGAAAAAGCCCAGGGCCTAGAGAATCGCTGGGGCTACACTATCTGACTATGAGGGTAGGAGTAGGAGGCCCACAGGTGGCGCGTGCAGTGTCCGTACACTCACGCGAGAGTCAATAGAAAGTCAATGTGTATTTAAAAGGTAAGTAAATGGAGATTTAGGACACTTCCGGTCTAACTAGGAAGATACAACTAACACAACTAGACACTAGGATAGTCAATCCCTACAGGAGCACCGAAGTACTCGTGTTACCTCACCCACGGACTGCGGGTGCATAGGTGTCAAAGTGTGTTGGGTTTTCTCGTTGATTATGGAGCCTTGGAAGAAGATGCTGCAGGCGACCAAGAGGAATATGTCCGGGTGGATCCAAGGGTGGATCGGAGTTGAAGAAGACCTGAAAGCAGAGGGGACAGAGTCTAGGTCACTAGCCAGTGACCGGGTGGAACCAGGAAGGAACCAGGTGCTGTCGTGAAGCTCGTCTTTGCAGCCACGCGGACCAGGAAGCGTCAAGGACGACCAGGTGCTGGAGAGGAGCTGTCCCACGAAGAATCTCGCAGATGGAGGGGTCGGCTTCAAGATCGGAGCCAACAAGCCTAAGCAAAGGCAACCCACGCAGGATACACAAAAGGCTTCTGGTGCAGACCAGGAGGGTCTGAGGTACTTCCCCTTTTCAGGGAAGCAAGGACCAGTCTGGAGCAACCAGACCAGCGATGGGTTTTCAAGAGGATCGTCGCCACAGGGCTACTAGCCAACGGGCCAGCAACCGGACAACGCGTCGAGCAGAACACAAGCAGAAGGGCCCCATGCAGATCTCGTGGAGTGTGGAGGGCTAGTCTTCGGTGCAGGTGGAGCTCGGTGTCGGGGTGTCTCAGTCCCCAGTGCACAGATTCGAGGATGCCTCAGGAGCTGCGCTGTTAGCAAGTTGCAGGCGTTCCAAGATGTCCGGTCCCACGTGTCCCAACGCCTTCCATGGTGCTCAGCTGTGCTGGAGTCGTGCAGTGGGGTCAGAGAGGTCTGGGAGTCAGGGTCTTGTCAGGCTCTGTGCTTGGGTTCCGGCGGGAACGGGGACAAAGCAAGCTGTCGAGTTGCTGGATGGTGCCTGGTTGCCCAGGGTGGTCACTCCTTGGCCACAAGGGAGATTCTTCAGTCTTCAGCTCAGGTGAATGTCGAAGGGTCCAGAGTTTCGTTTCAAATCGATTCCAGGATTAATCTAAAGTCTCCTGGGTCAGCTCCTACCTTTATTCAACTAAAGGGGGCTGGATTAGTTTCTAGGTCCCTCCTGTGGGTGGGACCAGAAAGGGGGGAGGTTACACCCCCTTTCCTTTGTCCAGTTTCAGGCCAGAGCTGGGGCTGGAGTGCCCCAGCAACCGGTTTGAACTGGGGTATGCATGAAGCACTTAGTGTGCTCCAGGCAGTGTCTCAATCTATTCAGCCCTCCCAGTCCCAATACACATCCTCCTGTCTGGGGTGGTGCTCGCACCTCTCAAAGCAGGAAACCTATTGTCCAAACCTCAGTGACTGGAAGGACTCCCGGCAGCAGGAGGTCAGACTTGTGTCTGTGGCAGCAGCATCCATTTTGTGATGCTGGGGCTCTGGTTAACTTTAACCGGGATCGTTGGACTTACAAGTCTTCTCCCTCTAGAAGGGTGGAATGCTACCCCCGTCTCCTCAATTGGCGAGGGGGTAGTATTCCAAAGCGTATGACACCTTACACGACATGTTTGGATAAAGCCAAACCAAAGTTAGCATCTAACCGCGAGGATTATAATGCACTTAAGAGTATATGGTATGGCGATATCATAGAACAGCTATAAGGACATGGTTCCGAAAGCTGCAGACAGGCTCAGCTCATGCTAGAGCACCATCTCACACATAACCAAGCACTCTGCCTTCAGGATTGTTAAGGCCTGCCATAGGATTGACTTATAGGTTACTATGTGCCTATATGTAAGTAGGTATAGGAATACTACACCTAAGCAAGGGGTGATTACACAACCTTTTCCCAGCTGAGTGATCAGCCAGTTGTGTCTATTTGAGTGGCCAGCCAGGGGTGGTATAATACATGCTGCAGCCCCTGGTAGGCCTTGGTTACACCTATGCTCTGAGTACCTATGGTACACTTCTACAGGGGCTGACAAGGGGAACCAACTCCCAATTGTGGATGTACCTAGAGTACATGGTGTGAATTTAGAGTGAGTGCATCTGTGCTGTGGGTCTGATTAGCAGGCCCACAGCCATATCTAAGTCGAAAACCAATAAAGCAAAGCAAAAAGTGGGGGTGACCATAGGAAGCAGACCCTACTCTCCTACAGTGTAGACAAATCTTCTTGGTAGTAATGCTCCTGTATATCCTCTTCTTCATCCTCCTCCTGACATTTTATTTGTAATTCGGATGGATGGCGTGCAATCCCAAAGGGAACTTCATCATCTCCATCATCCTCATCAGATTCCTCTTCTTCCACATATGATAAAATCTGCGAAGGTAGCAGTGGAGAAATATTGGAGTAGTCTTGCCTATGATAGATTTTTATCTGAAAATGAGTATATGCTATAGGTGAAGCATGAGACACCTGAGGTATAGAAGGCCAGGGTCTTGCAGGCAGAGTCTTGGTGATTATTGGACTCTTTGCTGGAATGGCCGTCGACGAGCTCGTCGTCGACGGACTCGTCGTCGATGGGAATGTAGTAGACGGTGGTACTGTAGGTGGACTTGTCGTCGACAGGGATGTTGTCGACAGGGATGTTGTCGACAGGGATGTTGTCGACAGGGCCGTCGTCGATGGAATCTTCGTCGACTAGGCTGTCGTCGATGAGGCAGTCGTCGGCAGGCTCTTCTTAGATGATCCAGTCGTCGACAGGATCTTCATCGACGATGATTTTGATGTCGATGGAGCTTTTGACGACGATGACTTTGTCGACGATGGAACTGTCGATGGAATGGTCGTCGACGATGATTTTGAAGAGACTAAAGAAATATCTTTAGCCCCTGAAGATTTTTGAGGAAACCTTGGCTGACACAATAGGTGAAGTAATTGCAGGGGTAGACACTGTAGCCTTAGAGCTTGAGGTGCTAGAAGTCACAGAGACTGTGTGAGAAGACACCAGAGAAACAGTTTTTGTCTGGCTTTACTCACAGTTTTAGATGAAGATCCTGAAGGTGGAGAAGCTGGAGATTCAAGAGGAGGAGAGGATAACCTCCTTGAGGGTTCTGAAGCTCTATGAGAGGATTTGTGTTGTTTTTTCCTCTCAGGAGAAGAGCTATCCCTGGATCTGGCTCTTTTGCTGGATGTAGAAGCTCTGTCCTCATCATCTGTGGAAGATGATTTGAGCCAAAGAAGAACCCTTGCGTCCCTGTCCCTGATGGTCTTGGTAGAGAAGTTGCGGCAAATACTGCAATCCTTCACAATGTGATTGGGATGCAGGCAGTAGATGCAGTCCTTATGCTGATCATCTACATGGACACTCTTTTTATCATAGGTCCTGCAGGTACTTGAAAAGGGCTTCCTTCTCAGACATTCTGAAGAAACAGTTGAAAACTGAGTAGGCACTCAGGGAGACTCCCTTCCACACGACGTGCGGTAAAAATCTGCCCCTGCTGGGAAGGTTCTAGAAGGTGCTGACAGATGATTGGTTGAACACCTTTTTCAGTTCTTTTCATATAATGAGGTAGATAGGCTGCTTAGTTTTGGGCCTTTTGGGGCCTATAGTCTTGTCTGCCTACTACAGATTATTCTAAGGCACTGCTTTTGAATATATAATTACCGTGGAACTCCCGCCACGGCGACGGGGAATGATTCAGGCATGTGAATCTATGAAAGATACCCCAATACTGGATAACTGCCCTATCTGGCAATATTAGGTAGAACCCCTTAGATCTCCAGGCCATGGTGTGTAATCTCAAGGAGACTAGTCCCAGAAGGCCATTCTAAATTACAACTAGATGTCATGTGTTTAAAATCACCTTCCTCTTGATCACCGTGGTAGAATAATTCGAGATTTCAGACCTAAGAAGTCCATATATGCTTCACTGGGGACAACCAAAGTCTGGAATAAACAATGGATGGTGTCATTTACTCAATGAACAGAGAACAACAAATTATTTTCAAGTTAAAAATTAGCATGATTATCCTGTTATTCTGATCCTAACGGAAATACAAATTTTCCTTTAAGTTGGTTAAATAATAACTGGAGTGATAGTACAGTTTTTCTAAATTTGGGAAACCCCCATGACTTTGCTTATGTAAGGTCATGGCCAACTGCAAACCGTATGCGGAATCAACAAAATTGTCCAATTTTAATTAAGGCTCCATTAGATTTTAGAAAATCATAAAAGCATGTTTTGACCCCGATTGTTTGTTTAAGTTGAATGCATATTAGAATTCCACAAACGTTTTACAATATCACACTTACAATTGGCAGAGAATATCACTAGGCTTGGAAGAAACGTTCTGCAAAAAATGTATTTGAGCAATTTCTATTAAGAATTAGTGTATATTAATGCATAGCACAAACAACTGAAAATGGATATGCAAGAAACACACAAAATGGAAAGAAAACGAGATAATGCACCTCATCACCCATTTGTGGTACAAAAGGACAGCGTCGAGGGACAGTATCTGTAATCCAGTCGGAAGGCAGCCATTCTTCCATGTTGAGACCTCTTTCTGACAATTCACCAACAGGCAACGTCTGAGGATAAGAACATTTGTTAACAAAGAAAAATAAAAGAACAAAACAAACGTAAAACCAAGTAGCAAAACAACACTTGGTAATTAGTGAAAATAATTTTGCCAAGGTGCGTTAAGCATTAATATATATGCAACATGGAAATGTTTCCACAATGATTTTTTTTTCTTTTTAATTAAACAAAAGGATGCCATGCCACTAATAATTTCTTTAGAGCATTTACCTTTTGAAAAGTAGGAATAAGGCAGAGTGGAGGATCATCTGGATTACTGTCATGTCACTTGAAAAGCATGGGAAGTCACCAGGGCATACCTCAAAAGGACATCCAAGGGTGTTCCAATGATGGGTTTACTATGTGAAATCAGGTTTTCCAAATGTATTTCTCTCCACCTTGGTTATCTCAAACTAGTTGAAAAAAAATGGACTAGTCATATGTTGGATAAGCTCACGGTAATGAGACAAGACATCTCTCACTAGACATGGGTGCAAAGCATGAGCCAGAATTTAGCATTAGTCATAAGAAAAGGAATATTGCTTGCTATGCATCTTGGCACCTAGCCACTGACTTCCTCTTTGAGAATGATT
This sequence comes from Lissotriton vulgaris, assembly GCF_964263255.1. Lineage (NCBI taxonomy): Eukaryota > Metazoa > Chordata > Amphibia > Caudata > Salamandridae > Lissotriton > Lissotriton vulgaris. The sequence continues at coordinate 536,430,791 of NC_141694.1, forward strand.
ATGGAAAGAATTTGGGCTCCATGTGAAAGACAGAGCCACTTCCCTGCTGTACTGAAAGGATTGGGAAGACAAAATGGAGGGTCTATGGAAGAATGAAGATATCTAGCAACTCTTCTGTTGACCACCAGAGGCAAGCGGATCTGGTAACAAGTGACATAATTTGGGTCCATGAGTGCTTCATGAAACGGAGGTAGTGGCTGACCTGTAGTGCCGAAAATTGAAAGATCTCAGAAAATTATGCCCAACCACTGTCTCTCGTAAAGAAAGTTTCAGGACTTCTGTCACTGTCTTAATGACAGAGGAAAGCAATAAAAATCATGATTAGGAAGACAAGGTAAGGTCAGCTTCATGTGAGGCACCCAACCTAATAGTATCTATATATTTGCCTAGCAGCAATTTTTCCATTTCGCTACCCTCATACCTGGTGGAAGAAAAAACAGAGGAATTCCAGGTCATCAGATAGAGAGGTAGCCAAGGATTCCATGCTTGTGAACATCTGGGGCTAAGGAGATACTAAATCAGATGCTGATCCTAAAAATTGACCAGCTCTCTTCAAGTCTGAGGGCAAGAACTGCTCAATCAAACAAAAGTGTGTGGACTACTCCAAAAGCACCAACTCCTTCAGTGGTGTAATCTTTTGTGTACTGCAAGTGGAACCAGTTCTTACAACACTTCATCATTTCAGCTGGTGGGGTAAAGTCTATATCTAAATGAAGCTGATCCAGGTTCATTGATGCGGGGAATAAAGCCACTTTTACTTTGTGACTTACATCCTTCTTAAACCATAGCCTTCTGCATGGCAACTGCTAACATGTCGTACTTCTCATTGGTGCAAGAGCCTGGAAGGCAGACAACATGGCAATCATTCCAGCCCTTCTTCCCAGCACAGAAGGGCCATTTGATTGCACAAACAATTAGCCTGCTTCCAATTGTCTTTAACTATTTACATTCCAATCTCTACGAAGGACTAACAAAAGTAAATTATCTTTGTTCAGCTGCAGCTTGCTTACTAAGGTTGATGCTCCTAAGCCTAATGCAATCAATGAGGCTCTAGTGCCTAGGAGCTTGGACAGCTGGATTTCTGCAACTCAAGGGAAAACAATTAAGAAATTGTCATCAATGAGCAGAGGGGTGCCTTACATGGCTCTGTGCTGTCATTTTTGGAAGCAGGCAAAAGCCGATCTGGCAGCTAGCACTGCTTGGCAGGTACTGATATGAGAAAATGTTTTTGGTTCAAGTCTGTGCCATGAAGAAATCTGCATGAAGAATTAAAATTGTGTAGTCAAACCAGAGGAAAATAATTACATCTTTTTACACCTCTCCAGACAGCATTTTCCAAAGATCAATATGCAGGAATGTTCCCTCTTTCCACAGACTGGGAATCCTTGCAAAAATAAGATGCATAACAGTATTATATTACATACTATTAAATCTAGGATATACACTGCCTTCTACAGACTGAAAACCAGATGATGAGGTGGAGCAAGGTCAAACTGCAGTGGGTGCAGCAGGTGGAGACGCCGAAAATCGGAAAGCCGTACCGCAGCCGCTGCCGCACCCGCACCGGCAGCAAGGGAAAGCAAGGGAAAGCGGCGGCTGTCGGCATCAGCATTGTCATCGGAAAGCTGAAAGCCGTACCGCAACCGCACCCGCACCGGCAGCAGGGGAAGCGGTGGCTGTCGGCAACAGCATTGTCATTGGCAAAAATCGGCAAATACCGGTCTCGGCACCAGGGGCACTTCTCGCACTTCAGGGCTGAGCCAGTTCAGTTTATAAACTTTATTCGATTGTTTAAAAAAACATCATAAAAGTATACAACTTAAAACATTACATATGCGTGATTATGTTATAAAAATACAACCCCTGGGTAAAGGGGACTACAAACAGGGCTGAGCCGCCGCTGCCTCAACTCAGCGCGGCAGCCTATGTTTGTTTATGGCTCCAGCCGGTGTTTGTGCTGGTGTTTGTGCGTGCGCCTGAGCCCCGCCTCAACCACCCACCCACAGGACCGGGAGCAACTGGCAGAGCGCGGTGAGTGGTGCACGGTGTGTGGCGAGTTCCTGGGCTCCAGAATCAAAACTTTCCTGCAAGCCGCTTTCTGGCCCATTCTTTCTTTATTTGAATCACGCGAGTCGGAGACAGCGCATAAAGGCGCTCTCCTCGCGTTTGAAAATTGTGGCCAACGTTTGCCTGCAAGCCGCTTCCTGGGCCATTCTATAACTATTGAAAATATGCGAGTCGGAGACAGGGCATAAGGGGCTCTCCTCGTGTGCTTCACTGCAACTTTGCATTTATTACAACCCGCTTTCATGGCTGTTTGTGTTTAGAAGCGAGTCAGCGCAGGAAGGTGCTCCCCTCGTGTCATTATTCCGCAGTAATCCTCTCTTGTACACAGCTCCCCAGGGCACTTTCTGTGTTTAAGGCTCTATTAAATACAACTGGGAATTGTCCTGTAGCTGGAGCAGCAGTGTTCGATACTGTACTATTTCAAGTATATATAGATTATTACCCTTGAGGTATCTGAGCTCTGGTGATGGTTAAGAATACTCAGAATTACCAAAGGAAGGCAGACGTTCTTGACCAGACCTGTGAGGCAACAGGATTTCACGTTTTTGTTTCTCCTTTTCTCTCTTTTCCCTTGGGTGTTCCTTCTCCCGGAGTGTGACCTCTACATTGCGAAGGGACTGGGGGATGCGGTGAGACTGGCTGGGAGCTCAGCCGGAGAGAGGAGCCCAGTGATTTGCTATCTGGAGTTGGGCAGAGTAGAGCACAAGTACGCTACATTTTATCCTCCATTTCCATCTACATAAACTTGTGCATAAAATCCACCACATCACCCGGCTCATCCGATTTGGATATTCAGATTAGTGCCCTCAGGCCCCTATCCATCATCCCCCAACGGTTGCTGTTCGCAGTGCCCGGCCCATTGCCATTTGCCCTGTCTGTCTCATATTGGAGGTTTTGCCAATAACGGCAATTGTGTGTTGGTTACTTACAAGAGGGGGCAAAGACCATCAAAGAGCAACATAGGAATAACAGGTCCTGTTTGGGGGGGCGTGAGGATCCTCTAACTCTTTAATCCTTAATCATAACTTAATCTTCATCTACTACGTTGTTAAAACCCATTGAGCTTACTGAAGTTACATTAAGGTGCTGGTTAACGATGAGATCAGGTCTCCAACGCGTTGCTCCACCGAAGTTAAAACAGCATCAGAGACTTGATGCTTCAACTAAAGCAGGATCAAAGTCCTAAATAAGATGGAAAAGATGAGAGGGCTATTACATCAAGGGACTGCTTGACTGAATCAGCTGAGCTGAGTATATCACCAATATCCACCGCAGCCCCTGGGAAGATGCAGAAGATTTCCAACGTCGACGCTCAACTGTCAATTAAGAGTTACTTTTTTAAGTACCATACCCAAAAGCAAAATAGAATTCAAATTAAGAAGGATAACGGCAAATCTGGCGTTGAGTGTAGATCATCTTTATTTACTTCTCTTGTATCGTCACCAGGTTTAAATAGTGCTCAACTGGGGGAAGACCTTGAGCCTAAATCTGCCTCGTCCCTTCCAAGGCCCCACGATGAGCCGATCTCTCTGGTTCCAAACCTAATTGTTGGCTCTTCATCCCCATTGAAAGATTCTAAAACTATTTTGGGTCGAATTAAGGCGTCGGAAGTGAGTAGCCCTAAGGAAAAGCTTCCAAAGCCGGTTAAAGACACACAAGACCCAGCGCTTAACCAGTCGGAAAACTTACCAGTGTACACCGGAAAGTTGCAGACGCAGGCACAAATTCACCGTCCTAATACGGTGGATCAGCAAACTGACCAGCCTACTGATTTAATTGTGGTGGAGAATCAACAAAATCTAGGAACGGAAGAGGCGAACAAAAGATCTATAGAGAGTGGAACTGGTGTCTGCTCGGTAATTGAAATTTCTTCGGGTTCGAATCACAATGTCAGTGATGGAGCCCTAGAGGCTGATTATAATGTTTTTAAGCCACTTTTTAAGCCACTTATTAAGGGTGGCGGCGATGACTTAGTATTAAGCCCGATTGATCATCTTTCCCCAACTGGGGAGGCTCGTCCTATCAATCTGGATAAATCCAGTATAATTTTGGAAAATAGCTTTTGTATCAATAAGTCTGTATTGATTGCAGATGCGGCTAGTAGGAGCAATAATGTTAAGTTGGATATTAATGAGCATTGTAATTTCTTTAACTCCGCAGATCTGTCTTTTCTAACAAAGTTTCATGGAAATTTTCAGGTAAAACCAGACACCTTGGAAAATAATGTTAGTAATTCAGAACATGGAGTATGGGATTGTTTGCTTAATACAATGGATTCTATAACAAAAGCTCTTAATTTCCATTCTGATAAGTTAGACATTCAGGTAGACATTCTAAATACTTTATCAACACACGTTGTAGGAATTGACGCGAAGATTCTTCAACTAACTAATTTGATTTCTAAAGTTCAAGCTGATAAAGAAAATCAGTTAATAGCCTGCACATGTGCCCAATTGATTGATAAAATCTCTGATCTGCCATCAATTGTTGGTTCTATGGTCCATGAAGTAAAATTATTATCCGGTAGGGAAGATGGGAGGAATGAAGAATTAAGAAATACTGGAACTATAGAAAAAAATCCTCTGGTCCTTGTACCTTTAGAGTCATCTCACTCCCCTAAATTAAAGATAAATCGGGAGTCAAATACGAGCAGCTCAACAGTAACGAATATGCTACTTACCAGTATGCTTCTGTTCTTGGCATGTAGGGCTGCTGACATTCATATCTTGTGCATAGATCGCCGCCTAGTGTTGGGTCCGGATGATCGCACATTGTTGTCCTGGAAAAGTCGAGAAGTATCACGAGATAGGTGGCTCCTGCCCTGGACTACAGTGCGCATGGGCATCAACTCCATCCTCCGATTGTTTTTAGCCATTGTGGCCAAGATGGAGTGAGACTAAGTGAACGATGACCATGCTAGAAGTATACGTGAATTCTGCAGCTGCTACAGGCGCCGGGGAGGAGGGCGGGCGATATGAATGTCAGCAGCCCTACATGCCAAGAACAGATGCATACTGGTAAGTAGCATATTCGGTTTGAGGCATGTGGGCTGCTGAATTCATATCTTGTGCATAGAATACATAGCTGTCCCTCCATTACCGGCGGCCGCCTGTGACAGCTGCAGCAGTATGGAAAAGTGTTTTTAGAACAGCCTGCCCTACAGCTGCCTGCTGTTTGGAGTGCACATCAAGACAGTAATGTTTTGTAAATGTGTGTGTGGTAGACCATGTGACTGCTCTACATATGTCCATGGAGGCCCCTAACTTTCGAGTGGAGTGGGCCCGTGGTGGAATAGTGAGAGTGCGCTTGGCTTTCAAATAGCAGATCTGAATACATTTAACTATCCACCTGGCTATGCCAGCCTTGGAAATGGGGTTACCTTTGTGTTGTGGAGCAAAGGCAACAAAGAGTTGTTTAGTCTTCCTAAAATCTTTGGTCCTATCAATGTAATACATTAGGGCCCTTTTGACATCAAGTGTGTGGAGCATTCTCTCCGCCAGTGACTCTGGATTTTGGAAGAACACGGGTAGTTCTATAGTCTGGTTGATATGGAACTGAGACACTACCTTAGGAAGGAATTTAGGATTAGTGCGAAGCACCACCCTGTTAGAATGAATTTGAATAAAAGGCTCTTGGATAGTTAGTGCCTGGAGTTCACTAACTCGTCGCAGCGACGTAATCGCTAAAAGGAAAGCCACTTTCCATGTCAAGAATTGAATCTCGCAGGAGTGCAGTGGTTCAAAAGGGGGACCCATCAGCCGGGTGAGGACCACATTGAGGTTCCACTCCGGAGCTGGTGGAGTCCGCGGAGGAATGACTCGTTTGAGTCCTTCCAGGAAGGCTTTAATGGCAGGTACCCTGAAGAGTGAGAGGTGCTGCCTGTTTTGGAGATAAGCAGCCATTGCAGATAAATGTATGCGAATGGAAGCATAGGCTAGATTACATTTGTACAGATGTAAAAGATAACAAATGATGTTTTGAATAGATGCATCTAGCGGGTTAATGTTGTGGTCTGCGCAATAAATGACAAACCGCTTCCACTTTGCCGCATAGCATGCCCTAGTGGTGGGCTTCCTTGCCTCCCGGATGATGTCCATACAGTCAGGAGGTAAGGTGAGGTAGCCAAACTCTAAGACCTCAGGAGCCAGATCGCCAGGTTGAGCTGTTGCGGATCTGGGTGCTGAATGTCGCCATGGCTCTGCGTCAAAAGCCTGGGTGTGAGGCGCAGCCTTTAATGCGGTACCACGGACAGTTCCAGAAACATGGTGTACCATGGTTGGCGAGCCCACGTTGGAGCAACCAGGATGAGAGTCATCGAGTGCTGCTTGAGCTTGCGTGCCACCAGCGGTATTAGAGGTGCTGGGGGAAAAGCGTACGCAAATTTGCCTGACCAGTTCATCCATATCGCATTGCCTTGCGACTGTGGATGTGGAAACCTGGCGGCGAAGCTTTGGCATTTTTTGTTCTCCTTTGTGGCGAACAGGTCTATCTCTGGATGACCCCACTTATGGAAGTACGGGTGGAGTACTGATGGATGTATCTCCCACTCGTGCATTTGGTGGATGTACCTGCTGAGCAGGTCCGCCTTCTGATTGTCCTTGCCTGGGAGGTGTTCTGCCATGAGGAAGATGTTCCTCTGAATGGCCCACTTCCACATGCTCTGAGTCAGATGAGACAGCTGTGGAGAGTGTGTCCCTCCCTGCTTCTGAATGCAGTACATGGCTGTCATGTTGTCTGTCCGGATCAACACTACCTTGTTGCACAGATGTACTTTGAAGGCTTTCATTGCCATGAAGATCGCCATCAGTTCTAGAACATTGATGTGCATCTTTCGTTGCTGTTGTGTCCATAGACCCTACACAGTGTAATGGAGTACATGAGCTCCACATCCCTGGAGAGAAGCGGCCGTCGTCAGGTTGATCTGTGGCACAGGCTCCTGGAACGGTCGTCCCTTGCAAAGGCTTTGTGGATTCCACCAATGCAGAGTTTTGTATGCCCAACCGCTCACCAACACTAGGTCTTTCAACCGTCCGTGAGCCTGAGTCCACTGACGTGCTAAGCACTCCTGAAGCGGACGCATATGCAGTCTCGCGTGCGGGACTATGGAGATGCAGGAGGCCATCATGCCTATCAACTGCATGAACACTCTTGCTGGAAGTGAGTGTTGAGGTCTGAATTTCTGTATCAGCGATTGAATGCTGTTGACCCTCACTGAATTTGGCTGTGCTGTGGCTGCCAGAGTGTTTATCGTCGCACTCAGATACTGCCATATGTGGGCGGGTTGCAGGTGGGTCTTCGGGTAATTCAGTGAGAATCCCAGATCGTGAAGGAGGTGAATGGTGTGGGACATGTGGGCGGCACACTGCTGGGCTGACTTTGCCTGCATGAGCCAGTCGTCCAGATAAGGGTAGACGTGAATGTTTTGTCTCCTCAGGTGCGCTGCCACTGTCGCCAGGCACTTTGTAAACACTCTGGGTGCCGTGGTGACTCCGAAAGGCAAAACCTTGAACTGGTAATGTTGGTTTTGGATGGTGAACCGGAGGTATTTTCTGTGTGACGGGTGCAGCGGAATGTGAAAATACGCATCCTTTAGGTCCAAAGTTGCGAGGAAATCCCCTTGACTGAGCAACGGGAGTACTTGCTGCAGGGTCAACATATGGAAGTGCTCTGATAGAATGTACTGATTGAGGGGTCTGAGGTCCAGTATGGGTCTGAGGGACCCGTCCTTTTTTGGTATCAAGAAGCACAGTGAGTAAACTCATGTGCCTCTTTCTTCCACAGGTACGAGCTCGATTGCCCCTTTTTGCAACATGACGAGTACCTCCTGCGGCAATAAGTGCAAATGCTCGGCTGACATAGGACGGTGTCTTGGGGGTATGTTGGGTGGAGTGGATGTTAACTCCAGACAATAACCGTACTGTACAAGTTTTGTGACCCACCTGTCTGTGGTGATGGACTTCCAGACCGGCAAGAACTGCTGAAGTCTCCCCCCGACCGGTGTTGCGTGGTCGGGGGGCAGTGACAAGGCGTCACTGTTTGTTGTTGTTGGCAGAGGATCTGGAGTAGTTGTTTCCTCTGCCCCTGCCCTTGGTGCTGTTCCCACGATATCCACCACAAGTTTGTTTGGTGTAGGTGGATTGTGTGTTGCCCTTATAATACTACGTGGTCTGTGAGCTCTGGAAACACCTCTATTGCTGGAGCGACGAAAAGAACCACCCCATAATTGCTGGGACTGCAAGGCCCCCATGGACTTAGCAGTGTCCGTGTCCTTTTTTATCTTTTCCAAGGTGGTGTCCACCTCTGGGCCGAACAGACGATCAGGGTTAACTGTTTGATTAAGAATGGTGGTCTGTATCTCTGGCTTAAATCCCGAGATTCTAAGCCAGGCATGTCGTCTCAGCATGACACTAGTGTTGACGGCCCTGGCCGCGGTGTCAGCCGCGTCCAGTGCACACTTAATGGAAGCATTAGATATTAGTTTCCCCTCTTGGATGAGCATCTCAGCCGCCTCTTTGTATTCGTCAGGCAGATGCTGCAACAGGGTTTCCAGTGTGTCATAGTGTGCCCTGTCATACCTTGCTAGAAGTGCTTGTGTATTCGAAATGCGCCAGATATTGGCTGCTTGAGCCGCTACCCTTTTCCCTGATGCCTCAAACACCTTTGATTCTTTATCTGGGAGAGGAGCATTACCCGTTGTTTGAGAATTAGCCCTCTTCCGGGCATTTGAAACAACAAGAGAGTCTAGAGGGAGCTGTCCCTTGAAGTAAGTAGGGTCAGTAGGTGCTGGCTTATACTTCTTCTCTATCCTAGGGTTTATCACCCTGGCTCTGGTAGGCTCCTTAAAAATGGCCCCAGCATGCTTTAAGACACCTTTCAACATAGGGAGAGTTTTTACAGTCCTCTCCGAGACGGAAAAGGTGTCAAAGAGAAAGTCCTCCTCAATGGGGTCAGCATGGAGCTGGACGTCATGGTTCTTAGCCGCCCGTTCAATGAGGGCATGAAAAGCAGCAGAATCCTCAGTGGGTGACGTTTTAACCGCGTAGAGTCGAGTGTCCGGGGCAGAGTGAGGGTCACCTGGGTCAGCCTCAGCTGCCCAGGGCTCATTGACATCATCAGTGTCTGTGTAGACAGGATAGCTGTACTCATCCTCATCATCACCCTCACCAGCTTCCACGTCAGAGTAAGTGGGCGAGGCATTATGGGCATGTGGAGAGGTTGGTTCCACAAGAACAGGAGTGGAAGTGGAATCCTTTTTCTTCTTCAAAGGAATCTTGTAGGACTCCATAGGCCTTTCGGGGCAATTTTCCGTTTATGTAGGGAAAGCCTGCTCGATTTGGCATCAATAAAGTGTACACGTTTTTCCTCCAATGGAGATTGTCGATGCTTCTGGGTTGGAACCCCCGTGGTCGACTTTGGCACCGAGGGGACCGTCTTGGGCACACTCGTTCCCAACTTCGGGGCGAAAGCCTTCGGCGCCACCTTTGGCGGCAACGTGAAATGAATGGGAGTCGACCCCTGTTGAGGCTTCTCAACCGGCTTCGAGGGTGGAGCATCTTTAGGGCCGACTGTCGAGGCCTTCTCCTTGATGCGCTGTAGGGAGTCGGTCACCTTCTTGGTGAAAGCGGCGGACGGCTACACCGAGTCGCCGGGATCCTTCAAGGCACCACCAGACGTGGACTCGTGGATTGCACCGCTCTTGGCCTTATCTTGTTGGAGCGGAGTTTCGGGAGCCTTTGGATCACTGAGCCCTTTATTGGGGTCGACCTTCTTCTGCGCCGATGTACTCGACTCTACCACCTTGACTTTTGTCTTCGGCGTGGCAGACTTAGTCTTGACGCCCTTGACTTGTGTCTTCGGCTCGACCACAGCCTTGTGCTTCGTCGGCGCCGACGGCTCCGAGTGCTTGGATCCGACCAAGGTAACTTGCACTTTCGGTTTCGTGGAGGGTACCGATGCTTTCGCCTGCGTCGAGACCGCTGGTTTTGCTTTCGGTTTCGATTTCTCAAGGCACGGCTCAATAATAATGTCCGTAGCCGAGCCCGAAGGCGGGGTCGTAGAACCCATTGCAAGGTTTTGGGTAAGGCCTGCTGGCGATCCCTCGACCTGAGCCTGTTGAAGCGGTACGGCCCCAATGTCTGTTTGAGTTAGCTCTTCGCTCGAGCTATCTTCCAGGGCCCCAAAGGCCCCGTCATCGTCTCCTACCTCTTTGACGACTTCTTCGGCCTCAAACATTTCAGCGTCGTAGTCTACCTCCGACGCGGGATTCGACAAGTTTTCTTCAACTTCCCGGTCATCTCCTTCATCGTCCCCGACATTGAAGATGTCCGCAGGTGCCGGTGCAGTCTCCTGGGCCTCCTGGAGCGCAGCGCGTCGATGCTTAAGCGTCTTCTTGGATCTGAAACGGGAACAAGCCATGCAACTGGCTTCGTCATGATCCGGCGACAGACACTTGTTGCACACCGGGTGGACGTCGATGTGGGGATACTTGGAGTTGCACACGGGACATCTCTTGAACGGACTCCGGTCCATGATGATCAGTCGATAGCGTCTTCGAATGGGCCTTCCGCGTCGAGAGCACGCGGTTCTTTAGACTCCGGCTCGGGACCGAACCTGAACAAGAAGGCTCCGAACGCGAGACAATACCGACAAATAAGACTAAAGACCTTTTGGCCTTAAGAACGTTTTTTATCGATTCCGACAGAGTGAACCAATATACATCCGAACCCAATGGCGGGAAAAAAACAATCTGAGGATAGAGTCGATGCCCATGCGCACTGTAGTCCAGGGGAGGAGCCACCTATCTCGTGATACTTCAAAGACTCTTCCAGGACAACAATGTGCTATCATCCGGACCCAACACTAGGCGGCGATCTATGCACAAGATATGAATTCAGCAGCCAACATGCCTCGAACCTATGGCCACTGAAGAAACAGGAGTACCTGAAGTTTTAACAAAAAGGGCGAGAAAACGATTGAGAAAAGCTCATAACAAGGCAGCCCGGGATAAAAAAATAGTTACTGGGGTAGTAAACAATAGCGGCCCATTAAACTTGAAATCTGGTCCAGTAGCTCTCTTCCCAATTTTCAGACCTTCCATTACACCTCAAGTCAATAAAAAGGTTGTGCCATGCAGTAAAGCCGGACGTGAAGGGTCAAAGGAAGAGCCTATTCTTAATGTAGGGCCTAAAAACCAGATTCTGCCAATCCGAGAGAACAGGGTAGGGCAAGAAAAGCCAATGCAAGATCTAAACTCTTATCAGTTTAATGAAAACTTTTCCCAGAATGAGATTATCCCAGTGTAGGAGAGTGGGGTCTGCAATCCTATGGTCACCCCCGATTTTTGCTTTTTGCTTCACTGGTTTACGACTTTCCCTGGCTGTGGTGCTTGCTAATCAGACCCACAGCCTAGCTGTTCTCTCTCTCAAATTGACACACATGTACCTTAGGTGCATTTACCAATTGGTACTGGGCCACCTCATCAGTCACTGTACAGCATACCTTAGGTATCCAGGGCATAGGTGTACCCAGGGCCTACCAGGGGCTGCAGCATGTATTGTGCCACCCCTGGCTGGCCATCCAAATCTGACAACTAGCTGCACGACAGCTGGGGCAAGGTGGTGTAAACACCCTTTGCTTTAGATATAGTATTCCTATATCTAAACCTAAAATGGACACATGTATTCCTATCAGTCACTCCTATGGCAGGCCTTATCAATCCTGAAGGCAGAAGGCAGAGTGCTTGGAATTATGTGAGATGGTGCTCTGGCATGAGCTGAGCCCGTTTGCAGCTTGCGGAACCAAGTCCTAATAGCTGTTCCATGATAACGCGTACCATATACTCTTAAGTGCATTATAATCCTCGCGGTCATTTGCCAACTTTGGTATCGCTTTATCAAAACATGTCGAGTAAGGTGTCATACGAATTGAAATACTAACCCCTCGCCAATTCTGGCGACGGGGTTAGCATTCCACCCTTCTAGAGGGACACGACATGTATGTAACTTTGAACCCCAGTTAAAGTTAACTCGAGCCTCAGCATCACAAAATGGATGCTGCCACCACAGACAAGTCTGACCTCCTGCTGCTGGGAGTCCTTCCAGCGAGGAGAGCTCGGACAAAGGGTTTCCTGTCAGGGGCGGTGCTAGCACCATCCCAGACAGAGTTTTGTGTATCCCAGGTAGGCAGGGCTGAGAGGAAGGTGACTGCAAGTGGCACCCCGGTGCTCACTGTGCATATGCCGGCTCAAACCAGTTCCAGGGGCACCTCAGCCCCTGAGCTGGGGAGAGACCGGACAAAGGAGAGGGGTGTAACCACACCCCTCCTGGTCCCACCCATGGGCAGGACCTAGTCGCGTGCCAGCCCCTTTTCCTAGAATAAAGGTAGGAGCGGGCCCCCTTCCCAAATTAGATAATCTTGAATCTTGAACTACTTTCCACGAAAGGAACTCTTGACTTTCTCTGAAGACTCTCCCTTGTGGCTAAGAAGTAGCCACCATGCACCCGCAGGCACCAACTAAGCATCGCGGTTTGCTGCACGTCCATCCTCCGGATCAAGACTGACCAGCTCGACGAGACCCGGATTCCCTGGCATCTCTGACCTCTACCTGCATCATCAGCCCAGCTGAGATTCGTGGGTGTGACGAGACCTGAGGGATCGGCCATCTTCAAAACCTGCACGACGCTTCACCAGCACGACCTCCGAGGGATCCTCAAGTGAGTGTATAGGGGTTTGAGACGCCCCAACCCAGAGCCGCTCCAGCACCGAAGTCCAGCCCCCCAGCATCCACGAGATCTGCGTGGGGCCCTTCTGCTCTTTGCTGCTTGCCACGTTGTCCGGTCACTTGCCCGTTGGCTAGTGGCCCTCCTGACGACGTACCACGACGATTTCACCGCTGGTCTGGTTGCTCGCGACTGGCCCTTGCTCCCTTCCAAAGGAGGAGCACCCCGGACCCTCCTGGTCCACTCCAGACGCCATCTTGACTCCACCGCGTGGGCTTGCCTTTGCCAAGGTTTGTTGCCCCAATCTTGGATCCAGCATCGCCGACAGCACACACCCTCGTGGGACAGCTCGCACCTCCAGCCTGGTCGCCGACAACGCCTCCTGGCCCGTGTGACTGCGGAGTCCAGCGTCGCCCACTCGCCTGGTCGAGGTGACTTCATCTGGTGCCCACACAATCACTGGCTAGTGATTAAGAACTGAGTCCCCTCTGCTTTCAGGTCGTCTCCATCACCGATCCAGGCTTGGATCACACCGAACATCTTCACTGGTCGCCTGCCAGCAACTTCTTCTTTCAGGCTCCATAGACTACAACGAGGATTCCCGACATCTTTTGAACCCTATGCAGCCGCAGCCCCTGGGCTAGGTAACCCAATCATTTCGGTGCTCCAACGCAGGTTCACTATCCAAGTGTCCAGATCCTTTTTCGTTTTACGTCTACCTAGTCGGATTCGTCCGAAAACAGTAACTTTAGAAATACTAGCCTCCATAGACTTTGTCCCGCATCCCGCGTGACAGTGCACACTCTGCACCCGATCTCCCTAGGCCTCCTGCTCCTAACCTTAGAGTTCAGTAGCGTAGTCCTAGCGATCCTGAAGCCTCTGAATCGAGTTACTCACCTGCTAGTATTTCGCATTCCACTTTTAGTGTATATGGTTTTTCGTGCCCCTCGGGCATTTGTGTAAATTGTGCAACTTGAAGTATTTTCGTAAGAGTTTTGTATTGTGCTTAGCTCCCTGACTCATAAAGAATTCAGGGTAGACTTGTTATCAATAAATATACTTTATTTTCATAACAACTTGTGTGGTGTCCTTTCACTTGGTGTTCAAGGGGTATATGTGATGGTAAAACAGCTGGCTTAACACGCCCTCTAGAGTTTAGCCTAAAGACTGCTTTTGTTCACGCTACTAGGATAGCTGGTCTATAAGGTTGACTTGCAACCAATCATCAATAAGGGTCGTTTGGTATGATACACAGTGATCACTAGAATAGTGAGCACTATATATCAGGCCAACTTCTCACACCCAGTTCAAGAATTAATAGGGTCCAATAATAATAAACACATCGATTTCAAAGAAATAGGGTCCGTCTGGTCTAGAAATGATGGAGTGGTCTCAAAAGGAGAGCAATATATGGCCAATGATACAATTGTAAACCCTTCCCTTACACATAAGGATCAAATTAGTCAGGGAGCACAGCTCTGTGTACAAGACCAGAACCTGTCGCATGGAAAATTAGTAAATCCCTCCCCTTTCCATCCTAACAAGAATGAACAGGTTGAGGATTCCAGTATTCTGGCTCAACCTAAGTCAGAGCAACCTGATCGTTTAAATCGCCCGGATAACCCCATGCTGGTGACTGCTGGGAATATGGATCGATCTGATTCAGGGCCTAGGATTAATACTGATCGATCTAGTCCAGGGCTTAGGAGTAATATTGAATCCCCCAAACTGCAGGTTGAAAATTGAAAAGTGGCTTTCTGCCCCCAATACTCGACCCGCGGTTCACATAATATTTTGAACAGAGGGAACATTTTGAAATTACTAAAAGCAACTCCTGATCTTAAGGATGTTGCATCTGAGGACCTGGACTCTGTAGAGTTTAAATTAGAGGGTGATAATAGGGAGATAACCATCACGACGTGGTTAAAGGATGATATTATAAAGAAAATATTAGCAAACTCTAACAACTTTGAAAGTAGGGGAATTAAAGTATGGAGACTCCACGGTCTGCAATATCCGACCCCACTAAAACCCATAGTGAAGAAGGAGACTCCAAAACAAATCAATGTTAATCAATTTAGAGTATTGAAAGGCGCTTCAGGTCCATCTTCAGCTGTAAATAGGCCAGGTGGCATTAAAATCAAAAGCTGTCAGCCAGGGTCACGAGTGTGTGAGGCACTAAAAGAGATTCATGCGGCAGCGGATGATTGGAGTTAGCTCCCGGCTATTCTATCTGGAAAAAATACGCAAAGATTGATTGATGCTGGGGTACTTCGTTCAATACACCGACAGCAGTTAGAATTTGCTCTTGGAATACTAATGGTTTTAACACACTTGTAGAAGATGTAAATGTTGTAGGTTTTTTAAAATTGTTTGATGTTACTTTTGCAAGAAACATGGAATCTGACCAGCACTCCGCTGATCGACTATTACGAATATTTGAATGCAGCATGCAGGGACGCTGCATATGGTCGACCTAGTGGGGGACTCTCAATTTATGTTTCTTTAAGTATTAATGTTAAACATTATGAAATAGACCTGCACGTTAAATGGATTCAATGTGTTAAATTAATAGCCAATCAATCGTTGATCATTTTAAATGTTTATTTAAGTTCGAAAAAAAAGGTGCGATCACTCCAACTTACCCAGTTATGGGAAATGGTGAAAGTGCTATATTATGATAATAGGGATGCTCAGATGATTATTTCGGGAGATTTTAACACTCATCTTTTATCGTATAAAAAGCAGGCAACCCATTCAGGTCTTTTACCCCAATGGTCTAATTGTGAATTTATTAAATACAATCTAACGATGTTATATGATAGAGAGCACTATCCAACATTTAATAAAGCTGACTGTCTTTCTATAATTGACTATACGATATTGTCAGATAAACTCTCAGAACAAGTTCAAAGTTATGAGATTGTGCCAAGGATGGAGAGCGACCATAATCCACAAGTTATTGCGATCAATTTATCCTTCGAGTATTTACCAGAGACTAAAATATTGGGAACGGCCCCGGTCGCTTTTAATTTAAAAAGGCTAATTTGGAATGAGAAAACAGAGAAAGATATCATTGACTTTCTCTCTCTTCTAATCCCTGATGCGCAGGTCAAATACTCGGACGGAACTCCAATGATTGCCCTATGGCCCACCTTATGTGGCTCCCTATTGAATAAATGTCACCATAGGGAACCATCTGGGGGTGTAATTTTGAATCCTAGGAACCCAGGCTGGTTTTCCCACCACTTAATATATTTGAAACGGTCTCTTAACAAAACAATAAGATTAGTGTACAAAAAAGCAAAGGGATCTTCCTACTTTTTAACGTCGCTTAAAATTAGAAATCTAAAGAGGGGTTATAAGAATGAAATCTG
The DNA here is from genome assembly GCF_964263255.1 of Lissotriton vulgaris. Lineage (NCBI taxonomy): Eukaryota > Metazoa > Chordata > Amphibia > Caudata > Salamandridae > Lissotriton > Lissotriton vulgaris. The sequence continues at coordinate 536,446,953 of NC_141694.1, forward strand.
GAGGGCTAAACAATTGTATTATGAAGCGACCTGGGCCAAACTCCATTTCGCATGTAAGTTTAAGAATCTAAGAATGTTTTGGAGTATAATTAATAACTTAGAAAATGGTAATTTTAGAAATACAAGCGCCAATATAGATGAATTAAGTTGGATAAATGTTTTTAATAATAAATTAACTTCCCGAAGCCAAATGATAAAGGAGCTTGAATGTTCTGACACCAAGTGTGAATTGGAGCCAGGTGAAGAGTGCGACCCTCCCGGCACAAGGGATACACCAGGCTCTAAGATTACTAAGTTATGGTCGGTAGACAAAGTTAAAAAAGTCTTATTTAAAATTAGATCAAATGGAGCACCTGGTCCTAATGGAATGCCGAACTCTATTTTTAAAGCTAAAATTGAGCATTGGCCAGAGATATTAACGGCCCTCTTTAATGAAATTCTTAAAACTGGCTGTATCCCGGATTCATGGAGGGGAAGTATAATACAGCCGATCTACAAAAGTGGGCCCCAGGAGAACCTTGCATATTATCGATTAATTACCCTAACAGGCGTAGATGCTAAAATATTCGCAAGTTGTCTGTTAGAGGAGTTGGAGTCTTTGGCGGAAAGAGAAGGATTGATCCCAATCTTTCAAACAGGATTTAGGAAGGGAGAATCGACTCTTACCAATTTGATTTTATTGTCTTTATTAGGAGAAAGAGCCATATGTAGGAAACAAAAATTGTACATCTGTTTTATTGATTTAAAAGCCGCATTTGATTCTGTACCCAGAAATATTCTTTGGAAAAAGCTAATGAATTGGGGTATATCAGAAACCGTAATAAAAATGATTACATTATTGTACTCAAATACTTGGGTGCAGGTCAAAATTGGTGATGGTAGACATACTACCCGCCGCCTTAAAACAAATCTATAAAAAGAAGGGGTTTGGCCCGAAAGAAGAGTGAGGGAGGGAAGGTAGGGCCTATTAACAAAAAAACTAGATATTTACCTTAACCTCCAATTATTTGAATGTGTTACTGATATAGAACAATAAACGAAAATGAATGCGTTTATCCTGGCCATCAATGTTGCCTGGTTGAATTTAATTATTCTTCATGCTAGATTAAATTAAAAAAAGAACACATAATCTACTACACAGACAGTTTCATTATAGACAATCTCATTAAGGATACATACAATGATACATAAGAACAACAAAAAAATTGTCAAAAAATACATATACATCAATGAAAATTACACAAATATAATGACGATAAATCAGTGAAAAACAGTTGTGATATCTTGCTTCAAATCACATTTACGCATTTAAACGACACATGTTCCCCAATTAAGAGGGGGAATATTTACAAAACTCTGCGTGTCCAAAGATCTAACTACACTTTTTGTGGTAGCCGACTCGTTTCGAGTCCTGGTTTTTTGAATTGCCGGACTCTCATCAGGGCTGGATGAGTCTTTTCATAAAAACCAACTGTTTGTGATAAAAAAACAAAATTGCAAGAATGAATTGTAATGTGCTTCCTACTGGATCTACAATGCTATTTTCATCATTAGCTGTAAGGTGGCCAACATACCTGGGACTTGCCCAGCGTACTTTGTAGGCTCGTGTTGTAAATTCACGCAGTGCAAGCCACTCTGCAACAAAATATCGGAAACTGAGTGGTCTTGTGACAAAACTTGTGTCACCTTGTATTTACATCTGAGGATAAATTAATTACCTTAGAGGTGCTCTTGTGTGGCGTAGTAATATTGGTAACTTGGCGTATCACAACTGTTTTTCACTGATTTATCGTCATTATATTTGTGTAATTTTCATTGATGTATATGTATTTTTTGACAATTTTTTTGTTGAGTTCTAATGTATCATTGTACGTATCATTAATGAGATTGTCTATAATGAAACTGTCTAGTAGATTATGTGTTCTTTTTTTAATTTAATCTAGCATGAAGAATAATTAAATTCAACCAGGCAACATTGATGGCCAGGATAAACGCATTCATTTTCGTTTATATTTCTATATCAGTAACACATTCAAATAATTGGAGGTTAAGGTAAATATGTAGTTTTTTGTTTTTTTTAAACAAATCTAGGCTTAAAACACGGATGTGTGCTCGCTCCTTGTCTTTTTAATTTATTTATGTCTGATCTCCCAACCCATTTTAATGATGTAAATTCACATTCCCCTTCTGTAATGGGTAAGGAAATCAAATACTTACAGTATGCGGATGATACTATTTTACTTAGCCAAACTACGATAGGACTAAAAAGATTAATAAATTCTTTTAATATATATGTAACCCAAAATGGTTTAACAATTAATATTAAAAAAACAAAAATAAAGTTAATAGGGAAAGGCAAACTTGGAGTAAAGGAATTGAATATCAATGGTTTGTCTGTGGGCTGTGTAAAAACGTATAAATATTTGGGAATTACATTTGATGATCGACTATCATTTAGACAGCATTTTATTTAACTTAGAGGCTAAAGGTACCTCACTTGCTTTCGCATTTCGTAAATTTAGAGATAAATTAGTATGCCCCAATTATGACCACCTACTTAAAGTCATGAAAGCAAAACTGATCCCCTCCCTGGACTATGGATCCATTATTTTTAAGGGTAGAGACGTGAAAGTATTGGAGGCCATAGTTGCAAGGACATATAAATCAGTATTTAGGATTCCTAGGCAGATTTCATGTGCCAATTTAAGATTGGAATTTGACTTACGGCAACAGCTCTTGGTACGTAAAGCTGCATTTGTTAAAACACTATTGGTATTATCTCGAGGAGGGCACGTTGGCCAATATGTGTTGGGTCGAGATTTCAACAAGCGAATACTCTAGAAGCTGGCAGGATTATTTAGCCGAGTGTCTCCTAAAATGTAAATGTCCCAAACTGGAAGACGAAACAAGGAGTAAAATGGTTTATAAAAAATTAAATTAATTCAACCGTTGCCTTGCTGTCAGAAGTGTTGGATAAATATGAGTTGGGAAAAAAAAACCCTTTTGGACCATTGCCAATTGCTGCGACAAAATGATGGTCCAACCCTATTTACTTTTTCATCAAAAACACTTAATTAAGAAAGAATTCATGTTATTTAGGTTTGGAATTTATCCAACCAAAGATGGAACCCCCAAATGGAAGTCCAAATGGGCATCAAATATTTGTCGGCTATGTGGGCAATATGATGAAACCTTGCTGCATATGGTAACACTATGCCCAAAAACGATGAAGGAACGGAAAACAATTTTAAAACCTATTTTTATAGAAATGGGAATTAGGACATGTAGATCGGCATTAATATTTTGCTTAAGTGGAGTCAACGTTCATATAATACACCAATTTGTAAAATGTATGCTTACAGAGGAAATGAAATTATGTAAGGTTGACACCCAAAGTATATGTTAAATTTGTTACGGCTGTGAAATGAGGATGCTGCTGTTTTTTAGGTTATGAATTATTTCTATGGCTCTTTTTAATGTATTAATTGTTTGCTTTTAGAGTACTAATTTTTAGATAATGTTCTATTTATTATGGTAATTACTTTTATTGAACAATATACGTGCACTTTATCCCTGAAAAATTGCCAAGCCCTATAGTCTATTTTAAAAATGAAATAATAATTTTAAATTATCTCGATCTGGAAAAAGTTAATTGATTGTGGACAACATTATGCATTGTATCCTGGAATATTTAATCTGGTAATGTGTTCTCTTTGTATTTATTTCTGTTCTTTGTTGTAATGGTTTTTATTAATTAACAAATAAATAAATCAATCAATCAATCAATCAGATGGTGAGGTGGAGTGGCCCAGAGTTCTATATAGCCAAAAAGGCTAGTTCCTGTAAGTTTCCATAACTCATGTAGAAAGTATCTAGCAATAGACTCACTGGGGAGGAAAAAGGGTCACTGTGAAATTAAAGATATCAATTCTACAGAACAATAAGTTGCTTACCTTCAGTAACGTCGTTTCTAGTAGAGACTAACCACAAATTCCCAACCTTGACAGTTAACCCAGGTGCCAGGCTGGATGCAGAAACTGTTGATAAAAATACACTTCAGTGTTGGTAGGCGGAGTCGTACAGCTCTGCATCATATCCATCCCACTCTGGATGCAATATCTGGGATCATTATTTCTGTGTCACCTTCATATGCTAAAGTTAGCTTCTTTCTGATCTGTGTGGGCGCTGAACACAGAGCCAAAGAAATTAGAATACTAATGTGCAGATCTGTATACTGGGATATTATTAACAGACTGTACGAATCCATTCCACACAACATGGAGTAGAGTAGGTTGGTGAGGAATATGCAGTTAAATAGAGTCTGTATCAGAATAAGCCTGACCAAAGATAAGTAACTTGTTTTCCTGATAGAGACTTCTAGTCACAGATCCCTCACCTTATGAACAGTTCTCACCAAAGCAATAGCTCCTTGTTTATGGAATGGTTCAAACCAGAAAATGTGGCAGGACATATCGGGCGAAGTGTCCGGCCTGCCAGACCTCACTGTCCAGGCAGTAGTGATGGAATTTCCTCATAGAAACCTGGCAAAGGTCTCGTACTGGCACCACCACGTGCCAGAGCAGTAGTAGCAGCCTTTGCCCTGGTGGAATGAGCGTGAAAGTTTACAGGGGGCTGCTTCCTAGCCAGGCAGTAGCAGATCTTAATGCAGAACGCAGTCCATCGAGAGATGGTTTTTTGGTACTACCTTACTTTTTTTTAGCTCCGAGAAACAACAAAAAGTTGGTCGTCCAGTGGGTGATTCCTGGTCCAATCTATACAGAAACTAAAGGCGCTCTTATAGTCCAGGCAGTGAGGCCATGCTTCCTGCTTGGAGGGATGAAGAGGAGCATAGAAAGCTCGCAAAGGATTGTCCTATGTGAAAGGGCAGGACTACCTTCAGCAGGAATGCCGCTTTCTTCCGGAAAACAGTTTCTCAAGGAAGAATGAACTGTATGGCTGCTGTACAGACAAAGCCTGAAGTTCGTTCACACCCATTGGCAGATGTTATGGGGATGAGGAATGCAGTCATCATGATCAACAGACTGTGAGAACACCGGTCACTGGTTCAAAGGGAGTGAAAACCCGGAAGGTAAAGACCAAATTATGGTCCCACAACGATACCACAAATGCTGTTGGCAGAACATGTGGATCAACCAGTTTAAGAAAAGAATAACATCGGAATAAAAAAGGGAGGGCTGATCTGGCAAATATAAAAATGGAGAAACGGTTGCCACAGCAAGGCTTTGCTTGACCTAATGAAAGTTAAAACAAGCGAATATCAGCCTACTTTGTTTTCAAAGTCTGGATTTTACTGGAGAAACAAACCACAAACATCGCCCAGTGCCCGGCATAAACAGTTTTGGTATATGGATGCCTGGCTGCCAAGATGACATTAAAGACTTCCAGTGGAATGTCAAAAGCTGTCAATTGTTGGAGCTCAATCGCAACGCACGAAGGTGGAGCATTGACCGGTTAGGTTGGCGAGCCCTCACCTACTGCTGCAACAGGAAATCCCTCCCGAACAGGCAGCCTGATCCAAGGGCTGATGGAAATGCTCAACAGCTCAAGATACCAGACTGAGACCCGCCCGGAGCTACAAGGATGATTTGGGCCTGGTCATCCTGGATGTTCTTGAGAACTCTGTGCAGAAGTGGTATTCTCAGAAAAGCACATAGGAGGCCTGAGCTCCACTTGAGACTAAAAGCATCTCCGGGCAAGAGCTGCCTTGGAAACTCCAGCGTGCAAAACTGTTGACATTGTGCATTCTTGAATGAAGCAAACAGATGCAACCAAGGCTTTCCCCATTCTAGGAGGAGACCTTGCACCACCTCCGGATGGAGATGCAATTTATTATCTGCTAGGCATCTATGGCTGAGTTTATCTGCTCTGGTGTTCAGCGGGCCCATCAGGTATTGAACCACCAGAGATGTTCTGATGTTCCAACCATGTCCAGAGGTGCAGCGCCTATTGGCAAAGGGTCCACAACCCCACCTTGTTTGGTGCAATTTCACATGGCGGTGTTGTCCCTGAACACTTGTAGCAGCCTTCCACCGAAATGAAGGATGAAAGGCCTTAAATGCCAGCTGGGTTGCTCGGAGCTCTAACAGGGACCAGAGTCCACTGTTCCCCCCACCTCTACCAGATGGCCGCCCCCTGCCAGGAGTGACGCGTTTATTACCACAGTGAATTCTGGTTGGAGGAGGGGGAGAGGGGTCTGCCACTGACCCAATTGTGTTTCATTAGCCATCACTACAGTTCTTTCGCTGTTTCTTGGGAGATCTGGGCCATGTTGGAGAGATTAGCCTAATTCTGTGCCCAATGGAACTTCAGATCCTACTGCAGACCCCTCATACGCCAAAGGGCACGTGTTACAAGAAGGATGCTGGAAGACAAGAGGCCTAACCGCCTCAGGGTTAGTCTCACTGAAATCCAGGATGGCGCCTGAAACACTGGTATCACAGCGTGAATATACTGGACTCGCCACTCAGAAGGATAATCCAGAAACTAGTGTCCAGAACAGCTCTGATGAAAGAGAGCGTCTGAGAGGAGTCAGGTGTGACTTCGGGAAAAATTGATAATGAACTCCAGCAAGTGCAGAAGGTTCGCCTGAAGGTGAGAGATGACTGCCTGTTTAGCCTGACGTTAACAGACAATTATTAAGGTAGAGAAAGACTAGAATCCCTAACCTCAGCAAATGAGCTGCAACCACCACCATCACTTTGGTGAACACTCGCGGGGTGCTAGTAAGGTTGAAGGGGAGCATGGCAAACTGACCATGCTCTTGGCTGACCATGAATTGCAAATGCCTGTAGGGAAGCAGGACAGCGATGTGGAAAAAGCATCCTGTGTGTCCAGTGATACCTTCAAAAACAACAGTTTATTGACAGAATGCAGAACAATGTCATACAGTCATCCCAGTACAGAGATCTGGGCCTAAATCCATCGTTTTTTTGCTCACCATGCCATTCCAGTTTGAACCCAGCCATATGCAAATCAGTCTTGACCCTGTGCCCCATTGGACCAGTTGAGACCGAACTGCCAAGCCAGGTCCTGCCTGGACTAGAAACAAGCATCCTAGAACTGATTTCGGGCGTTCAGCCCTCATCAGCCAGGATAGCTTGAGTCCAGTGGCATGGAGAGCACGGGACTCACGTCTGAGCATACCCGTCCCACTCGGGGTGACAAATGCAAAAACAACAGTTGATGGACAGAATGCAGAACAATGTCATACATTCACCCCAGTACAGAGATCTGGGCCTAAATCCATCGTTTTTTTGCTCACCATGCCAATTCAGTTTGAACCCAGCCATATGCAAATCATTCTTAACTATGTGCCCCATGGGAACAGTCCAGCCCGAACTGCCAAGCCAGGTCCACTCTGGACTAGAGACTAGCTTCCTAGGACTGGTTTCGGGCTTTCAGCCCTCATCAGCCAGGATAGCTCGATTCCAGTGGCATGGAGAGCACAGGACTCACGTCTGAGCATACCCGTCCCACTCGGGGTGACAAATGCAAAAACAACAGTTGATGGACAGAATGCAGAAAAATGTCATACATTCACTCCAGTACAGAGATCTGGGCCTAAATGCATCGTTCTTGGGCCTAAATCCATCTTTTTGGGCCCAGTTCGGGCTGGACTGTTTCCATGAGGCACAGGGTCAAGACTGATTTCCATATGGTCATGTCTGAACTGGGGTGGCTTGGTGAGCAAAATAACGATGGATCAAACCCAGATCTGTGACTGGGGATGAATGTTTGCCATTGTGCAACATTCCGTCCATCATCTGGTTTTGTTTTTTTGCTGTTTACCCTATGTGGGAAGGTTATGCCCAGACGTGGGTCCCGTGTTCACTATGCCACTGGAGTCAAGCTATCCTGGCTGAAGACGGCTGATAGCCAGAAACCGGTCCTAGGATGCTTGATTCCGGTCCAGGGAAGACATGGCTTGGCAGTTCGGGCTGGACTGTTTCCATGAGGCACAGGGTCAAGACTGATTTGCATATGGTCATGTCTGAACTGGGGTGGCTTGGTGAGCAAAATAACGATGGATCAAACCCATATCTGTGACTGGGTGAATGTTTTGCCATTGTGAAACATTCCGTCCATCATCTTGTTTTTTTTTTGCTGTCCAGTGATACCATCCAGTCTCCTGGGTCAAGGGCAGAAAGGACTTGCACAACCATGAGCAGACTGAATTTTCCTCAGGCATTGATGGAAATGCAGCCGGCGTCTCGACTTTGTCACAGTCTGGGGCATTTTGTTCTTCTTGTGGTTTTAGCATAAGCAGCTGATGGTGGCTACCTAAATTGTTGCTATGAGTATTAAGGTCGATATTGCAGTTGGGAGATTTGATACGATTGATAGTGATTGGATTGATATTCTTCCTGTAAGAAAATTGCCTCAAGAAAGGTCAGTCACCTGTGTTGTTGAACATCCAAGGATCTGCCTTATCATACTGGGTTTAATCAACTGTAATTAATCATCTTCATGTTTCTCAAGGAGGGCCTCACCATCATATGGTAAATCCAGAATTGTACTTTGTACTTCATGTCCTACAGTAGTGACCATTACAAATCTTTTTTCTGAAGAACATCTGCTCCAGAAAATGGTCTGAACCTGGTGGATGCAATGTCCATAGCACAGTCTATCATTTCTGACTATGACTTTTCACCTTCTCTGAGAATTTCTTTGCTTCCAATTTAACATAGTCTGGCAAACAATCAATATATGGCCCTATGTCCAACCAGATTTGCCTGTGGTAACATGCAAGTATTGTTCTCAAATTAGCTGCTCTCACTACGATTGGTGACATAGGAGGGAAACTTTTGCCTATATTATGTAAATGTCTATACTTATCAGGTGGAACAGAGATTGGTGCGGATGGGTTCTTCAAGCAACATTGTGCAGCCTAGGTTATGATTGAATCTGGCTTAGAGTGTCCAATTAAACAAAATGGAGAATTTTCAAGTTTTTTAAATTGTTTTGTCTAAATAAAAGCAAGAACACTGAGTCAGTTGGTGAATTTGTCATTGTTTTAATACCTTCCTCCCAAATGTAATCCCCAGCAGGAATTGCAAGAGAGTTCTTTGGAGTCATATAGGAAATAGTCCATGTGTTTTGTAGGCATAGGTTGTTCAAACCTTTTTGCTGGTTGAAGTTGCTGTGAAACCCCCAAAATGGTCCACAGGTTGCGAGCTGGGGCGATGGGTCTGGTATTAACTAATTATCCTTTTTAGTAACCACAACTTGATTGTCTGGTACTTTCCCTTCTCTCTCCATCTGTTGACATATTATTGTCTACCGTTTGGGGCTTTTGGTCTTAGTGTTTGTTTGGAAGACTATGCTGATGGTAAGCTAATATGTGTTTGCAGAGTATGTGGTGCACACAAGGAGCTCATGAAGGTATTGTCCTCCTCTAGGTGTAGTTATATAACCCATAACATGCCAACAAGAGTCTTAAATCAACAACTAATATTCTTGGCATGTGCAACATTTCCTCTTGATATCGTTTCTGTGCGTAGGGCTGGTAACTCATCCATATATCGGAATAGCCTGACTACATGTGTGGCAGGTTGAAATGAGAAGTATTCCTCTTCAGAATATTTATTGTCTTCATCATCCTTATGGCATCTTATGTGGAGTTCTGATGGTCTATGTGTTATTCGAAGGGGCCCATCTTCATCCGAGTGGTCTTCATCTAGTAGATGACTTGGGGGCAGTGTTTATCTCTTATTTAGGGCCCGAGCTGTAGAATTCCCTCCCTCTGGCCATCCGGTCTGAGGACAGAATTATATGTTTTCGTAAAGCCGTTAAGACCTGGCTTTTCGACCTATAACACTTTGGCCAATCCATCTTTTGTTAGCTGCAGTATCTTAGCGCCGGGAGACCCTCACGGGTAGCTGTTGCGCTCTATAAGTTTAAATAATAAAATAAATAAATAAATATTAAAATATCCCTTACTGGATGAAGCCAGCATTAGTGGACCAGAAATTGTCTTGTCCTTCTCCAAACTCCTCTTTTTCCTGGTTGACAAAGTAGTTGAGGATGTAACTGACAAAGTCCTTGTTGGTTTTGTCGTTGATGCTGGTGTTGGATTGCCATGGATGTTGTCATCACCATCAATATCAACAGTCCTGCAGGCAACTCTGCTGTCGTCGTTGTACATGTATTTGTAAAATGTAAATGTAAAATGTAAATGTACATGTATTTATATAGCGCAAATCATTGACCGAGGTCGGTATCTAAGCGCTTGCTTAGGGAACCCGTCCTGGTATTCCCCTGTGAGATAACCCCGGCAGGGTATCCACAAGGTGAAAGCCAGGCATCCCGCCACGAGGGGCCGCTGTGGAGATTAAGCAAGCTATTGCCCAGAGTCGCAGAGTGTGAACCTGTGAGTCGAGAAGGCACCGGAGCGAGAATTATCGAGTCCGTGAAATTTTTTAGCCCAAGACCCGCCGAGGCAGGGAATGAACCCTGGTCCAGGGCCGATCTCAGCTTCCGGGTCTGCCGCCTCTAACCCCTGAGCCACACTTCTACTTGTCTCGTTGACAAAGATGTAATGTATGTTAGTGAATTTGTCTTAGGCAGTGAGCTGTTAGTAGTGACTGTCTCCACTGTTGAAGTCGTTTATCCCATAGCTAATATCATTAAGATTGTCGTGGATGATTTTTTCGAAGATGTACATGTCAACAATTTCTTTTACAGTGCCCGAAGAGGTTTTCTTAAATTTCAAGAGCACCTTGGTAAATCGTGTTGTAGGTTCAGTTCTTGATTCTACTGTAAACACAATCTTTTTAATGTTTGTGAGAGCGTTCCATAGTTGCTCTTTTGAAGACCTATGATGGGTCTTTTTGATGCCTTTTTTGATTGTTACATGGCAGTTGGCCTTCTGACCCTTTTTGTCATATTCTGAGGAATCTATCTTCCCCTGAAGCTGGGCTTTGATTTTGTGAAACCATAGTAATAATCTACCCTTTCTCGGTTTTAGAAGAAAAAGTATAACAGATGCTACAGTCTTATGTTATGAGAGGGGTGAAGGCAGTGTATGCACTTCTCATGTAGATCCTCTAAATGCAGTCTCTTCTTTCCACACAGTCTGAAAAGTCAGTTTTTAAGCAAGCTCTGACATCCAGAGTAGTCAGATTTTCTCAACAAATGGTATAATGTTGATAATGTAATGCAATTTGCAAGGAGGTAATCTCTAAAGTTGTAAATATTTAGGTAAACAGAGCAGAGCTCATGGGACACTCCCCTCCAATGATGTGTGGCAGAAAATCCGAAGGATGGTAGCCTTCGGGGTGAGTGTTCCACAGGGTGCTGCAGCCTGATTGGCTAGACTTTGGTTCTTTTTGAACTATGTGGATTTGATACTAAAGTTTGTGTGTTCTAGCCCTTCTAGGCTATGTTTAACATTGGACTGCTCTCTAGTAATACTCTGGGGCTCCCACTTTCATAACGGGGAATAATTTGAGCTTCTGAATCTATGACAGATCCAATAATAGATAATGGGTTCAGGTAACATTTAATAAAAGCTGACAGCTCTGATAGCCATGCTTCAAAGTGGAAACACACCATAAAATGTGCTGAGTGTAACTAGGAATGCTTGGACTCAGTGAAGAAGAAAAATATACGGAATAGGCCCAGTGTATGTATTTAAAATATTCTATCATCTCCCAGAGTAAGGTTCGACTACTGAATTCTCTACTCCTAGAGACATAAGTGTGTAAAGAGATATTTGCTTATTAAATTAGGGCGCAAAAGTACCTGGGACACCAGTATTAAATCATAGTACCAGTCTCAAAAAATTCCCAGTGATCACGGATTGCTTCAAGACCAGGAGAAAGTTCATGACAGCGGGAAAGGGTAAATGCTCTAGGATGCAAACATCATGTCTTGAGAACAAACCAGGATAGCTCTGCGAAAAAAGCTGCTCAACTACTAAATATGCGGAATTAAAATAAGATCTCAGATAAAAAAGTTACTCCCGTAACAATTTTCTGATGTACACACTATCTAACGGACGATTCTTCACTTTTTGAGTATCTCCAGGTGGCGTTGGCTCAATCTCGACATCAGTTGCAGGAGAGAAGTTGTGCCACCCTGAAGTTATACATATCCATTGTTTCCAAGCCTTCAGAAGCAAAACTAATGATAGCTTAGATCAAATATGAGAAATCATTACGAAATTATAACCTAATTAAGCATTAGATGCCCATGAGCATCCTTCCGAATGGGCAGATGAGTGAGATCAGTGAAGAATCTGCAGTTAGAATATCCACCAGAAAGATAGTTACCCAAGTAACTTTTTATTATGATGGGAGACTTCTACCTGCAGACTCCTCACCGTCTGAATATATAACCAAACAGTATCCTCCTCTCAGGTGGTGGGTCTGAAGGAGTGGTCAGCCTAGAAGATCCAGCAGCATAGAACAAGAAAAATGGCCATTTCTTCACACTTCTAAAACCAGGCAATGATGTTTTGCACACGTGTGAAGGGAAGCCCCTTTTACCACATGACAAATATATGTTCAAGAAATCTCCTGGCTGGGCAGATGTTTTACAGACGCATAAGAGATTTTAACGCAGACAACACATTGTGACAGAGTGCTCTTCTGAACCTTCTTGCCATTCTTATTTTCTACAATCTAATGAAGAGCTGAATATCAGATACAAATTCACATATGATCAATGTAGAAGCGGACTGCAATTAGGGTCGAGCTGATGCAACCTCTCCATGTCTATGGTTGGATGGGTTGGAGGGGCAAATCTTTAAATGTAATAAACTTCCCTATGAGGAACATGGGAGCACCATGGTTGCCATTTCCCACAAAGTGTGGTTGTACCTGGCTAGTAGGCACTTGTGTACAAGGATCACAGAGCCCCACTTTTAGCTGAAAACCTCTTCCGTTCGATTGCCTTCAATGTTTTGGACAGGAGACCCAGATAGAAAGGCCTTGAAGTTTGCTTTGCACAGAGTGTGAAGGTAGTCTGGATTAAGTCAGTGGCAATGGGAAGCCAGTATGCTGACTGCTGGAGGCAAAAGACGGCTTATCCCAACCTGCCTTAATTGCTTGCAGTAAGGACTCATTCAATGGAAGCAGTGGTTAGGATGCAGCTGAAGCTGCCTGCAACATTTCTGTCAAAATGTTAAGATTTTGCCTCCATTGTTGAGATTGGTTTCTCTAGCATCTCTGCTGCTTTTTAAAGGAATGCCCCAGAACGATGCAAGGCTCATATGGTGCTACAGCATACGTTTCTGGAGAAATGTCTAGTACAGTAGCATTTCGGTATGCCAAGCAGAACTAGACTGGCAGGGAAATCCGTGTAAAAGTGGCAAGGTACCAGAGACAGGAGGAAGTGTTGGCGACAAATGAGTTCTCAGGTGGAGTAATGTCCACAAGGTCCGGTTCTGAGGAGCACTCAACATGAGGTAGAGAATGATGAGGACACCTACCTCATGACTGAGGCAGACATCTGAGTGTGAAGTCATACCCTATCCTCAAAATTTCTCTTCTTCTCCATTGAAGTCTTCGAAGAGGGAGACAAACAACTTCAAACTTGACCTCAACTGAGTGGGTCAGCACCAGCTCAAAGCACACTATAACCTATTTTGAATACTGCTGCTTCTTTATAGTCTCAGTGTCCCTGAAACTGCATTTCTCACATAACAGAGTCTTGCTTCAGCCTCAAATCAGAAGCAAACCTCGTTAGAGACTCAAGTAACATCTATCCATGGCAGAGCATAAAACCTTCTTTCTTTGTTGGAGAGACATCCCGAAAGCACTGCCAAGGGGAGTAAAAACAATTCTTTTTCTGCAAAAAATGCATGGAGAGTAGCTCAGAATTAACGTTGAAGGACGCAGACTAAGGGAACTGACATGAGGACACCAATACATGGCTCCACATACCTCATATTTATACTGCAACCAATGCAGAGATCGAGCCAATGCCACTTACCTGTACAGGACAGCCATTACACAGATTCCATGACCAGTCTGGCACCTAGGATATTTAAAATGTGAGGAATCTACAGAATGAAGCCTTCATCAGGTTTAACAGATTGGAATTATTTCATGAGGAGGCATTTGTGGGACTAAGTATCCGTAAGAAAAGGCATATAACATGTTATGTCGAACAAGTTACTTGCCTTCCGTAACACTCTCTATGGTCGATACCCTGTATAACCACAGATTTCCTACCTTTAGAATAGCCATAGACACCAGTCTGGCTCAGGCTGATTTTTCTGTATATCAGATTGTGTTAAGCAGTTCTTCAGCAATCCTGCTCCTCCCTGGAAGTGACAGATGGAGCCACATATAGCCTTTACATAAGCGTGCTGCTGTCAGTTTCCAATTGTTCATGCCAGTGTGCGGATCTCCAATGTGGGACACTGTGAGATGGAAGAGAGTTTATTCCACAGAATGGGGAAGTGGGAGGGCGATGGGGAATCTTCTTTTAGATAGAGTATCTACGAGAAAGAGAGTTAATGAAGGTAAGTAACTTGTACTTCTGATTGATACTATTAGTATAGATAGGAAAGCAGTACCCCACAAAGAGCTTTAAACCTCATTAAAAATATTGGAAGAGTGACGGACTGTCCGACATGAAAGGGAGTCCAACATTCACTAGAAAGGTAGCTCCAGTCCTCAGCATTAGTTTATCAGGAAAAAAATGGGGTGCAGGGTGGCTGGCATGATAAAGCTTTAAGATCAATCGTAAAGTGGTTGAGATAAGAAAGACTTTCTTTCAGGGTCAGGAAACAAATGGAACAGCTTGCAATGGTTCAGAATGGCTACACATAAGGGACGTAAGGACCAAAATAAATCCCCACTGGCATCATAAAGGATTTAGGAGGAAACGTGTATCCACCCTTTGAGGAAAAAGCATTACAACAGGTGATTTGGTTGGTCCGGTTAATGCAAAAAGGCTGAAAAGGCCAACAGATTACCTTTGGCCCAGCAAGTACTTGCATTGGGCATGGTTAAAGACAAAAGAAACACTGAGAAATTCGACAATTTGTCATCCAATGGTTCAGTATTACATGTGCCATACCAGGCCACAAATTTGTCCAAGCGTCCAGAGTACACAGATTTTGAGTAGAATGTCTGGCCACAAGGATGACATCCATTAGTTCGGGAGAGAGATCAAATGTAGACAACTGCTGTTGCTCAATCTCCGTGCACTGAGGTGTAGATTGTGCAGGCCCGGGTGGAAGACACTGCTTGCAACAGAAGATCCTCTCAAAAGTGCTATTTTATTGGAGGACAGGTGCTCATTCCAGGAGATCCGGGAAACATTCTCCTGGCCTTATTTGGAGGCACTGGAATGAATTATGCACGGTTGTCCATATTCATCTTCAGAATTTGGGGAAGGAGAGGTTCCCGTGGAAAACACACAGGAGTCCGTTCTTCTTCGGAACTCCAGTGTACAAAAGTACTAATATTGACTGCTCCCAGCGTTGGCAAAGATATTGACCCAGGGTTCTCTCCATTCCTAGATGATGTCCTGCGCTACCTCTTGATGTAACTGCCATTAGTGATACCCTAGGCACGGCCTGATGCCTTGGCATTTGAAGATCCCACCAGGTGGTGAGTGATCAAGGAAAATCTAAAAAGATTCAGCCCATTCCAGAGGCACAAGGTCTTCTAGCACAAGGCCCAGCACTGCACCCTGCCACAAGATATCCATGACAACCTGAACCTGCTTCTCCTTCATGAATGGCAGGAATACCTTTCAACATCAACCCAATGGCATTGAGACAGGTCTCTGAATGAAACAAGAGTTCTGATTTCCATCTCTCCAAGACTGGTATTGACTTATCTGTCAACACCGGCAGCTTTGAGTGGAATAGGGAGAGTAGTGTGCCACCGATTCAACTGTGATTCTGAAGGCAACACCGCAGATCTTTGGCAGTCTCCCCCTAAACCAGGATAGAATCTGATAGTTTACCTTGGTGCAGGGACCACTGAGACATCAGATCTCACGGAGTCTGCATGTGCCATCTGGCACTGTCAAGGAGCAGAATGCAGGAGGCTTAAAAGATACCCTCACAGAGACAAAGGACTGAGCCTGAAATATCGGGAACATCCGAATGTTCAGGAACAACTGCCCAGGAGGGAAGGCCCATAGGAACATTGTATCTAATATGGCTCCAATTAAAAGGAGCCTCTGAGAAGGAGTCAGTTGGGACTTCTGCACGATCATCATGAACCCTAGGGATGTAAGGAGGTTTGCAGTTTTCTTTAAGTGGTCCATGACTGACCCTGGAAAGCCTGCTTTCATCCGACAATCATCGAAGTAAGGGAAGATTGGACTTTCTGACTTCTAAGTATGTTGCTACCACTGCCACCACATTTGTGAACACTTGTGGAGCATAGCTGAGGCCAGAAATGCTCATGGCCATCTTGAAGCACATATAGCATCTGTTGGCCCCCCGGCCGGGTGCATGGAAATAGGCGTCCTTAACGTCCTCTGCTACAATTCATTCTCCTGGATCCAGGGTAGATAGAAACTTGGCCAGTGTTCTCTTGAATCGGTCCTTCTGCTGGAAGAAATTGGGAGGGTGAAGATTTTGAAATAAGACTAAGTCCTATTTTTCACCATTAGGAAATAACAGAAGTAACACCCATTTTCGATTTCTGAGGTCAGGTCTCCCTCTATGGCTACTTTCTTCAAAAGAGATGGTACATATTGCACCAAAAAGGACAAATGGTCCCCTGTAAGCCGCTCTGATGTGGATTGAAGATGCAGTGGGTTGGAAAGGAATGACAGGGTGCAACTCCATTGGACTGGCTGCAGGACGCACTTGCTGGATGTTATGGCTTGTCATCTATGGCGACAATGACTGATTCAGGCTCTCACAGGGTGATCATGTGCTACTAAGGGCAAACTAAAGCATCTTGGAAGCTGCTGCCTGAGGGACAGAGAGGTCTGCTGTCCTTGTGAGCCTGGACGTTGCCTCATGGATCCCCTACCCTGGGTGGTGGGGTTTTATGGTACCCAATGGCGACATCCTAGCGATGCCTCAAAAGGAGACACATTGTTAAGATTACTGCCTTAAAGGTGTGGAAAGACCAAAGGAGCAAGCTGTGGTTTTACTGTCTTTAAAGCCCTTGCACCTGCCTTCTCACTAAAAATGAAATACCCCTCAAAGGCATATCCATGAGTGATGCTTGAACATCACCCAAAAAGACTGTGGATCTCATCTGTGTGTGGATCCGAGCACAGCACTAGTGACGAGAGTTTGACCTAAACAGTCGGTAAAGTCTAGAGCTGATCCAATGACATATTGGGTGCATTCCGGCCATCTTCAATGGCGAGGGACCATTTGGCTCTAAATTCTTCTGATACTGCTGCTAAGATTTCTACCCCCATGTTCCATTATGCATGGGAGAACTTACCCAGCACTGACTGACCTAAGAATGAGGTTGACTGATAAAAATATCCTGTTTCCAAATGCCTCAATTCTTTTTTACTATCTTGGGTGGGGGGAATGAGGGTTGATGGGAAAATAATTGGAATTCATTTTTTAGATGATGCCTGCACTGCCAAGGTCTAAGGAATAGGTTGCTGCATCAAAGGCAGTAGAGGGATGTAGAATTGTGCCACCAGTCTGCTTAAAGGTATGAATAAGCAGGGAGGAGCCCAAGTGCCCATGAGGGTGTCAGTCAGGGCCTCATTGAAGAATGAGTTACTTACCTTTGGCAACGATATATCTGGTAGAGACACAGTCTAGCCGCAGATTCCTTAACTTAGAATATCCCCAGGCGTCATAATGGATCCGGAAAATGTTTTCCCCAGTAGTACTTCTGCGAGCCGGGGGGTGCGTCGCTTGGCTCCATCCTGATGTCGCCCACAGAAGTGACGTCAACGGGGCCATATAAGACCCCCTGGGAAAGCTGACGTCCGTTTTCTAAAGTGAAACTTTTAAGCACCACAACGCGGAGCCACTACAAAACTGTGAGAGTATAGGAACAGTGTACCAAAAAATAAACAAAAACCTTTGAAGCAAAAATGATAAGACCCATCCCATGTTGAAAAGCACCCAACACTTGGAGGGACCGATGGAAGGGAACAAGCACCCACTTCAATAAGGAACTGTGCCCCCATAAAGAGGCAATGGCAGTGGAAATGAATGACATGACAATCAAAGGACAGAACGCAGCCACTGGATGGAACTGTACAACAGAGTCTGTGGGCATGGAAGTAAATAACCACATAGAAGTGGTACCACACCCCCACTATGACCTATGCACCGAGCATAGCCCAAAAGAAGCTCAACCAAAGCGTCTGCCGCACAGACATTGAGACCCCAAAAACAGGGTGAGACAGACAGACAAGGGTGGAGGAAGGGTTAGAAAACATGAGAAACTCCATGTTGGAAAAACCCTGATGGAGTAGCAGCAAAAAACACAAGTTAGACACCCAAACGAGAAGGGTGGTAGGCTAACGTGCCTAAGGCAGAAAGACACACTTTGCCCCTGAGGTGGGTGAACTAGAGCACCCCTTACTTAGGAAGACCATGGCCTCCTGAAAGGAGGCAGGGTGGTTAAACCCCACCTGGAAAGGTCTTAGCAGAATGGGGAGGATGGGCGGGCGTTAAGGAATCTGCTGCTAGACTATGTCTCTACCAGATACATCGTTACCTAAGGTAAGTAACTTGTTCATCTGATACAAACATCTAGCTGCATATTCATTAACTTAGAATATATACCATAGCTATACCCCATTGGAGGAGGGCCTGCGACTGAACCCTACCACAGTCCTGAAGGAAGTAGACCGTCAAGAACATTGACTGACAGAAGAGGGGTCCACAATGCCAATGTAGCTGACACCAGACCCATAAGGCTCAGCATTACCAGCATAGCTGACACCAAACCTTGAAGGTCAGGAAGGAGCATGAGCAAGGTACCACAGTCCATTAGAGGACAACACAAGGCCACTGTCGGCCAGACAGGGACGAAACAAAGTCCTAGGACCAGAAAGTAAGTGCAAAATGACAGAATGCCAGAGATTTCCACAAAAAGAGGGAAACTGTAAAGGACAAAAAAGTCAGTGCACAATGACAGAATGTCACTGCATTCCACAAAAAGAGGGAAACTGTATAGGACCCGAGAGTCCAGAGAGACAAAGGTGTAGGGAAGGGATGGTAACAGAGGGCATGTCAGGGCAGAGGGCATCCTGGCGAAACACAAAACTAGGACTACCAGGAGGTGAATAGATGTGAATGACAAGAACACACAAAACCAGGTAGGGTGTACCTTGAGAACCACTCCACACATTGGAGAGCTAAATGAAGCATAACAACAACATGTGCGGGCCGACCGAGAAGACAGCACACCACCAGGTAGCTGACTAAGCAACTGTACCCCTGGGAACACAGACCAAGGGCGATTGGCAAGCCGAAAATGCCCAAGAATAGCGAGAATAGCGAGAGAGAGGAGAAAAGAGATAAAAACAAATGGGGGATCTGGAACAATCCCCAGGATCCACTTCAGGGAGACTCTGCCCGCCTACCCCCTCGTGTGCCAACGCTGCACACGAAAAGCTGGAAAAGTCAGGAAATTACAAACAAAGGCGGGTGAACCAGAAGGACCCCCTTAGAGAATAGACAGGCGTCCGAAAGGGAATTTTCATCTGATAACAGACCAACCACAAAGAGGGTGGCCCAAACTCCCCGATCCGGGAGTCAGACCAACCCCCGCGACACAGGCGGTAATACTGACCATCACACCAAGAAGAAGAAGAAGTCAGTAACATGCAGACATAGAAAGTCCGAAAAAGGAACAGATGTAGACAGGCTGAATCCAGAGAACATCTGGATAATCTGTAGAAACTCGTTGCAGCGGCCAGGAATACCTGAGCCATGTCTGACAATGCCAGCCCGGTGTCCCTCCAAGGGAGACCAGGAACACAAAGCAAAACGGAAAGGTCAGTTCTGGTAAAAATGTACCACTCATTGGCCAACCCCGACAGGGTGTACCCAAGCCTTTACAACACCAGGGAAGAAGGCCACAGCAAGAAAACGCATGCAAGACAACGGTCCAAGGAACTCAACTGGTCCCATATGAGAATATATACACATAGGACGGGTCACAATCGATGACAGAAAGAACCAATCCGGAGTGGAACGGAGCACCCACAGGGATGCGTACCCACGCCCGAGACCGCAAAAGGCGCCTAGAGTAGAAAGAAGGCAGAAGAATAACCAAGGCAGGGGAGACAAAAAAAAACCGCTGGGGTGATCCGGAAACGGCAGAGCCTCAACAAAACACCAGAGCCAACTGTGTCCACAGACGCATGAGAAAGCCACAGAAAAGCCATAGGCAGTGATACAGAAGCCCCAGGAGAGGACCACGTCAGTCAGTGGGACTCAACTGAGAGTACGTACCACTAGAGCAGGAAGGCAATAGCAGAGAGCTCCACAGGACCCTCTGAAACTGTTGGAAAAGGAAATGCTACACAATAGCAAACGAATACCCCACATAGGGTACATCACATCCGTATAAAGCAAGGGACACATCTTGAGACAAGCTCAAAGGCAGAGGTCAAAAGAAACAAATAGCTGGCCCAGCTGCAGTAAAGTAAGGAAAAAAGCCTCTGGCTGAACAGCCATACAATCGTTGTGGGACAAACCTCTTGGACCCAAAGACAGAAACAGAAAAACAGTGATGTCGAGTAAGTCTTCGACGTCGAAGCATGTTTCGGTTTCGACATGGAATGTTTTGATGCCGAGCTTTCCTTTGTATGGAGCTTCGGTATCTATGTCGATGTCGACCTTTTCTCGGATCCGACATGGTGGGAGGCCGAGAGTTTCTGTTTCTGTTTCGTTGCCGGGCCCGAAGGCGGGTCGTCGGAAAGTTTCTTCGGTAGTCTGACCGGGCTCGAAGGCGGGGTCGATACCACACGGGGTCGATTTTTTGGTAAGGGGACGTCGTCACTCACGGGTGGTTGAGCGTCGATTTCTTCGACATCAGACTCGTCCACTCCCGACCCCGACTCGTCTTCATGTTCCTCTTCTTCTTCGAGGTGCTGGGCCTCGAACGGCTCCGGGATTGCCTCCGACTGCATTCTCGAAACCTCGTGTCTTCGGGCTCGGCGGTTTCTAATCGTCGACTTGGAGGAGAATGCTGCGCAGGCTTCGCAGTCCCTGGATTCGTGTTCAGGCGATAGGCAGAGGTTGCACACCTCGTGTAGGTCCTTGTGTGGGAACTTAGCACCACACGTTGGACATCTCTTAAATGGAGTCCTTTCCATGGACTCCGGGCTGGACTACGTAGAGAAAGGCCTCCCGGTCTCGTCGATGTAGAAGAAAATGTTTATTGTTGGAGTCGAAACCCGTCAGAATGGAAATGTAATCGCGTTCGATAACAATACCGTCGAATTGGAAAGGGAATACGCGCCGAAATATCACTTTTTCTCGAAGTCGATCCGGAGCGCTTCGATCCTCATCCGAACCCGATGGCGGAAAAAAACAATCTAAGGATGGAGCCGATGCCCATGCGCACTAGCACCCAAAGGAGGAGTCACCAGTCTTGTGACAACAAAAGACTTCTCCAGAGAAAAACAAGTGCAATCATCCAAGCCCAACACCAGATGGCGATCTATTCATAATGTACCATCTGCAGCCCATATGCCTCGAACATATAGATCCACCACTGTGGACTAAAACCTAGGAAGTCAACTAAATCCTGAAAAGAGACGCTGTACTGCTAATTTGGCATGGTCGTCAAACAAATGGGCCCCATCAAAAGGCGGATCTCTGAGTCGCTCCCGAACATTTTTGGGGAAACTGCTGTCGCGTAGCCAAGCATGTCGACGCAGGGCAACTAAGCTGGCCATAACACAACCCACTGAGTTAGTGGTATCCATGGCCGACTGGATGGTAAACTGCGCCATGTCGCAGCCATTCCAAACCAGCTGGAGTAGGTCAGCATGAGGGTCCTTCGGCAAGGAGGGAAGGAGTAGCTCAGCAGTGTCCCAAAGGGCAGAAGTAGCCCAAGCAAACACGCAGATCGTGTTGAGGGAACGGAGGCCGGAACTGGTGGACACAAAAACATTACGGCCACACGACTCCAACCACCTAGACTCCTGAGTAGGAGGGAGCAACGGTGGAGGAGAGGAAAGATGCGCAGTCTGGACTACCAGCCCATGAGCCCTAGGATGAAGGGACAAACATGCAGGGTCATCTGGAGCCCGTCAGTGGTCACCAGACGAGGGTCTGTCCAAGTCATACAATGACCTGCCAAAAGGCAAAAGAGGCTCCACATCCACCGAGTTCTGGTGAAGAAGATCCAACAAGAGATCCGAAGGCAAGGAGAAGAGGGCGGCTGCATGTGTAAGACACGGATAGCCCTTCCAACTGCCCAAGCAAACTCAACGCTGGCCTCCGTGGCCATCCGAGGTGGAGACAGCAAGTCATCCGTTGGGGATGGCTGCCGGCTAAGCCGTCCGCCCAACGACAGCGGATTTGCAGAGAAATGACCAGGCCAGTGCCCGATGGGATTCTGCTCTGTGGTGCACAGGAACACCTATGTGGGCGGGAAGGCCACTGGGGTCCATCCGCCAACAGAGGGACAACCGAGGACTGAACCGGCGTCTGCACGGCATCGACTCCGCGCCAATGGACTCTGAAGAGGGCGCGACCACCCGACGTCGGAATGGCGTCTACTCGGCCTCCAACAAGGCCGGAGAATGGGGGAGGAATGAAATCGACTCGGAGACTAACTCCACGCTGCAGCAGTGTCCAGTGACGACGCAGGGAGCCCCGCACAACTGTGGGAAGACGCGTCAGAAGGGCTAGACGGGCTAGACGTCCGAGTGGGACACCCACCCGGGCCGTGTCCCGAGAACGCAGCAACTCCGGAACCGGAGTCAAGGCACTCGGTCGGCATCGAGGGCGAACGCGCCGGCGAGCCCCCAACCCGAGCCCTACCCCCAGTGTGGGACCCAAAGGTGCGCCAGGGAGAGGGGGGTGACCCAAAGATGTCCTGGAGAGCCCTCGAATAGGCTTCCATCTGGGTCTGAGTCTCCCCAACACCAGGAAACAGTGGCTAGGCGGGGGTCACCTCCTGAGGGCTCGTATCCGGTGAAGACCGGGTGTGGTGGCAACTAGTATCATGCTTGTGCGAGGTTGACTACCTCCGTGACTTCCTCCGGTGCTTACCTGAGGCAGGCGAAAGAAGTCCATGGGATCGACTCCGGGATCTGTCCCGAGGAGAGACCGCAGCCTGGAAAGAAGAGCTGTGCCTTTGGGAACCCTCCACTGGAGACGGCAGCCGATGCCACGAGGACTCCGACCGGGAAATCCGCGGAGCCAACAGTTTAATCCATCATTCCCACAGAGACTTGGGCTTCTGCTACTGGCAGGTGTCGCACTCGACTGAGTCGTGGTACTCCTCCAAGGACCACATACAGATCTCGTGTGGATCCGTCGCAGACATCTGCTGCGAGCAGGACGGACACGATTTGAAGCCCGCAGGCATTGGCACCCTGTTCCAGATGCGAAAAGGCGTCGCAATGGCCTGAAAACAGTCCAGAGGAACCGCTGAACTCTGGATCCGCGTTAGGATGCAGAAAAGAAGAAAACTGACGTCAGCACACCGAGGGGGTTGTATATTGCTCCTTTGACGCCACTTTCGTAAAAGACGTCAGGACGGAGCCAGGCGACGCTGCCCCCTGGCGTGCAGAGGTACTGCTGGGGAAAACATTTCAGGATCCAGTCTGACGCCTGGGGATATTCTAAGTTAAGGAATCTGCGGCTAGATGTCTCTATCAGATAGTCTCTTCCACGGAAGGGCCAAAGAGAGAACCCAGCCCCATGTCAGGGGGAAGGGTTCTCCCCCTTGCCTCTTGTTGGATCCAGATAAAATTGTCATTCATATACTGTTGAAAATTCATCTCCTGCATCACCAAAAACGGCTTGACTCTAATAAGACTGTGATCAAAAAGTTGTTGGAGCAGTGGAAGGCGATACTTCTGCTTTTTTTGGATTGAAAGGAGACGACAACCTGTCATGGCAGCCCCTGATATCAGCAATGGTTCTGCGCCTTTGACCTAGAGTGGGAGTTGGTACTACACAACTTCCTGTGGTTTTCAGTGACACACAGCTTGGCTTCATGTTCCCAGATTTTTTAGGTGCATGAGAGCATGCACCTCAAATGACTTGAAGCTGTGGCCCAAACCCGAACACCAGAGAAACACCTTGTGGGGATCTATTACAGACATCTGCTTGCGACAGTCTGTACAAGTCTTAAACTTCATAGTTTTAATATTGGACATGTTTCCTCATTCACTGGAGAGCAATGTTGTTTAAAAAAAAAAAAACTTGTCAACTGACGAGAAAAATCAAAAATATCTATCTCTGGATCCGCGTACAGTGGTACAGAAAAAATCAACTTACGTCAGCATGCCTAGGTGGAGTTAATAAAGAGCCAAACGACGGCAAATCTTCCCGATCCAGACTGGCACCTAGGGATATTCTAAAGGTGAGGAATTTCCAGCTAGATCTACCCATTACTTTGCTCTGAAATTTAAATTGTAAGAATTAATGTAACATTTCTTACCTTCTGCTTTCCTTCTTTGGGCATCTTCTTTTTCGATGATGCTGGCTGACCATCTTTGTCCTCATTTCGTTTAACCCTTTTCTTTTTATCCTTCTTAAGCTTTCTTTTTTCTGCTTCTTCTCCATCCTCTGAGCTGCTTTTAACTTTCTTGGTTTTGTGCTTGGGAATTTTCTTAGGAGGCTGCAGATTAATCCCAGCATCTGCAGTCCAGTCGGAATAATCACTGGAGTATTCACTAGACAATAAGGTTCAAGTTTGAATGATCTTAAAAGCAATTCAAATGAAAAACACAATGTCTATTATCTAAACATATAAAGTTGCTAATGTAAACTGCAATCTAAATAACAGTATTCTTACAAAATTTTAGTTATAGGATATTTTTCTTTCTTTTATTTACACGTGGACACACAAAAAAAATAAGTTTAATAAATCTTTTTAAACAGGATGCAACAGTTCCGGTATTCATATTTTTAAAGTATTCGTTTTTTAAAAGTACTCATTTAAAACCACATCTTAGCACTTTTCTTCGAAAAGAACAAGTAAATCACCCTTGGTAATGTTCTTTATGGCAGATGTTCTATCGAACCACAGATTCTTCAAATTAGAATCGTCTCCAGAAGCCATAATGGATCTGGCAAACGTTTCAGCCATAGAGCTCCTATGCACTGTTATGGAGCACTGTGCAGCTCTGAGTTTGCTTCATACTGCCATGGAAGTGACAGCAGCAAAGCCACATATTAGCGCCATCAAAACACACAGATGTCAGTTTTTTGCTTTAACCTTTCCGCACCTTGAGGCGTTGAGCATGAACAAGTGTTGTTACAAGGGTGCTGAATACCAACTTGTATTCATGAGACTCCAGATGAGGCCATTCAACAGAACAGAAAGGAGGAATGGTGCTAAGAAATCTGGGATTAGACAGAGTATCCACCAGAAAAAACATTATCAAAGTTAACTAACTTGTTATGCTGATGGATACTTCTAACGGCAGAGACCTCTCCGTAAAATAGATACTAAATCAATACCTCCGTGTCGAAAGGACTCAAACAAAACGTCCTGCAAGATCAAGCGGGTCTTGTTGTCAAGGTAGTAGTGCTTCATGAACGTATGCACTGATGCCCACACAGCCTTAGCCCTGGTAGAATATGCTCTAAGACCTTGAGGTGCTGCCTCTTGCCCAGTGTGTAGCACTTCTTAATGCAGAGTGTGAGAAGTTGGCCTGATATATGATGCTCACTAGTTCTAGTGATCACCTTGTATCAGTCCAAACAACCCTTATGGTGATTGGTTGTAAGTCAACCTTATAGACCAGCTATCCTAAGGGTAGCATGGACAAAGCAGTCTTAGGCTAAACTCTATTGGCATGTGAAGCCAGCTGTTTTACCACATATAACCCCTTGAATACCAAGTGAAAGGACACCACACAGGTTGTTATGAAAATAAACAAGTATTTATTAACTAACATACACCTCTGAACTCTTTATGAGATCAGAGGGCTAAGCACATGACAAACTCTTAGGAAAAGTACGTTTAAGTTGCCCGATTTACAATGGTGCCCTAGGGGCACGACAAACCATATACTAAGTAAGTGGAATGTGAAAGTCAATAATAGAAATGGAGCTGTCCAGAGGCTGTAGGATCGCTGGGACCACGCTATACTAACTTGAGGTAAGTAATAGGAGGCCCACGGAACGCGTGTGCAGAGTGTGAACTCACACGCGAGATGCATACAAACGTCTATGGACAGTACAGTTTAAGAAAAAGGTGAGTATGGACGTCCCTGACTAGATAGGAACAAAACGACTATGGAACTGGACACTAGGAGAGTCAAGCTACCCTTGAGCACCGAGATGCTCGTGTTACCTCACCCACAGGCTGCGGGTGCATAGGTGCCAAGTCGTGTCGGGTTCCGGCGTTGAAGTCTATGGAGCCTGGAGGAAAAGATGCTGCAGGCGGTCAGGAGGAAGATGTCCGGCGTGATCCAAGGGTGGATCAGTGAAGAGAAGAACCTGAAAGCAGAGGGGACAATGTTCAAAGTCACTAGCCAGTGACTGGAGTGGAACCAGGAGTGGAACCAGATGTCGTCGTCGCGATCAGGTGAAGGTGGACGCTTGTCTCTGCAGCCACGTGGACCAGGTGGTGTCTTCGACGACCAGGATGGAGGCACAAGCTGTCCCACGCAGGCTCTCGCTGTCGGCGGTGTCGGCTTCTGATTCGGAGTCAACAGGCCTTGGCAAAGACAACCCACGCGGTGAGTGGAAACGGCGTCTGGAGTGGACCAGGAGGGTCCGGGGTGCTCCTCGTTTGGAGGGGAGCAAGGGCCAGTCTGGGGCAACCAGACCAGCAGTGAAGATTTCGCAGTTAGTCGTCTAGGAGGCCACTAGCCAGCCGGCAAGTGACCAGACAACGCGTCGAGCAGCAAACAGGCAGAAGGGCCCCACGCAGATCTCGTGGATGCTGGAGGGCTGGTCTTCGGTGCAGGAGCTGCTTGGGGTCGGGGCTTCTCAGTCCCCAAAGCACTTGGACGAGGATGCCTCTGAAGTCGGGCTGGAGCGAAGTGCTGCTTCTTTCAAGATGGCCGGTCCCACGTGTCTCGTCGCACCCACGGATCTCAGCTGTGCTGCAGATGTAGGTAGAGGTCGGAGAGGTCTGGGAATCCGGGTCTCGTCTGGCTCTGAAGTCTGGATCCTTGCAGGAAGACGACAAAGGGAAGCCGCTGTACGCTGATGGTGCCTGCTTGTGCAGGGTGGACACTCCTTGCCCACAAGGGAGATTTCTTCATTCTTCTGTGGAGCAGAACGTCGAAGTCCAGAGTTTCTTTTTGTAAAGTTGTTCAGGATAATCTAGTTTGGAATGGGACCAGCTCCTACCTTTATCCGGCTAAAGGGGGCTGCACTATGACTAGGTCCCTCCTCTGGGTGGGACCAGGAAGGAAGGTGGTTACACCCCCTTTCCTTTGTCCGGTCTTGCGCCAGCTCTGGGGCCGGAGTGCCCTAGGAACTGGTTTAGACCGGTGTATGCACAGGGACACCTTGTGTGCTCCAGGCATGTCTCATTCCTTTCAGCCCTGTCCTACCTAATACACAAAATCCTGTCTTGGGTGGTGCTAGCACCTCCCAAGGCAGGAAACCCTTTGTCCAAGCCTCCCTCGCTGGAAGGACTCCCAGCAGCAGGAGGTCAGACTTGTGTCTTCGGTGGCAGCATCCATTTTGTGATGCTGAGGCTCGGGTTAACTTTAACCGGGGTTCACAGTTACATACATGTCGTGTCCCTCTAGAAGGGTGGAATGCTACCCCCGTCGCCAGAATTGGCGAGGGGGTAGTATTCCAATTCGTATGACACCTTACTCGACATGTTTTGATAATGCTATACCAAAGTTAGCAATAACCGCGAGGATTATAATGCACTTAAGAGTATATGGTATAGCGTTATCATGGAAACAGCTAAAGGACTTGGTTCCGAAAGCTGCAGACAGGCTCAGCTCATGCTAGAGCACCATCTCACATAATGCCAAGCACTCTGCCTTCAGGATTGATAAGGCCTGCCATAGGAGTGACTGATAGGAGGATATGTGTCCATTTTAGGTTTAGATATAGGGATACTATATCTAAAGCAAAGGGTGATTACACCACCTTGCCCCAGCTGATTGATCAGCCAGTTGTGTCAGATTTGGATGGCCAGCCAGGGGTGGCATAATACATGCTGCAGCCCCTGGGTGCACCTATGCCCTGGGTACCTAAGGTACACTGTACAGGGACTGATAAGGTGACTCAGTATCCAACTGGGTATGCACCTAAGGTACATGGTTGTCAATTTTAGAGAGAGCATAGCTAGGCTGTGGGTCTGATTAGCAGGCCCACAGCCAGGGAAGTCATAAACCAGTGAAGCAAAAAGCAAAATCGGGGTGACCATAGGATTGCAGACCCTACTCTCCTACACAGAGGACTAGCTATATCAACAGGGTCCTCCTCTGAACAGCCTTACTCCAGAGAATGACAAAGAAGTGCTCAGCCACACAGTGCTCAAAGCCCTTTTCAGGTCCAGCAGACGGATACTCTACTCCTCTTTCAAGAGGTGAGGGAGAGCAAAGCATGCTGACAGTGTGATGGACTTTCCAAATTGTACTGAGTTAGAGCTTTTGGGAAGAATGCTGTGCAGGCCCTCAGCATCAACCTTGCCAGGAAAAAGGTTGTGTATGCCTGCTGCAATTAAAGTGTCTCGAGTTCACTCACGTGATAAGTTGACATAATCGCAATGAAGAAATCTCCAAAGACAGGAGATGCCGCAAGCAACTACGCATAGGCTCAAATAGTGTAGCCAATAAATCTCATCACAACTGACAATTTTAATAAGGACAGTTGGCCTAGTAAACAGACAGGCTGAAAGGACAAACTAATACCCTTTAATAGGGACCACCACAAGCCCTAGCTGGGCAAAGATAAAACAAACAACTAGATGTGCAACAGATTTGCTTGTAAAGGGTCAGTCTCGCAAAAGCCACCTGAGGTCACTAATTTGCACTCTGCATAAATGGATTTAGAAGAAGGGTGACTAGTAGCAAAGACTAAATCAAACCTTGAGGCGCCAGTTTAAATACAGTCAGTTGCCACCGCTCAATCTCTATGCAAGGAGGTGTGGATTGGTCGGATTCCACGCCCTGTTGTTCACAAAGTGGTATCTTCTTTGGAGGACAGATGCTCATACCCAATAGTTCTGAGTACTATACTCTCCTGGTCCAATCTGGAGAAACTAGTATGACTTGAGACCAGTCGTTCTTTACCTTTTCATAACTCGAGGCAGGGGCAGTTAGTCATACAGAGGTTTTGTGCTCCATTCCAGTTGGTAAGCATCTTTTTAACAAGTTTTCTTGTGAATACTATAACACGCAAAACATTCAACACCGCTAGTTGACCCAAATATTGAAACAGGGTTCTACCACTGTTGGAAGATGCCCATGCCACATCAGGAAGTTGGTGCCACTAGTGATCTGCACAAGTTGCCTGCTGAGCTTTTCCACTCTGACATTAAGTGACCCTGCCAAGTGGTTTGCAGCCAGAGAAATTCCCATGGGACCCAATAGCCAATTTCAATCTTTTTGTTGCAATTTCATATGGCAGATATGTTGCCCATGAGAACCTGCACCAGCCTCCCGTTGATGGAAGTCAGGATGCCTTCAGAGCCAGACAAATGGCCAGCAACTCAAACCGATTTATACTCAGCTGTGCTTCTGTCAGAGAAACGAGTCCTGGATCTCCACCTTACCCAGATGACCTTGGGCCAGTAGGGACACATCAGTCACTACAGTCAGCTCTGCATAAGGAAAGAAGAAGACCCTGAGCTAACTGCGGCCAACCAGCTACCACTGCAGATCATGAACCACGTCCTTTAGGATTTGGATGGCATCTGTCAGATTTGCATGATGCTGAGCCTATTTTAACTTCAGATTCCATTGCAGAGCTCACATGTGCCATCTGGCTGCATCTCCATGTGGAAGGCTAGGAAGCCAAGAAGCCTTAGAGCTGCCTTTAAAAAAAAAAATTTGGGGGAGTAATTCTTGAATAACATCACAACTGCAGTCAAATGCTTTGCAAGGCTTGACACTGTAGCATCATATCCAGAATGACACAAATCACAAATACATAGTTGTTGATACAGCCGTTATGCCAACATCCCTGAGCAGGCAGGCGGTGACGTCCTACACATCTCACTGTAAGCCTTGGAGCTGCTTTCAAAGAGATCCGGCATGTAGGGTGAAACATTAGGATCATAACTCCAATGTCCTGGGCTCACTGCGTCAGAGGGAAGGCCTTGAACTGCACTATATCCATAACCGCGCCAATGAATAGAAGCCTCTGCTATGAAATCAGGTTACTTCGGCTTGCTGATAGTGAACCCTAACGTAATAAGATGTATTTTCCTCCAGTGGTACACTATGACTCACAGTGGCAAGTCCCCCTTCAAATGCTAGCTGCCACGGTAGAGGAAAAATAGGTATCCTCGACCTCCAAAGGTGTGCCACAATCATTTTTGGGAACACTGAGGTGCACCGGTGAGGCTGATGGGGAGCATACCAAACCAAAAATACTCCTGTCCTACCTTGAACCTAGGATCGCATCTGTTGGACTGCAGCACATGTATATGAAAATACACATCCACGGGCCAAGCATACCATACAGTCACCCTGCTCAAGGACAGACGACGTAAGTCAGCCTGAACATTTTGAATTAGGCATGCCGCAAGAAGGCATTCAGAGACCTAAGGTCCAAAATAGACTTGGCTCTTGCTATCATCTTTTGGTACAAGGAAATATTGAGAGTAATAACCCTCTCCTCTTTCTGAAACCAGTAACATTTCAATAGCGCTCATGCAGGGTAACCTCTTGAAGCAGAATGGACAGGTGCTCTTCTGAAATTCGCTCTGAGGAGGGGGGACTATGTGGTGGGTCAAAATGAAGGGTATGGCATAGCCTTCCTGAATAATTTGTAAGATCCTTTTGTTGGATGTAATGGTTCACCACCCCGGGAAGAAATGAAGAATCCTGCCCCACTCTGGATGGGTATGCATCATGAGGGCAAACTGAAATGGTTTGGAGGCTGTTGTAGCAAAGGGGAAGTAGAATGGGAGGCTAGATGGCCCTGCTTGCCCACAAACTGCTTGCCATATCCACACCCATGGTCTCCAAAGATCTGGGATGACTGCTGCACCATTGAATAGGCTCTCTTTGCCAATAAGCCAGGCCTCTGGAAGAGTATCTAAACTTTAATTGTTGTGAAAACTGCTTGCAAGGGTCAACAGACAACAGGAATAAACTATAGCTCTATTTCCTTGAAAGTGTTTCAGCACAGAGTCTGCCTCCTCACCTAGGAGTGAGACACCAAAATGTATATCTATGAGGGAGGCATGTACATCACTGGAAAATCCTGTAAGGCACATCCATTCTTGTTGATGACTTTCCAAAGCAATCCGTAGTATCCAGACCAGCAAAGTAAATGTCACATTTTGCCAAGTTTGATCCATCATGAATCATTCGAGCTAAATAGGCCCTAAAATTTTCCAAGACCAAAACCAACATCTCGCTAGCCATATTCCACAGGATTATGGCACGACAACCCAGTTAGCTCACAACATTAACCAACCATAATGCCAAAGTCATGGAAGAAAGCATCTGTGCTAAAAGCCTCAATTTTCTTCGATTCCCTATCTGGAGGAATTGTGTGTAATGAAGAACGAGTTACTTACCCTTCAGTAACGATGTAGCTGATAGAGACACAGTCTAGCCGCAGATTCCTTAAATTTAGACTGTTCCTAGGCATCAGTCTGCATGCCGGGGGACTGCGTCGCATGGCTCCATCCTGACGTCGCCCACAGATATGACGTCAATGGAGACATATAAGTCATTCCCGGCGAGCCGACGTCAGTTTTCTACTGGGAAACATTTCCACGCCATATCGCGAAGCCACTACAAAAACTGTGAGATAGTGGGAACAGTGTGCCAAAAAGGATCAAAAAATCTTTGAAACAAAAATGATTAGAAACCTAGAATGATGAGAAATATCACCATGAAAGTTAGAAAAAGAGTACTTTATACTGTAAGGGACTGAAGGGAGAGAACAAAGTACCCGCCACTAGAAACAGTCTAGCAGAAGCGAAGAGCCATGCCCTCCTATGAAGCAAAACGGCATTGGAAATGAACGTCATGACAAATGATGGGCAGTCTACAACCACAGGATGTAACTGTAAAGGGCAACAAGACTTGAACAACATGAATCTTGGTAATTGATCACAATTCTGCAACAACAGAAAAAGCGCAACTATACACCCCATAAATGACCTATAGACCCCCAAACCAACCGACTGTAGTATAGACAATAACACCCAAAAGTAACGGGTAAAAATAGATTAGGGTGGAAGGGATGGGAGGGTAGAAGAACATAATTAACACCCCACAATGGAAGAACCAGGGTGAATGAGCGTGAAAGGACATGAAACCCCACCACCCAATTGTGAGAAAGGTTGGAGAAGCAACAGATAAAACAGAAAGAGACATCCTGCCCCGGAGGGAAGTGAAGTAGATCCCCCCCGCAGGAAAACGAAGGCCGCCTGTAAGGAGGCAAGTGGGTAGAGTCCAACCTGAAAAGGTCCTCGCAGAGCAGGGAGGATGGGTGGGCATTAAGGAATCTGTGGCTAGACTGTCTTTACCAGATACATTGTTACCAAAGGTAAGTAACTCGTTCAGCTGATAGAGACATCTAGCCGCTGATTCCTTAACTTTAAAAGAGATCAATGACGTTAACACAGTGGGGACATCACAGCCAGCATGGCTAACACCAGATGCATCAAGCTCTGTAAAGGAGCAATAACAAGGGGAGGCAAAGGCACCACAATCCGTCAGAGGACGGAACAAGACCTCTCTCATCCAGAGAGGGATGAAAGGAAATCACAGAACCAGACTGGTCAGTGCATAATGGAAGAAAATCCATGAACTCCTTGAAAAAGAAGTTAAAAGACAAAGTCCCAAAGAAGGGACAAAACAGAGTTAGAGCATAGAAACTGATCATGCACCACAGTGGATGCTCAAAAAAGACATGTGAGGGGACAGATGTCATCATGCAGAGATGTACAGAACCATGACTACCAAGAGATATATGTATGTGGATGACCGGGATACACCTAAGCAGAAAGTCTATACCGTGAGAACTACATCACACATGTGAAAACCCAATTAAATGTAGCATCAACAGCACATATGTGTTTCCATGTTGTCAACCAGCCAACCGTACCCAAAGGTTGAAAGGATCCCGGCAAAAGTTGGGCACACCCATAAGGCTCACGCCCATGAGAGAGATAGAAAAGAGAGAGAGAGTATGAAGAGAAGGAGCAAGAGAGCAAGAGGGGGGGGAGCAAGAGGGGGGGGGGCAGGAGAGGGGGGGGGGTTTGAGGGGGGGGGGAGGAGAAACAATCTGGGGCAAAAAAACTGAATTTACAGTAATGAAGAACCTAGTATGCTTGCCCTCTCGCCGTGTTTAGATCTCAGGACATATATACAAATAGACATATATGAAACAATTTTGAAAAATGAAAGACAATGGGATCTCAAAGAGCATGCGCTAGATAATAGGAGGCTGCACAATAGGTATCAAAAGGACCGATGTGAGGCATAGCAGGACATAATGTCAAGCCACTTAAAAACTGCATCATCCTCCCCATGGGGGAAGAAAACCTGGTCTGCATCGTGAAAGGCGGGAATACGGACCACTAAACTAACGAGGAATGAGTTAGTAATACACATACACAGAGCACGAATAATGTATATATAGGCATATACAGATACTACATAAGGATAATGAGTATCCCGAAGAAGAATACTTCCACCAATAACATCAGCAAAGGCCAGAAGCAGGAGTACCTGAGCCCTTGCGCGGCAATGAGCAGAGGGACTTGAGCCCATTCCTGTGAATTGCAAGGAGAAATAGGGCACCAGAAAACGTGCAGCAGTGGCGCATCTGGCGTAGCCTCCAATGCCTATAGGCAAAATCCAATCCGGGTCTGAGCCATAAGAGAAGACCTAAGTACTTCCCCACACCAGGGATTGAGAGCAGACAATACCACCAGAATAGAACGCAGCTAAGTCAGTGGTGGAAGGTATATGGCAGGAACCCCGTGACAGCGAACATACCCAGTGTGTACTCGCATGTCGTCTCCGCACATAACACGGAACAAAACCGTTTTGGAGCGGATCAGAATAACATGCCCACAAGGGACACTTGCGAAGTGAGCAAAAAACAAAACAGCCAAAGGCCGAAAGAACAGCCAAAGGCAAGAAATGAAGCGGTTAACATGCCGGGGTGAACCAGGCGTGGCGGAAACCCCTCAATACCCTGGAAAAGTCTGCATCCACAGGGGTAGAAGAGTGCTACGGACCAACCGTAGACGACAACGTATAAGCTCTAGGAGAGAGGGGGGAACAAAGTGAGAAGCCTACAGTATGACCCACAGAACAATTCCCCAAAGGGACAGAAGACAACCATCCTAAGAAGACTCCACGGGAACCTTCAAAACTTCCAGTGCCAGGAAGAGCAGCAATGTAATAGCTAAGAAATACCCCACACAGGGTATGTCACATCTCTATAAAAAGCAAGGAACACCTCTTGAGACAAGCTCGTAGTCAGAAGACTCAAAAAGAAATGCAAAAACAGCTGGCTAGCTGTACCAAATAAGGGCAAAAACAGCTGATTAGCCATACAGTAGGTGAAGGAAATAAGGTCTTGAACCTATAGACTGATACCAGAAAAGCAGTAACAATACTGCAAATGAAATTAAAAGTCCGCAATGTGGACTATAAACCATGGATGTCATGGGAACCCAGAAATAAGGTGCTGAGTCAGCGTGACAGTCAAAAAGACTGACCCCATCAAAGGGCAGATCCCTAAGAAGCTCCTGAATATTTTCAGGGAAACTGCCATCACACAACCAGGCATGGCAACGGAGAGCAACTGACCTGGTCATAGCCCGACCTTCAGAGTCAGTAGTGTCCATGGCCGACCGAATGGAAAACTGTGCCATTTCCCAGCCATCATGAAGTAGCCAAACCAGGTCAGCTCGAGGGCCTTCTGGAAGAGATGGAAGTAGATGCTCAACCGAGTCCCAAAGGGCAATAGTAGCTTGTGCAAACACACAAGACGTGTTCAGGGACTGAAGGCCCGCACTAGTAGATGGAAAGACATGGCGACCACACAACTCCAACCAGGGAGACTCCCTAGAGGGAGGAAGCAGCGGCGGAGGAAAGGAGGGTAAGGAGACTGAAGCTGCCGGGACCTCCAGCCATTGAGCCCTAGGATGTAGGGACAAACAGACCGGGTCATCTGGAGTCGGGCGATGACATGTGCAATAGCACGATCCACAGGGTCCCCTGATGAGGGCCTTGCCCAAGCCCCAAGAAGAGTGTCATATAATGACCCGCAAAAGGGCAGCAAGGGATCCACCTCCACAGCACCCTGGCGAAGTAGATCCAACAAGGGATCAGAATGCAGAGAGACTGAGGTAGGCTGCACCAGTAAGATATCTACAGGCCTTGCGAAAAGCCCTCGTAAACGCCGCACTCCGAAGCCATTCTAGGTGGCGGCAATAAGCCATCTGTAGGGGACGGTTGTAGGCTAACCCGTCACCCAACAGTAGAGGCTCCACAGTCCGAGGATGACAAAGGCCTGCCAGTGCCCCATGGGTACCTGCTACAAAGAGCATAGAAACTACCCTGGTGGTGGGGAACCCTAAGAGGCCTCATCCTCTTCCACCAACAGAGGAACAGCAGTGGACGGCACTGGCTTCGACAGACGTCCAGATGGCATCGCCTCGACGACCACAGAAGACTCGTCCGTCCGGCATGGGGCTAGTGTTGACTCGACCTCCACCGAGATGGGGAACTGCGGAGAGGAACAGCATTAACTCGGATGCGAGCTACGCGCTGCAGCCACATCCGGTGTAGGTGCAGAGAGCCTCACAGGGCTGTGCAGAGATGCCACAGGAAGGCCTGACGTTAGACAGGGATGCCCGTCCGGGCTGTGCCCCGACGTCGCAGCTACTCCGGAACCAGAGTCAAGATCCGCGATCTGCGCTGAGGGCGAACCCGCTGGCGAAGTCCCGACCTGAGACCCTACTCCTTCTGTGGGGTCCGAAGGTGCGCGAAGAAAAGGAGGTGACCCAAAGATGGCCAGTAAAGCCTGAATATAGGCTTCCATCTTGTTCCTAGTCACTCCAGCACCAGGAAATGGAGGAAAGGTGGGGGTCGACTCCTTGGGGCCCAAGTCCAGTGAAGACAGTGAGCAGCGGGCCTCGACGTCAAGTCTATGTGAGGTCGACAACCTCTGTGCTTTCCCGCGTCCGACAAGCGACGTCCGTAGGAACGTCTCTATGACCTGTCCCGAACAGGAACCTTTGGTAGAGATGGGGGCCGGCAGGGCGAGAACTGGGGACCGGCAGAGAGATTTCGGTTTCAACTGCCGGCAGGTGCCGCACTCCTCGGAGTTGTGGTGCTCTCCCAAGCACCACATGCAGTGCTCGTGTGGATCCATCCCCGACATCTGCCGCGTACAAGTCTCACACAACTTGAAGCCCTAACGCATCGCACACTGTTCCCAGATGCCAAAAGGCATCGAAAAGACTGTAAGCAAAAACGGGCCAGAGGAACAGCTTCTCCATTTTCCGCGTTGGGATGAGGAAAAGAAGAAAAACTGACTCCGAGCACTGGGAGGGACTTATATGGCTCCACTGACGTCATATCCGTTGGCGTCTTCGGGACGAAGCCATGCGACGCAATCCCCCGGCGCGCATAAGTACTGCTGAAAATTATCTGGATCCAGACTGATGCCTGGGAACATTCTAAAGTTAAGGAATCTGCGGCTAGATGTCTCTAATAGAATTGGGATTCACTTTATTGGCTGAGGCCTGAACCACAATTCCCTCTGGAGTAGGATGTTTAAAAAGAAAATCAGGATCGCCAAAGACAGCTTGTGATCTGTGGCAGCTTACCCATTTACCTGTGGAATGGAACAGGGCCTTGCCCAAGGGCTATTGAAGTATAAGCATGTGCCTTGGTAAAGGTGAGCAAGAAATCAAAAGTAGCAGTGCCAGTATGCACAATTCCTTTCAGGACATTTGTCAATGGAGACTTTTCTGGTTTGTATGCCCTTGTACAAGCAGGAGGTAAGAGTATGCACGTATGACGACCATCTGCAATTTTGTAATCCAGTAGCATGACATTGGTCAAGATTGAGACGAAGCCGGTTCAGTGTCTGACATCTTTATCAGAACTGTATCTTGATCTGGCATCAAAGAGGAAGGGACCAGTGTCAGTCTTAGAGGCGGAGTGGAAGCCACCCCAATGGGTCAGATGGCACGCAAGACGGATCCAGTGGCAGTGACATGACTGGATGCCCTTTTGGTTCCTCGAACCGAAAGGGCACCAAGGGGGAACTGGAAGCAATTCAATTATCTGCAACATGGCCTCCTTGAAGTCTTCATTCTGTTTTGGTGCTGCCGATGATGTAGAAGGACGAGTTACTGACCTTCGGTAACAATGTATCTGGTAGAGACACAGTCTAGCCGCAGATTCCTTAACTTAGAATAGATACCAAAGCCATACCCATAGAGGAGTTGGGTCTGCGACTGAACCCGACGAAGTTCCAGAGAGAACTTAGCCGACCACAAGGTGACGAAACACAGTAGGGACAGCAATGCCAGCGCAGCCAACACCAGACCACGAAGCTCTGAAAAGAGCGAAAAACAATGGGAGGCAAAGGCACCACAAGGTGTTAAAGAACGGCATGAAAACCCCTGTCTGAATACTGGCGTTGAGAGAAAGAAGCACAGATCTAGAAAGGTCAGTGAAGAAGGGAGAGTTCATGGCTTCATAAAGAAGAGGAACTGAACCTAGAGCCCGATGGATCCACAGGATCTGATGCGTCGACAGGGAGGACAAAACGGTCTGACTTAGGCAGCGCGAATACCGGTCAAGTATACACAACAGTGGGAAAATGCAATGCTGAATCTGCACTAGCTAAGATACGTGGGGCTGCAATGGCGGGATGCTGACCCATGGCTAGAAGTGGCAGTCTTACCAGAAACACAAGCCACTCCAGTACGCAGTCGCTCCTTCACAAGAGATGTGAGAGGGCAGACGGCAACAAGCAGAAGCAACCAGCATACGACCACAGTAAGACTGGTACTTATGTTGAAGTCAGGAATACTAATAAGCATACAGTGTGGGCACCAGAACCACACCAAGATTAGGGAACCCCTCTGTAGGGTAGCATGAGCAGCCCAGACACACCCAAGACGTCGCACCATGAGCAGACCGGGGCGAAGACCAGGGACACCGCAGCAAGGAACTTTGCCTGTGCGACTCCACTGAGGGAGAGCAGATCTACATAGAAGATACAGATCTAGAAAGGATGCATTGCATAAAACAAGACAAGGGTATGCTATAAGTACCAGCAGTGTTGGTGAAGCAGAGTAGGACAGGAGAATGTCCAGATCTGTAAGGGACATCAGCCACCCGTCCGGAGGAACCACGGTCCCCCGTTAAACAGACTAGGAGATGGAGCAGGACACGAAAGTGGAAACAGTCAGGACCAACGGAATGTCCTAGGGATGTACAGACAACACTAGCCTGAAGAGAACACTGCCCCTGGGAGTGTTACAACAGGAACCCAAAGTAGAAGTGTAATAAAGCCCTGCGCAGAAAGCAGCAGGGAAATAGGAAAAAACTCCTGTTCGGGAAGTGCCCAGAAAATGAAGGCACAAGGCAGTGTACAGCATAGACATATGTGACGAAGACGCCACCGCCTATAGACCAGCCCACACAGGGCTGAATTTCGAGAAAGCACTACCCATCCCAGAGAGTGGAGGGTGGAACCAGTCACTGCAGAAGCAGAAGAAAGAATGCAGGGACCCCAGATAGCGAACATACCAGGGTGTACCTACACTACTTGCAAACACTGAAGAGATGTGCAGCGCAGTGGCTCTGCCTCTGCGTTATACGATGGCAGGGCATCAGCTGCGGAAGAACTGTGCCGGAACGTACAGAATAAGGGGCCCGAGGTACAGTGGCTGGGGAAAAGAAGAGCAGACAACATGGACAAAGAGGAACACAGAAAAGCTGAAAAACGCCCCTAGGAAAGGCAGGAGAGGCAGGGCCTCACGGTGGAAAACCACGATGAAGCTACGAAGTACTAAGGACCACAGTGGACCTCAACTTTAACTGAAAGTGCAATTGAGCGACGC
Organism: Lissotriton vulgaris; assembly: GCF_964263255.1. Taxonomy (NCBI): domain Eukaryota; kingdom Metazoa; phylum Chordata; class Amphibia; order Caudata; family Salamandridae; genus Lissotriton; species Lissotriton vulgaris. Next base: position 536,486,294 of record NC_141694.1, read on the forward strand.
CAACGTGCGAGTCGCATAACAGCAGAAAGAGAGGACAGACTGATCCACAGAAGAACCTCCGTGAGGAAGACTCCATAGGAGCGTACCAGGCCTTCCTTGTAGGAAGGTAGCTACACAATAGCCAGCATATACCCCACATTGGGTAAGTCTTAACCCCAGCAAGGGGGCTCCTCTCGATGCAAGCTCACCGACAGAGGACTGAAAGGAAGGCAGAACCAGCTGAACTGAACAGAGGCAAACACAGAGGAGTAGCCTCTTAGACAATCTGGGAATTACGGCATGAACCCAGGGTCCAAAATAAACAAGGCAACACTGCCTATGCATAAGAAAAAGCCACACAAAGTGATACAACATATGAAAAAGAGAAGGCAGAAGAACGAGAAAGCCAGGCCGCATGGGCCAGAAAATCACGGTAGGCCAGATATGAGGCGGGAGACCGCTGAACCAGCGTGACAATCAAAAAGGTCCACTCCACTGAAAGGCAGATCCTGAAGAGCATCCCGAACATTGTCAGGAAAACTATCATGCAGCCGTGCCTGGCGGCGCAAAGCCTCTGTCGCTATTCTGGGGGGCGACAATAAGCCATCTGTTGGGGATGGTTGGAGGCTAACTCGTCCACTAGATAGTAAAGTTAAACGTAAATGTGTTTGTATTTATATAGCGCCTTTGAACCAGAGGTCTCGTAGCGCTGTATTCATACCGCTGTGGAACCCTTCCTGGCTTTCCTGTGAGATGTCCACTCCAGGGCACCCCCAAAGTGAAGCCAGGCATCCAAGCGCTGATGGGGCTGTTGTGGAGAGTAAGCAAGTTATTTCCCAGAGCAGAGTGGGACCCATGATTAGACTAGGCACTGAGGCGAGAATTATCAGGTCCGGGGAGATTGAGTCCAAGAGCCGCCGAGGCGGGAATTGAACCCTGGTCCCGGGCCAGACCTCTGCATCAGGGTCTGCTGCTCTAACCATTGAGCCACGCTTCTTCAAAGGTGGAGGAGCCTGAGATTGATCCGAAGGTCATGGAACGCTAGGCGCCTGCACCAAGGGGCACTGAAACGACCCAAGCGCAGTGAGCTCAGAGGAACTTCATCCTCCTGTAAAAGAGGAGCCGTAGGCGCCGTCACCGGTCGCCGAGACGGCATCGTAACTATGTCAAGAACCTCCTGAGGGGCCTTGACGTGGGAGAGGACCGATAGCGACTCGACCTCCACCTGCGGGAAGGAAAGAAGTCGACATGGCGTCGAACTCGGTGCCGCAGAAGAAGTCAGAACAGGAAGCAGCACAGGTGTAGGAGAGTAGGGTCTGCAATCCTATGATCACCCAGATTTTTTTGCTTTTGTTTCACTGGTTTACGACTTTCTCTGGCTGTGGGCCTGCCAATCAGACCCACAGCCTAGCTGTTGTCTCACTAAATTGACATGTGTACCTTAGGTGCATTATCCAATTGGGACTGAGCCACCTTATCAGACCCTGTACCTCAGGGCATAGGTGTACCCAGGGCCTACCAGGGGCTGAAGCATGTATTATGCCACCCCGGGATGGCCATCTAAATCTGACACAACTGGCTGCACGACAGCTGGGGCAAGGTGGTGTAATCACCCTTTGCTTTAGATATAGTATACCTATATCTAACCCTAAAAATGGACACACAGATTCCTATCAGTCACTCCTATGGCAGGCCTTGACAATCCTGAAGGCAGAGTGCTTGGAATCGTGTGAAATGGTGCTCTGGCATGAGCTGAGCCCGTTTGCAGCTTGCGGAGCCAAGTCCTAATAGCTGTTCCATGATAACGCATACCATATACTCTTAAGTGCATTATAATCCTCGTGGTTAAATGCTATCTTTGGTATTGCTTTATCAAAACATGTCGAGTAAGGTGTCATACGAATTGGAATACTAACCCCTCGCCAATTCTGGCGACGGTGTTAGCATTCCACCCTTCTAGAGGGACACAACATGTATGTAACTGTGAACCCCGGTTAAAGTTAAACGAAGCCTCAGCTCCACAAAATGGATGCTGCCACCACAGACACGAGTCTGACCTCCTGCTGCTGGGAATCCTTCCAGCGAGGAGAGCTTGGACAAAGGGTTTCCTGTCAGGGGCGGTGCTAGCACCATCCCAGACAGGGTTTTGTGTATCCTGGGTAGGCAGGGCTTTACAGGAAGGTGACTGCTGAGTGGCACCCCGGTGCTCACTATGCATCTGCCGGCTAGAACCAGTTCCAGGGGCACACCAGCCCCTGACCTGGGGAAAGTCCGGCATGGGAGAGGGGTGTAACCACCCCCCTTCCTGGTCCCACCCCTAGGGCAGGACCTAGTTGCGTACCCACCCCTTTCTTTAGGATAAAGGCAGGAGCGGGGACCCTTCCAAATTAGATCATCTTTGAATCCTGAAACTACTTTCTACGAAAGGAACTCAAGACTTCTTCTCAAGATTTCTCCCTTGTGACTAAGGCGTAGTCACCCTGCACCCGCAGGCACCATCTAAGAACTCTGCGGTTTGCTGCACGTCCTTCCTCAGGAATCCGACCGACCAGCACGACGAGACCCGGCTTCCCTGGCACCACTGACCTCTACCTACCTCTACAGCTAAGCTGAGAACCGTAGGTGCGACGAGACCTCGAGGGACCGGCCATCATCAGAACTGCACGACTTCTATCCAGCACGACCGCCGAGGGATCCTCTGGTGAGTGCTTTGGGGTCCGAGAAGCCCCAACCCTGAGCAGCTCCAGCACCGAAGTCCAGCCTCCCAGCATCTCCACGATCTGCGTGGGGCCCTTCTGCTTTTTGCTGCTCACCGCGTTGTTTGGCTACTAGCCCGCTGGCTTGTGGCCTTCCGAACGACGCCCGACGACATCACTGCTGCTGGTCTGGTTGCTCCAGACTGGCCCTTGCTCCCTTCCAAAAGAGGAGCACCCCGGACCCTCCTGGTCCACTCCAGACGCCATTTTGAGTCCACCGCGTGGGCTTGAATTTGCCAAGACTTGTTGCCCCAATCCTGGGTCCAGCGACGTCGACAGCATCATCCATCGTCTTTTCGCTACTTAGCTCCTCATGCTTGGGACGACCTCCCAATCTCTTTGAGACAGACCTCTAGCCTTCTGTCCTTCCGAAAGGCCCTTAAGACATGGCTTTTCCCTTAATTTGATGCTGCTTCCTGTGTCCTCACGTCCTCTCAGTGTTATGTTCTCCCTTCTTCGGTTGGGTTTCCTTCGATAAAGCGCCGGGATACTCCGTGGAGTGGCCGTGCGCTATAGAAGTATAAAAACAACATAACATAACATCGTGGGACAGTTCGCACCTCCATCCTGGTCGCCGACAACGCCTCCTGGTCCGTGAGATCTGCAGAGCACAGCGTCGCCCACTCACCTAGTCGAGGTGACTACCATCCGGTGCCCTCCTGGTGCCACCTGACTACTGGCTAGTAGTCACGAACTTGGTCCCCTCTGCTTTCAGGTGTCATCCATCTTCGATCCAGGCTTGGATCACTCGAACTCTCTTCACTGGTCGCCTGCCAGCAACTTCTTTCTTCAGGCTCCTGGTTCGTCTACGAGGATTCCCGACGTCTTTTGAGACCTATGCAGCTGCAGCCACTGGGCTAGGTAAACTCGGCATTTCGGTGCCCCAGCATAGCCTCACTATCCAAGGGTCAGGATCCACTGTCGTTTTCGATCTACCTTATCGGGTTCGCCCGAGAACACTAACTTTGTCTTTACTAGCTCCCATAGACTTTGTCCCGCATCCCGCGTGAGAGTGCACACTCCGCACCCGAGTCCCCTAGGCCTCCTACTAGTAATCTGAAGGTTCAGTAACGTAGTCCTAGCGATTCCAAAGCCTATTAGTACAGTACTTACCTGCTAGTAATTTCGCATTCCACTTCCATAGTATATGGTTTTTCGTGCCCCTCGGGCATTTGTGTAAATTGTGCAACTTAAAGTATTTTCGTAAAAGTTTTGTTGTGTGCTTAGTACCCTGTCCTCATAAAGAGTACAGGGCTGTTGTGATCTAAATAAATACACTGTTTATTTTCATAACACTTGTGTGGTGTCCTTACTTGGTGTTCAAGGGGTATATGTGATGGTATAACAGCTGGCTTAACACGCCCTCTAGAGTTTAGCCCCAGACTGCTCGTATCCACGCTACTAGGATAGCTGGTCTATAATGTTGACTTACAACCAATCACCATAAGGGTTGTTTGGACTGATACAAAGTGCTCACTAGAATAGTGAACATTATATATCAGGCCAACTTCTCACAACAGGGCTATGCGGAGACTGGACGGGTGGGCTGGACGGACGACTGGGATGCCCCTCCGGGCCATGTCACGCGTCCTATCGACTCCGGAGTCGATGCACACAGCCGGCGCCGAGGACGAATCCGCCAGCGAGGACCTGACATGAGTGCCTTCCTCCTCTGTGGGACCCGAAGGCACACCAGGGAGAGGGCTGACCACAAAGAAAGACTGGAGAGCCCTTGAATAGGGCTCCATCTGGGTCCTTGTCGCTCAGACACCCGGAAAGGGTGAGTATGGAGGAGACGACTCTTGGGCGCCTGTGCCTGGCATAGAGAGAGCAGCGGGCCCCAGCGTCACATATATGGGAGAGCAACCTATGTGACTTATGCTTGTGCTGATCTGTCTCCTAACGACGCCCGCGGGATTGACCCCGTGAGCGGGCCCTATTCAGAGAGGGAAAGCAGTGGCGCAAAGGCGCTAGACCGGACATACGGGCAGCAAGCAGCTCCATAAGACGCTCCCTGAGGGACTTTGGTTTCATTTGTTGACAGGCGTCGCACTCTTCGGAGTCGTGGTGCACACCCAGGCACCACATACATATTGCGTGCGGATCCATGACAGATATTTGTCGCGCACAGGTCTCACATGCTTTAAAGCCCGAAGGCATCACACACTGCTCCGTCACACCAAAGGGTTCGAGAAGGACTGAAAAACAGGCCAAGAAACCGTTGGTTTTTCCTGGACCGGCATCGGGACGCAGAAAATAAGAAAAACTAACATCACCGCGGCGGGAGGGGCTTATATGGCTCCTCTGATGTCACGTCCGTGGACGAAGTCAGGGCGGAGCTGTGCGGCGCTGTCCCGGCGAGCACAGGTGCTGCTGCGGAAAGTTTTCCGGATCAAGTCTGATGCCTGGGGATATTCTAAGTTAAGGAATCTGCGGCTAGATGCATCTATCAGATACCTCTTGTCACACCAGGATCACCTGCGGAAGCAGTTCAGCAAGTGGAGTTCTTAAAAGCGAACAACACACATCATGACACTCTTGTATCTTCTCTTTGGATTCAGACTGGCAGGATGGGATTGAGCCCAAATTCAAGTTTGTATGTTTGCCCTTGTAGTTTGAGTTGACTTATCGGATGACTTCAAGCACAATGCTTACTTCGGTCAGGGACAGCTTGGAGATCTGGAGTCTGCACCTACGACAGAGTAGAAGCAGCACTCAAGTGAGAGTCACAACTGTTTGCAGTGACCTATAGGTTCACCTTCCAGAGTCGGACCTCTATTCGGTGCATGAGGGCAAATTTGGGGCACAATTTTTGATCAAGACTGGAACACAGACACACCTGGTGCAGGCCAGTGAATGACATCTGCTTTTTATAGTCGCAGCATGGTTTGAAATCTGTAGTTATGAGTGAGGATATTATTCTCTAGCACCCTGGAAGTCATAAAAGACGACAAAATTGGGAACAAACCTCCAGAACCACATTGGAAGGAACTTTTATAAAGGAATAGACGTCAGCAAGCAGGGGTGGCACTTCTATAAGGTTCTGTTCTGTCACTTCAGGAGGGGGAATGAGCAAACATGGAGCTGTAAGATGGCACCTAGCAGCTCGCAGGAACACTGCTGATAAGTGTTTATGAACCATTCTAGCAACTCTGGAGGATTCGGAGGTTAAAACCTGCGGTTTGAAGTATCCTTCAAAAATGATTGTTTTATCTAAACATCTCATCCGCCAATACCAACATCATGCCATCACTCTACTATATACTGTACGGCAAGTACTGTATATAGAGAAATAAATGTTCCATTAATAGAGCATCACTTCTGCACTTATCTTGATAAAAAGTACAGAATTATTGTGGGACTTGTCTTTTTCCTTGATTAATATGTTACACCTTTCAGTGATTGGGTGATTGCCCACCAAAGTTAAGGACATTAATCAGATTTCTCACAAACCTAGAGTATCCATGGGTCTACAACAATGTTCCGTATACTGTAAACTCTTAAAGAAAAACAACACTGAGATAAACGCCACAGAAGAAGGGAAAAATATTCAATACATTTCCGGATTCCCATCATTCACCAAACCTGGTGACATGATTCATCATCTGGGTCTCCTCTTTCTAGTCACACTGGTGACCCTAAGGGCTACAACCCTATCATAATGATGGGGAGCCCAAAGATGTTTTAGTATCGTTGTTTAAACTCCTACCAGATGAGAGTAATTGAGTGTATGGGAACTAAGTACAGTGCGTGGGTGAAAAGTGAAGTTAAAATTGAATTGCGACAGACCCCATGTTTATCAATATCCCTCGCAAATCAAATTAAAAACAGTGCAAAAAAGTTTTACCATATAGCGGTCTAAAATATTAAAGTGGTCAACATGTTTCAGCACACGTAGACATCGTTCTGTCCAGTTCCTTCATCAGGACCCACCCAATGTTTGCTACTGCAATAGTGTCAAAAAAACAAAAATTCCTTATAAAATATAATTATATCATTACAAGTACATTACAGGATAGTCGGTAACGATACAATACAAAAAAATCATTTCTTATATGGTCTGTACAATTCTTCCTTTGCAATCACCTTATATCTGAGGGTGTCTAAACGTTGCAAGGAAGCTACCTCACCTCACCTGGCAACAGCTCAGGAAAAAAAAAAAAAGGAGACACCACTCTCTCCGTCGGTACCTCAAGACGGTCCATCTTGAGGTACTCCCCAGCGGAATATAGCTATATAACAGCTACCACTACCCCACATAGGGTACGGTAAGTCCCAAAACACGGGAGCCCTCTTTGGAAGAACTTCTGCAGCAGAGGAGAGAGCAAAAGCATCAAAGTGAAAAACAGCCCAGCGGAAGGCTTGACATCAGCCCAAAGAAAAACAGAAGGCCTAATCTCAGGGCTAAGTCTGTATAACATTTCCAGCAAAAACACACACACAGGCAACAAGGGTTGTCCAGCAGCTAACTTCAAAGTCCCAGCAAGGATGACTCAATGGTCAGCAAACACCACCTACAGCAAGGGCATCCAAAAGGCCCAAATCCAGCTCAACTCAGCAGTCACTGAGGAGGGAAAGGATGAGGAGGAGAATAAGGCGGAGGAAGAGGAGGAGGACGAAGCCCCACCAGGAACCTCTGTATGGTATGGCAGAGTCAGCCAGGGCATGGAACAACAGGCTGTCATCAAACGGAAGATCAATGAGCCGCTCCCGAATGTTTTCAGGGAACACTCCGTCCCGAAGCCAAGCATGGTGACGGAGGTCGACTGAGTAAGCCAAGAACCGGCCCAGCACCTCCAAGATGTCTAGAGCAGTGCGGAGAATAAATGCTGCCAGCTCCCGGCCATCCAAAACATTATGCCGTAAGTCCACCTGAACAATCTCTTGGCAAGCCGCGGATCCCAGAGACTCAGCAGAGTCACATAAACAGAAGAGGCCCTCGCCAATACACAGAAGGTGTTAAGGGCCCGCAGGGCAGCACTGGTTAAGGCGAACATGTTTCGTCCCCAAGAGTCAAGCCAGCGGGCTTCCCGCGATGGCTGAGTCAAGAGTGGCGGCAGGGAGGGGAAAGCGGTCCGCAAAAGGGGATTGACAGCAGAGCGGTGGAGAGAGAGGCATGCCGGGTCACGCGGTGCCGGAAGGTGTTGGTGCAGAAGGTGCTGGGGCACTGGGACCCCCGAGGCAGGACGCCTCCAAGCCCCCGTCTGGGAAGAAAGGAGCAAACCCTCAAAGGGGAGCAAGATCTCCCTCCCACCAGAGCCCTGGTGGAGAACCTTGAAGAGATGGTGTCAGGAAATGAGAAATCTGGTCCCCCATGCACAGAATACGCACAGCCGTGGACACCGTGTGAGTGAAGGCTGCACCCGCCTCCGTAGGGCCCCGTGGAGAAGAAAACAGTTTCTCTGTAGGTGACGGCTGCAGACTAAGGCGACAGTTCCTGAAGCCAAGCGGGACGGGCAAAGGCCAGACCTGGAAGCAAGATGGTACGGAAGAATGGGGGACCTGCCGCTCCTCCGACAAGCCCCTCGCCCTCAGAAAAGGCAGGGAGCCACTCTTCAATGACAACGGTAAAAAAGACACCACACGGCGGCCAGTCTCTGGGGAAGAGGACACCAATATGCAGCCAGCCTCTACAATTGCATTTAAACACTTAACAATGAGCCACAAGACATTACTGAATAAATTCATCAGAAACACAAATGTATTTAGTGACTGCTCTTGGAACTCAGAGCTTGCATATTTGTCTAGGCAAATATTTTCAATATGCTTTCATTATAAACAATATATACAGCGCTCTCTATGTGAAAAGAGAAGAAGGTTTTCGAGGGGAAATTGGGGGTGGTTGGATAAGTGCGGGACAGGGTAAAGGTAGTGTGACATGGACACAATTCTATTTATATACACTGAAACCTTTACAGCCTGATCAAAGTCTCAGGTTCCCTTATACACATCACACATAGGGTCAAACAAATTTATTTAATTTATTTTTATTTATTTAAAGTCTTGTAGAGCGCGTAGTCACCCAGTGGGTATCCCAGCGCTAGAACCTTTTTATTATTACTCACAAAGGGGTGTAGTCCGGAAAAGTGACAGTTTAAGGGAAGAGTAGAGTTTTGAGGGCTTTTCTGAACCGGAGGAGGTTGGGTTCTGTTCTGAGGCTAAGAGGGAGTGCATTCCACTTGTTTCCAGTGTTTACCGAGAAGCGGCGGCCACCTATGCGGGCCTTTTTCACCTTGGGGATCTTAATGAGGTTTCCGTGCTCCGAGCGGAGTGCTCTCGTGGGTCTATAGGGGGTGATCCAGTTGTTTAGTATGGGAGGGCCGGTGTTATGAAGAACCTTGTGGGCAAGACAGAGGGCCTTGAAAATGACCCTTTCCCTGATCGGGAGCCAGTGCAGCTTCCTCAGAGCGGGCTTGGCAGATGATCTGGCCGGGGTGTTTGTTAGGAGTCGAGCTGCGGCGTTTTGAGCTTTTTGCAGAGTTTGAAGAGTAGATTCTGGGGGGCCCAGGTAGATGGCATTGCTGTAATCCAGCCTCGATAGAATTAGGCCCTGGATCAGCATGAGGCGCGACTGGAAAGGTAGAAGTGGGATTACCTTCCTGCAAGATTTAAGTAGACCGTAGCAAGTGCCGGCCGTCTTTCTTGCCTGGGTCCTGAAGGTAAGGTCGGTCTCCAGCCACACTCCGAGACTCTTGACCTCCTTCTTGGGAGTGGGGGGTTCACCCATGCAGGCGGGCCAGATGTTAGAGGGGAGGTTCGTAGTTTTCTGTCCTAAGAGCAGGATCTCTGTTTTGGAGCCATTTAGCTTCAAAGCAGAGTCACTCATCCACTGATATACGTTGGAAAGGCAGTCGTGGAGATTGGAGGGCTCAAGCTTGGGGTAGGAGAGTGTCACCACCAGTTGTATATCGTCAGCGTAGCGGACGATAGTGACTCCAAAGGGTGAGACGAGTTCCTCCAGTGGGGCCATGTAAACGTTAAACAACGTGGGGCTCAGGGAGGAGCCCTGAGGCACGCCGCACTGGAGGGGGATGGAAGGGGAGCGGCTTTCGCCTTCCCATACTTGGTAGGAGCGTCGGGAGAGAAAGGACGATAGCCACTTCAGAGCTCTGCCTTTAACCCCAACAGTCCCGAGACGGTGGGTTAGGACCTGGTGACTGACCGTGTCAAAGGCCGCACTCAGGTCTAGGAGGACCACTGCCACTGATCCTCCTGTGTCGATGATTTCCCTAGTTCTTTCTACTGCCACTAGGAGAGCAGTGTCCGTGCCCTGACCTGGTCTAAAGCCTGTCTGTGAGTCGTTGAGAAGATGGTTTGACTCGAGGAAGTATGACAGCTTTTTATTTGCTAGTTTTTCGGCGACTTTACCTATCCAAGGTAGAAGTGAGATAGGTCTGTAGTTGGAGAGGTCTGTGGGGTCGAGCGACGGTTTCTTGAGAAGCGCTTTGACGACAGCTTCCTTCCAATTAGAAGGGACCTCTCCCTGTTCCAGTGAGATATTAATCAGGGCTGTCCGTTGGGGAACTATAGTCTGCGTGATGTTTTTAGCGAAACGTATGGGAACTGGGTCGCTAGGGGCTCCGCTCTTGGTTGAGGTGAGTATGACTCTTACTTCTTCTTCTGTAACTGGGCCAAGTGACTCCAGTAAGGGTTTGTCGGTGTGGGGTATCTGCTCCTTGGCTCTCTCTAATTGAAGCTTTTATTTATTTGCGTGTTCTCGTATTGCATTCTACCTTTCGACCCCTAGTATAAACGGGTTGCTAGGTCCTCATAGTGGGGTCTTCATAAGGAAGGATAGGATATAGAGCACCTAAAAATGAGAATTGAATTCAGTACTGGAAGTCATATGTGGCAAAATAAAAATGTATTTTAAATGACCTGGAAAATACCTACTTCAGAAACGGCTCAAGATGACCGATCCTGTGGGGCAGAGAAAAGCTCCTTGATATCTGTAATGAGATAGGGTCATATGAGAAATGGCATGATGAATGTTCATAGCATTGTATGAGAGAGGGGGGGTGGACTCACTGTAACGGGCGCGAAATGGATTGGGTGGTTACTCTCTCATTGTTGCATGTGCCCAAAAATATGAATTTTCTTTTGATGGGGACCATTCAATTTCTTCTCTTTAGTGTATGTTACTGATTAGTCAACACAAGTATCTAGAAAGGAGCGACAAAAGAACTGAGTAGTAAATACAGACAGCGCTTGTATTTAGAAAAACACTTGTGCATTGTTTCATGGGCTTTCAAAGAAAGAGGGGGCATATCCAAGGTTCTAGGATATCCCTGGAATGGCGATTACGCTCCAGGACCCCTAGTATTCATCATGGAAAGAACACCCTGAAATATCATCTGATAAAGGGTGTCACATTATGGGCCTCTGGTTGCTGGTGTGAGCGCTAGTGGGGATTGTTTCAGCGTTCTAGATTCGGCTGTAGCGCAGGTTGGAAAAACACTCTTAGTGCTTTAAAACCCAGAGGTGTAAACGCGTCTCGTATTGGTTTTTACGAGAGCTTTCGTCATGGGGCCCAATTGGGTGGATGGTAGGAACTATGTGGCCAATCATTCTGTTATGTCTTTTATTAACAAAAAATTATTAAAACCTATTGCAGTGTATTAAGTACGTCGCGTTGCAAGCAGTGCGATCGTACCTCAAAGGAAGTTAATGTAATCCTGGCAGTATTAAATTAAAAAGGGGCTTAACCGCAATCATCTTGCACAATCTTACCTCAAACGTATCTTGTATGAAGGTTCCCGAAGACAAGCAGAAATGCTGTCGGGGCCTATCCTAAGTACTCAGCCGGGGCAATGGGCTGAGTGCTGGCACGCGGTGTTGCAGCACGATGCTGATGGAGGCTCGTCAGAGAGTTAGCCAATAAGCGCTTACAGGCATTAGTCATGACAGCAAGAATGTGGTAGAAAGACTTAAAACATAATTTTAACAGAGGCCAAAAAAGGGGAACTTTATTCGGGGGTGTCTGGAGATGATTCAAAGATAAATCATCAATTATGTAAATCGTCTCTCCATGACTGTTTATCGCAGTATCATTGTCATGATTCAAAGATAAATCATCAATTATGCGTATCGTCTCCCTGTGACTGTTTATCGCAGTGTCATTGTGCGCCTGCTCCGTAAAGGAGTGTCATATTATCTCAACGCCGAGTATGTTACATCATGGTTACTCCAAATACTGTACAGAAGCAATCAGCAAAGGTGCCGACTAAGCTCATTATACATTTTATGCACCTTGGTCATTCTTAGTAGGCCTGTAGGTTCATCATGTTAACAGATACTAACACAATTATGTCCGACAACATAGTTCGAAAAAATGTTTTTACTGTCATAAAAAGTTGTTAGTACCTATATATATATATATATATATATATATATATGGAGGTGTGCCGTCTCCTCGAGGAAATAAAATTAATGCTCACCTGCACCTGAGGTCTCCTCTCTTCTTCCTGCGCAGCGGTTTCCAGGACTGGGCTCCGGGCGAGAGGTAGCAGGGATTGATTATATATATATATATATATATATATGGACATTTTATACTTGCAACTATTTTTTAAGTTGTAAATGTAAACGCATCTCATAGTTTGGATCAACTCGACACAGGATATTCACATCTCTATTTCAGCCTACGCCTTAAAAAATTTTCAAATGGGGCACTTCCATGAGTGTTATTATACATCTATTCTTACAGTCCATGATTATCAAGGGCCAATACCCTGCATATATTTTGACATATCTTGTAAATCATCATTACATTGGTATCTGGAGAAGAGGGAGCGTCCGAAGAAGAATCCGCGGCGCAACCCCTGTGTGGAGCCGTAGAGTCTGCACCCTGAGGCAGACTCCAGCACCATCCAGCACCGAAGGAGAGACCAGACAGGGCTCCTCCAAGTCACACCGTGCAGGGGACCGGAGAGGGGCCCGAGCCGAAGTGGCCAAAGGGCGGCGCCGAAACGGTGCCGACTCCAACTCCGCCGAGGAAGCCGCCTGTGTGGTGGTACGAGAGGGACCGGGTGAGTGACATGAAGCCCACCGCCAGCCTCGGCCCAGAATGTTACGGAGGCGGTCCAGCGACACATGCGGTGGTGCCAGGGACGAATCAACCTCCGACGAGGCAGCTGCCAGCAGGGAGGGAAGAGAAGGGCCTGGAGGGGGACGAGGAGTCACCACCCCACCTCGACCCAGAACGGGACGAGGAGAGGTCACCAACCCCGGTGGCGCTGCCCGAAGCAGGCACCGGCACCGTGGCAGCGTCAGCCCAGACTTGGATGAGGCCTTTACCTGCCCAGAGGGGCGAGCGGGGCTCGAGATGCGACCCGAGCCGCAGTGACCTCCGGTGACACCACAGGGACTCCCGCAGGAGTTTGCAGCAAGGTTGAGGTGCCGTGGCCTGAAGGAGGGACCCCAGAGGGGCTGCACCCCAACAGCACAACATTCTATAAGCCTGGATCCGAACCAGTCGGCACTGGGGCCGGAGTCGCCGGCAGAACCGCTGAGGGCCCCGTGCGAAGCAAGGGATCCACTAACGCCGCAGGAGGGGAAGGAGGATCAGATGCCAGCGAGGCCTGCAAAGTCGCCGCGTATGTCTCCATCTGGACTCTCGATGCCCCAGCAGCGGGAAATGGTGGATAGGAGGCCGAAACACTGGCCGCATCACCCGCGGAGAGTCCACGCCCCCACAATGCCAAACACCAGCCCCCGGGGACAAAGTGCCATCGGAGAAAGACGAGGATGACGACCACGACCGTATCTGAAGCCGTCTGCAGAGGCTGATCGAGGGGAGGAGGTCGGCCTGGAGAGACGCGCCAATAGAAGTTTCATACGGCGCTCCCGCCGTGACTTCGGCTTCAACTGTTGGCACGCCTCACAATCAGTGGTGCCGTGATCCTCCCCCAAAAACTACATACAAATGAGATGAGGGTCCGTCGCCGACATAAGACGCCCACAAAACATGCAAGTTTTGAAGCATTTGCACACTGTTCCACTGTGATAAAGTGCCATCTTTCTTGCATTGGTATGCCCCCACCTTTTTCTGATGTGCTTGACGGAGTGTGCCCTGTGCTCCTGCCAACCAGGTACCCAGGGCATGTGTTCCTTCACTAAAACTGTGTTGAAACTGAAACCCAATTGGCATCTCTGGTCACCTGTCAGCCCCTAGTAAATGGTACCCTAGGTACCCAGGGTATGGTGACCAGAGGAGACCCCTAAGGGCTGCAGAACTTATTGTGCCACCCTTAGGGACCCTGTACCCTGGCACCCACGCACTGCCTTTGCAGGCTGAGTTCCTAAGTACAGAACTAGGGGCCCTGTACCCTGACACCCACGCACTGCCTTTGCAGGCTGAGTTCCTAAGTACAGAACTAGGGGCCCTGTACCCTGGCACCCACGCACTGCCTTTGCAGGCTGAGTGCCTAAGTACAGAACTAAACAAAGAGTCGACATGGCACACATCCCTGTGTGCCATGCCCACAACCCCACTGCCCTCGCATACATCAGTCACCCCTCTAGCTGGGTGCCCTAGGCCAGTGGTGAGGGCACAGGTGCATGGGCCCTGCGTCCCTACAGTACCCAGGGCCATTCCTGGGCACTGTAAGTGCAGTGATGTCATTAAGTGTATATGGTGCTGGGAGGTCGACATTACAAACTCCACAGCACCATAATGGCTACACTGAAGGCCGACAAGTTTGGTATCAAACTTCTCAGCACATTAAATCCACACCGATGTCAGTGTGGGATTTAATGAGAAATGCACCACAGAGGACATCTTAGAGATGCCACCTGAAACCTAACCACAATCCACGTCTGGGCTGAGTGGCTGCAGCGGCTGCCACAAAGCAGACATGTTGCTGGACCCCTGGATGGAGAGCCCCCCGCTCTCCTGGGCCTGCAACAATGCACATCCTGAGCGAGGTGCTAGGCCTCCTCCCCTAGGATGGGGAGGGGGAAGCTTCAAAGGCATTCCGCCTCTGTGAGCTTCTCCAGACCATTTGCTGTACCCAGCACCTGGCCCCCACCAGTCCTGACCCCCACTCTGGCGGGAAGACTAGCAGGAAAAACTACATCAGGAAGGGGGGTGTGCCAGCCGGTGCCAACCACACCCCTCAAGTGGGGGAGAAGAGGTAAAGCACGAGCCCGGGCTCCGGCCATCAGATTGTGAGCCCTGCCCAATCACAGCTAGGCTCATGCCCCCCTCCCACAGGAGAGGAGCAGGCTAGGGGGTGTACCCACCCCGGGACAGGGACCTATTGGTCCCTGCCCTTGCCCTACCTGTAACGCCCCTAAAATCCGTATTTAGGGGCTCCCTGAACCTTCTTTCCTTAGACCCCGAAAAGAAAAGAAGAAAGAAGATCAAGAGGAAGAAGACCCGCCGTACAGCTGCTAACAGGACGACACCTACTGACTTGGTACCAGCCCTACCGGCCTGTTGATCCTGGAACCTGCTCCTGCCTAATCCCGGCGACTCCTGCGGACATCAACCTTGGGACACCCAGAGGACCTGCCTGCCTTGACTGTCTTAAAGCCTGGGACTCCCATCAGAAGAGGCTATGCTGCAACAACACCCCTGGTGCCATCCAGGAAGCTCTGGACCACCCCACTCTGCGCCCGCTGAGCTCAGCCATGCCCGAGTCATCCAGGACCACTAGGACTTCGCCCCGGCGACTGGGACCCGAGGTCCAGTGCCCAAAGACCCTCCTCGACGACCCCGACGACGCCTGCAGCCTCAGGACAGAGGAGCCCTCTGACCGCGATCAGCAGAGGGTAAGATTTCCCGACCTCAAAAGACACCCCTGAACCCGGCGCCCCACGCCCCATGTGCCCAACTCCTGGGTGCCTACCTATCCTCCAAGACCCCAACTTACCCCTCGAAGTGTTGGTCGCTCCAGAAGATCCTTCGACCCCAAGCCTGCAGCCTTCGTTCCCTTTGCAAGTTCCTCATTGAATAACTGAGCGCCAGACGGCTCAAAAGCACCCTGCATCCAGCCGCCCGAGTGCCCCTGATAGTGCAACCTGTGCCCTATCCTGAACAAGAGACCAGGAGCCCAGCTTCCACAGCCACGTGGCCTGCTAGCCAGCAGCCACCAACCGGAGGCCCCCTTTCCTTCATTGGATAACATTGGGCCTAACTACCTCTGCACCCGACCGCCCCTGTGCCGCTGGGGGTGAACCAACTGTACTTACCTGACCCTGGGGGACCCCTGAGTCTATGCCCAGAACCCTAACTTCACCAGCCAAGTACTCACCTGGAAGCCGATAACTCACTCACCTGCCATTGGATAACATGGACTGGTTTGACTTGAAAAATCTTCTAAGTGTGAAGTTTTGGAAACTAAAAATATTCATATAAAATCACCCGAATTCAGAAGTACTCACCTGTGATCAGGGGTGTGATCCGGGGAGAAGCCAGTACTGTACCTTGTAGCCCAGTACTGAGCCGCAAAAGTAATCCTTACCGGGTTTACTAGTAACTTGTATTTCTCCTTAGGAATCCATTGTCTGCTGTTCTATGAAATTTCTTCTGTCTACTTTTGAAAACTAGAAATATTTTCTAAAAATCATACGAAATACTGAAACGTAATTACTTACCTGTTTTGAGGTTGAGACCCCAGTGCTGGCCCCAGGAGACCAGTACTGGATTACAAAAGTAATGAGATCATAATTTACCTGCAACCTGAATTTTCTCCCATTGGATAACATTGCCAGAATCCTGTTGAACCTTTAAAATAGCTTTTTATTCCTGAAAAATCACTACAGTACCTACAACGTTTTTGCTAAAGTGTTTTCAGCTTAGAGCCCAGGACTGAACCTAAGAGCCAGTCCTGGAATTACCAAAGTAATCTACAAAGTATTCAACTGTGTTTATATAAGGAAATCCATTGAGCTCAATGCTAAATTGTGTGTAGAATTGTGTTGCCTACTGCAACCCCTGTACCTATTGTCTTTACAAAGTTTATTGCATTTCTGCAAAGTACTCGTCTGGGACCTCTTATACTGAGAACAGTATATTTTTTTAATACCTGTTGGTTCTAGAAATAAAATAACTATATCTTTTGATATAAAAACAATTGGCCTGGTGTTCAGTCTTTGAGTGTGTGAAACCTTTTGCTGACAGTGTGTTCAACAAATGTTTTACACTGTCCTCGGGTACTGCCTTACTGCTCGACCAAGCTACCACTTTAGAGAGTAAGGTCACACCTGGCTTTAACCTCCGTTATACCTCTCAGGTTTGTGGACTCTATACACACTGTACCGTATTTTAGTCCAGTATATATAGAGCCACTTTCTCACATCCACCAAGATAGAAGACAATGGTGACGAAAAAAAGTTCCCCCAAACAGGCCCGCAGCAAGACCGGATCTGCGATGCACGCAGAAAAGGAAAAAACTGACATAGGCATGCCGGGGTGGGGCTTATGTGACCTCGCTGACGTCACGTACGCTGACGACGCATGGGCGGATTCGCGTGATGTCGCCCCGCCCCCGGCGCACATGGATGATGTGTCAAAATGTTTCCGGATCCAGTCTTACGCCTGGGGGAAATTCTATGTGAAGGAATCTGCGGCTAGTAGTCTCTCGGATTTAAAGTTTATTATCAAAAGTAATGCCTAGAATTTCGGTTGCTGTTGTGGGTGGATTGCCAAATTCTGTGGGTGAAGTGCCCAATTCAGCCGGCAACCACAGATGAGACCTGGCAACAGATTGTTTGTCATATATAAAGATCTCAGTTTTTTGCACTATTCATTTTTTTAAACAGTTTGGTGCATGCATGTAGCGACTGCAGACAAACAGGCTCCAAACAACTATTAGTACCGATAGCTTTAAGAGAGCAGGTTATGTGTCTTGCCCATAGCAAAATGAACGGGGGCCACTATGGACAGGACTATACCCTTAAATACATATTCAGATGTTTTTATTGGCCTGGCATTTATTGTGAAGTGGCTAAGATCTGTTCCTTGTGCCCTAGGAGTCAACTAATTAATCCACCTCACATACAGAAAGCCCCTCAAAGACCTCTCCCTATCATTCAAATCCCGTTTCAGAGGGAGGGGATAGATTTTGTGGGTCCTATAGCCCCTTCGCTACAGGAACATCAGTATATACTATCGCTGATTATGAAACCTGCTATCCCGAAGCCATTCCCCTGACAAGCATGCCGTCTGCCTCCGTCGCCAAGGCAATGATGACCACCTTTTCCAGAGTTTTTCCACATGAAATATTAACTGACCAAAGCACCACCATTGTATCCCGTTTAATGAAACAAGTATGTACCCTTTTAGGCTTACAACAGATACGCACAGCCGTATACCACCCTCAGACTGACAGACTGGTGGAGAAGTATAACAGAACGATTAAAACTATAGTGAGAAAACTTGAGCGATACCAGGAAATATTGGGACCATAAGTTTCCCTTGGTATTGTTTCCCATCCGATCCCATGAGCAGAAACCTACTGGTTTCTCGCCATTTGAATTATTTAGAGGGAAACCATGTTCCCTACTTGACATGGCTTTTGAGCAGTGGGTGGAGGAGGAAAATAAAGGGCAACCATTGTTAATTTACAGTACGTCACTTAAGGAGACATTGTCCTCCTTATGGGAGATCGTACACTAAAATATGGAAAAGGCTCAAGGAAAGTTGAAGATGGACTATGAGATAGGAAAAAAATTAAGGTAATTTACTGTAGGTGAATAGTATCTCATTCTCCTACCCACTACAGAAAAAAAAACGTTGCCACCTGGCAGGGACCTTTTCCGATTCCAACCAAAATAACCGCTTTCATTTATAGGGTGGCAGTATCTAATAAAACCCCAAATGCGAGAAATCTACCACATAAAGCTATTATAAAAATGTGAATAAACTCAGACTGAGAAGGGGGCTGTAGGGATATCGATAAGGAACTAAACCCTCACCGAGAACACCAAAGCTCCTCCTAAAATGTTTGAGGAGGTCTCCCTAGAAGATGTCGACACCAGGGAGATGTTGACTCAAAATCAAAAACAATAGTTAATGGCCCTAATAAAGCAGTACCTGACAGTAATGTTCAAGACTCTGGACGCTCTACCCTTGTAGAACATGATGTTACAGAAGAGGAAAAACCTATCAGGTTAAAACCCTACGAAGTACCTGCTGCCAGGAGACAGTCCATAGTGAGAGAAGTCGAAGACATGCTTAAAGCAGACATAACTGAACCTTCCCAAAGCGCCTGGAGTTCCCCTGCAGTTCTTATATCCAAACATGATGGTTGTCATCGTTTTTATATTGACTTTAGACAGCTAAACGCTATGTCAAAATGTGATCCCTCCCCTATGCCTCAATCAATCAATCAGTGACATTTGTAAAGCGCGCTACATACCCGTAGGGTCTCAAGGCGCTGGGGGGGGGGGGGGTGCCGCTACTGCTCGAACAGCCAGGTCTTCAGCTTCTTCCTGAAGGAGAGGTGGTCTTGGGTCAGGCGCAGGTCGGTCGGGAGGGAGTTCCAGGTCTTGGCGGCCAGGTAGGAGAAGGACCTTCCTCCTGTTGTCGCTCTTCGGATGCGGGGGACGGCGGCGAGGGCGTGGTTGGCTGATCGGAGGTGGCGTTTGGGAGCGTATAAGTTGACTCGGCTGTTGAGGTAGCTCGGGCCTTGGTCGTGTAGGGCTTTGTGTGCGTGGGTGAGGAGGCGGAAGGTGACTCTCTTGCTGACGGGGAGCCAGTGGAGGTCTCTCAGATGTCCGGAGATGTGGCTGGTTCGTGGGATGTCGAGGATGAGTCTGGCTGAGGCGTTTTGGATCCGCTGGAGTCTCTTCTGGAGCTTGGCGGTGGTGCCGGCGTAGAGGGCGTTGCCGTAGTCCAGTCGGCTGGTGACGAGGGCCTGGGTGACGGTCTTCCTGGTCTCTGTGGGGATCCACCAGAAGATCTTCCGTAGCATGCGTAGGATGTTGAAGCACGACGAGGAGACGGCGTTGACTTGCCTGGTCATGGAGAGGGAGGAGTCCAGGATGAAGCCCAGGTTGCGTGCATGGTCTGTCGGTTTGGGTGCGGTGCCCAGGGCGGGAGGCCACCAGGAGTCGTCCCAGGCGGAGGGTGAGGAGCCCAGGATGAGGACCTCCGTCTTGTCCGAGTTCAGCTTCAGGCGGCTGGTCGTCATCCACTCGGCTACCTCTTTCATCCCTTCGTGTAGGTTGGCTCTGGCGGCGGCGGGGTCGTTGGTCAGGGAGAGGATCAGCTGGGTGTCGTCGGCGTAGGAGATTATGCTGAGGTTGTGTTTGCGTACGATGGCCGCGAGGGGGCTCATGTAGACGTTGAAGAGGGTGGGGCTCAGAGAAGATCCTTGGGGGACGCCGCAGATGACTTCGGAGGCCTCTGACTTGTATGGTGGTAGGCGGACTCTCTGTGTTCTTCCGCCGAGGAAGGAGATGATCCATTCCAGCGCCTTGTCCTGGATTCCGACGTTGCTGAGGCGCCGTACCAGGGTGCGGTGGCAGACCGTGTCGAAAGCCGCGGAGAGGTCTAGGAGGATGAGGGCCGCTGTTTCTCCATTGTCCATCAGGGCCCGGATGTCATCGGTGGCGGCGATGAGGGCGGTCTCGGTGCTGTGATTGGCTCGGAAGCCGGACTGTGAGGGGTCGAGGGATCCGTTCGTCTCGAGGAAGGCGGCCATCTGCTTGTTGACGGTCTTCTCGATGACTTTGGCTGGAAACGGGAGAAGCGAGATGGGGCGGTAATTCTTGAGGTCGGTGGGGTCCGCTGTTGGTTTCTTGAGTAGAGCGCTGAGTTCGGCGTGCTTCCAGCTCTTCGGGAAGGTGGCGGTGTTGAAGGATGTGTTGATGATGTCTCGCAGGTGGGGTGCGATGACAGCGTCGGCCTTGTTGAAGACGTGGTGAGGGCAGGGGTCGGTCGGTGATCCGGAGTGGATGGAGTTCATTGTGCGGATGGTGTCTTCGGTGCTGATCGGGGTCCAGGCGTGGAGGGTGGTGGTGGGGGGTGGTTGTTCGGTCATGGTGTGCGTTGGTTGGTTGTCGAAGCTGCTGTGTATGTCTGTGATCTTGTTGTGGAAGTATGAGGCGAGGGAGTTGCAGAGGTCTTGCGATGGGGTGATGTCGTTGTTTCCTGCGCTGGGGTTGGACAGCTCTTTCACGATGTTGAAGAGTTCCTTGCAGTTGTGTGCGTTGTTGTCCAACCGGTCCTTGAATGCTGTTTTCTTGGCGGCGCGGATCAGCTGGTGGTGCTTCCGGGTGGCAAGCTTGAGGGAGGTCCTGTTGTCCGGTGTCGGTTCCCTTTTCCAGACTTTCTCGAGGGCTCGGCAGTTCTTCTTGGAGCTCTTGAGTTCGTCGTTGAACCATGGGGCCTTCTTGCTGCCGGGTCTGCTGGGCGGGGTCCTCAGTGGGGCGAGTTCGTCCGCGCAGTTGCTGATCCACTTCGTGAGGTTGTCAGCGGCCTGGCTGGGGTTCGCTGAGCTGGCAGGAGGGTGCTGGCTCAGGGAGGTGGCGAGCTGGTCTGCTGTGATCTTGTTCCAGCCTCTGCGGGCGGCCTGTTGCTGGTGATGGTGGGTCGTCGTTCTCTTGAAGGTGAAGTGGACGCAGCTGTGGTCCGTCCATTGAAGCTCTGTGGCGTGGCTGAAGTCGATGTCTGTGCTGGATGAGAAGACGGCGTCGAGTGTGTGTCCGGCAAGGTGGGTGGGGGTGGACACCAGTTGCTTGAGTCCCAGGTTGGAGAGGTTGTCGAGCAGGGTGGTGGTGTTGTGGTCGTTGTTGTTCTCCAGGTGGAAGTTGAGGTCTCCCAGGAGGATGTAGTCAGCGGAGGGGAGGGCAAGCGGGCTGACGAAGTCGGCGATGTCCTCGCTGAATTGTGTGCGTGGTCCCGGGGGTCGGTAGATCAGGGTGCCTCTGAGGGTGGTGTTCGGGTTGGTGTGGATCTGGAAATGCAGGTGTTCGGCGCTGGTCAGGGTGTTGTCGGTGCTGGTCGTGAGACGGATGGTGTTCCCATCTGGTTGGCGTTGCGGTCCCTCCGGACGATCTTGTAGCCCTCTGGGATAGCGATGGCGATGTCGGGAGCTGACGAGGCGTTCATCCAGGTCTCCGTGAGGAAGGCAACGTCAGGGGCTGTGGCGTCCAGGAGGTTCCAGAGTTCGATGGCGTGTCTGTGGACGGAGCGGGTGTTGAGCAGGATGCACTTGAGGTGGGTACTGCTGGTGTTCGGCTTGGTGGGTGCGGGGCAGGATCGGATGCATGAGAACTTGCAGGCGTGGCAGCTGAAAGGTCCGTTGGTACGTCTAGGAGTGGCTTGATGGCATTCTGGGTGTCGGCCGGTGTTGAGAGCGCTGAGGGTGGCGGCTGAGTACGTCAGGCGGGTCGGTCGGGGTCTTCGAGGTCCAGGGGTCCTGGCGCTGGGCGCGGTCCGGTCGCGGACGGGCGCAGACGGGCTTACCTTTGGCGCGCCTTCGCCGCACAATCTGCGCGCCCGCTGCGCGTGACCGCTGCGCGTTCGCACGGTCGCCATTTACGGCGAAGTGCGCGGGTGGGCGGAGCAGCTGGGAGGCGGGAGCGGGGAGGGTTACAGAAGACAAAAGGGGCGGGGACAAGCGGCGGTGGCGGGAAGGGAGGGCGGGGGGCGGCGCGGTAGGCGGACAACAAGGAAGGAGGGCACACACGGGAAGAAAATGCTAAATCAAACAAACAGGCACAAATTTCCGAAAAAACAGAGGAAAAAGAGAGTTAAACAAAGTAAAACAAAACAAGCACAAAAAACGGTCAAAAGAAGGGAAAAAACGCTCGCAGCGGCGGCAGCCGGCAAACGAGGCAGCAGCGAGGCAGAGGGCAGGCAAGGGGCACACGCAGCAGCTGGTGGCCGTGCGGCGCGGGGGTGTCCCACAAGTGGGTCACACTCACCTGCGTCGCACGGTCGCCATTTAAGGCCAAGTGCGCGGGTGGGCGGAGCAGCTGGGAGGCGGGAGCGGGGAGGGTTACAGAAGACAAAAGGGGCGGGGACAAGCGGCGGTGGCGGGAAGGGAGGGCGGGGGGCGGCGCGGTAGGCGGACAACAAGGAAGGAGGGCACACACGGGAAGAAAATGCTAAATCAAACAAACAGGCACAAATTTCCGCAAAAAACAGAGGAAAAAGAGAGTTAAACAAAGTAAAACAAAACAAGCACAAAAAACGGTCAAAAGAAGGGAAAAAACGCTCGCAGCGGCGGCAGCCGGCAAACGAGGCAGCAGCGAGGCAGAGGGCAGGCAAGGGGCACACGCAGCAGCTGGTGGCCGTGCGGCGCGGGGGTGTCCCACAAGTGGGATTGACTAATTAGGGTTGACTAATTAATAGAAAAAGTAGGAAGGGACAAAATTATTTCTACTATAGACCTTACCAAGGGGTATTGGCAGATTCCCCTTACACAAGCCGCCAGAGGAAAAAACTGCCTTCTCCATATCATCAGGGTTGTATCATTTCAAAGTCCTATCGTCAGGCCTTCATGGTGCCCCTGCCACCTTCCACAGACTGATAGATGAAGTCTTAGGGGCCCACCAATAGTACTCTGCTGCCTACTTGGAAGACATTGTAGTATTTAGCTCTGATTGGGAAACCCATTTTAACCACCTAGAACAGATCTTATCCGCTCTCATGCATGCCAGCCTAACCTTAAATCCCAAAAAAACTACTCTTGCTATGGACCACAAACTATCTGCGGTTCTCTGTTACTCAGGGTCACATTCGACCCCAGGAGAATAAAGTTTACGCTATACGAAACGGTCCACATCCCTCCTCAAAGAAAGAAGTACGGTCATTTCTAGGTCTGGTCTGGTAGGATACTACCGCCGGCTTATTTCCCGCTTCTCATAACTGGCCTGTCCCCTTACGGATTTGCTGACTAGCCGTCACACAAATAATAAGGTTAAGTGGTCTAAAGACCTAAATCGCTTCAATGGGCTAAAAGATGCTTTATGTCACAATTCCATATTCAACTCACAGGATTTTGAGAAAACTTTTTCTCTTCAGACTGATGTGTCTGCGCACGGACTGGGGGCGGCATTGTCACAAACTGATTATCAAGGATATTTGAGGACTCCACTGTACATTAGCCGGAAACAATTCCCTAGAGAATGAAGTTACGCCACAATAGAAAAACAATGTCTAGCCATTAAATGAGCCGTTGAAGCTCTACAGTATTATTTACTGGGACAGCCCTTCATTGGTTTAACTGATCATGCCCCTCTCATTTGGTTGGGGACCAATAAAAACTCTAACCCTAGAATATTGTGTTAGATCCTACCCCTCCAACCTTTCTCCTTTCAGACTTACCATATTCCTAGGAGGCTTCAGGGGAATGTCGACTTCCTATCCCTGAGTCCTATCTCAGTATTGCCCGAACATCTATACCGAACGGGAGTGCAATGTGACACCGTGTCAGCTGCCCCTGAGAAATCCAACAAGGCGGCCAGCAGCGGGACGGGGCAGAATCTAGGACAGCGCACCAGTTCATCAAGTGTGCATGGAAGAAAAGGTGGAGACAACCCGCAGGACACCGCAGATTTGAAAGTCCGAAGAGCAGAGTGAGGAAGACAACACCAGCTACTGAAACGGGACAGCGCATTGTCTGCCTGGTCGCCAAAAAGGCGACGCCCATCAAAGGGCATGTCCATAAGGGTGGATTGGACATCCCTGGAAAAACCAGTCAAGCGCAACCAGGCGTAGCGTTGAAGGGCTACTGACGTGGAAATCATGCTGCCATGTGCGTTTTCGGTATCCAGCCCACTGAGGACGGTAAACTTCGCAGCGTCTCTCCCCTCGGGACCTGCACGGGCGAGTACGGACTGAGCCTCCTTCGGGCACTGAGGCAGCACCTGCACCACTGTATCCCACACAGAGTGGGTGTAACGGGCCAACAGACATGCAGTGTATACCGACCGCAGTCCCAAGCTGGCGGAAGAAAACATTTTCTTCCAAAGGCTGTCCAGCTTTTTGGATTCCCTATCCGGTGGTGCGGTAGGGAAGGTGCCTTTACAAGTGGAGGCTTGAACCACCAACCTATCAGGGAGTGGGTTGTTGGGAGAGGAAAGTAGGGTCGCCGGGGGGGGGGGAATCGGGCAATCATCCTGTCCACAGGAGCCCCTGTGTTGGGCCTGGACCATGTGCCCAAAAGGTTATCTGGGAGGGCTTCATTAAATGGCAGCAGGGGCTCCGATGAGCTCGCTGCCGGTTGAAGGACCTCTGTCAGGAGGTTAGTCCTGACTGCCATCGTAGGTAGCTCGAGGTGGAGATCCAATTCAGGAGAGATAGGTCTGCCCTATATGTTTTAGTTTAAAGGCTCATAGGGAGTCCAACATAAATAATGCACACAACTTTAAGCTCACTGTCACTAACGGCTGCCACATTTAAATTATCCACACAGCATTGGAATACATATATAGTTTTATTTTCATTTTCAAGATATAAAGTTAATTTCAAGCGAATACAAAAACGTCATCTTCGAGATATATACAATATACAATCATTAAATCACGATAGAAATAAATAGGACACCCCAAAGCACCCACTCATCTTCCATTCAAAATCACAGACTCATTCCACTAAACTAACAACAAATATTCAATCCACTCACTCAACTAACATAATACATAAACCTCAGTACACATCGCGGACAAATACACTGAGGTTGTTCTGCGGTATCCTCTCAGCAACAGGCTGGGGAAAAACAAGATGGTATTGGCAGAACAGACAATCTCCACGGTGGAGAGCCTCGTCCGCCGTTTGGAACACCACTGCGTATGAAGTTGCCTCCTCCACAGCCACGGTAAGAGGAGACAGCATGCCTAGTTCTGGGGAGGAATCCAGACCACTGGCATCCCCCAGTTCCTCTCTGCAGTCCGGATTGTACTCCAACTGGTCTGTCAAAGGGTCACCAGACCCCTCCCAGTCTTCCAGACGCTCCTCTGGCTGCCAATCTGGCTGAAAATGGCCAGGGTGGAACACAGGGACAAAAGTACCCATTGGCGCAGGATCCGGCGTTGGCTCAGAGTCCACATCGGGGCGGAAGCCGGGGTCGACGCCGACTCCGGGTCCAGCTGGTGTCTGCTGCAGGCATAATGCTGATGGATTCTGCGCCAGTGGAGGTGTAACAAGGTCAACCGGCGCCGATCCAGATCCAGGCCTGGATCCAAGGGGGCCTGCGGTACAGAGGCCGAAGCCACCGAAGGCCTAGGAC
Source organism: Lissotriton vulgaris (assembly GCF_964263255.1). NCBI lineage: Eukaryota > Metazoa > Chordata > Amphibia > Caudata > Salamandridae > Lissotriton > Lissotriton vulgaris. The sequence continues at coordinate 536,512,215 of NC_141694.1, forward strand.
CCCCAAAAGAGTCTGCGGGGCCCGAAGGCACCCCGGCAGAGTCGGGCTGGCTAAAGATGGTGTGCATCGCTCCGTAAAATGGACGAAGCTGGGTAGGGGTTGCTCCTGGTCCCGGGAAGGGAGGGAAGGCCGGAGTCTACAATGAAGACTTCGCACGAGGAACAGGGGGAAGGGTACCACCCGCACCCTTCGTCGCGTCGACCGACAGATGAGGTAAGTTGAAGAGCGACGATCCTTCTTCGACTTCTTCTTGTGCTTTGACTTACCTGACCCTGCGTGCGAAGACGTAGAAGAGGAGTGATGAGGATTCTGCAATGGGTCCCTCGACCTCCCACACGACCGGGACCTTGAGCCACGCGGAACAGACTTCCGGGCCTCGAGGAGCTTTTGCGACCGCTCCCGTAAAGACTTTGGGGCCATGGTTCGACAATCGGAGCACAACTTGGGGTCATAGTCATGCTCCAGGCAGTAGAGGCACACGCAGTGCGGATCCGTGACCAACATCAGTCGGTTACAGGAACCGCATGCCTTGAAGCTGGGCATCCTTTGTGCACCAGGAGTCGATTGAGACTCAAAAAAGAAGTCAACAAAAGTCACAAAAAACTCAGTCAAAACGTGACTGGGGGTACCGCTCTCACTAGATATGCGCTTGCTGGCGCAGAAAAAGAAAAAACTGACGTCAGCGTGCAAGGGCAGCATCTATGTAGCTACCGCAACGGCATCTCGGCGACCTAGACAAACGCAGAGTCGATCGACACCAACTTCCAACACGCAGGGGTACTGCTGACAAAAAACTTTCTGGATCCAGTCTGACGCCTGGGGGTAATTCTAAGGTAAGGAATCTATAACTAACTGTTTCTTTCAGATCACCAATGATGGAAGATACAGGCGTGAGGAGGGTGGCTTTGTCACTGCAGCTGTGAGGGCCAGGCAACACTGTGAAAGACCAAGAGGCGTTCACAAGCTGTTCCACGCTGGAAGTCGAGAACCAGGGAGTAGGAGTACCAACAAGCCTTGGCAGCAGCAACATATGTGGTAAACTAACAAGGAGCAGCCAGCAAGGTCCAAGCGACACACCAATTGAAGGAGAGTCAGAGCAGGACCCCAGCAAGCAGGGGAGCCAAACTGAAGCCAAAGAAGATCTTTAAGAGCACCCACAGGCCGGAGGCACAGAAGTCACATTAGGACCTCGAGCAGCTTGACAAAGATGGCGGAAGATGATGGAGGTTGGAGCTTCTTGTAGCAAGAAGATCTCTGGAGTACCGGCACAAAAAGCCTTGGCAACAGCAAATCGGCGCGGTGCACAGGGGGTCTGTTCCAGCGGTTCTGACGAGAGACACTGGCCTCAACCTTGCTGAGAGGACAGGTCTGGCCTCCAGGGAGTTGCAGTACCACCACCTGTGTTGCAGAGCATTTCAAAGTCTGCGGGAAGTCAGGAGCAGCCGACCAGTCAGCTTCATTGTGCAGCCTGTAGATGCAGGGGAGTGACTCCTTCACTCCAAGAGAGATTCCTTTGGGCGACTTTGACGCCCACAGGTCTGGAGAGGAACCTGGAAGAAGCACAGGCACAGATGACAGAACCGTGAGACCAGGAGCAGCAGGAGCCTTCCGAGATGCAGTCTTGGTTCCAGGCGAAGTCCAGATCTCCAGATGGTCGCAGTTGAAGTTGTTGCGGGTTTGAATCTTGTCCCACAATTAATATAAAGAGTCACTCAAAGGTAAACCCTTAAGTACTCTAAGGAAAGGGTTGCAACAATTTAAGGGCTGGACATGGGGGCGGATACTACCATGTCCTTTGTCCAGTTTCGCACGTGACTGTGAGCTAAGGGCTCCCTGAACTGGCTTAAACTGGAGTATGCCCTACAAAGCAGCCTGGAGACACCTCCCACCAGTCCAATACACTAAGGCCAAATGCATTAAAAAAATTGTGTTCACAAACGGGCTGATTCTCAAAATCAGCCTGTTTGGGAACGCAAAAAAATACTTTTCAAATGTAAAAAAAACAACAAACATTTTCCGATTTAGTAACCTGTTATCGAATCGCAAAATGGGTTTGCAATTCGCTATTTGGAAGGACCGCATTTAAGGCGTCCCTTCCAAATACCAAATCGTAATGGTATGAATGTTTTGTGACCGTGAATGCGATCAAAAAATATTCCAAATTAACCAACTTTAAGTTGGTGGTCACCCATTCGCAAACAGGAAGTGGTCACTAAGGGACCTCTTCCCTTTTTGAGTATGTTTAAAAAAAAATGCAAGGTAAACTTTTCCTTTTTCATTTTGTAAAGCATCCCATTTTCCTTTAAGAAAAAAGAGCTGCTTTAAAACAAACAAAAGACAGCTTTATTTAAAAACAATCACGAACATGGTGGTCTGCTGACCCCAGCCGGCCGCCATCCCCGTGAATTTCGCGATTTCTAGGGGGTCGCAACTTGCGACCTACCTTATTAATATTAATGAGTTCGGTCAATTTGCGACACCCCTAGGAATGGCTAAATTAAATTCTTGGAGTTTAACACGTTTGCAATAGTGATTACCTAATTGTGATTCCCTGAAGCACGAGTTACTTACCTTCGGTAACGATGTATCTGGTAGAGACAATTCTAGCCACAGATTCCTTAACATAGAATTATCCCCAGGCGTGAGACTGGATCCAGAAAACTTTTCTGCCACAGCATCCCTGCGCGCGGGGGGGGCGGCACCCAGTGACCACGCCCTGACGACGTCCGCGTTCGTGACGTCAGCGAGGATACACAAGTCCCACCTTGGCGTGCCTACGTCAGTTTTCTTCGGAGAACTTTTCCGCACCACAAGGCGGAGCCATCACAAACAAAAACTATGAGAATACTGGAACAGTGTGCAAAAACCCAGATATACAGAAGGGAAAGAAATGAAAGGTGAGGAACAGCACCATCCAGAATAGTGCCAGGCACTTAGACACCAAGTCATGGAATGAAAGAATAGAGCGCAGCTACTGTAAACAAGCCTGCAACCAACATAACAGCCTCCCTGGAGGCAGGAAGCATGTGAAAAAAAAGGGCACAGCAGACGAAGTCTGCAACCACCGCCGGGATCCAAGAAGGGGTCCAAGACCAGTATGGAAGAGCAATGACAAGCCATCCCCCAACAATACCAGCAGGGGAAATCTACTAAAAAAAGACTGAGGGTCAAGACCCAGCCAGGGGGCCTCAACCCCAAGAACTGGAAGAGTCAGAAGTGCAAGCAACACAAGGAAGCAGGGCACCCTACATTGGAGACCAAATGCATGGGCGCAGAAGTACCCAGGAATTCGCCAACCAATCACCAGAAAGAAAGGAATGGAGCAACAACAAGACGAGCATCCCTCTAGGGAGGGAGTAAGAAAAAGGCACTCGCAGAGGACCACCGCCCTGAAGCAGGCCAGTGCAGAAGACCGAGAAGGGTCATCGCAGAAACAGGGAGGAAGGGTGGGTCATGAAGGAATCTGCTGCTAGATAGGCTCTACTAGATGCATCGTTACTAAAGGTAATTCGTACATCTGATAGAGACTACTAACCGCAGATTCCTTAATGTAGAATAGATACCCTAGCCATACCCAAAGGAGAGGAGGGTCAGCGAGAAGACCTCTCCAGCTCAGACGAGCCCAAGACCAGCAACAGGGGACCAGTCACGGGGACAGGGAAAAATAGCCCTGTCTACCGCAACAGGGGATGAGTCACAGGCCCAAAGCTGAAGAGAACGTCAACATCGTGGAGTAACACCTGCCCCACAGGGGATGTGTTGGAACGACAAAAGAGGCAACCCAGCCTTAATCAATAGGAGAAAGCAAGGGCAATACAAAGGAGGTCAGAACACCCAAAGCCCAGTCAACGTACCAGGGACCTCCACAGGAAGCCCCAAGGTACAAGCAGCGAAGAGCCACCTACAGACTCCAAGGAGAAGAGGCAGAAGCACGGCAAGGCCCTCCACCGGGAAACATACCCAGTGAAGAGGGCCGCCGAGCCCATCACAGCTTCAAGCCAAGAGACAAGACAGAACAGCGCCTCAGCAATAAGGCAGTCAGAAGAATAAGAACGTAATCTCACACTGACCCAGCAGGACAAAAAGCAGGAGCGCCATGGCCCACGCCAAGGCCGCCGGCCACAGAACAGAAGAGCTGGCGGGGTCAGCCACCCGATGACAATGCTACAAAACGAAACGCCCGGACCACGTCGGGCACAGAATAAGAGCAAGGCCAGTAAACCATCCTGAACGACCCCTAAAGGGGACCACCCCGGACAGAACCGATCCACGAAGCAGTGTGATCAGCTAGAAGATAACAGGAGAAACAAGTAGGACGCACCAGGCCGTCAACACAGAAACCCTCAGCCCTCAACCATATGCCCTCCGAAACACCAAACAGAGGACCAGATCAAACAGCAGGCAAAGGGCAAAACAGCACAGCACAACGCCGTAGATGGCCAAGCCATGCCAAAGTAAGGACATAAGAACTCACAATTGTAATACAGCGACACCAGAAAAGGCGATGAACCCACAAGGGGGAGTCCACACCCTTCCCGCGTAAGACAGGGCTATACAATAGCTACATGTACCCAATATAGGGTAGGACACGTCCCAAGAAAGCATGGTACCCGCTCATAGGGAAAAAACAATCCTGCATCAGAGGACAAAATCATAAACCTGCGGCAGAAACCACAGAAGGCTTAGTAATCAACCAAAAAGCACATTCATACCACAAAAGGGGGCTGGACCAGCAGTCAACTGAAGAGATGGGCCAACCAAGGACCCAGAGGGCACAGTAACCCTCACAGAAAATGTAACAGCCACTCAAAACCTAAATACCAGGAGCAAGTGGGATAACGCCTCCCACCGAGACCCAGAGGATCAGCAAACCAACCTACTGAGAAGGAGGAGGAGGAGGACGACGGAGCCCCGCAAGAAGATGCTGAATGGCGGAGTCTGCATTAGTATTAAACAGCAGGACACCGTCAAAAGGGAGGTTGACCAGACGCTCTCAAATATTTTAAGGAAAAACAGCATTGCATAGCAAAGCATGGCGAAGGAGAGCTACAGAAGAGGCCATAGCATGGCCAATAGCATGGCAACATCCAAAGACGCATAAAGAATAAACGCGGCCAAATCCTTACCATCCAACACATGGCCCCGCAGAACAGTACGGGCACCCTCATGAGAGACATGAGAAAGAAGGCACTGCACAAAGTCCCACAGGCTGGAAGTAGCCCTGGCAACACACACAAAGTGTTAAGCGCCCGCAAGGCAGCACTGGAAGAAGCAAAGACATTACACCTCCATGAATCTAACCACTGGGCCTCCCGGACTGAGGAACCAACACCACAGGCAAGTACAGAAAGGCATTCCGCAGAAGAGCGCCTTGAGTAGAAGGGTGGAAAGAAAGACAGACAGGGTCGTGCGGAGCAGGACGGTGGCAATGTAGAGGCGCCTGAGGCATCGGATTGCCTGTGGCAGGGTGCCCCCAAGCACCAGGAAGGAACAACTCCCGTCCGTCAGAGCCCTGGTGGAGAATCTCCAAGAGGAAGTCTGGCCCAAAATGCATGCAGTATTAATGGACGGCAACGCTAGACTAACTGAGGAAAACAGTTTCTTGCCAAACTACTTCAGCCTTTTGGATTCCCGGTCCGGTGGTCCGGTAGGGAATGCGGTTTGGGATGTGGAGGCCTGGATAACCAGGTTCTCAGGGGTGGGATGGGTGGACAAAAATCAGGGGTCGCCCCGGAACTGAAACAGGACACCGGTCCACGTTCCGATCCACAGGGGGAACCGTGGTGGGCTTGGACCAAGTGCCCATCAGAACGTCAGTGAGGGCTTCATTAAACTGCAGTAAAGGCTCTGAGGAGATTACTGGCGGTTGAAGCACCTCAGTGAGGAGGTTAGTCCTCACGGCCACTGCAGGGAGCTCAAGTCCCAGGGCAGGCGCCGCCCTGCGCAGCACCACAGGATAAGTTGCTTCCTCCTCCGTAGCCACGGAGTGAAGAGAGGGAAAACCAGTGTCAGGAGGAGTGTCTAGACCACTGGCCTCCCACAGCTTATCTGCCCAGTCCTGACTTAACTGGCACTGCTGTGCCAGAGTGTGCTCAGACCCCTCCCAGTCCTCCCCTTCATCAGTGTCCTGATAATCAGGCAGAAATGACAAAGCCGGGGCATAGGTGAAAAGCTCACCAGTCGCCGTTGGAGACGGCGTCTATCGGCGCCGCTTCGACGGAGAGCCCGGGCCATGGCTGAAACCGGGGCCGGCGTCCCACGAGGACGGCGCCGGGGGTGGCACTGAGGGGGTCGGCGCCGGCGGAGTCGTGAGGTCAACTGGAGTCGATCGGGATCCAGGCCTAGATCCCATGGGGTCCTGCGGCACGGGGACCAAAGTCGCCGGCGGCACCGAAGGAGACGGCGGCACAGGGCAAGAACCCTCAGTCAGACCCACGGGGTGCGCTGGCGAGCCTCGATGGTGGAAAGAGAGTCCTCATGGCCACGAGGAAGTCTCGAATCTGCTTCGGAGTCGCATCGAGCCCAGGGACCGGAGGGTGTGGGGCCGTATGAGACGGCACGGGCCATGATGGAGCCATGTGGGAGGTGCCACCCGAACAATCGGCCGAGTCGTGCGACCGGCGAGGGGAGGTCAAAGAGGGACGATGCTTCTTCGACTTCTTTTGACATGCCTCGACTTTCTCGAATGAGAGGACTTGGATCCAGACGATCGATGATGACTGCGGCTCCGCGACCAGTCCCTCGACCTCCCCCTCGACCAGGACCTTGAGCGGCACGGAGCAGACTGACCAATCTCGAGTAGCTTACGGGAACGCTCCCGCCTAGCCTTCGACGTCAAGGCCCGGCAGTCGGGGAAAGACGTGTCTAAGGTCCCCAAGCAGTAGAGACACCGGCGGTGGGGGTCGCTAACCGACATCAGTCGGTGACAGGCGTCACACAGCTTAAACCCGGGCATCCCTACTGGCACCAGGAGTCTAAGTCAACTCGAAAAAGATAGACAAAAGTGTCCAAAAAGTTAGTCAAAAAATTACTAAGGGTACGCTCTTCCTAGCTCTAAGCTTGCTGGCGCAGAAAAATGAACTGACGTCAGCGCGCGAGGGCGGCGTCATTCCGGCGATCACGACGCCGAGGATGGACGCGGAGCCGCAGACAACGCCTACCGACGCGCTGGGGTACTGCTGAAGAAAAAACTTTCCGGATCCAGTCTGACGCCTGGGGGTTATTCTAAGGTAAGGAATCTAACTAACGTGTTTCTTTCAGATAGGCGTCGCAATCAGTCGAGTCGAGGTGCTCACCCAGGCACCACATGCAAATCGGGTGAGGGTCTGTCGCCGACATGGTACGTGCACAAGAGGAACACGTCTTGAATCCCAAAGGCATTCGCACACTATTCCACTAACGCCAAAGCGTGAAAAAGGGAAGGCCATAACACAATCCGGATCCACGTTGCTCGTGGCAAAGAGAAAAAACTGACGTAGGCGCGCAGGGGTGGGACTTATGTATCCTTGCTGACGTCACGAACGCAGACGACGTCAGAGAGGAGTCACGTGTTGCCGCCCACCCAGTGCGCAGGGATACTGTGGCAAAAAAGTTTTTCGGATCCAGTCTCGCGCCAGGGGATAATTCTACGTTAAGGAAATCTGCAGCTAGTAGTCTCAATCAGATTATTTTTATTAATATAAAAGCGAGAAAGCAATTCACATAGCAGTATGCCTACAACCCCATCTGGGCTGGGTGTAGAAATCAGGTGCATAGAAATGAACTATCCCAAGAACTTTAACAAGGAAATCCCAAGGTGGCAGAGAAATGCACAGCTTGTCACCTACTACCCAAAAAGGTTAGGTGGCGCAAAGGGACATTCCTAGGAGTAAAGCACACTACAGAAATTCAATGACCCAGTGGGGAATATCAATTCTCATACATTCGGATTGCTGTATGCAGTAGAAACATGGCATTGCTCCAGAGAGTGAAACATATTAGCAAAAAGTAACTTACAAAATGAAACAAGAAACCCTCCCCTTACACACCCACCACCCAACCCTCTCTCCTTCCGAAGATGCCCATCTGGATGTGAAGATATGTTTGGAAAGCCAGCATGCAAAAGGAAACAATACAGCAGTGACCTGGCTAATCCCCAGGTAGCGGCACTAATTTAAGAGTGTGCAAGTATGCTGGGCAGGACAGTTCTCTGAATTCCTTAGACAGGATAGTGATGAAAGGGGACCATATAAGTTGAGGGGACTGCACAGGCCGGCATTGACAGCCATTCCATGCCTAATAATCTCCAGAGTTGGTTTGTCAATGACGGTGGTCTGGGATTTTGTTTGAGCCCCAGTGTGCCAGAAGGATCCTATGAGCGGCATTAAGGGCCATGGCCATCTCCTGGTCCCTGATGGACTGGAGTGGGTGAGTGAGATTGTTGAGGAGCCCCAGGAATATGTACCCAGGGAAGCGTGGGATCTCAGTCTGGAAGTCTATGGCGTCCAACACTTGCTCCGAGAATCTTGTAAGCTTCGGGCAATTCCACAGTAGGCACTCACCTTTAAACCGTAGTTGTTAGGCTATGCTATAGAAATACATTTTCCATCCTATAATTTGCCAGATCATAAGAAACAGCTCCATTAATCAAGGAAAATACTAATATTCTTTGACTATACAGTTGGTCCAGCAACACAGAAAAACTTTTGATCAAATAAAGCAAAAACGGCATGCAACGGGCCACTGATACATGCTTATGTTCCTGGCCAAATTACAAGTTTTATTCCACAACAAAAACCCTTTCTTTCAGTTGACGGAGACATGGACCAGGCTTGAAAAGTGTTTTCATAAAGCAAGTGGGAGTCGAACAGGCTTGAAGTATTCATCCAATGAGGCAGGTAGGAAGCTGAAGCACTCACACTAGGCACAGATCCTGTTCAAAATGCCACAGACAAAAGGTCGAATGACCGGCGTGAACTGCACAAGAGCATCTAAAACAGCTACCTCAGATTGTGACAGTGATTTAGACCTGGGGGGAAGTTCAACTGAAAGAAACTGTACAGGTCGGCCGAACAAATAGTGAAGCAGTCTATAAACCCTGGAAGAGATTAACATACAATATTTGCTCACCTGCAGATGGCCATTGAAAAATATTTTTGATAGGACATTGAAAAATATTTTTGATAGAGTCACTTTTGGCAAATAACTTTACATTCACTGAGATGCGGCCAAAATATCCTTTTTACACAGACTCCAATGGGGCGGTTCCTAGTGGACTCTAGTGGGCTCTCAAATTATCTCCGAGGGGCTGAGAGTTATTCCAAGCGATAGAAATTACTTAAAAGTTACTGAAGGTTGTCTGTTAATACAATGACTTGGTGCCACCGATACTTCTATTTTGAAAGTTTACCAAGTAGCATCTTGGGGTTAAGGTATTGGTTGTGATTTTTGAGTTTTTCCTTTAGGTTTACATAGGAGGCAGACAACACCCACACCATGCACAACATAAATGTCTCTAACAATGCATAGTATACCAGATGACAATGTCTAAGATGGATACTGAGCTATATCCTGGAATGCCAATGTATTAAATATTAAAACCAAAAGGAGAGCAATAATGGTGTACATTAAAATACATACTCTGGCAGTGGGGTTATTGAAGAAAACATCTGTCTGGCACAAATTATTCTTACCTGAGGAGACGTGGCTATAACAGAGTATACCATGTGGGGTTCATAAGTGGTTGTGATCCTGCTCAAGAAATCCTTTCCAATAACAGTAAAATCAGCACTCACTTAAAAATTAGGTAGATACACCTTGGAGACTGGACTGCTTGGGGGACGCACTTAGACATGTTTGAGTATATATGTCCCTCCCACACTAGTACATTTCAAGTATATGGGCAATTATTGGTGGAATCCACAGCAGAGGAACACGGTTACTAATATGGAACTGGACTTGAGCAACTTTACAACCTCGACTAGATCCACAAGTATCATGCATTGGGCTAGTGCTCTGGGACTTAGTGGACACTTGGCATAGACTACATGACACCCAAGTAATTCACATACTAGTCCCCGTACTTAAGTACATTATCTGTATCTCCATGCAGTCGACGCAGGGGAAATAGGATTGATTTGAATGTTACCCTGAGGGTTGTCAGCCCATTAACTAATACAATTATTGATATGCAGCCATACCTGTTGTAGGAAGGGAACATAGTACCTGAAAATAGCGACTGGCGGATCATGCTCTTTTGAAACTATTTCATGACAGAGTCGCAGAGTACTTAGAACTTAATTCTGAATCCGGCTCCTCTGGAAATACCATAGGCAATCCTTTTACAGTAGTCATCAGGGGTCCAGCCATGAATTACATTAGCAAAAAGAACAATTGATGGACAGAATGTTTAACAATGTCAAACATGTACCCCATTACAGAGATCTGGGCCTAAATCTATCATTTTTTTTGCCCCCATATCATTCCAGTTTAAACCTAGCCATATGCAAATCGATCTTGACCATGCTCCTCATTGGAAACAGTCCAGCCCGAATTGCCAAGTCAGGTCAAAGTAACTTGTTTATCTGACAGACTTATGGTGGCAGATTCCTCAAATTAGAATAGATACCCAAGCAATACCTCCCTGCAGGTGGATCTGTGGAACAAATTCACACTAGAAAGTCCTGCATGTCAGAAAGAGCAAAGTGCCCGGCAGACGGACCAGACTGTCCAGGCAGTAGAGCTTTGTGAATGTGTGCAAAGAATCCCAAATTCCTGCTTGGCAGATATCCAGGACTGGAACTCCGCCTGCTGTATGCTTACACAGTGGTTGCAGTGTTAGCTCGGGTGGAATGAAATTGCAAACCCTCAAGGGGTTGCTTCTTGGCCAACGCGCAGCAGCTCTTAAAGCAGATCAAAATCCACCAGAAGATGGTCCACTTCTGCATGGCTTTTTCCTTCTTCGCTAGGACATACCCCACAAAGAGTTTGTCGTCCACTCTAATTTATCTTGTGCAGTCAAGGTAGAACAACACACTTTTTAGGTCCAAATGTTGAAGTCGCTCCTCTTCTTTAGAGGGAGGTGGCAGAGCATAAAAAGCAAGCTGGGGGATGGACTGCCCTACATAAAAATGAGTAATAATTTTTGGCAGAAAGGAAGTTCTAGTGCGAAGAATCATTTTGTCGGGGTAGATGTTCAGATAGGGAGGCTGGGATGACAGAGCCTGAAACTCACAGACCACTCGGGCAGATGTTATTGCCACCAGGTACGCCATCTTGATGGTAAGGAACCTGTAAGAATAGTTGTGCAAGGACTCAAAGGGAGCGCACATCAAGAACTTCAGGATTAGATTAAGTCCCAGTGAGGCATGATAAAGGAGGAAACATATGTTGTAAACCTTTCAAGAACCAATGTACAATAGCAGATCTAAAGAGGGATGGCTCGTTAGGCAACCGCAGAAAGACCGAGATAGCAGAAAGTTAGCCCTTTAAGGTGCCCAGAGCTGATCTCTGCTGGGAAAGGATAACAAGCATTGGCATAGCCAATATGTCTTGCCTTTGGGACCTTATAAGTGTTTAGCCATGCAATACTTGATGTTGTTGCACCAAGGATATTGTGCTGGATAACTAAACACTTATAAGGCCCCAAAGGCGAGACCTATTGGCTATGCCAATGCTTGTTTGTAAAGCAATTTGACGATGCTGCAAAGCTTTGGGGGAGAAAAAAGTCCAACGCTGTAGGAGCATCGAAAAAAGGAAATGTTCTATAATGGACTCTACTGGCTTACCGCTTTGCCAATGCTTGGTTGGGGGTGGCGAGGAGGTGGTTTTTATAAAACAAACTAGCAATCCCCAAGAAGTTAAAATTCCCTAGAATAAAAACCTTGATGAGCACATACACCTTTGCGTGACAGTTAAGCAAACTCAATGGCTTGCCCAGCTGAAGAAAGCATCAATGTTTTGATAGGGATGTGTCAGCGATGCACGGCGCTGGAATGTCCACACAGCAGGGTAACGAGACCTGGGAAGCCCTCGATTTGTTTACGGACCCCTCACAGTGTGCAAAGCTGTGACACCCTTCACGTGTGGGTGACTTATGTCAAGCCATGAAGAAAGCTCCCGTAGCAAAATACGAAATTCCCCAGCAGATGTGCCAACGTGTTTTGTTTTCAGGACGTCAAAAAAGCTACTCTGTATTTCACAATTTAGGGAAACGCAATGATGTGTGGAGCACATAACAGGTTAATATTCCTCTCGCTGAATTAAATAAAAAGTGAGCATCTGCTTAGGTGAAAAATTTAGCAAATAGGGGAAGTTGAAAAGTTCTCCCGTGAATATTAGGAGCCACGTGACAGCCACACATTGCTCCTGGCTCGTGAAAATCAAGGTTACGGTAAGAAGCTTCGGTTTATATTTAGTTAACAAAAAACAAAAAAATTATTTCAAGTTTGTACACTTAACATTTTTGGGACTAAACGACTTACATGGCAAAAAAACATGAGGGCTTCGGTGACAGTGAGAGTAAGGGATGGGAAGGGGTGGAGAGGGGGGCCACAAAGGGAAAGGAATGCCCCTCAGCCCACTTAGGAACAAGAGAATCACACAGGATTTTGTAAGACTAGCTCTCCTGATCTCCGCAGATGAGCTGCAACCACTGCTATCACCTTGGTGAATACCTGAGGGGTGCTGGTAGGATTAAAAGGGAGCACTGCAAACTGAAAGTGCTCATGTACCACCATGAACAGCAGTTAACACCTGTAGGCAGGTAGGATGGAATGTGAAAATATGAGTCCTGCAAGTCCACTGCTACCATCCAGTCTATCATGTCCAGGACAGAAATGACTTGAGCAAGCATGAGCATTTTGACCTTCTCTTTCTCAAGGAAGAAACAGAGGGCGCGGGATTAGGAAAGAAGAAAAGTCTCCATCCTTTGTGTGCCCCAGAATGTAGCAGAAATAGCAATCACGACCTACTTCTGGTGTAAGTACCATCTCTATGGCTCTCTTGGCCAAGAGAACTGTCACTTCCTGGCAGAGCAAGGTAAGATGGTCCACAGCCAGCCTGTCACAAGCAGGTGGCATAGGTGGAGGGGTAGTCACAAAGTGGAGGAAGTAGCCCCTTCAGACAACTTGAGGAACCCATCAGTGTGATGATATGGCCTCCACTGATGACTCCTACTCATACTGGGTCCCTTTGATGCTGAGGCTGTGGGGGGTGGGGTGGGGTGGGCCGGCTCAACCTCTTGCTGCCTGACCCACGAGGTCTGTAGGTACCGAGGCCTTGGCCACATAGAGGCTGGAAAGCTGATGCACCATTGTGGCTGGACAAATAGAGACACAGCTGGATGCCCCTTCCATGCCCCCGTACTTGTATAGAGTTTCTCACTGCCTGGAGCCATTCATCGCCGTACCGTACTCTTGGAGTCTGGTATCTGAAAACCTTTTATGTGCCTGGACCTTAAGAATTTGGCAAATTATAAATACAGTTGTTACACGTTGGGCACATATTGGCAAGATCACACCAGAAGTTCATATTGTATTTCTTAAGAGGGAAAGATTTTTGTTGTCCTGAAGAAGGTGGTGCTATAATAAACTTCCACGAAATGCGGCAACGCAATTTTTGCACTAAATTTGTGGAAGACTCACATGAGAAAAGGAAATGGTTTCCGCTATGCCTTGGTTTTATTGATTTCTACAAATTACTTTGGATCTATGACAAATAGGATTGTCTTGCTTGTGTCTCACTTTTTATCACAATATGTTTTGCAAATTGTCCGGTTTTTAAATTTCTATTGACTTCATATAGGTTTACGATTCATGGATATATGGATTGCAAAAATATGACATTGCTTTATTTTTTTGATAGAATTGTTTTTGCAACCTCTGAATTCACTCGAAACTGGGAGTATGAATGTCTTTTGGTTGGGTGTTTGAATTTGAAATAATGCATCTGTAGTGAATTCCAAAGGGAGTTGTTTATGACTATTAATTCTTTCTTGCAGCACTATCCCTTTGGATTGTGGGACCCCTCCCAGCATTTACCTACCAATCAGTTGTAGGCCTATGTTACCATGTTTTAAGGAATGAAAGTGTACAGAGTACTAAAGCCAACAAAAACGAATTTCCGCAACAGCAATGCAGCATTCCAAAAGTTTTGGTAAAAGACTATACCAAAGGTTGTCCGCTGTAACAGGCATTTTTAATGTGAATTGGGAATGTATGTTCTGTGATATAGGGGGTTGTCACAGTGCCCCCAAAAATGTTGGGCATTATGGCTGATTTGGGAGGCCACACTATACCAGGTTCTAAGTTGCAATGGGACAGTTAATAGCCAAGAGAAATCTTGCAAGGCACTGGTGCTCTGAAGAGGCTCAGTATTGAAATGGAAGAGAGGTATGGGCTATTGCACTACAACTTAAGAAATGGTGGTGAGGGAAGGGAGTGTCAAAAGAAATTCACTGATATTTGGTGTAAATGAGCAAGTTACTTACCTATGGTAACAATATATCTGTAGGAAACATAGGTTAGTTATAGATTCCTTACCTTACCTTAAAATCACCCCGTGCGTCAGACTGGATCCGGACAGTTTTTCGTCAGCAGTAGCCCTGCGCATTTGAAGGTTGTATCGGTTGACGCCATGTCCGCCATCAGCGTCGTAGTCACCGAGATGACGTCGCAGTAGCTACAAAGACGCCGCACTCGCGCACTGACATCAGTTCTGTACATGACTTTCCACGCCAGAAGCGCAGAGCCATGCAAGACACTCGCCACTGGTGCACAAAACTAGGGCCCTGAAAGGATGTCCTTAACCCTAGAAGTCAGTTCGCAGAATGGGGAGGATGGATGGGACGGTAAGGAATCTATAACTAACCTACGTTTCTTACAGAAATATTGTTACTAAAGGTAAGTAACTTGTTCATCTGAAATAATCAGTTAGTTAAAGATTCCTTACCTTATAACAGATACCCCAGCAATACCAACCAAGTGGAGGGTCTGCTAACCAAGTTCACACTAGGAAGTCCCGGTGAACAGAACGGCCAAAGAAGCCATCTCTCCGTACTTGGCTGTGCAGACAGTAGTGTCTCCTAAACGTGTGCAGCGATGTCCACGTAGCTGCCTGACCGATGCCATTTAGGGAGAACTCCTCGTTCCAAACCAGTAGTAGCTGCCATCATACTGGTGGAATGGGCGCGCAGCTCCACTGGAGGCTCATTCTTAGCCAAAGAACAGCAGGCTTTGATGCACAGAACAACCCACTGGAGATGGTCCGTTTGTGCACAGCCCAACATTCTTAGCGGTCACGTAACCCACAAAGAGTTGGTCGTCCACCTGGAATTGTTTTGTGCGATCCAAGTAGAAAGAAAGCGCACGTTTTGAATCCCAACGATGGAGCCTCTCTTCCTCTTTCGAAGAATGCCGAAAAAAGTTGGGCAAAGTGATGGTTTGGCTAATGTGGAAAGAAGTAACCACCTTGGGAAGAAAGGAAGATCTAGTTCATAGAACAACCTTGTCCGAACGGACAGCCAGAAAGGGAGGCTTGAAAGACAGAGCTTGCAGCTCACTAACACTGCGTGCAGAGGTGATGGCCACCAGAAAAGCCGTTTTCAAAGTGAGAAGTCTAGGATGACAGTTATGTAGTGGCTCAAAGTGAGCGCACATATGATATGTCAGAACCAAGTTCAAGTCCCACTGGGGCATTACGAAGGGAACAGACGAGTAATGTGCTTAAGAAATCTATTTACAACACTGGACTTGAAAAGAGAAGGCTTGAGGTAGCCCACTGCAGAGCACTGCTGGCCAAAGATAAGAGGAACAAGAGTACCTCAGAAGGAGGGGCAGAAAGGGGATCCCCAGCCTTTGCTGTGCACCATGCCACAAATGAATTCCATCTGCAGGCCTATCGGGAGGCAGGTCAAATGACATCAACTGCTGCCGCTCAATCTCCACTCAAGGAGGTGGAGGCTGGACAGGTTTGGATGCAGCGACAGAAGATCCTCCTGAAGAGGCAGTCTGATCAGAGGATCGATGGCCATGTTGAGCAGCTTGGGATATCAAACTCTTCGTGCCCAATCCAGGGCCACAAGAATGACTTGGGCCCAGTCGCGCTTGATCTTTCTCAGCACTCTGGCAGAAGTGGTATAGGTAGAAATGCGTATAGAATACCTCAGCTCCACTCGCAACGAAAAGCGTCGCTTAGCGAGTGCTGCCTAGGAAATTCCAACGCGCCGAATTGCTGAAATTGCGAGTTCTCTTTGGTGGACAATAGATCTAACCAACTACTCCCATTTCTATTTCTGAAGATGTCTGGATCTCATTTATATCGAATCTGTATGCGTCAAATGGCGTAGAGGGTGAGGATAGTGACCTTGTTTTGGACAGTGGGTATACTATGGATCCTCCATCTGAGAGATCCATTGCTTCGGCGATTAAGAGTATGCGCTCTTCCGGAGCAGTGGGTCCTGACGAGTTGCCCATTTCAGTACTGAAGCAGGATGTCATTTCTTGGAGCAGGATTCTTTTCCCTTTGTTTAAAGCCTGCTTTTCACTTAGATCAGTTCCTACATCTTGGAGGGGAAGTATATTAATACCCTTATTTAAGAAGGGAGAGCGGGACAAACCCATGAACTATCGTCTGATAGCTCTTCTGGATGCTATCGGAAAAGTTTTTGCTAAGTGTCTTCTAATATTAATTACTGATTGGGTGGAGGCAAATAGTATTTTACCTTTGGAACAGACTGGGTTCCGCAAAGAGCATGGTACACTTGATAATTTAACAGCTCTTCAAGTGATTATGGACAAATATGTACGAGTGCGAGGAGGTGGAGTATGAAGGTTCATCCATCTCTGTTTTAATGTATGCGGATGATATCCTCATTTTAGACTTAACTCCGAAGAGCTTGTCTAATCGCCTGCACGCTTTACATTTATTTGCAGAAGCACATTTTATGAAGATTAATGCTTCCAAAAGCAAAATTATGTGCATTACTGGAAGAAAAAAATGTAGGTCTGAAAACTTCGGATGGGCTATAGGAGGCCAGAGACTAGAGGTGGTTAAAACTTACACCTTTTTAGGTAAAATAATCTCGGCAAACCTAAGCGAAAAACCCCATATTGAACATAATTCGCGTAAAGCATTGACTCATGGTATGGGGTTATGTTCCCTGTATTCTGCTACAGGGAAAAGACACTTTGCTCGATTTTTGGAAGTGTATAGAGCAAAAATCCCTGCAACTCTGCTTTATGGAATAGAACTGGTGGAGTTAAGGCATTGGGGTTTCTTGCAGTTAATGGAAGGAAAGGTACTAAGAAGAATTTCTTCCTTTAATACAGCTTGCTCTGTGACCGCATGCAGGCTGGAATTTGGCCTTCGGAGCTGTTTGTGGTACTGCAAATCCGGACCCCGCTGTTTCACAGGTATCGAGGTCCAACACTCGTGTCACAAAATATCGTCGTACCATGACGAATTTGGTATCTACGGACCGGTAATGATTAGGACATTATCCCTATACATTTGCGTCACGATTGAGTGATGCTAACACCCTTAAATCATAGTTTCCGTCCCGAACCCTCAGACTCCATTTTGTAAACGGCATCCATCTTATGACTTGCCCTCATATAGTCAATTGATTAAGACAGAGTTTGATCTAAAAGGACACATCCGCCGTAGCTGACTTCCCCATGACCTGGCCGAAGCTGTCCCCACTGCCTCCAGCCAAGCCTGTTTGGGCAGCTCCTCGCCCAGTGGCCGAGCAAGATATCATCAAGGCACAACATGTCATAAACCATCCACTACATACAGACCCTGTTTTCCATACACATACACCTGTCCATGATTCTTGTTTATGACCCGTTTTATGATGGGAGGGTGCCCGACCTTATTGGTGTTTCATCGATATCTGATGGGAGTTCTGGATCTGGCGGGGTAATCCATCACAAACTGGACATCTAAAAATGTGCTGACCAGCATGACTTCGCTCTTTGTATTATTGTAGAAATATTTGTATAGCCATATCATAAACTCGAGAATTCTTGCCTGCAGCTGAACTAGGTGACTCATGGGCTAATATTACCGCTACAGATGCTAGACAAGTAGGTGGTTCTAAACCCGAGCCTTTAATAGCAGATCTTCCCGGTAGGATTATCGCGTACATGAAAACGTTAATGCCTGAATTACGTGTAAATTGGGACAAGCTATCTGCGTGCAAGCAAAAGAAAGATGAGAATGTGTCTGACTTTTTCACGAGGTTTGAGGAGACTTTCACTGATCATAGTGGTCAGGACATGGCTACCGAGGGTGGCCAAAGATTGTTTGTAGACAAATTTGTACATAATCTGCTTCCTGAATTGTGCAATAAATTGAAAGATTCAGAGAGTGCTTGGGCTGTTTCCACGTCAGCACAGATTTTAGCCATAGCCCAATACTACGAAAATAGACGCAAAGACGAGCTAGATAAGTCAGACAAAAAGACTAAAGAACTAAAAACTAAAGTTCTCCTGCAGCAAGCTTATCCGCCCCGCACTCCTAGTCAGCCCAATTATCAGCAGCCACAGCAGTATTCGAGAAACGCGCAAGGAAACGAGTTTTCCCACCAGCGTTCTCCGTGGGGCCCGAATCAATGTGCATATTGCAAAGAAGAGGGTCATTTCAAAAGTAATTGCCAAGCTCTTGCACAACGTTTAAACGGTGTCTCCGGCGCAAGAGGTAGTGGTGTTCAACAGGCTCCTAGAGGTAGGGGCCGTGGAAATTTCCCCCAGAACACCATTTCTTTTCCGCCTCAGAATTCTACGAATAGCTTTGACCAACAGAATAATGCATCTTCCAGGTCAGCTCAGTACTATGCAGATGACTATTACGCGGAAAACGAGAATGAGGGTAATAATTGCTAGGACAGCCATGGACAAAGAGAGGGAGTTGTTTCAGTTCCAGTAGATCAGAATGGATCTTATGTCGAGGTAATTACATCCGGAGTGTCGGAGCCATTTCTGCTGGATACTGGTGCTACAAAAAGTTCTATTATGCACTCAAAACTTCCTGGCGCACCTTTGTCCGGCAAAATGAATGTTTCAGTAGGTTTTTCTGGCGCCCCTGTTAGAAACCCGATCTCCAGTCCCATGCCCCTTTTTGTTGGCCCATGCGAATTAGAAGCACCCCTCATCCTTACAACAGGTTGTGGCGAAAATTTGTTAGGTTTGGATTTACTGAAGAGATTATATGCGACTTTGTATTGTTCTCCTTCGGGAGTACAACTCACCCTTGGTAAGAAAGTGATTTCCCCGATGTATTTGTCAAAAGAAAGAATTCCAACTGAGTTGTCATCTCTTCCAGATGTACTTTGGGCGAATGGTTCTAATGACGTAGGTCGTTTAGAGATAGCACCGTATGTCATAACATTGAAAGCTAATGTCAGGTTGCCACGTATTCCCCAATATAGAATGTCAAAAGAATGTGAAAAGGCTTTGCTAGAGATAGTCCACGATCTGATTGAAAAAGATGTCATCGAAGAGACTACAGGCAACATTTGTAACAGTCCTGTTTTGCCTGTCTTAAAGCGTACCGATCCTTCACAGCCCCCTGTGTACCGATTTGTGATCGATCTAAGGGAAGTGAATAAGATCGTTGTACCGCAGTTTCCAGTCGTCCCCGACATTATTGACAATGGTTCCAGCCTCAGCCAACTGGTTTTCAGTGATCGACCTGAAGAATGCCTTCTTCAGCATCCCGATTGCCGAGGAGAGCAGAGATATATTCGGCTTCAATTTAGGAGGACGAAGCTTCCGCTTCAGACGCGCTCCTCAGGGCTACTGTGAGAGTCCATCAATATTCAGTCAGGCTCTGAAAACACAACTAGATACGATTGTTCTACCTAGTGGCGCGACTCTGATTCAGTATGTAGACGATTTGCTGATCGCTGCAGATACTGAAGAGGTTTGCAAGCAAGCTACATTGTCATTGTTGCGTCATTTATGTGACAGGAAGCACAAGGTCTCACTTTCCAAACTACAATTTTGCCGACAAGAAATAACCTACTTAGGTCACATCTTATCGAAGGAGGGAAGGAGACTGACCCCAGAAAGAATACAGGCAATTGCAGAATTGAGTGTCCCAAGGACACAAAGAGAAGTGCGTGCTTTCTTGGGCATTACATCGTACTGTAGACAATGGATACCGAATTTCTCACTGTTGGCCAAGCCCTTGCTGGCATTAATGCGTAAAGACACACTCAATCCTTTGCCTTGGTCTGAAGATTGTCAGGCGAGTTTCCATGAGTTGCGTGAGGCATTATGTTCGGCTCCTGTGTTGGGCAACCCCGACTACAACAAGCCTTTTACATTATACGTCCATGAGAAGGAAGGTTGCGCATTATCAGTCTTGACACAGCACTTTGGGGACAAACAACGCCCATGTGCATATTTCTCCGCGACTCTAGATCCTGTAGCTAAGGCATTACCAAGTTGCTTGAGGGCCACTGCCGCAGCGGCTGTCTGTATTCGACAGTCGGCTGGGTTAGTCATGAATAATACTCTGACCGTTATGGTCCCACATGCAGTAGATATCCTACTAAACAGGACGAAAACGCAACCCCTAACTAGTGCCCGACTATCCAGCTATGAATTGACCCTGTTAGCAAGTCACATTCACATAAAGAGGTGTGATACACTCAACCCTGCTACGTTACTACCCATTCAACCAGCAGAGACAGAAGAGGTCGACAAACATGATTGCTGCTTTAGGACTGAGGAAGAGACAAAAGGGAGAGTAGACTTGCAGGACACTCCCTTCCCTGAATGTAATGATAATTTATGGGTTGATGGTTCATGTTTCAAGTTGCCAAATGGTGATACGACTGCAGCATATGCCGTGACAACATTACACACGGTTGTAGAGACAGCTCGCATCCCCCAGAATTCTGCACAAGCAGCAGAGTTAGTCGCACTCACAAGAGCGTGTGTGTTGGCGAAAGGAAAACGAGTGAATGTGTACACTGATAGTCAGTACGCCTTTGGCGTAGCCCACAGTTTTGGAAGATTGTGGCGTGAACGTGGGTTCCTGACGTCACATGGTGCGAAAATTCAACACGGCCAGCTAGTACACGACCTTCTCGAGTCACTGACCTTGCCCCTACAGGTTGCGATTGTGAAGTGTAGCGCGCATAGGAAAATCCGAGATGATGTTGGCCGAGGGAACGCATTTGCCGATGAGGTCGCGAAAGAGACTGCAAGGAACACAATGAGTCGGATGTATGTTGTAGGTCCTGCTAGATGGACCCCTGATGTGGGTATGTGTGAGGACACCTTCGAAAGTGTGAAGTCTATACAAGCTGATGCTACCGAGAAAGAGGTGAATGAATGGAGAGAAAGCCAGGGTAGGTTAGACGCGAATGGTTGTTGGGTCGAACTGTCAGAACATCAGCGATGGTTGTTACCTGATGCTTATGTGCTCGCAGTGGTAACGATGGCCCATGGAATGGCACACATCAGTGTGAAAGGAATATGTAAGCTGTTGGCCCCAGTATGGCAGAATAGTGGTATCCCAAAATGTGCGGAGAATCTGGTCAGAAATTGTATGGTGTGTTTGAAGCACAATCCCGGTAGGGGAACCCCAACCCCAGCTGGTCATTTTGCACCTCCAACGTATCCGTTCGAGGTCTTGCAGCTCGACTTCATCCACATGGAGAGGTGCAATAACCTGAAATATGTCCTCGTTGTCGTTTGCGCCTTCTCCAGGTGGGTAGAAGCGTACCCCCTTAAGAACAACACTGCATTGTCAACTGCCAAAGCCCTTGTCAAGGAATTCTTCCCTAGATTTGGCATGCCTAGAATTGTCTAGAGTGATAACGGAAGTGAATTCGTGAGACGAGTGATGAAGAGAGTGTGTGAGTGTCTAGGCATCCACCAGAAGTTCCATGCTGCAAATCATCCCCAATCGGCAGGATTGGTAGAGTGCTATAATGGCACGTTAAAATTTAAATTGGCCAAGATCCAAGCCAGCACAGGTCTCAAGTGGCCAGATGCCCTGCCTTTAGCATTCCTGTCTACCAGGATGATTGTCCATTCCAGATAAGACTTAGCCCGCACGAGATCGTGTTCGGGCGCCCAGCAAATATATGGGGAGTACCGAGACTCAGTGAAATAGAGTACCCTGCACTGTTTGACTATTTGCACGAACTGACAACTAAACTGCATGCTTTACATCAACAGGTCCACAGCTCCTCTCCACCGGCGTCTGACGATCCAGGCCACGCCATCGAACCCGGCTCCTGGATCCTGATTCGGAATTTCGGACGAACAAAGAACGAGGAGCCTCGCTGGACCGGACCTTTCCAGGTTTTGCTGTCCACCCGCTCTGCAGTACGTGTCCTCGGGAAGAAACACTAGGTGCACGGCGCCCACTGCAAAAGGGTCCCACTCCCCCTTCCATATGATCAATGGGTCCGACAAGGAGTCGCTGACTCCGAAACTGAGTTTACACCTCGTTTTGTCCCCTTCAGCGATGCAGGATTAAAAGGAGCTGGTACCGACAAGGAGAGCGATTGTACTCTGCAAGGATCTGTGCCACCGTCGATGCAGTTGGACACTACAGAACCTGAAACATTGTTTAAGATCACACGTTGCCTGGAAAGGAACGATATAATCTGAGGTCAAGACCAGGAACTGACATAATCGAATCTGTGCGATTTCTCCCCCTTTTTCCCATGAACTATTTTTGATTTCACAGCTCTCTCGCCCAGGGAACTAGCTCATTTTTGATTTTCGAACCGCCATCCGGTTCTGCTGCTAGGGCCGCGGTTGAAGTCTGAGGAGTGCAGCCGGGGACGCCTAGGTCAACGGTTCTGGTCAGTCTGAGGGAATTACCCCGGACTGGACAGAGCGCACATCTTGGCAGAAGCAACCTCCCACCGCGGGCAGCAACCAGAGGATGGAGTTTCCAGGGGTTGAGAGACCTGCTAGACACATGATCTTTGAAAAGAAAATATGTACTGTAATGGCAAGAAGACGAACTCTAGTGTTAAGCATCTTAATGTTGTGTAGTATAATAATGTTTTTAACTGGCTATGCTCTGTCCATTTTTCGAGTTCCATTCATACACAACACACAGCTCGCACCTCCTCCTACTGTTCCCACACACTCCTTTCACCCTCTACCTGAACACGAGTCTGCCAGAAGACTAGAATTCGTAAATAACTCCTTTATCCAGCTCCTACACCAGCACCAGTCTATTATGAACACATCGAATTGTTGGATATGCGGACTCATGCCACACACTGCAGATAAGGGCATCCCTTACTTTGTCCTGCCATTCAGTTATTTCGGTTCCCTGTGGGCTTTCCAGACTATGTTCCTGTTTTCTCTTGAACCATACGTTCGAGGGGAGAACTCAAACAATAAGGCACTAGTGGCAGGGATCCGAAATATGAGTAGAGATATTGACACGGTTAGAGCAACTCCCAAAGATGAGTTTACCCCATACAGCAGGTGGAACATCACCAAGTATGGGATTTCCTTAAATGAGAGCCAGAAATCAAAGAAATCCTCCCCAGTCTGGATCGTGCCCCACCGAGGTCACTTATGTCTGCAAGGTATTGGCAGGGATCCCAAAGCGCAGTTGGGGAAGAGCATATGCACGGAGACGTATGTGTTTGCCTCCCGAACTTCCCCTCCATTCTTGGCAGCTAAAGGCACCTATTTCGTCTGCCATGACAAAGCCTACACATGGTTGCCCCCTGACTTCTCGGGCACATGTTTTATCTCGTTTCTGCTGCCACCCACCTACACAGCCAGGGCAGATTACCATCGGACAAGAACAGTTAGGGGTGTCGTGAGTCAAGACGACACTGCGGGTCAGGAGTTTGGAGACTTCGCAACGGGTTTTCTGCCATTTTGGGGGCCCATGGTGAACAGCAGGAACATTCGACAATTGACGAGAATAGTTGAATCCGCCGTGACTGAAACGGCCGGTGCCCTTAGCAACCTGACAGCTGAGCTTCAGTCGGATCGACTTATGACCCTTCAGAACAGGGTTGCCCTAGATGTCATACTTGCAGACCGTGGTGGTGTATGTAGAGTGATCCAATCTAGTTGCTGCATTTTCATCCCCGATAATGCTCCGACGGTATACCAGGCCATCTCCAAATTACACAAAATCTCTGACTCCCTTCACATGGAGAAAGGAGACTGGTCTCTGCTAGGGTGGTTCTGGGAACTGATCTCTGCCTGGGGATGGAAAACTCTGGTCTTCATCGGGATGGTCTTAGCCGTTCTGTTTATGTTCTGCCTGTTTGTGCAGTGCGCTCCTGCAATATGTGGCCTCTGCGCCACTTCATGTGTAAGGAAGCCTGTGTCAAGGGACGAATTGAGCAACAGAATGATGCTACAGCAGCATCTCTGTGAATTCATCAATACAGATTTGGACTCAGATTATCGTGAGTTATTGCCTAATATGAGGGCAAAAGGAGGGTCTGTGGTACTGCAAATCCGGACCCCGCTGTTTCACAGGTATCGAGGTCCAACACTCGTGTCACAAAATATCGTCGTACCATGACGAATTTGGTATCTACGGACCGGTAATGATTATGACATTATCCCTATACATTTGCGTCACGATTGAGTGATGCTAACACCCTTAAATCGTAGTTTCCGTCCCGAACCCTCAGACTCCATTTTGTAAACGGCATCCATCTTATGACTTGCCCTCATATAGTCAATTGATTAAGACCGAGTTTGATCTAAAAGGATACGTCCGCCGTAGCTGACTTCCCCATGACCTGGCCGAAGCTGTCCCCACTGCCTCCAGCCAAGCCTGTTTGGGCAGCTCCTCGCCCAGTGGCCGAGCAAGATATCATCAAGGCACAACATGTCATAAACCATCCACTACATACAGACCCTGTTTTCCATACACATACACCTGTCCATGATTCTTGTTTATGACCCGTTTTATGATGGGAGGGTGCCCGACCTTATTGGTGTTTCATCGATATCTGATGGGAGTTCTGGATCTGGCGGGGTAATCCATCACAAACTGGACATCTAAAAATGTGCTGACCAGCATGACTTCGCTCTCTGTATTATTGTAGAAATATTTGTATAGCCATATCATAAACTCAAGAATTCTTGCCTGCAGCTGTTATTTATGTATATAAGGAGAAGGCTGGTTCTGTAAAAACGAACAGTCTCCTGAGAACTTACGGCCCGTGTTGTCGTACTTCTAGGACGCATGTTACTTGGTTGCAGCCAATAAAACTCGATCACTGACTTTAACTAGAAGACTCTGTTTCTGTAAATCCAGAACAGGGAGAACTCAGAGGTCTTCGGGTATGGTCCCCTGGCACCACCGGGTCTCTAAAACCCGGCACCTCAGTTGGCGCCCAACTCGAGGCAATATCAAGCGGTGACGGTCCAAGCCAGATGTTCGTGAGGAGCTCCGTGTGAAAATTCCGGAGGACGGCCAGCCACTTCAGCGACCCCTGCATGTCGACGTGGTTCCGAAGGTCTTTGCTGCGAGGTTCCCCGTGTCCCGACGGCTACGAAGGACTGCTGCCCTGACTATCGCCCTGTTTTGGACCCAGTGATCCTTGGTAGAGCGAAACGATAGAAGAGTCTTCTAGTGACGTCACCGATCTTCAATATTCAGTTAAGTATAAGTGGAGCGTCTCCCAGTCCTTAGTTTGGTTCTTAGTTTTGGTATCCCAGAGATACGGTTTGTATTGGTTCTTGCAAGCACCAAAACCGAGGGATTCGTGTATTCACGACAATATCATAATTTAGATAATCCCTTGAAGTTTGAAGCTAGACTAGTGAGCGAAGATGCCTGGTCTTAGCAGACTTGGAAACTTGTTTTGTCTTGGTTGTAGTAAGGACTCCCGATTAGAGGATTCGTGTCCGGTTCCTCCGATTGGAACTCCAACATATGAGTTATATATAAAGCACGGAGTAGGTCCTATCACATATAATGAGGTATGGATAAAATACACCCGCAAGGATGGTGTTTTAAAATGGCCCCAATATGGTAGTTTTGACTCAGAAATATTAGATAACCTCGAGGTCAAATTGTTCAAGAAGAAAGCCCGGCCGGCGATGTTTGACTCTTTTCGCTTATGGCGCAAAGAAGCCAAACAGAAAGAAATAAAATTAGCAAAGAAAAATAAAAGAGGCGGGGGAGGAGCCTAACCAGCAACCATGATGGCCGCCTGATCTCTCGGCTCCGCCGACCCTCTTGCTTTTCTCCCGCTTTCCACCTCATCCTGGTATCTATCCTGCTATTGCGTGGAATCGACGGAAACGGGAAGAGACCCCGGATCTATTGGTGTGCTTTCTTGCTGGGTCCCGGCGGTGCGCCTATCGAAACATCTTCACCCCTGCCTCGCGCTGCGCGGCTCCGGCCGGGTCTTTGTTCTCGGACTGGGGCCGGCCTCACTCACTACAACAGCCGCCGTAGCCGGTGGACCACTCACGGCGGCTCAAGCCTCGTCCTGCTCCCTGTGGCGTGCTTTCTTTTTACAGGGTCTCGCACATCGCCGCTACGGGGAACACATTGTATCGTGTGTTTCACCCGGATACAACTCTACTGGATACTTTGTCTCCCTACGAGCCGGGCTGGGCGCCATCTTACAGGCTAGTCTCCCTTCCTGAAACAGCGGACCCTGGGCTGCTACCGAAGATACAGCTGTCCGCCCACGCCACGCTAATACTTTGCGCCCATGCAGTGTGCCTCCTCTATGCCTCGAGATTGGTTGTGCCATTACTCGGATTTACACGGTGTTCGGCTGGCCATGGATGGTAATGGTGGATGGCTTGACGGGCAGTGCTGCCCTTGTTCGCCCTGTATGCGGAGGACTGCTGAATCCTCTCATCCCGGTGCACCAGTGTTGCTCAGTGATGTGATGTGCGCCCTGGCTGCTCTGCGAGCCGCTCTACATTCTGCTGTTCGTGTATTGGGGGACCGGCTGGCTCTGATTTCCCCTGTGGCACCATTGCTTGAACATGGACGCGCCCGGGAGCAGGACGCTGTGTCTCATTTTGATACTGCCCTCTGTTGTTCCGCCTCTCCGGCTATCGCTGACATACTGCAGGCGCGAGACTCAATTGCAGCCAAGATGCCGGCTGTGCTATCCTCGGGGCAGGCTACAGTTACGGGATGTGTGGTGTGGCTAGAGCAGCGTAGCTGGACGCCTAGTCTAGTTTCTCCTCCTGAGGTCCCTGGCGTATCTCGACTCCTTATCCTGATGCGACTCCTATTGACTGGGCTCGCCAATCCCGGAGGAACTCTACTGTGCATTATCCTTTATTATGCCACGGACTCCTGCATGGCTGTGTGTCAGATGGACCTTATGGATCGTCCCCCTGCTCGGAGCTGGATATTTGGTTTGCCTGCCTCTTCAAGATGTCTACCGTGAGGCCGGACTCTGTCGCTGCCACATGTCGCAGGGGGCAGGGTTGAGTGTGCCCCTCCATTATGTTGGGACTGCTTCACTTGTACTGCTGGGACACTGATTGACTGCCGGGGATACCGACTATGGGTATTGTATTGTCGCGGGGTCTGGGTTCGGGCGGCCGGAATGAAACGTTATGGTACTTTGGGGATATTTGCTGGCCCTCCTCCGATCTTCTGTGAATTACGTTTTTTCTTTCTCTTCTCTTTTTCTCTTTCTGTTCTAAATTTCGGGTTTGGTTCGTGGGCGACAGGCACGCAGCTTGGGGGGGGTAGGCCGTAGCCTCCGCATACGTGCAGGGTGGGGGATGGGGGATAGGGATTTTGTTTTAGTTTCAGTTTCTATGGGCCTTATTTCTCTTGTCTTTTTCCTTTCCCTTTTTCTTTCTTCTCTTTGGGTTGTCAGGTGCTTCGGGGTAGTATTACCTATTCTCTCCGCTGTCGATGTTGTCATTTTTGTGGATTTGGGTGTTCTGAGTCCGTGGGACGGGCGATGGCCAGCGTGTACTGTTTTATTGTGCTATTATCCTGATGGTCACTATCCTCTGTTGCTTTTCATTTTATTTCTCGTTTTGCTCATGACTCGCTGGTTCGTTGCCTGCCATCACTTTCGGTGGATTGAATGCACCTGATCCTTCTTCTCTACAAAACTTTTAAAATTAACCTCATTCCTCCTGTGCCCGGTGGTCCCGATTTGATCTAATCACGTTTTAAACAATTATCCTTTGTACATTCCCTGGGACTGCTGAGTTGAACTATCCGTACTTTATGTGCTATTGATTGCTCTCGAGGCCGGCCTGTATGGTTGTAGGCCCGTATTTGTACGCTTACTATGCACAATAAAGGTTTTCAAAAATTAAAAAAAAAAAAAATAAATAAAAGAGGCATGTCGATGGTACAAGCTGCCATCGCATACAGGGATAACGAGGAAGAGCAGGAAAGTGAACAAATGCTCAGAAGCAAGAAACTAGCAATAGATAAATGCTACCCGATGTTACCACATGAGGGACAAGGCTCAAAGGGAACATCCGAGAAAGATCCTTTAATGTCCCATTTATTGAACTCGCCACCCCCATATACATCGAGTATTGTTGGACCCCCGAGGCGTATCGTTATACCACGCCCTGGCGCACGAAAAGCAGCTCTTGCACAAGCACCAGCTCCTCTTCAGCTGGTTCCTACTTCTCCGGCACAGCCTTCTCAAGGGCCGCCGCCTTTGCTACATACTCCATCTACTTCTACAACTTTGCCTACTGCTCCAACTATTCACTATGATACTACGCCTGCTACTGCCTCGACTTCCTCTGCTGTCGCTTCGACTTACTCTTTACATCAGCCTGTCTTTCCTGGCGCATCTGCTTCGCCGCAAGCTTCTCCTTCTGTCAGACAGAGAGTGGCAAGTACTGTCACTGGTCTATTCTCGCCCTTCTTTGGGTCGCCTAAAACGACCCCTAAACCAGAACGAAGACAGTTGCGTAGTCAACTACCCGACTACGAGGAAAGAGAAGTACTGAATGAGTTAGCACGCAAATGGGTTACTGATACTGTAAGATATGACGTTCAGTCTGTTATGGAAGTGTTCCGTCAGTGGGATTCATCCACTCAAAGATACGTGTTTGAAGAAATGTGTGTGTACCTCTGGGAAGATTTACATACAATGACCCAAAACGCAGAATGCAGGACCTAGCCCGCATGCGATTCAAATTTTACGAAGGCATGATTATAGGTGCAGATGTTGAGAAAGCAATGGATCTGTTGTTATCTTATAGGAGTAAGGGAAACAGCTCTAGATCGTTTAATGAGGATGATATGTCGGGTAGGAAAAAGGAGCGACAGTACCCTATGAGAGAGGTTCCTCCAGTTTGGAGGGAAGGTGATGCGAATGCACAACCACCTGTTCCACCGCATTTCCAGCGTGTATGGGTACATGTCCCCTGGAAAAGGTCTGAAGTTTTAGCACTCAAACAGACACTACTCGATCCCCGTAAAAACCCAGCAGGATATTACAAGGAATTATCACAGACTGCCAGCTCATGTATAATGAATCTAGCAGATATAGACATGTTGTTTGGGAATGTTGTTCCGCATCCTTTATGGAGTAAAATTCGTCATGTAGATCATGATCAAGAACTAGGTGACTCATGGGCTAATATTACTGCTACAGATGCTAGACAAGTAGGTGGTTCTAAACCCGAGCCTTTAATAGCAGATCTTCCCGGTAGGATTATCGCGTACATGAAAACGTTAATGCCTGAATTACGTGTAAATTGGGACAAGCTATCTGCGTGCAAGCAAAAGAAAGATGAGAATGTGTCTGACTTTTTCACGAGGTTTGAGGAGACTTTCACTGGATCATAGTGGTCAGGACATGGCTACCGAGGGTGGCCAAAGATTGTTTGTAGACAAATTTGTACATAATCTGCTTCCTGAATTGTGCAATAAATTGAAAGATTCAGAGAGTGCTTGGGCTGTTTCCACGTCAGCACAGATTTTAGCCACAGCCCAGTACTACGAAAATAGACGCAAAGACGAGCTAGATAAGTCAGACAAAAAGACTAAAGAACTAAAAACTAAAGTTCTCCTCCAGCAAGCTTATCCGCCCCGCACTCCTAGTCAGCCCAATTATCAGCAGCCACAGCAGTATTCGAGAAACGCGCAAGGAAACGAGTTTTTCCACCAGCGTTCTCCGTATGGCCCGAATCAATGTGCATATTGCAAAGAAGAGGGTCATTTCAAAAGTAATTGCCAAGCTCTTGCACAACGTTTAAACGGTGTCTCCGGCGCAAGAGGTAGAGGTGTTCAACAGGCTCCTAGAGGTAGGGGCCGTGGAAATTTCCCCCAGAACACCATTTCTTTTCCGCCTCAGAATTCTACGAATAGCTTTGACCAACAGAATAATGCATCTTCCAGGTCAGCTCAGTACTATGCAGATGACTATTACGCGGAAAACGAGAATGAGGGTAATAATTGCTAGGACAGCCATGGACAAAGAGAGGGAGTTGTTTCAGTTCCAGTAGATCAGAATGGATCTTATGTCGAGGTAATTACATCCGGAGTGTCGGAGCCCTTTCTGCTGGATACTGGTGCTACAAAAAGTTCTATTATGCACTCAAAACTTCCTGGCGCACCTTTGTCCGGCGAAATGAATGTTTCAGTAGGTTTTTCTGGCGCCCCTGTTAGAAACCCGATCTCCAGTCCCATGCCCCTTTTTGTTGGCCCATGCGAATTAGAAGCACCCCTCATCCTTACAACAGGTTGTGGCGAAAATTTGTTAGGTTTGGATTTACTGAAGAGATTATATGCGACTTTGTATTGTTCTCCTTCGGGAGTACAACTCACCCTTGGTAAGAAAGTGATTTCCCCGATGTATTTGTCAAAAGAAAGAATTCCAACTGAGTTGTCATCTCTTCCAGATGTACTTTGGGCGAATGGTTCTAATGACGTAGGTCGTTTAGAGATAGCACCGTATGTCATAACATTGAAAGCTAATGTCAGGTTGCCACGTATTCCCCAATATAGAATGTCAAAAGAATGTGAAAAGGCTTTGCTAGAGATAGTCCACGATCTGATTGAAAAAGATGTCATCGAAGAGACTACAGGCAACATTTGTAACAGTCCTGTTTTGCCTGTCTTAAAGCGTACCGATCCTTCACAGCCCCCTGTGTACCGATTTGTGATCGATCTAAGGGAAGTGAATAAGATCGTTGTACCGCAGTTTCCAGTCGTCCCCGACATTACTGCCTTATTGACAATGGTTCCAGCCTCAGCCAACTGGTTTTCAGTGATCGACCTGAAGAATGCCTTCTTCAGCATCCCGATTGCCGAGGAGAGCAGAGATATATTCGGCTTCAATTTAGGAGGACGAAGCTTCTGCTTCAGACGCGCTCCTCAGGGCTACTGTGAGAGTCCATCAATATTCAGTCAGGCTCTGAAAACACAACTAGATACGATTGTTCTACCTAGTGGCGCGACTCTGATTCAGTATGTAGACGATTTGCTGATCGCTGCAGATACTGAAGAGGTTTGCAAGCAAGCTACATTGTCATTGTTGCGTCATTTATGTGACAGGAAGCACAAGGTCTCGCTTTCCAAACTACAATTTTGCCGACAAGAAGTAACCTACTTAGGTCACATCTTATCGAAGGAGGGAAGGAGACTGACCCCAGAAAGAATACAGGCAATTGCATAATTATTGAGTGTCCCAAGGACACAAAGAGAAGTGCGGGCTTTCTTGGGCATTACATCGTACTGTAGACAATGGATACCGAATTTCTCACTGTTGGCCAAGCCCTTGCTGGCATTAATGCGTAAAGACACACCCAATCCTTTGCCTTGGTCTGAAGATTGTCAGGCGAGTTTCCATGAGTTGCGTGAGGCATTATGTTCGGCTCCTGTGTTGGGCAACCCAGACTACAACAAGCCTTTTACATTATACGTCCATGAGAAGGAAGGTTGCGCATTATCAGTCTTGACACAGCACTTTGGGGACAAACAACGCCCATGTGCATATTTCTCCGCGACTCTAGATCCTGTAGCTAAGGCATTACCAAGTTGCTTGAGGGCCACTGCCGCAGCGGCTGTCTGTATTCGACAGTCGGCTGGGTTAGTCATGAATAATACTCTGACCGTTATGGTCCCACATGCAGTAGATATCCTACTAAACAGGACGAAAACGCAACCCCTAACTAGTGCCCGACTATCCAGCTATGAATTGACCCTGTTAGCAAGTCACATTCACATAAAGAGGTGTGATACACTCAACCCTGCTACGTTACTACCCATTCCACCAGCAGAGACAGAAGAGGTCGACAAACATGATTGCTGCTTTAGGACAGAGGAAGAGACAAAAGGGAGAGTAGACTTGCAGGACACTCCCTTCCCTGAATGTAATGATAATTTATGGGTTGATGGTTCATGTTTCAAGTTGCCAAATGGTGATACGACTGCAGCATATGCCGTGACAACATTACACACGGTTGTAGAGACAGCTCGCATCCCCCAGAATTCTGCACAAGCAGCAGAGTTAGTCGCACTCACAAGAGCGTGTGTGTTGGCGAAAGGAAAACGAGTGAATGTGTACACTGATAGTCAGTACGCCTTTGGCGTAGCCCACAGTTTTGGAAGATTGTGGCGTGAACGTGGGTTCCTGACGTCACATGGTGCGAAAATTCAACACGGCCAGCTAGTACACGACCTTCTCGAGTCACTGACCTTGCCCCTACAGGTTGCGATTGTGAAGTGTAGCGCGCATAGGAAAATCCGAGATGATGTTGGCCGAGGGAACGCATTTGCCGATGAGGTCGCGAAAGAGACTGCAAGGAACACAATGAGTCGGATGTATGTTGTAGGTCCTGCTAGATGGACCCCTGATGTGGGTATGTGTGAGGACACCTTCGAAAGTGTGAAGTCTATACAAGCTGATGCTACCGAGAAAGAGGTGAATGAATGGAGAGAAAGCAAGGGTAGGTTAGACGCGAATGGTTGTTGGGTCGAACTGTCAGAACATCAGCGATGGTTGTTACCTGATGCTTATGTGCTCGCAGTGGTAACGATGGCCCATGGAATGGCACACATCAGTGTGAAAGGAATATGTAAGCTGTTGGCCCCAGTATGGCAGAATAGTGGTATCCCAAAATGTGCGGAGAATCTGGTCAGAAATTGTATGGTGTGTTTGAAGCACAATCCCGGTAGGGGAACCCCAACCCCAGCTGGTCATTTTGCACCTCCAACGTATCCGTTCGAGGTCTTGCAGCTCGACTTCATCCACATGGAGAGGTGCAATAACCTGAAATATGTCCTCGTTGTCGTTTGCGCCTTCTCCAGGTGGGTAGAAGCGTACCCCCTTAAGAACAACACTGCATTGTCAACTGCCAAAGCCCTTGTCAAGGAATTCTTCCCTAGATTTGGCATGCCTAGAATTGTCTGGAGTGATAACGGAAGTGAATTCGTGGGACGAGTGATGAAGAGAGTGTGTGAGTGTCTAGGCATCCACCAGAAGTTCCATGCTGCAAATCATCCCCAATCGGCAGGATTGGTAGAGTGCTATAATGGCACGTTAAAATTTAAATTGGCCAAGATCCAAGCCAGCACAGGTCTCAAGTGGCCAGATGCCCTGCCTTTAGCATTCCTGTCTACCAGGATGATTGTCCATTCCAGATAAGACTTAGCCCGCACGAGATCGTGTTCGGGCGCCCAGCAAATATATGGGGAGTACCGAGACCCAGGAGACTCAGTGAAATAGAGTACCCTGCACTGTTTGACTATTTGCACGAACTGACAACTAAACTGCATGCTTTACATCAACAGGTCCACAGCTCCTCTCCACCGGCGTCTGACGATCCAGGCCACGCCATCGAACCCGGCTCCTGGATCCGGATTCGGAATTTCGGACGAACAAAGAACGAGGAGCCTCGCTGGACCGGACCTTTCCAGGTTTTGCTGTCCACCCGCTCTGCAGTACGTGTCCTCGGGAAGAAACACTGGGTGCACGGCGCCCACTGCAAAAGGGTCCCACTCCCCCTTCCATATGATCGATGGGTCCGACAAGGAGTCGCTGACTCCGAAACTGAGTTTACACCTCGTTTTGTCCCCTTCAGCGATGCACGATTAAAAGGAACTGGTACCGACAAGGAGAGCGATTGTACTCTGCAAGGATCTGTGCCACCGTCGATGCAGTTGGACACTAAAGAACCTGAAACATTGTTTGAAGATCACACCTTGCCTGGAAAGGAACGATATAATCTGAGGTCAAGACCAGGAACTGACATAATCGAATCTGTGCGATTTCTCCCCCTTTTTCCCATGAACTATTTTTGATTTCACAGCTCTCTCGCCCAGGGAACTAGCTCATTTTTGATTTTCGAACCGCAATCCGGTTCTGCTGCTAGGGCCGCGGTTGAAGTCTGAGGAGTGCAGCCGGGGACGCCTAGGTCAACGGTTCTGGTCAGTCTGAGGGAATTACCCCGGACTGGACAGAGCGCACATCTTGGCAGAAGCAACCTCCCACCGCGGGCAGCAACCAGAGGATGGAGTTTCCAGGGGTTGAGAGACCTGCTAGACACATGACCTTTGAAAAGAAAATATGTACTGTAATGGCAAGAAGACGAACTCTAGTGTTAAGCATCTTAATGTTGTGTAGTATAATAATGTTTTTAACTGGCTATGCTCTGTCCATTTTTCGAGTTCCATTCATACACAACACACAGCTCGCACCTCCTCCTACTGTTCCCACACACTCCTTTCACCCTCTACCTGAACACGAGTCTGCCAGAAGACTAGAATTCGTAAATAACTCCTTTATCCAGCTCCTACACCAGCACCAGTCTATTATGAACACATCGAATTGTTGGATATGCGGACTCATGCCACACACTGCAGATAAGGGCATCCCTTACTTTGTCCTGCCATTCAGTTATTTCGGTTCCCTGTGGGCTTTCCAGACTATGTTCCTGTTTTCTCTTGAACCATACGTTCGAGGGGAGAACTCAAACAATAAGGCACTAGTGGCAGGGATCCGAAATATGAGTAGAGATATTGACACGGTTAGAGCAACTCCCAAAGATGAGTTTACCCCATACAGCAGGTGGAACATCACCAAGTATGGGATTTCCTTAAATGAGAGCCAGAAATCAAAGAAATCCTCCCCAGTCTGGATCGTGCCCCACCGAGGTCACTTATGTCTGCAAGGTATTGGCAGGGATCCCAAAGCGCAGTTGGGGAAGAGCATATGCACGGAGACGTATGTGTTTGCCTCCCGAACTTCCCCTCCATTCTTGGCAGCTAAAGGCACCTATTTTGTCTGCCATGACAAAGCCTACACATGGTTGCCCCCTGACTTCTCGGGCACATGTTTTATCTCGTTTCTGCTGCCACCCACCTACACAGCCAGGGCAGATTACCATCGGACAAGAACAGTTAGGGGTGTCGTGAGTCAAGACGACACTGCGGGTCAGGAGTTTGGAGACTTCGCAAAGGGTTTTCTGCCATTTTGGGGGCCCATGGTGAACAGCAGGAACATTCGACAATTGACGAGAATAGTTGAATCCGCCGTGACTGAAACGACCGGTGCCCTTAGCAACCTGACAGCTGAGCTTCAGTCGGATCGACTTATGACCCTTCAGAACAGGGTTGCCCTAGATGTCATACTTGCAGACCGTGGTGGTGTATGTAGAGTGATCCAATCTAGTTGCTGCATTTTCATCCCCGATAATGCTCCGACGGTATACCAGGCCATCTCCAAATTACACAAAATCTCTGACTCCCTTCACATGGAGAAAGGAGACTGGTCTCTGCTAGGGTGGTTCTGGGAACTGATCTCTGCCTGGGGATGGAAAACTCTGGTCTTCATCGGGATGGTCTTAGCCGTTCTGTTTATGTTCTGCCTGTTTGTGCAGTGCGCTCCTGCAATATGTGGCCTCTGCGCCACTTCATGTGTAAGGAAGCCTGTGTCAAGGGACGAATTGAGCAACAGAATGATGCTACAGCAGCATCTCCGTGAATTCATCAATACAGATTTGGACTCAGATTAGCGTGAGTTATTGCCTAATATGAGGGCAAAAGGAGGGTCTGTGGTACTGCAAATCCGGACCCCGCTGTTTCACAGGTATCGAGGTCCAACACTCGTGTCACAAAATATCGCCGTACCATGACGAATTTGGTATCTACGGACCGGTAATGATTATGACATTATCCCTATACATTTGCGTCACGATTGAGTGATGCTAACACCCTTAAATCGTAGTTTCCGTCCCGAACCCTCAGACTCCATTTTGTAAACGGCATCCATCTTATGACTTGCCCTCATATAGTCAATTGATTAAGACCGAGTTTGATCTAAAAGGATACGTCCGCCGTAGCTGACTTCCCCATGACCTGGCCGAAGCTGTCCCCACTGCCTCCAGCCAAGCCTGTTTGGGCAGCTCCTCGCCCAGTGGCCGAGCAAGATATCATCAAGGCACAACATGTCATAAACCATCCACTACATACAGACCCTGTTTTCCATACACATACACCTGTCCATGATTCTTGTTTATGACCCGTTTTATGATGGGAGGGTGCCCGACCTTATTGGTGTTTCATCGATATCTGATGGGAGTTCTGGATCTGGCGGGGTAATCCATCACAAACTGGACATCTAAAAATGTGCTGACCAGCATGACTTCGCTCTTTGTATTATTGTAGAAATATTTGTATAGCCATATCATAAACTCAAGAATTCTTGCCTGCAGCTGTTATTTATGTATATAAGGAGAAGGCTGGTTCTGTAAAAACGAACAGTCTCCTGAGAACTTACGGCCCGTGTTGTCGTACTTCTAGGACGCATGTTACTTGGTTGCAGCCAATAAAACTCGATCACTGACTTCAACTAGAAGACTCTGTTTCTGTAAGTCCAGAACAGGGAGAACTCAGAGGTCTTCGGGTATGGTGCCCTGGCACCACCGGGTCTCTAAAACCCGGCACCTCATGTTGGGTACAGGGGTTGATTGCCCTTGTAAGATGGGTGGCCTGTTTGGCCAGAAGTGAATCGGGTTCCTTACGGGCACATATTAAAAAGGAACTGCTGGGCAATCTAAACGAGTTTTCACTAATAGTAAAAAAAATTAGAAAAGCGGTAGCTATGTTAGAGTTGGATGAAAGTACTTTGTTTTTACTCTCTCCTTCTCAACTAAAGTCTCAGCTGAAACACGCATCTTGGGAACTCTGTTTTAAATTGGATATGACTGCTCTACACGAAAAGAAGGGTGGTGATTTACTCCTAAGCACGTATTCAGCAAAGCAGGCCCAGCAGTATGTTTCTTGGAATATCCCTCATCGAGTCAGAAGGCTATGGTACCTTTAAAGACATGATTTGCTTCCTTTAAATTCACTTTTAGCAAAGTGGTATGGGACATCTCCAGTATGTAACTTTTGTAATAAGGCAGTGCAGGACCGAAATTATGTTTTGTTTATTTGTCCTGCATTACGTCCATTGCGCTCTAAATGGTTAAAATCTATTTGTCTACAATTAGGAATTCTTAATGTAAATACTTTCTTTCATGCCCTTTATTGTCCACCTAATGAAATGTTTTGCTTCAAAATTTTTAACTTTAAGGGTTTTTTTAGATATTTATTAATGATCCCTGGAGATGTTGTTTGATGATTGTTCGGCCAGTGTTCATGTTGTGATCCTTCAATCGGCTTTTATTGTGATTTTTACTGTATGTAGTGGTGTATAGCTATGTGATTGTTTTATGTGGCCCTCTTTTGAGAGCCAAAAACATAATAAAATAAACTTGAAAAAACTTGATCTAACCAAGGCTCTCTCCACTGCTGAAAGAGACCTGGCACCACCTCCGAGTGAAGACGCCATTTGTGATCCATCATGCAACTGTGGCTGAGTTAGTCCGCCCTGGCGTTCAGTGAACGTCACAAGTGTTGAACCACAAGGGATATGCCCTGATGTTCCAGCCATGTCCAGAGGCGGCGGGCCTCCTGACATTGGGACCATAACCCCACCACGCCTTGTTTGTTGCAGTGCCACATGGTGGTGGTGTTGTCCGTGAAAACCTGCATTACTCTTCCCCAGACAGAGGGAAGGAATGCTTTGAGTGTAAGACGAATCACCCGAAGCTCCAGAAGGTTGATGTGGAGCCCGGTCTCCGCCGGAGACTACAGGCCTCTGATTTCTACCTCTCGCATGTGGCCGCCCCATCCCAGATGGTCTGCGTCTGTCACCACTGTGTGTTCTGGTTGGGGAAGGGAGAGGGATCTGCCTTTGACCCAACCCTGGTTCATGAGCGGCCACTGCAATTGTCGTGCAGTGACCTCCGAGATCTGGACACAATTGGACAGATTGCCCTAATGCTGCACCCACTGAAACTTCAGGTCCCACTGCAGAGCCCGCATATGCCACCTGGCATGATCGACCAGCAGGATGCAGGAGACCATGAGGCCCAGCAACCTCAGGGTCATCCTGACCGAAACCCGCAATAGGGGCTGAAAGATCAGAATCATAGCCCGAATATCCCGGACTCGCTGTTCGGGAGGATAAACACGAAACTGCGTTGTGTCCAGAACCGTTCGGATGAAGAGGAGCTTCTGAGAGGGGGTCAGGTGTGGCTTCCGCACGTTGGGAGAACCCTAGCGAATGCAGAAGGTCGGCCGTAGTCTGGAGGTGGGAAACGACAGCCTGGGGCTTGCCCGCTTTCAACAGCCAATTGTCGAGATAGGGGAAGACTGGAACCCATTGTAGGAAAGTGGACATCTGACTACGGTTACCCCCAACTTTTTGCCTAGTGTTTAGCTGGTTTTCGACTTAGTTGACCTGGGACGCTGCTATTCAGGACCCCAGGCCCTCTGCTCTCTCTGTTAAAATGGACTCCATGTACTCTAGGTACACACCAATTGGAACATGGATCACCTTGTGAGCCCCTGTACAGTGTACCCTAGGTACCCAGGGCATAGGTGAATCAAAGGCCTACCAGGGGCTGCAGCACGTATTGTGCCACCCCTGGCCTGGCCTTACTATTTGACACAACTGGCTGATCACTCAGCTGGGGCAAGGTGGTGTAATCACCCTTTGCTTTACATACAGTATCTCTATATCTAACCCATACAAGGACACACAGTAACCTATAAGTCACTCCTGTGGCAGGCCTTATCAATCCAGGAGTCCAGATATCCAGCCCTACAGAGTCCTATAAGGTATGCCGCCGCGGACCTGCTGGCTTTGCAACCAGCCTTGTCACTATGCCGCGAGAATGAGAATTGGACATATCCTGAAGGTCCTTTCTCCTGTAAACTATGTCATTACCAAGCAAATATTCTACCCCATCTAGATCTCAATATTCCCATAGCTAGTAAACATAAAAACACATTTCAATGTTTGCTGCTAAACGTCCGGTCCCTGCCTAAAAACCAAGTTCAGATATGGGATCTACTTTACTCATCCCAGCCAGACCTATGCTTCCTGACAGAAACATGGCTCAAACCCCACACTACTCCATCCATTACCATCGCTATCCCCTCAGGATATAAGCTATTAAACATGGACCGCCCTGTCAAGATAGGTGGCGGACTAGCGATCATCCACAAGGAACACCTGAAAGTCACTATTATAGAGAAACAATGCAGCTCCAGTCTGGAATTCATGTCTTTTAGGATTAATATCTCTTCCAAATTAGCTATGAAAGGGGCACTTATATACCGCCCACCAGGACCCAATGCTGGGTTCTCCCTCTCCCTCATGGAATTACTGGCACCCTACATTAGAGCTAAGGAAAACTTTATCCTTCTCGGCGATTTTAACACACATATAGACAAACCAGAACTAAGTGAAACTAAAGCCTTGCTTGCTGATATGTCCGCTCTAGGGCTCCAACTCCATAATTCCGATCCAACCCATGAAGGGGGACATTTACTAGACTTACTTTTCTCCAACTGCCCCACCCTGTCCGGCATAGTCACCTCTCAGCTGGACTGGACAGACCACCATTTATTAGAATTTGATCTTCCAATAGCTATCAAACCACCACTCCATAAAACCCTCCCCCCCATATGGCGGCGTCAGTGGCATAAAGTCACCGCTGAAGGACTACAGAAGGTCTGGGAAAATCCCTTATCCTTCGCAACTGACAATGTAGAAGATACTCTATCCAGCTTCAAGGAATCTCTTTTGAAAGCCTTGGATAAAGTAGCCCCGCTAAAACTCCACAAACAATTCCCCACCCACAAAAAGGAAAAATGGTACACAGATACCTTAAGAAGTGAGAAGCAAGGGTGTAGAAGGTTGGAGAAAAAGTGGCGGAGGTCGCACCTCCTAGATGATAAGAATGCCTACTTAAAAGCACAATCCAAATACTACAAAAACATCAAAACAGCGCGCAAATTTAGCCTGGCCCAGCAGATATCGGAGGCTGGCAACTCCTCAAAGGAATTATATAAGATTCTCGAATCCTTTGTGAAATCTACAGCATGTGTTAGCGTGGATGATTTCTCACTGCCACTTTGTGAAGAGATATCTCTGTTTTTCGAGAATAAAATCAACCTTATTTACGATAAAATCTTGAACAACACCTCTACCAATATCTGCAACCCCACCCCCATTGTTAGCTCCGCTAACACCACCTTTCAACAAAAAAAAATATCATTACTTTCCTTTCCCCCTATATCCGACACCGATCTCCTCCTTCTAACTAACCATATAAAATCTGGTTCCCCTAAGGACCTTATACCCGCAAGAATGATGGCCCCTCTCAACTCCTTTCTTGGCCCACTCCTACAAATCATAATAAATCAATCCCTCGGGGAAGGACGGGTGCCTTCTGAGTGGAAACAAGCAGTTGTAAATCCAATTCGGAAAAATACCACTCTGCCCTGGTCTGATTTATCTAACCTCAGGCCCATCTCCCTCCTACCCTATCTTGGTAAACTTACAGAGAAGCATGTGAATACCCACCTGTCTAACTACATCGAGGCAGCGGAGGGCCTGGACCCCTCTCAATCTGGCTTCAGGCCCAACCACAGCACTGAATCAGCCCTCCTCTCCGTGACCGACAACATCAGGATGTCACTGGACAGGGGGGAATCAGTGATTCTAGTGCTGTTGGACCTGTCCGCTGCCTTCGACACGGTATCACATGCTCTCCTTCTCGAAAGACTGAGTAACGTAGGGGTAGGAGGAACAGCTCTATCGTGGTTGCACAGTTTCCTTTCTGATCGAACCCAAGGTGTCAGACTGGGCTCCCATTCATCACCATCAAGAGAGCTAACTAAGGGTGTGCCACAGGGCTCGTGTCTCAGCCCCACGCTGTTTAACATTTACGTGGCCCCCTTAGCTAATTTGATAAGATCTTTTGGATTTACTCCTGTATCATACGCTGACGACACCCAGCTGCTTTTCCCCTTCCAAACCCTCACGCCGGCAACTCAATCATCATTTGCCAGCGGGATGAGGGCGGTAGCACATTGGATGGCTCAAAATTTTTTACAATGTAATGTATCCAAAACGGAGGTTATGCTGTTTGGAGGGGCCACTCTTCTCTGGTCCCCAGATTGGTGGCCTCTGGAACTTGGCCCCATCCCCAAGCCCAAACAAACAGCAAAAAATCTAGGTGTTAAATTAGACCAAGCGCTCCTGCTTAAAGAGCACACCACGCAAGTGGCAGGTGCCTGCCTCCATGTGGTGGGGCTTTTGAGACGAGCCTTCCCGTTTCTACCCCCTAACCATAGGAAGACTCTCATCCAGACCCTTATCATAAGCAGAATGGATTACTGCAATGGTTTATACATCTCAGCTAATGAAGCACAGCTGAACAAACTTCAGGTCGTACAGAATACGGCGGCCAGACTGGCCCTCAACGCCCCTCCCAGAACGCCGTCCAGTCCCTTACTTCACCAACTCCATTGGCTACCCGTAAAGCAGCGCATCAAATTTAAAATCTGTAGCGTCATACACAGATGCCTGTTTAGCACCAGTCCCAGCTATCTAAAAGAAAAATTCATGCCTTACATCCCTGCCCGCACACTTCGGTCCAGTAACCATCTCTTGCTTCAGGTCCCAAAGATTAGAAGGGCCAGACAGGGAGGCCGAGCACTGTCCTACAGAGGGCCAATTCTTTGGAACTCCCTGCCCACTGAACTAAAACAGACTAGGAGCCTGGAACTATTCAGGAAGAAACTGAAAACCTACTTGTTTACCATGCTTTAAATTTTTCAGGTTCTCTTCCTCAGCTCTAATCCTTGCAGCAACCCTCTAATATGCGAGCACCAGCGCAGAGATATCCCTTCGGGAATTTATTCATGCGCTTAACAAGCAAATAAATAAATAAATAGAGTGCTTGGTTATGTGTGAGATGGTGCTCTAGCATGAGCTGAGCCTGTCTGCAGCCTTCGGAACCATATCCTTTAGCTGTTTCCTGATAGCGTCATACCATATACTCTTAAGTGCATTATAATCCTCGAAGTTATTGCTAACTTTGGTTTGGCATTATCAAAACCTGTCGAGTAAGGTGTCATACGATTTGGTATACTACCCCCTCGCCAGTTCTGGCGCCGGGGGTAGCATTCCAACCTTTTAGAGGGACACGACATGTACAGAACTAGGACCCCGGTTAAAGTTAACCAGAACCTCAGCATCACAAAATGGATGCTACTGCCACAGACAAGTCTGACCTCCTGCTGCTGGGAGTCCTTCCAGCAAGGGAGGCCTGGACAAAGGGTTTCCTGCCTAGGGAGGTGCCAGCACCACCCCAGACAGGACTTTGTGTATCCAGATAGGCAGGGCTGAAAGGAATGAGACATGCCTGGGGCACACAAGGTGTCCCTGTGCAAACCCCGGTTCAAACCAGTTGCTGGGGCACTCAAGCCCCAGCTCT
This sequence comes from Lissotriton vulgaris, assembly GCF_964263255.1. Lineage (NCBI taxonomy): Eukaryota > Metazoa > Chordata > Amphibia > Caudata > Salamandridae > Lissotriton > Lissotriton vulgaris. The sequence continues at coordinate 536,554,970 of NC_141694.1, forward strand.
GGCACGAAACCTGACAAAGGATAGCTGGTGTAACCACCCCCCTTCCTGGTCCCATCCATGGGAGGGACCTAGTCACTAGTACAGCCCCCTTTAGCAGGATAAAGGTAGGAGCCACTCCCATTCCAAATTAGATTATCCTGAACAACTCTACAAAGAAGAAACTCTGGACTTGGACGTTCTGCTCCACAGGAGACTGAAGAAATCTCCCTTGTGGCCAAGGAGTGACCACCCTGCATCCACAAGCCCCGTCAAGCGTCTTAGCGGTTCACTTTGTCGTTCTTCCTTCCTGGCGGAACCAGACTTCAGAGCCCGACGAGACCCGGACTTCCCTCTCTGACCTCAACTCACATCTGCAGCACAGCTGAGATCGGTGGGTGCGACGAGACACGTGGGGCTGGCCATCTTGAAGAAACTGCATTTCGCTTCCAGCACGACCTTTGAGGCACCCTCGAGTGACTGCTTTGAATTTGAGAAGCCCCAGCCCCGAACAGCTCCTGCAACGAAGACCAGCCCTCCAGCATCCACGAGATCTGAGTGGGGCCCTTCTGCTTGATTGCTACTCGACGCGTTGTCTGGTCACTTGCAGTCTGGCTAGTGGCCTCCTAGACGACGAAATCTTGAAACTACGCCACTGGTCTGGTTGCTCCAGACTTGCCCTTGCTTCCCTGCAAAGGAAAAGTACCCGGACCCTCCTGGTCCGCACCAGACGCCATCTTTACTTGCCGAGTGGGTTGCATTTGCCAAAGCCTGTTGACTCCGATCCTGGAACCGACACCGCTGATAGCGAGAGCCTGTGTGGGACAGCTCGTTCCTCCATCCTGGTCGTCGACGACGCCTCCTGGTTCACGTGGCTGCAGAGTCAAGCGTCACCTCTTCACCTCATCGCGACGACATCATCTGGTTCCTTCCTGGTTCCACTCCGGTCACTGGCTAGTGACTTTGAACACTGTCCCCTCTGCTTTCAGATCTCCATCTTCTTCGATCCGCCCTTGGATCACTCCGGACATCTTCCTCCTGGTCGCCTGCAGCATCTTTTCTCCAAGTCTCCATTGACTTCAACGAGTAAACCCGACACACTTTCACACCTATGCACCCGCAGCCCGTGGGTGAGGTAACGAGAGCATTTCGGTGCTCATAGGTAGATTGACTCTCCTAGTGTCCAGGTATCCTGTAGTTTTGGTCTCAACCAGTCAGAACTGTCCTTACTTACCTATTTTGTAAATTGTTCGTGCCCATTGACTTTGCATTGAAACCCGCGTGTGTGTTCTAGCACTGCATACGCGTCTCGTGGGCCTCCTGCTCCTAACCTAAGGTTAGGGTAGTGTAGCCCCAGCGATTCTACAGCCTCTGGGCATACTCATTTCTTCTATCGTTCTATTTAACCCATTTACTTAGTATATGGTTTGTCGTGCCCCTAGGGCACCATTGTAATTGTGCGACTTACGTATTTTTTTGAAGAGTATTGTTATGTGCTTAGCCCTCTGATCTCAGAGGTGTTTGTTAGTAATAAATATATTGTTTATTTTCATAACAACCTGTGTGGGGTCCTTTCATCTGGTATTCAAGGGGCTATATGTGGTAAAACAGCTGGCTTCACATGCCAAAAGAGTTTAGCCTAAGACTGCTCTGTCCATGCTACCATTAGGATAGCTGGTCTATAAGGTTGACTTACAACCAATCACCATAAGGGTTGTTTGGACTGATACAAGGTGATCACTAGAACTAGTGATCATCATATATCAGGCCAATTTCTCACACCCATGATCTGTGCAAATGAGCTGCGACCACCGCCATCACTTTCGTGAAAACCCGAGGGGCACTGGTAAGGCTAAAGGGGAGCACAGCAAACAAAGTGCTTGTGGCTTACCGTGAACCGCAGGTAACGTCGTTGGGCCAGCAGGCGGGGATGTGAAAATAAGCGTCCAGCAAGTCCAATGCTACCATCCAGACTACAGGGTCGAGGGCAGACAAAACCGGAGCGAGCGTCAACATCTTGAACTTCTCCTTTCGGAGGAAGCGGTTGATGTTCGTGAGATCCAACATAGGACGCAGGCCTTTGTCCTTCTTGAGTACCAGAAAGTATTGTGAATAGCCACCACTACCTACTTCTGGGGTAGCAACGCGCTCAATTGCACCCTTGGCCAAGAGTGCCGAAACTTCCTGTTGGAGAAGGGCCAGATTATCCTCCGACATGCGATGGTACTGAGGTGGCATGGAGGGAGGGGTCGTCTTTAAAGGGAGGGATTAGCCCCTTTGGACTATTTGCAAAACCCACCTGTCCGTCATGATGCTGCGCCAGTGGGGGAGGTGGTGGCAGATCCTGCCACCCACTGGCGTTTGGTGGCCCTGAAAGGTCGGACTCGGAAGGTTTGGAGGCTGCTGCAGAGGGGGCTCTGGTGAACTGGCCCCCAGAACCTTGGCGGTGGTTCCCAAGTCCCCAACCGCGCTGGGGCTGAACAGCTTGCACCGCATGTGGCTCTGGGTGGGACGTAGTGGGTCACCCCTTACATAGCCACGAAAGGGGGACTGCGCAGGGAGAGTGGGTAAAGAGGCCCAAGGACCTGGCCGTAGCCTGAGTGTCCTTAAGGCACTCTAGTGTGTCGTCTGCCTTGTCGCCGAAAAGGCAACGGCGATCAAAGGGCATGTCCATAAGGGTGGATTGGACATCCTTGGAAAAACCAGTCGAACACAACCAGGGGTAGCGTCGAAGGGCTAATGAAGTAGAAATTGTCCTGCAAAGTGCGTCGGCGGTATCCAGCCCACAGCGGATGGTAATATTTGCTGTGCCTCTTCCCTCGGCAACTGCACAGGAGATTATGGCTCAGGCTTCCTCCGGGCACTGAGGCAGCACCTGCGTCACTGTATCCCACACAGAGTGGGTGTAACAGCCCAACAGACATGCAGCGTTTACCGACCGCAGTCCCAAGCGGGAGGAAGAAAACATTTTCTTCCCAAGGTGGTCCAGCTTTTTGGATCACCTTTCCGGTGGTGTGGTAGGGAAGGCCCCTTTAGAGTGGAGGCTTGAACCACCAAGCACTCAGGGGTGGGGTGTTGGGAGAGTAAAGTGGGGTCGCCCGGGTCCGAGCAGTGGTGTCGGGAAATCATCCTGTCCACAGGTGCCCCTGGGATGGGCCTGGACCACGTGCCCAAAAGGATGTCTGTGAGGGCTTCATTAAACGGCAGCAGGGGCTCCAAAGAGCTCGCTAACAGTTAAAGGACCTCTGTCTGGAGGTTAGTCCTGACGGCCACCGAAGGTAGCTTGAAGTGGAGAGCTGTTAGACCTGGCACCTTGGCGTGAGTTTCCCTTCCACTTTTTGCTGGTGTGCCTCCGATGTTTTGCTGGTTTTCCGATACTCAGGGCACTGCGCCACGGCCAACCCGTGCCGCAGTGCAAGTGCTCCCTACTGTAAATTGTACATGTGATTGATGTCCATGATTGGTGCATTGGATTTACTGTTAGTCCCTAGTAAAGCGCACCAGGAGTGCCAGGGCTTGTAGATGCCAATACTGCTAGTGGGCCTGCAGCGCTGGTTGCGCCACCCACAGAAGCAGCCTTAAGATGTGTCTAGGGTCCGCCATTGCAGACCCCGCGTGCAGTCTCGTACTGTCATGCCGGCTGGGCAAGTGCACCCACTCGCCAGCCCCTGCCCCTTCCCTTGACTGCATATTAGTCACCCCTATGGTAGGCCTGCGGGCAGGGTGCATTGTAGGTGTAAGGTAGGACAAGCCCTGATGTGTGTGGCATGCCCTAGTAGTGAATTACAACTAAATTCGTATTTCACTATTGAAGGCTACCTGCTTCCGTTAGGCCAGAATGGGCTGCTGGAATTATTACACTCTATAATCCCAGCAGGCTCAGGGAGCATGGTAGAGAGTCATGTTTAGTATGCCTGAACTCAGAATAATAAAATATTTCTTTTAGTAAAGTTTATTTTAATATCCTGTGTTTGCAAATGCTACTTTTAGAAAGTTAGCATTTGCTTGCCTAACTATTTCATCCCGCCTCTGCTGGTATGTGTATCTGACTGTCTGGGATGTGTGAGTGACAGGGCTGGGGGATGACAGGTGGTGAATGCGTAGATTGCACCTTAGTGGGAGGTAGGAGTGGCTCTTGACTCTGAATCTTGCTGTGCTCTGCCACCACAATGCTGGCTCCACCCTCCTGGGGAGCGACTGATGACTCAGCCGACACCTGGCCCAGGAAGGGCGAAGCCCCATCAACAAGGTACTTCTGGCTGCCCCTGTCCACACAATGTTGGCTCCACCTCCTGTGGGGCGTCTGATGCTCCTGCTCCTCACACTGAAAGCAGAAGCCGGATTGCACCCACCAGAGTACTCAAGGACTGAAAGTGGCTATGCAAAGGCCCCCCTGGCCTGCAAGAACAAAAGAAATGCAGTATAAAAGAAGGAGCCTTGCTCCTTGTAAATTAGATCCTGTTTGGGCTACAGAAGGAACTCTGCCCGACGAGAAGGACCTGGAAGGACAAGGCGGAGTGCTGTCTCTGGCCTGTGTCTGGTGCCTTGCTGCCGAAGGAGAGGAAAAGAAAAGACTACAAGAAGACTTTTGCTTTGTGAAACTTTGTGCCAAACTCTGCTGAAAGATCTCCAAGGGCTTGCTGTTGAACTTGCCCCCTGACCAGCGCCCCAGGACCAGTGGGCGCTACACCCTGAAGAAAGCGACTGTGTGTGCTGCTTATCACTGCAGTACTGACGGAGGAGTCTGGGAACGCTGGACAATCCTGCCACGCTCCCCGTAATCCAAGGCATCGACATCCCCCCAAGCACCGTGACCGGGGCCCAAAGCAACAGCGAGAGCAACGTGAGGTCCAGCCGCCGCTGGCCCGAACACCGTGACCGCCTCTGCACCGGGAGCCCGAGAGCAACGTGAAGGAGGACCCGTCCGGTCCAAGCTCCCGAATTGACTGCACTTCGAGCCGTCAATCCACCTGCGAAGACGGACAGCCGCCCTGTGATAACCCCCCTCTGGTCGGTATCCTGCCCGACAGCTCAGCTGTGAGCGCACAGCTGCAACCGGCACTTGGCTGGGTACGTCCTGCACTTGGGGACCGTACTGCCACTTGCCGCCACCACACAGCCGCCGCCTCCAAGGTCGGAGCAAACGGAGAAAGGAAGGACCCTGCCGCCACTGAGCACCGCCGCCCCGGATGACCCGTGACCTGCCCGGCTGAGAGCCGCAGCGAACAGCGACCCCGGAAAAGCAACGCGACGTGGGACAGCTCCCCTGGAAGCCGCCCGCTCCACAAGAATTTGAAAGGTACTGTGTTGTATCCTCACGGTGCGAGCGTCCTGCAACTCGAGCTCGCACTGCGCTATCTGCTCCCAACGCGAGCCGCCTCTGAAACCAAGGCTCGCACGGCTCCTGGTCCTCGGAGCCCACGCGGGAAGCGTGAACTCTGGCCGGCCGGGCCCGATCTCCTCTCTGAAGCGAGCGGAGACAGCGGAAAGCGCATTGAGGCGCTACAAGACACTGAACCTTGTTGAACCTGGGCAGAAGGCCCAAAAGATTGCTTATTGCTAAGAAAGAACTGTAGCAACCTGAACTTAAGTAACCTGGAACCGCTATTGAAAGTTTGACAACTGTGTTTACAAGCCTGCTTGAAATTTATATAAAGATATATATTTTTACAAATACAGTTTGGTGTCATTGTGTGGTGGGTTGGTTGTGATGGTGTAATATTGCAAATGTTTAACCCTATGTGCCCCAGAGATTAGCCTAAGACTGCTTAAGTCACACTACCTAGAGGGTAAGCAGAGGTTGTCTTGAAGGTAACCCTCAGCCCTGACGAGGAAGAGAGAGTCCCTGCTTGTCGCCAGTGTTGCACTGCGCCAACTAGAGACTCCCCCTTCCTACAAGAGCCTTGGCCACCCTATGCAACACCATTGCGTATGACGCTCCCACATCCATAGCCGCAGTAGGAGGAGACAACATGTCTAGGTCTAGGTAAGTATCCAGACCACTGGTATCCCCCAGTTCCTCTCTCCAGTCCGGATCGTACTCCAACTGATCTGTCAAAGGGTCACTAGACCCCTCCCAGTCTTCCTCACCCTTCTCTGGCTGCCAATCTGGCTGAAAATGGCCAGGGTGGAACACAGGGACAAAAGTACCCATTGGCGCCGGATCCGGCGTCGGCCAATGCCGGTCTGACTCAGTGTTCACATCGGGGTGGAAGCCGGTGTCGACGCCGGACTGGGGGTCCAGCCAGCGTCTGCTGTGGACGTGGTCGATACGGATCCAGGCCTGGATCTGAGGGTTGCACTGCGGTGCCGAAGCAGCCGGCTACGAAGGCCTAGGGCCCCAGCCAAGTCTGCGGGCCTGAAGCTGCACCGGCTGAGTCGGGCTGCCCAAAGATGGCATGCATTGCTTCTTAAAATTTACGAAGCTGGGCAGGGGAGGGAAGGCAACACCCCCCCCCCCCTTTGTCACATCGCCCGACGGAAAGTTGAAGAGCGACAATGCTTCTTCGACTTCTTCTTGTGCTTTGACTTACCTGACCGTGGGTGCGAAGACTTAGAAGAGGAGTGATGACCTCCAACGCGACCGAGGCCATGGTTTGGCAGTCGGAGCATAACTTGTGGTCATAGTCACACTCCAGGCAGTAGAGGCACACGCGGTGCGGATCAGTCATCGGCATCAGTTGGGTACATGAACCGCGTGCTTTGAAACTGGACAGCCCTCGTGCACCAGGAGTCAGTTGAGACTCAAAAACGAAGTCGACAAAAGTCGCAAAAACTGAGTTAAAAAGTGACTGGAGGAACTGCTCTCTCTGGATGTGCGCTTGCCGGTGCGGAAAAATAAAGAACTGACGTCAGGACGCGAGGGCGGCGTCTATGTAGCTACCGCAACAACCTCATCCCAGCGACCACGACGACGGATGCAGATTCGACAGACGCCACCTTCCGTCGGGCAGGGGTACTGCTAACGAAAAACGCCTGGGGGTAATTCTAAGGTAAGGAATCTATAACTAACTGTTTCTTTCAGATAAAGGTAATACTCCGTTTTACGACTGCTGTGACTGAAAGCATTTTTACTTAATGTTAATACTTAGATCCATTTTCACCCCTTTAGCCTGTCAGAGTAGTTTGAATATTACGCTGTGCAACAAATTAATAAAGTGGAGAGTGTGCTGCACCTGTGTATGTTTCTTGTTACAAAAACAGATATTAAAAAGAAACTACAATAAAGACCTGAAGAGATATCAAAGTTGGATTTGTTTGAAGGCTTGGGTGGATTGGATACTAAGGTATAACGAATTGATTTTACAACAGCCTTGGCATGCCATTGCCACAGGGTAAGTCGACAAGCCCAAACCGAAAAAGTGTACCATCTCTGGACCAAGCTGTAGTAAACGCATGACCTATATTGGATCACATTTTTCTCACAGTCCATATAGAATTTATGTCACCCTGACTCAACTGTTGAAACACAGTTTCTAACAGTAATCCAGGGCTCCCCCTTCTCGGGAGAGAACAACTCTGTGCACAACAATCAGGACTGAGGTCTCATTCCATAGTCAGAATTAAATGGGGTCAAATATTAACCATGAAAAGGTTTTATTCCAAAATATAAAGTGTGTGGACATTCCAGTCCATGAATATTTGTAATCAAAAGCAAGTCTCTTAGTATATCATGTTGCAACAAAAATAATCCTCAAACATCCCGATGCATTTCGGGCGGATGCCCTTTGTCAAGGGATTACTCTACAAGGCAAAACAAAATGGAGAGTCACTGTAACTTCCTGTGACTTGTTACACAAAGCAATAACATAGGCATGCGGTTAATGGAACCAAAGGAAGCAGGGTGAGTTTCAATGCTGACCACGAGGCAGGATGTGTTGTGTCTGACGAGATGGGTCAGAGATAGAGAGTGCCCAAAAAGAAATAACCCGGCGAGTCACCAAAGTCTTAGGTTGTGAGAAAAAATCACCCGGATCAGTTACGCTAGATGCGTGAAATAAAGCGGAAACGTTCGGGACGTGAAATTGAGTAGAAGCGCTCAAGAAAAGAAACGATGTGCAGGCAAGTATGCGTACGATAGAACCATCGATTGCAACACAACACATCCTGCCTCGTGGTCAGCATTGAAACTCACCCTGCTTCCTTTGGTTCCATTAACCGCATGCCTATGTTATTGCTTTGTGTAACAAGTCACAGGATGTTACAGTGACTCTCCATTTTGTTTTGCCTTGTAGAGTAATCCCTTGACAAAGGGCATCCGCCCGAAATGCATCGGGATGTTTGAGGATTATTTTTGTTGCAACATGATATACTAAGAGACTTGCTTTTGATTACAAATATTCATGGACTGGAATGTCCACACACTTTATATTTTGGAATAAAACCTTTTCATGGTTAATGTTTGACCCCATTTAATTCTGACTATGGAATGAGACCTCGGTCCGGATTGTTGTGCACAGAGTTGTTCTCTCCCGAGAAGGGGGAGCCCTGGATTACTGTTATCAACACTTACACTGTCTGGCCAGACAGTGTTTTTCCTCTTGTTGCACACTACAACCCGTAACAATCCTCCACCATTGAACAATTTGCTGTGCGAGCTCCCTCTATTTTTGAAACACAGTTTCTCCCATACTGTTGCATGGCTATTATTATTCATACAGACTATCAATCGACCTTCTAGTTTCCTGATATATAATACGGCCTTAAGACTAACCCGCACAGTGTTAGGCCTCCTTTGTATTTAACCAAGGGCAACAGTCCAGGAATGAAACACAAGGGACATGTAGGAATACAGAAACTGTGATAAAAAAAGGGGCGGCTTAGTCACATGAGTTTTGTTTAAAGGGCAGAGCAGTAACCAATCATTTATCCTTCAATAACACTTTGACCAAGGCTTGCAAGTCAGTTATCCCATACCATCCAAAAAAGAAAAGGGTACGAGGGAAGCAGATAAGAATTAGGATTTAGTATACAATGAAATTTAATGGTCAAAGAGGAAGACCAGGGTATCATGACAACTAGCTTTCCTCTTCATTATCAAACGAAGGTCAACCCAAGGTATCATAAAACATAAAAGAGCGTAGTACATTTGATGAATGACTTTGGTTTTGAGATGCTGCCAATATGTTTATTGCAATTAAGTGAATGAAGAGAAATTTTCGGCTCTGTATGTCTTATGTGCAAATAACTAAAATAAGGTGCCAGAATTAGAATGTTAAGAACCCATGTGAGGGATGATTTATGAAGTATGCTGGGTTACAGCTTATCATCTGGAAGACACACACATGCACAAGTACTCTGGGGAGGAACCCACTGTAAAGCGAAAATGTCTTCAAACCTTGTGTAAAATTGATAAAGATACCCTGAAAACCAATAACCCAGAGCAAAGGCCTGAGGAACATGACAATGTCAAAATCAAGTAACTTGGCTCTGTCAACCAATTTGGGTGCCACCCTGTCTAGATTTCATGATGAGGGTCTTTAATCTGGTGGCATTCATCGCTTCTTGCAATAGAGAGGATTCAGTTTTTCTCTGAATTAATCGGAGGACTATGGAGAGGCAGTTCTACAGGTGCTTCACATGTATCATATACAGAGGACATTTTAAGGTTGTGTATGACATCTATTTATTTAGGTTGATGTCTTTGTCGGCTAATAATTTATTTTTGGGGATGGAGGCTGAGGGTAGTTGGGTTGCTTCTTCAAAGGGTATAGTAACAACTAATTGCAAAGTGACAGCCTTCTGGTGGAATTATTCCAGTACAGTTTTCCAGCTGAAAATAATTACATGCATGGTAACTGACAAAAGGAGCATCAAAGCTGTACAGAAAATATTGCTTTAAAAAATGTAATTTTATGTGCTATATGTAGATCTTCTAAAAAATCTGTTACGGGGCATAAAAATAGCATCCGATAAGGTGCACACAGCTATGACACTGCCAACTCTTAGACATTTATTTAGTGAATACCTGAATAAAAACTTTGAAACTTAAAAAATTCAGTATTAATGACGTGACTTACCTTGAGCTACTGCCGTCAGTGTGCCATGCCTTCTCCTCATCTTCTGATGTTCCAAGATCACTCGTACCAGCTACAGCTTCAATTTCACATTCCTTTTGAGAAAGCAAAACAGTAAGAAATGCATCCAATATAGGAGTATAACAATATTTCTGAACTAAAAGACTACAAGTGTTCAATTCAGATAACCCAGTTTAAACTGAAACATCACAGATTACCACCGAGATATGAACAGTATACAATATGGAGATTTGTTAACAGGATGGCAATCACACCCACCAGTGTCAAAAGAAGTCACTTGTCTTTAGTGACGCTCTTTCTAAAAGAAATTAACTCGAGATTTGTCACTTTTAGAGTACTTCCAGACGCCAGACTCGAGACTGAAGAGTTTTTCATCAATCCTCCTAGTGCATTGGCAGGGAGAGACATATAGTACTTCAGTGACTATATATCACCCTGGAAGTGACAAAGCAGAACAGATGCAGAGCACATACTGCAGGTCAAAGTGTCCCAAAATCGGATTCCAAAGCTGCTTATGATATTCAGGAGTTCACTCCACAGAACAAAAAGGTGGGAAGACAGTGTGCAATCTGCGGTTAGACAGAGTATCCACCAAAAATAATATAAACAAAGGTAAGTACTTTGTTCTTCTGAACAATAGCTCTAACAGCAGAGTCTTCACCTTCAGAAAAGATACAGCAGTACCTCAGAATGGTTGTCTGTCTGAGGAGTGAACTCAGATCAGAAAGTCCTGCAGGACAGCATGCAAAACGGTGTTGCCTTCATACCTGGATGTTAATGTAATAGTGTTTTGTGAGGACGTGCAATAACATCCAAGTCGTAGCCTGGCAAAAGTCCAAACTAACATCTACCATTTCAGGCACCAAGTAAAAAGAATTTAACTGTTGCTGCTCAGTCTCTAAACATAGAAGTGTAGGTTTCAGAAATTTGGGAGTAGGAATTCCACTCACTGCTGAGACAGGAGGTTATTCCGAGGGGGAAATTGGAGCAGAGGAGAAATGCTGAAAGTGCTGAGGAGCTCTGGTTGCTACATTCTCTTGAACCAGCTTGGGGTTTTAAATTGACTAGGTCTGGTGTTCTAACTTTTCTTAGAACTGGAGGCAAGAGAAGTAGTATTAGGAAAATGTTCAGGAGACCTGAATCCCAACACAGACAGAATAAATAATCTAATGACCTTCTTGGAGGAATTTCCAATGTGAAGAAGCTTTGACACTGTGCATTATTGCCGGTGGTAAGCATCTTACTAGGGCATGTCATGCTGATCAAAGATGCCCTATGATACCTCAGGATGGGGACACCACTTATGGTCCCACAGCAAACGTCTGCTCTGGCATTTAGGGACCCCACAAAAAATCTCATGCTGTTTCAGTTAGAGATGCTGCAATTCTTGGCATAATATCCAGAACACTAACCCGATTGCTGCAGTACTGCAGTTGTATTGACTTTAAGGAACTTCACTAGCCTGTCTTTGATGGTCAGCAGGAAGGTTTATAGTGCCAGACAGATTATCAGAATTTCCAAAAGATTGATATGGAGCAGGCTTTACCATTGGAGATCAGAGGCCTCTGATCTCCACCCGCCCCAGATCACGGCTGTCACAACTGTAAAGTCTGGGTGGGGAAGAGAACGTGGCAAGCACAAAATATTGGATTTATATCATAAATAACCAGGCTTCACTGTGGTGGTTTACAGCCTTGAACACCACTCTATCCAGGATAGCCCCTTATAAAGAGAATTCTCAGCATGGGCACATGTTGGATTCGGGCTCAATGATGAAACACCACAAACATTTCAAGTGATCATCAGTCATAAGGAAGTGGTCTGTGACTAACTGTGATGAGATCTTCTTGAGCAGCCTGTCGTCAAGGTATGAAATACATCTATCCTACTGACCTGCAAAGAGGAGTTGCAAACACCGTCATCACTTCTGTGAACATCTGAAGGGTCGATGCAAGGCCAAAGGACAGCACAGCAAATTGGAAGTGTTCTTACTCCTCTATGAACAGCAGAAGGCATGTTTGGGACTACAGGATGGAGATATGAAAAAAGGAGGCCTACAAGTTCAGGGATACTATACAGTCTCCTGGATTGAAAGCAGAGAGAATCTGAGCCTGAGTGAATTTGAATTTGCAGTTTTTAAATTTTCCCTTCAGAATGTCATTCAATGAACTAAGATCCAGTATGGCCAGAGGCCTCCAGCCTTCAGCATGAAGCAGTAGTGCCAATAGACTGTCAGGGTCTGGCACCCGCTCAATAGTGCCTTCAGCCAGCGGGAAATGGACTTTTAATCAAAATACAGCTTTGGTCTGCAAAAACTGCTCCGGTGTGGGAGGACTAAGAGGTGCAGAAAAAAATCAAAGTGAAAGTTCCTTTGAACAGTTTCTAAAACCTAGAAGTCTAACTTGATGGGATTTCCAGCTGGGAAGGAAATACAATATTATGCCTCTAACCCGCTATTTGCAAGCCTTAAACGGTATATCAAAGCAGCTTTGAAATTACATCAGCAGTGGAGAAAACACTGGATAAGTGTTGTCCCTGCTGGAATGGACAGCTTCCGCTACCATCAAAATCTCTGCCTCAAAAGGACTGGGTTTGCTGTTGCGTCGACAGAGATAGTTGACCCTGTAGGCAAGATAGGTCTCTAGAATGGCCTCGTAACTTTCTATACTGTAGATGGAATTGTCTGACTGGGGACAATAACCTGAGAGATAGAGCTGTAGCACAAATACCTTTGAAAAGCTCTAGTTAACAGTTGGCCTTTTCTCCAAGCAGTCTAGGATCATTGAAGGGCATGTCTACAAGGGAAAACTAAAAAAAGCATGGTTGATTGTACGTAAGAGTGCCCTTAAGCACTACTCCATTGTCAAAAGCAAAGCATATGCAGTATGAGATATGCAGGCCTGAACGCAACACATACTTTGTCCATCTTGGCTTGTTTGGGCAAGTGAGATACTGAGGTCATCTGGAACGGCCAGGTGGCCAGATCTCTCCAGAAGGACTTTGAGTCCTGATGCGACATCGGTCTCTTGATTTTAGTTTTCCATGAAGCAAAAACCACATCAAACGCTGAGGTACAGTGAGATCTGGATCCGCATCAAAGTGGTGGAAAATGAGTACTGACCTCCCTGCACCTGAGAGGGCACTGTATGGCATCGGCGACGTTGCCAGGCAACACTTGCGGTGTCAATATGACGCCAGAGCACCTGACAGCAACACAAGTATTTGACGTTTCTGGATACAGTCTGAAGCCTGGGATTATTCAACAGTTGAGGAATCCACAGGTAGAAGAATCCATAACAAATGGTCATCAACAAACTTTTCCAGATGTTGGGGCAACCAAAGAGATAACAAGGTTCACCAATTTAAATTGGGAACTGTACTACAAGTCTCAACCATGACATTAAAAATCAGTTCCTCCAGAACCAGGAAGCCCTTCTCCAGCCAACAGAAAGGACCTCATGACAGCGATGTAAAGCAGACTCCCTTCAGAAAATGAGGAGGGGCAATACAGGCACAGAATGAGTCAGGATGATGCAGGCATTATACAATGGCCCAGATGTTGCAGTACTTTGTTCTTTCCGCTTCTGGCATGCTGGGCTGCAGGGATTCTGTGGAATGCCAAGCACTAAGCTGCTATCCACTGAGATGTCTCAGTCAAACTGACTTTGTGCAGGGTTTCTTGGAAGACTGTAAGTTCATGATTCTACTCATTACACCTGCCCAGCGAGTTGCAACATCTGCATTTATTTTATTTGAAACGTTTTAAATAGCGCAAGCAAGACAAGCTAGGGTATCAGAGCACTGTACATCGAATCACACACATTACGCAAGTAAAAAAGAAAATGATACACCAAATAAGAGGTTAGAAATGCAAATAAATGCTTAATAGTGTGGTAGGCCAGAGTTGTACACAAGCGTGAGTGTTACTAAGGGAGGCAATTGGTTTATTGTCGCATTTGGCTCTTCGAGAGTAATCTTTTGACTTTTTTTTTATGTTGCTGTCGAGGGGTTTGTTCTAATTTCAGGAGGGAGATCATCCCATATTCCTGGAGCCAGACCAGAGAAGGCACGGTTGTAGGTTTTCTTCTTTTTGAAATTTTGTGGTTTCAGCAGCAGAGTATTGGAAATTCTAAGGGCTCGGTTCATGCCTGAAATGTCAAGTTTTTTTGTCAAGTAAGGAGTGGTGTTATGCTGTAGCGTGTTGTGCATTAAATTAAGCAAGCTATCCTGTACAGGATCCTTGCATCAAGGGAGAACCAGTTGAGTTGAATTGGATCAGAAATTATGTGATCACGTTTGCTAGGAAGGGTTTGACTTTCCTTAATGTGTAGAGTTGGTGATTGGCTCATCTTGTTGCGCTGATGTGGTCTTGCATATCTAGACGTTTGTCCAAAGTTATGCCCAGGGATTTAGTAGAGTCTACAACATGTATGATGCAATTCAGGGCCATTAGCTCTTTTAGCCAATCTTGAATTGGAGCCAAGTGATTGTGGGGGCAATTAGGAGGAACTCCCTCTTGAATGTGCTCAACAAAAGGTGGCTTTGAGATAACCATTGTTGGGTTTTCTGCAGTGCACTGAGTTTTGATGTCATCCGGAGAAGAAATTCTCATGTACAGTTGAGTATTATCTGCGTACAAGTGGTATTTTATGTTTGAATTGCTTAGAATTTCGGTGACACGTTCCATGTACATGTTTGGGAGGGAGAGAGTGCGGATCCTTGAGGTACTCCAATTGAGATTGGTTTACTGTTGGAAATGTCATGTTGACTTGGATTCTTTGTGTTCTATTATGAAGGAAAGAAGCAGACCAGTCTAAAACTGGGCCCGATAAATCCATCCTTTTTTTCAAGTAGTTATCATGTTTGACTGTGTCAAATGCCGCAAGAGATCAAGCAATATGAGCAGGCATGGTTTCTTCTGGTCGAGTAGTGTTAGAGCATCAACAACGTGCGTTAGTGCCGTTTCTGTACTATGACCTGATCTGAAGCCCGATCGGTATTGGTCAAGGAGCTGAAACTGTTCGATGTGCTTACATAGTTGTATGTGTATGCATTTCTCAAGTAGTTTGGCTAAAGTCATGATATTGCTAATAGAACTTGTTTGGGTCAGATAAATCAGCGTTTGGCTTCTTCGGGAAGGGGGTGGCTTGTCTTATCTTGAGGCCGTCTGGAATTGAGCCCTGTACAAGAGATTCATGGGCAATCTTAGACCAGAGGGGGAAAACGGAATTTGTTAGCTCTTTAAAGAACTTGGTAGGCATAGGATTGTTAAAATGTATTGAGGGTTTTAGTGCATTTAGGTTGTTCGGAGCTCGGCATCATTTGGAGGTATAAAGAAATGTCATGATGCACCGTTTTTAGGGCTCGCACCTGCGTTGCAGTGCGCAGCACTGTCGCGCAGCAAGAGCCCTTTTGTATGGGGTTTTGAAAGAGGCTCACACGCTTGTGCGTGTGAGCAGCTTTCCGGGGCTGCCATTGGCTTTCACATGCTTTTTTTTAAAAAAGCCAGCACGCAATTGGGCAAAGGCGGGCGCATGTCCCGTCTTTGTCCGCCCATTCCCAACAGGTGGCTAGTAAGCGCAGCAGTGCGCATTCGCCTCGCTCCCTCCCCCTGCTCCTCTGTGGCGCGCGCACACCATTGCATTCAATTTGATGAAGATTGCAGGTTCAGCTGCCCATTTGGATTTACGTACATAACAGTGATTAAAAAAAACAATATTACCCCTCCTCCTCCGCATGAAGTCTCATCCCTCAAAAATAACACTAATATGTGTTTGCAAGCTGCATAAGACTGTCTTTCATGGAGTAGTATGCAACTGTGTTATATGTGACTCCTTCCTAGTGGTGTGTGGTTAGCACCAAGCAGCATGGCCTGGCATTCGCCACGCATGGGTACTTGGCAGTTGAGCAGTTAACCTACAAATAACGGTGGCTGCTAAGGGCCAGCCAGGTACGCCCGTTATCCCCTAGCACGGGACCTCATGAATCCGCCCTTGTAACAATATTTAATTAAACATGATATCTCTCATATCAGCATTAGGTAGCTCTTTGTAGGTCAGGGTGGGGAGGGGAGGGAGTTGTTGCTACAGGTTGTAGCCTGCACAAAAAGCGACCTCATTTCCAGAATGGAAATACTTTCAAGAGGCATGCTCTGTGCAGGTACTGGGGTGTTCACACGCTACGAATGTCAGGGGAATGCGCTTTCTTGTCGCTCACCTTTTCTCTTCAGTGCTTTATGCGCAGCTTTGCTAAGTCATGTTGACTTTCACAAATGTTTGAGCAGTGGCCCTAGGCTGTGCCAAGGCTCATTTCCCCACCTGGCTCATTAAAATAAGCTAACGCCATTGTGCAGTGTAAATAAGGACGTACTAGTATTTCACTTCATTGAAATAATTTCCTCCAATCACCTCCTCTGCTAAAATCTATTTTCATAAATATCTGTTTCTGGGTGTGGCCATTGAGGTCCTGGCATGCAGCTCTACATGGGGTCCCATTAGGTAAAGGGCGCTTCTTTAACTGCTGTAAATGGGGATTACCACCGGCAATGATTTAGGCCTCTTTATAGAAAGGTTTCTGTAGTCCCTGAAGCATCCATTGATTCTGTGGTAGCTGGATAACTACAAATGTCTGACTTACAAAGTGGTTATCCATACATATCTGTGTTCGGGTTAGCACTGCTTTAACTCTCTAGCATGTCGATACAAACAGTAGGTGGCATTGTCTGAATGTGATGCACATTTGCAGCATTGTACATCAGCTGCAGAAATGTTTGCTGTTGCGGCATGCAACAATAAGATTTGATGCATTGGGTCCATCACTGCTTAGCTTAATAAAGTTGATGGTGCAAGTCAAAGTAGGATCCAGTAGAAAAACAGCCATGGAATTACAATGTATTTGGAAAGTATCTACAAAGTGATTAGTGGTTTTTTTCTTCATAGTTCACATATGGTCAGGGCCGCTAGAATTATGCAGCAGGGGAGGCCCAAATTACTACTTAAAGTTGGCTAAAGAATGTGTCAAAGGCGAAATTATGCGGCTTAATGTTGTACATTTTGCAATAGTGTCTGTGAGGGGAGGGGGCGCTCTGCTCACCGCACTAAGGGGAGCTGTGGTGCTGTGCTAACCACAGGGAGGGGAGTGGTGGTGAGCAAGCTGAGTGAGCCTGTGTCTGTGCGGGGAGGGGGCGCAGTGCTCACCGCACTGCGGGGAGCTGTGGGGCTGTGCTCCCCACAGGGAGCCCCCCCTCGCATAGCTCTTGCAATGTCCTGTTTGTGTGCCGTGCATAAAGGGAGAGGTGGGGCAAAATCTCCAGTGTAGATCTCCTGTGTACCTTATTGCCAAATCCTGTGTGTTATCCATGGGTAAAAGATCGCAACAGAGATCCAGCGAAATTTTCTGCACCCCCTTGTAATGCCATTTCTGAACTCCACAGGTAAAAGAAAGGAGAGGCCTCACAAGATTTGCCGCACCCCCTTGCCATGCATAGAGCAGGTTACAGCTTTTCTCGACACCTCCTTTCCACTCCATCTCTTGCTCACCCCCCGGCCACTGCGGCATATCCCACAGATCCCCTCTACCATCATGCCCTGTCTCAGCTGCCAGATACCGCCTGTACCATCCTGCCCTCTATAAGCTCTATAAGATAGGGCAGGCTGTTTCTCCCCTAAATACCTCTTTTACCATTCTGCCCTGTGTGGCCCCATGCTAAAAAGAGTGCAGACTAATTCACTCTTAGAGACCTCCTGCCCTGTCTGGGCACCAAGGTAAAAGAGTGCAGACTGCTGCTCTGCTAGAGACCTCCTCTAACATCCTGCCATATCTATTATGTTACGCTAAAACTATTTGTATGGCGCTTTATCATGCACCCTCGGGTGTAGCAGAGAGGCACTCTGTGACGAGGCTCATCAGTGTAGGTTCTCACAAGACACAGACGTAGGCACTCACTATCTCCGGCTGGTTCCTCCTCAGCTCATTCTTCGGCAGAAGCAGGAACAGGGGGCTGGACCGGGCTTCTCTGCAGGCGGCAGTGCCTCTCTGTGAGGCTAGGTGGAGCAGAGAGGCGCTTTGTGAGTGCCCAACACCCGCCTCGGAGCTGTGCGCACTGACTGCCAAGGAGCCCTTGCCCCCTAAGAAATAGACCTGCGCATCTGGGCACCCGGGAGCCCCTGCACCCAGAGAGTTACACCTGTGCATCAGGCGCCAAGAAGTCCCTGTAACAGAGAGACAGGCACGCGGTCGCCAAGGAGAACAGGTAAGGCTCGCCTGAGTAAGGATTTGTGCATATTGAAAGTCCTAAGAACTGTTACTTTACTGTGTCTTAAAGTAGAAAACCTTTAGCAGGAAGGCAGATACGTGCCTTACAGCGAGGTCATGCTTTGTGGCGCTATATGGAATGGAATGGATGGAATGGAAATAGATTTATTGAGCGCGATTGCTGCCCGGGGGCGTCCAAGCGCTGGGGGTAAGAATCGAAGGGACCGGTGACGTGACACATTATAGCTCGGAGACTTGGGTGAATAGTAAGGTCTTCAGCTTTTTGCGGAATGACAACAGGTCCGGGTTGGAACGGAGTGAGAGGGGGAGGGTGTTCCAAAGTTTGGCAGTATTCACCGAGAACATCCTACCCCCGGATCTGGCTCTCTTTACTCGGGGAACCACTGCCAGAAGAGCCTCAGAGGAGCGGAGGTTCCTGTTTGGGTGGTAGGGGATGACAAGCTTGCTGTTAATAGCAGGTCCTGTTTTCCAGAATGCCCGGTGTGCAATGCACAACGCCTTGAATGACACTCTGTGTTTAACTGGCAGCCAGTGAAGACTTTTTAGTGCAGATCTGGCTGACTGAGCTCGAGGAATCTTTAACAGGGTGCGCGCTGCGCAGTTTTGCACTATTTGGAGTTTCCTGAGGGTCATCTCGGGAGCCCCCACGTATAGAGCATTGTTTGTGTCAAGGCGGGACTGGATAAGGCCTTGGACTGCCACTTTCCTGGCTTCTGGAGGCAGAAGTGGAAGGACCTTCCTTAGGGTTTTGAGGATGCCGAAGCAGGTGGCGGACAGTTTGGTAGCCTGGGTGGAAAAGGACAGCTTGCTATCCAGCCACACTCCTAGGCTCTTGACGCTTTCCTTGGGGATGGGAGGAGTGCCCAGGGCTTGGGGCCACAAGGAGATAAAAGGTGTTGGCGAGGCAGGGCCTAGAAGCAAGAGCTCTGTTTTATCTCCATTTAATTTGAGGGAGGAGCTGGTCATCCACTCCTTTATGTCCTCTAGGCAGCTCAGCAGGCCTCCTTGGGGGTGACTGATGTTCTTTTGAGCCAGTGATACCACTAGCTGAGTGTCGTCGGCGTACAACACAATTTTGATGCCGTACGGTTCGACGATTCCAGCCAGTGGTCTCATGTAGACATTGAATAACACAGGGCTCAAAGAGGAGCCCTGTGGTACTCCGCAGCTGAGGGGCTTGCCGGCTGATATTGTGTCACCATCGAAGATCTGAAATGATCTGTCGGACAGGAAGGAGCCGAACCACCTTAGAGCATCGCCAGAGACTCCGATGTCCCGGAGACGGTTCAGCAGGGTGGCATAGCTGACCGTATCGAATGCGGCGCTTAGATCAAGGAGGATCACTGCCACTGATCCTCCCTGATCCGGAGCCCTTCGAGATTCCTCGGCGACCGCTAATAAGGCAGTTTCGGTGCCGTGTTTTGGCCTGAAACCTGTCTGGGATGTATCCAGTAGGGAATGATTTTCAATAAACTGGACCAGTTGGACGTTTATATATTTTTCCAACACCTTGCCGGCCCAAGGGAGGAGAGAGATGGGACGATAGTTGGAATAATCGTCGGGGTTCAAGTTTGGTTTTTTTAGCAGCGCCCGCACCATGGCTTGTTTCCATGCTGTAGGAACAACACCTGAGGCTATAGATGTGTTAAGGAGTTCTAGGATAACAGGCAGGGTGGCTTCGTGTGCTTGCATCAAAACTTCTGGTGGGGCTGGGTCGCGTGGGGAACCCGATTTGACTTGCCGTGCCATTTTACCGAGGGTGTCAAGGTCCAGGAGAGGGAAGTGCTCGAGGGTTGACTGGACAAGGGGAGGGAGTGTTCTCGGGGGGGGGGTGGGTCAGCTGTCTCTGGAACTGTGGCTCCTGTTTGAAAGGTGGAGTAAATTTTCAGGACTTTATTATGAAAGGCACTAATGGCGCTGTATGTGATGGAATGACAGGGTGAAGTAAGTTTGGAAGGAGGTGCATTGGAAAAGCAGTGTGTTGTCTCAGAGCTGCAGGTGCACTGGGGGATCTGTATGGGATGAAATGGCAGGGGTGGTGAAGTTAGGAAGGAGCTGCCTCGAAAGAGCAGCATGTTATCTCAAAGCTGCACTTTGAGATAACACGCTGGGGGAGCTCTATGTGATGGAATGGCAGGGTGGGGTAAGTTCGGAAGGAGGTGCATTGGAGGAGCAGCGTGTGGGGTCTGATTTGCAGGTAGACTGGGGGAGCTGTATGTGATCTGGGTGGAATGGAGGGGGTGATCCAAGTTAGTAGTTAGGTACATTGGCAGAGCAGCATGTGGTCTCAGAGCTGTAGGTACACTGGGGGAGCTGAATGTGATCTGGGTGGAATGGAGAGGGTGGTGTAAGTTAGGAAGGAGGTGCATTTGGAGAGCAGCATGTGGTCTCAGAGCTGCAGGTACACTAGGGGAGCGGTGTATGATGGAACAGCAGGGGTGTACGTTTGGAAGGAGTTGCATTAGAAGAGCAGTGTGTGGTCTCAGAGCTGGAATCAAATGGGGGGCTGCAATCCACAATTGAGACGCACTGGGAGAGCTGCGTGTGGGTCTTTGTGGCATGGCAGGGGTGGCGCAGATCAGGATTGAGTCACACTAGTAGAGCTGTGAATTAGCCTCAGAAGTACAATAGCAAGGCTCAGCATTGATGGGCACTGGCATGGCAGACAGTGAGTCTTCAGTACTCGGATAGTACGGTGTTCTTGTTTCAATACTGGAAAGGTAGGAATTGTAGACTGAGGTTCTCGTTCCAGTACGAGAATAATAGGGTAAGATCGAGGCGCACTGGTGGAGCTCTACGTGTCTCTCTCCTGCAGTGGTATTGAGCTACTGCCATTGTAAATGACAAGCCTTTAATTTATGCGTTGATTTTTTAGTTTGAGCCTGGGCAGTGCATGCGCTGCTCTGGGAGGCAAGTTGTATTCAGGTATGGACTTGAAGCCCTGCCCACTCTCCGCCCATCTTTTTCATTGGCTTATGTCATTGTCCACTGTAAACTGTGGCTTTTCATTGGTCAATATGATTAGTAGCCCCTCCTTAGTGCCGCCTTCTTCTGTTGTATCCCCCCCATGAGCACACCTCCTGTCACCTGTGTTGTTACTATGTCATCTTTTATTACAGTTTCCGAGCACTTTTTTCCCCCCAGAAATAGCTGCAGGCAGGGCACACTCTCCTGACGCTTTTTAAAAATCTTTATAGCACGTGCACCAAATGCAGTTTTCAATGCAATAGGTCTTGCTTTTGCAAGAGTTTAACCTCCCGGCATTGTAAAATACAATGCCTTTTATTTATCTGTTTTAAAAACAACAAATACATTAAAGGCATTGTCATTTACCATGCCAAAAGCTCAAACACTCGTAAATGCGAGACCTATTGCATTGCAAATGCTTGTTTGGAGTAAACTCCAATATGCCAGCAATAGGTGGATTCTCAAGACGTAGTTGTGTGGAGGAAGTGGACAGAGACTGATGATGATGTCTGTTAGGGGAAGTTGCAGTGCTAGTTCAATCTTTTTTGTTTTTGCAATGAAGTGTGCTGAGAACTAAGCCGTGATTAGTAGTGGGTAGTTAATCAATGAGTGATTATCCTTGCATGACCGAGTGGTTAGTTTTTTTGTTTGATTTCAAATAGATTTTTAGGTCTGTTTTCGGCATTTGTCAAGTAGGGACCTAAAGTGATTCTTTTTTGGCACTACAGTTATGCTTATTATATGCATTCCTTGTTCTCCTTAGTTGTTTGAGGTTTGTTTTATTTGGGGAGCTTCTCCAAGATCTCTCTACAATTCTCTGTTTAGGTTGTTCCTCATTAAGGGATGCATTGAACTAGGCTTTGAATGTTTGCTAGGGATCCTTTTGAGCTGCATTAGGGTAAGTTAATCAAATAGGTCAGACATGAAATGAAGTGTTCAGTAAGGCCATCCAGATTTTTCAAGTTGGAGGGGTGGAGGCAGACTCGTATTGCACAAGTACGCAAGATCCTTTATGTTGATGTTCCTCAGATCTCTAGACCATTGTTTGGACTTGCAAGGCTGTCCTAGTCTAACCAACACCGTTTCCAATATGAGAAATGAGATTAGGGAGTGGTCTGACAAGTCACAAGGTGTTATGGCTGTAAGTTGGATGACATCTTTAGCTATGATTAGGTTTAGTGTAAAGCCTATGTTATGTGTAGGACTGTTGCATGATTGGGGGAAGCTAAGGTCAGAGAGGAAAGATTTGAAAGTGCAAATTATCCACACCCATTATCATTGGGGCCCAGCACAGGAGGAAAATATCATCCGCAGCGATGAGGTTAACTTAGAATATCCCCAGGCGTCAGATTGGATCAGGAAAACTTTCCGCAGGAGCACCTCTGTGCCCTGACGTCGTCCATGGATAGGATGTCAGCGGAGCCATATATGCCCCTCCCGGGTCGCGCTGATGTCAGTTTTCGTCAGAGAAACTTTTCTGTGTCAGAACGCGGAGCCACCACCAATTAACTGTGAGAATATGGGAACAGTGTGCAAAAATGATGAAAAATGTGAAAGAAATTGACAGGTGAGAAAGAGCAGCACTCTGAAAAGCAACCCCGCAATAGCTATGGCTAAGTCAACGTTAAGGGAGACAAGGATGTGGAAAAACAGCCTGGCAGAGGACGCATCCAGAAAGTAAAACTGTGAAGGAGAGCAAGTCCGGAACACAAGAATTAAGGATAGCTCACCACAAGACATCACCAGAAAGATGTCGCAACCTCAATAAAAGACCCAGAAATGTACAGAGCCAATAGAATTGAAGCAAAAGGCTGCAGGGGTGGCAAAAAGCACAAGGCAAGGGAGAAGCGGGACGGTGGGAAAAACGTGAATAGATGTCACACCATACAATACAGGCCGAGGACCGGAAAGAACACATGATCTATTAACATACCGCCTAACCTTGAGAATGGGCGGAATGGAAAAGAGAAGCAGAACAAAGCAGTCTGTGTTGGAGAGAAGAGAGAATGTCACCCCGCAAAAGGGCAAGCCACCCTAAGGGAAGAGAGTATAGAAAGCCCCAACGTAAAAAGGGCCTCGCAGAATGGGGAGGATGGGCGGGCGTTCAGGAATCTGCAGCTAGACGGTCTCTACCAGATACATTGTTACTGAAGGTAAGTAACCCGTCCATCTTATAGAGACTTCTAGCTGCAGATTCCTTAACTTAGAATAGATACCAAAGCCATACCCATTTAGGAGGCGGGTCTGCGATGGAACCCCACCAAGCTTTAGAGAGAACTTAGTCGTCCAGAAAGTGACTAAAACAGCACCGCTAACTAGGGGACGAACCATAGTGAGGACAGTAATGTTAAGCCAGTTAACCACCAGACCATGAAGCTCTAAAGAGAGCGGAAAACAATGGGAGGCAAAGCTACCAGAAGCTGTAAGGAATAGCGCGGAAAAAAATCCTTTGTGTATACAGGGTTTGTAAAAGGAAAACAGAGCCAGAATGCCTGCGGTGAAGTGAGAGTCTATAACTTGGAAAAATGAAGATGAACCATGGAAAAAAGCACTTCGGAACCTGCGCCTGCAAGGGAGGTAGAGCAGCAGTGGCAAGAGGCTGACCCTCACCCAGCAAACATCAGCATGTAGAAGAACCCATACACTAGATATGCTGGAGCAAAAAGGGGGATACGAGTTCGCAAAAAGCAGAGCTGAACCGAGGGTTTGAGAGATCCCCCGAATGCAGCATGCAGACTGTAGCAAAGCCTCGAGAGACGGCAACTGGTATGAAAAAGACATCACACACAAGCCTAATATGTACAACAGTGAAAAGGAACCCTGTTGAAACCTGTACCAGCAAGACACAAGACGTAAGTAGGACGAAAGCACAAGACACACCAGGACTTAAATGATCTGTCACAAATGTGAAAGAGCCGATGACCCATAATCTAGCGCCCAAAAACAAGAGCGAAGACCGGGAGGCACTTAAGCATACCGGAAGGTACCTATGTATACAGTGCCGATGCCCATGCGCAGTATCATCCAAAGGAGTCACCTATCCCGTGACTTCCAAAGACTTTTCTACAACAAAATAAAATGCAAACATCCGGGCCCAACACTAGGTGGCCATCTATGCACAGTGTGTAGTCTGCAGCTCATATGCCGCGAACATTTTGCTCCACACATGGGGCATTTTTTGAATGGTGTCCTTTCCATGAGTTGTAGGCCTCACCACGTGGGTAGGCCCAACGGCCCGCATCGACCGACCGGAATCGAACTGATGAAGTCGAGTCTATGTATATTGATGTTGAAGTTTGTTTTTAGAAAGTTTTGCGAGTCGAAGTCTTTGAAAAGTAGATTTTCGAACCAGAGCGGAAAAATTGCATCCGAACCCAGTGGCGGAAAAAAACAATCTAAGGATGGAGCCGATGCCCATGCGCACTATAGTCCAAGGGAGGAGTCGCCTATCTCGTGACTACAAAGACTTCTTCCAAGACGACAACAACATGCAATCATCCGAGCCCAACACCAGGTGCCGATCTAATGCAAAGTGTAAAATCTGCAGCTCATATGCCTCGAACACGATATTTCTGTGACTGAAATAGACTCCTTCAACTACAAAACCTTTGAGTGCCTTTCCTGCCAACATCAACACTAGCAACAACAAAACACTAATCTGTCGCCTTATTTACCACCCCCCCAGGCAACACCACCACATTCACTGAACACCTGTCCATGAACAACTTAATTCTGGGCGACCTCAATCAACAACCTGCTAATCCAGAACCTGAATGAGCTCCTACACAGCAACAACCTTACCCAGCACTGCTCAGAGGAAACCCATAACAGAGGAGCAATCCTAGATGCCATTATTGCCCAGCACGACACAGTCACGATAGACCACACCCTGCCCGTAGATTGGTCCGACCAACACTTAATCCTATTCCACCTCACTCATGCAGACCATACTTAAACCCTCCACCCAAGACCCTCTGAAATGGACTAGAAACTTTACTCAGATTAACATGACTGACCTAGAGGAAAGTGTTAACTTTCCCCTCACTGCCTCAACAGATCTATCCACAACAGAACTCACCACCCACTACACCACAAACATGACCTCCATTTTAGATCAAGTAGCCCCCTTGAAACTAACAAAAAAACAAGGAACATCCCATCCAGATCTTGGTTCAACAAAGACATTAACAACAAAAGGAGACAATCAAGTACTACAGAAAACCTATGGAGGAGCAACACCTCCACAAGCCTACATGAAGAACTCAAAGCAGCCCGAAGGAAATACAAATCATCAGCAGCGAAAAATCCACCTTCTTCTGCGCCGCCCTGGACAACACAAAAACAGGCCCACCGAACTGTTCAAAATCAGACAACAAACATCCAAGCCCCCGGAATCATCTCTAAAGGCTTCCAAGGACTTGTGCCGAAACTTCGCCAACTCCTTCGAAGAAAAAATCACCAAGATTGAGCTCTCACTGGACATTAACGTCAACCTAGTCTACAAAAGCCTGCCCCCAGTAACAGTAGACAGCACGCTAAAGCACCCCACGAAAACCTGGAAGTCCTTCAACCTCATCCCTGAAACAGAGATCCTCAAACTGCTCTCCACCTTCAAGCCAGCCTCTCACATCCTTGACCCGATACCCACCCAATTGACCAAAAAACTGCAACTCTCCATAGCCCCGTTCTGATGCAAGATCATAAACCGGCATCATACCTGAATGCCTCAAAGTAGGCCAAGTCACGCCTCTACTAAATAAAAAACAGGCCTTGACTCCAAGAGATGGATCAGACCAGGGATGCGTCCTGTTGGAAGGGCTGCACAGAGACAGGTACATTGACACACCTCTTGTGGGACTGCACACACATTCAGGGATACTGGAAGGTGGTCCTTGATGAGATAGATACTTACTTTTATCAGAGATTCCAAGATTTCCGGCCTATGTTCTCTTAGGGCTTCCCAATGCCATTACTTTCCCCCTGAGGGCTCGAAGAGGGAGGTTAATCGCAATAGCGCTGGGCTCCTCCGTTCAGACTATTCTGGCCTTATGGCGCACGTCACAGGTACCCACCATGCAGGGTTGGTTGGGCAGGCTTTGGTCAGTCTTGGGCATGAAGAAACTGTCCCTGGTGAAAGCGGGAGAGGGGGCTAAATATGCAGAGTTATGGCAACCCTTCTTGTTCCTATTGGCCACAGAATTCAGGGAGGTGACCTGCCCCCGTTACCTACGGTTGTTGCGGCTGTCTCAGCCCGATGCTTGATCTAAGGTTGAGTGACTGGATGCGTGTTTGGTGTGAGGAATTGGACCTGGAACGAGGGTGGTGTGGGTGGGTTGGCTGAAAGGGGGTTGGGGTCTGGGGGGGGGGGGGGGGGGGGGGGGTCCTCCATAGATGACATTCACAGACTAAATGACACTCTAAAAGAAATAAAACATTGACTAACTTAACCACTTAAAACTCAACCAAGACAAAACTGAGATCTTCCTAATCTCCTACAAAGAGAACCTTCAAATTTCAGAATGGCTAAAAGCTTTGGATGCTCTCAACGGCAATTGCATTCTGACCAACTCCGTAAAATCATTAGGAATCACCGTAGACTCAAAACGCGACATGGCCAAACACATTAAGAACTCTGCAAAGAGTGCCTTTGTCAACCTGAAGCTACTCAACAAAATTAAACCATTCATCCCAACTAAAGACCTCAATCAACCCAACCAATCATTGGTGCTATCCAGACTCGACTAAAGGAATGCCACCTTCACTGGTACAACAAAATGTCACCAAACTCCCCTCAAAACTACTCTCAATGCAGCAGCCAGAATGGTCACTGTAATTAAGAAATACAATCACATTTCACCAGCAATCAGAGAACTAAAATGGCTCCCAATCGAATTGCTTGACAGTTTCAGAACTGCCTGCCTCACGCACAAAGCCCTGCACACAGGAAACCCTGAGTATCTGGCTGCTAAACTCAAGAGGGCTGGTCAGACAAGGAACTTCAGGAGCTCAAGCACCCTACTACTCATCCCTATGAAACACACAAACAAAAAACAGCTGCATGGTCCTTCGCGGGAAACGCGCCCAAAATCTTGAACTCCATCCCAGTCGGTATGAGGACTAGCTCGTCCTTCACAAAATTAAAAAAAACACCTAAAAGTCCTCTTCCTCAACCACTCCCTCCCAAATGGATAGCCTTCGCCCAAACGCATATTTCTGCTTGCTGTTACTCCCAGACATTGTATCACTAAGACCTACCTCCTCCTTGCTATTTGACCCCTACCGCCGCCCCCCCACCCCAAGAGGTTTTAACCAAGACAACGTGGTCTCAATGAGGTTATCGCAGGACTCACATACTACTTCAATGCTGCTCAGAGCACTTGGACTTCCGAACCAATATGCATAATATTGCTATATTGTATGAATCTTGCACTAAAAACTGATGTAAAGCGCTCCGATACCCTCGGGTCAAGCCAGTGCTATATAAAACTCCTATATAAATAAATTGAGCATTCCAATTATGAGCAGATACACCATCAAGACGTCTATGGCTTCCTCATATGACCTCCTACAGCCTGATTTTTAATGTTTATCAGCTTACAGCCCAAGTACACCTAGGACGGGAGGTCCCACTGTGGGCACATCTGGAACACCATTTGCTGTACTCTCC
Source organism: Lissotriton vulgaris (assembly GCF_964263255.1). Taxonomy (NCBI): domain Eukaryota; kingdom Metazoa; phylum Chordata; class Amphibia; order Caudata; family Salamandridae; genus Lissotriton; species Lissotriton vulgaris. The sequence goes on from NC_141694.1 coordinate 536,582,891, forward strand.
AGAATAGACATCGCCCCTGTACCCTTTATAGCCACTGACCCGTGGGTTGGTTCTAACCCAATTTTAGGGGTGATTGAGACAACATGGTGGGAGGCCCAAAAACTCTTAGGTGCCCCCTCTTTTGCATCATAAGACCCCTCTCTGGCACAGCGCTGCCCTCCAAATTGGTGGTCATATGTTCTACTGGGAGTCATGAAACAAGTATGGTCTATGACAGCTTGAAAACTATAAATCATTTGTCTTCCTGAGGATCGCATTCAGGCAGTGGCCTACAGACCAGATGGCTCTTTGTATCCGCACCACCTGTGGCTCGCCCCCTCTGGAGCTTCCTGTTTCATCCCTCCTCCAGCACATAGACGATTTGGGTCAGTGTCTGGATGTGGTGTCTAGCCTTTAGGGGATCTCATCAAGTTGCAACACTATTTTGCGTGTCCAACAGCTACAAGGCTCCTGTGACAACCGCTCCTCGGAAAAGCTTACACATCAGAGGCTTGAGCGATGCTGCATCTCGATCACAAAAGGGTTCTCAAGTAATCCTGCCTCAATTTCTTAAATTTCAATAACTTGTGCGACTCGTATTGATCCCACTGAAAGCACCACAGGAAAAAAATACTACTGCTCAACCTCTGCTGGGGTTGTAACGCCACCCACTGTGACCTGCTCCATGTTCGGTGGTCCTGCCCTAACCTTATAGCCTATTGGGCGCAGGTATGGGATCAGAACCGTCAATGTAGTGTGGCCCGCTTGCATCATCCCCCAAAGCTTGCCCTTCAACAGGATATCGCTGACTTAACCAACATTACCTCACATGAACACCAATGGCTGGCAACATGACTATGAACAAATAAATGTAGGGTGAGGGTCTGAGGGACTAGTTTAACGACCAGCCTATGCTATTATCCCAAATAACACGTATCATAACAAAGTATAGCTAGGGGTCAGAACAAATGATGCATCCTGAATGAAACCTCCTGTGATGTGAGTGAAGCAGGGATGAAACTAAGCCAAAAGTGTGTTGTGAGCAATCACACAACTAATCCCACGGTGCTGTGAGGAAAATTCCCATCAGTCACCACACGGATCCGCCCTTCATCATCTGGGAGTCCCTACTCACAGGGATGATCGTGAGACCAGCTGTGGATTGGCCAGATGTCTAAGCCTAATCCTATAAGTGGTACTCACTGAGAGCGGAATACCAAATATGTATTGTGGTGACTGAAAAGCAGTGCTAAAAAAGTGAAGTGCAAGTGAATTAAGTGCAAACAGAGATATAAAATAAGGTAAAGAAGAGGAAACTGCTTTATTCAAATCCTCTTCAGTCCTAAGAGTAAGAGAGTGCGTAGTGGACTCAACAAATAGCCACTATACTAGATGGAAGGTCGACATGTTTCTGCAAAATAGATCCACGTGGTATCCAGCTGCTTCGTCAGGACCATTATCGCTACTGCTTTATATTAAAAGAATAGTGAGTTCTACACAAAGGTGGAAGAATAAGATACCACCACAGACTTGGTGATTAAAGAATCTCTCCTACCGATTTGGCAGGAGGGACAAACCCACCTCACCTGGCTACAGCGCAGGTAAAACAGGGCACCGCTCTATCCGTCGGTACCCTGCGCGTCCCTCTGGGCTGACCACGTGGATCTATTTTGCAGAAACATGTCGACCTTCCATCTAGTATAGTGGCTATTTGTTGAGTCCACTACGCACTCTCTTACTCTTAGGACTGAAGAGGATTTGAATAAAGCAGTTTCCTCTTCTTTACCTTATTTTATATCTCTGTTTGCACTTAATTCACTTGCACTTCACTTTTTTAGCACTGCTTTTCAGTCACCACAATACATATTTGGTATTCCGCTCTCAGTGAGTACCACTTATAGGATTAGGCTTAGACATCTGGCCAATCCACAGCTGGTCTCACGATCATCCCTGTGAGTAGGGACTCCCAGATGATGAAGGGCGGATCCGTGTGGTGACTGATGGGAATTTTCCTCACAGCACCGTGGGATTAGTTGTGTGATTGCTCACAACACACTTTTGGCTTAGTTTCATCCCTGCTTCACTCACATCACAGGAGGTTTCATTCAGGATGCATCATTTGTTCTGGCAACATGACTAACCTCGGCCAAGTTGTCCAACCTCTGTCACAGGTGACAGGCCAAAGGGCCTCAAGCTTACCAAATGTCTACTGGAACTACATCAAGTAGCCGGACACAAAAGAAATCACATACTAGATCAATAATCAGACATGTTTGAGGAAGTCAGGGGTCCTTTCATCATGAGGGTGAATGTACCCCCTGTTTGAATGCATCAGCAGGAATAGATTTCTACCATACCAAACTAGGTGTTTTCTGTTCCTCGTCATCTTATCTGATTGAGGCAATGATAAGCAGCATAGCAAGAATAGCATCTTTATTCAATGCTCTTTATTCCAGCCATTTCTGTGGATCCGACAGTGATTGAATGCAAATTATTTTACATTAATTAATCCCTAAATTTGCTTTCCTTGCCAAAGTAGTCTTATTTCTCATTTTTTTACAACAGTATTTAGTGTTAGAAGGAAACTCCCTGACTTCTTGAATCTGTTAAGTCTTAAGAACCTGTTGCTGTCATTTGCTGAAAGGAAATGTTGGGATGTAATTTTCAAATCCTTTGATTTTTGAGTTGTTTAACAAAGTCAAAGTACCACTCTTTCCTCAAGCCAGTTCAATAGTATTTTTCTTAGGTTTCTAGTTAAATCCTTCAGATATGTAGTTTGAGTGGTGATCAGGAGCTTAAGAAAGCATCCTAACAGTGCTGCATCACATTTCCCACAAAAAGCCTATTAGGAACTACCTCAATTTCAATTCTTAAAAGCCACCCTCACACATGCATATCAATATTGCAACACCGGGATTCAACAAAGTACTAATAATATATTGCAATCCTTTATTCATCCTTAATCACCCTGCACCCTTGGACAGTGCAGCATTGGCCCATCATAGAGTCCAGCCAAAAGCCCTAAAACCACGTGTTAACCTCTGTGCCAACACTGAAGATATCGCCAATGTACCTTAATTTCCTATGTAGCCCCCACCATCAGTAATTCCAATATGGGCTTACATTAAACATAGCCCACAGGACCTCATTCATTCCTACAGTATATTCGGCTATTGCAGTAATTGAATTCCAAACAGTTCTGCCATGGCACCTAAATACAGCCATACACTAGGCCTTGAAATTCCAAGACTAAATCTGCAGCACAGTGCTCTAAAACATCAAGTTAGATTTAGGTATCCCACTTTATCTCAATATTGGGATGAAACATTCTTGTCAGTGAACATTAATCTTGAAGTGCAACACTACCTTCTGAACCCCATGTGCATTCCACACCCAGATATAGGTCAGGAGCAAATATAAGCTTGATAATCGTATGAGGAAAGCTTTCTCTAAAAATCAACTCTTGTGACTATGTGATGTTATGGCTACACACAGGAAAGATCAAATCAGATTTATTACCTTGAATAACTTTGTAGAAGAAGATGGTAGTGATCGAGGTAGGTAGTGGTCTTTGACAATCATAGCATTAGATGGCCGCAGCCCAAAATGAATTGATGTGATTTAATAAAAATGTTGTTTAATAAGCATTTTGAAAACAGATCACGGTAAATTCAACATATAATGATAAAAATAAAGACTAAGATCTTGAAAACTTACATCAGATGAACTATTGTTATTCTCTAAATTTCCTCCTGGATTGGCTTGCTCTCCAAACACTGATTTAACGCTGCTATTGTGGACATTTGTCAGCTGCTTTTGTCTGTCTCCAGCCTCTGATAAATTGTCATGTAGATGATCCTAAAGGTTACGTAACAGAAAATAAAACAATAGAATTACAGCTACTGAAGAAAAAAGTGTTCTAAATAATTTTAAGTGGGATTTTAATGCAGAGGAGCCAATAATAGTTTACTATAAAATCCCTGATACAACAATGCAATTTATAGGGAGATATAGAAACTGGTGCATGGGATTCACTCTAGTAACTGCTAGTCATTTACCCAAGCCTAGGTGGGCAACAGAACACAAGCAATATCACTTTAAAAAGGACAGACTAGTATGTTTCCAACCCCAAAGTTCTTAGGCACGAGGCCACCAGCACAGGGGAATCCTTACGGATTTCTAAAGTGGGAATACGACAACCTATATAAACATCTCTTTCCTTTAGAGTGCCCCCTAATCTCACACATCTGCAGCCAGCAGCCCACAGCAACCCCCTCTTGTCATACCCTTGAAACTCTATTGTGAAAAATACCCCTTAGAAATATGCTTGTAATCCGACCCTCTCTCTCTTGCAGTACATCACTACCACAGCAAAGTGTTGCCAAACGAGTGGGAACAGAATTTTAGCATTAACCCTATGTCTCCCTTTACCGAAGCGACTGATTGAACTTAAATGTATTAAACACTTAGGTGTGTCCTAATGCTTCATGGCACTTAAATATCTAAGTGAAAAAGATGCCTGAGCTCCACAATTTGGAAATTATACAACCTTAGTGATTTAAAAATCACTGGCTTATAGCTCTTAAGCGCTGGACAACTGACGTCACTATTCAGTCCCAAGGAGGTGGTGCTTGTTTTATCGACGTCAGAAGGATAAAAGGCGAGTTGCCGAGCCTTGAATTTGCATGCATTTACATTCTGTTAATACGGGACTGGGTACACCTGGAAAAGGGATGGCGATTGTTCAAAGGTTGGCGGCTTTCAATGACTTTTGGCAGATTCCAGACGAATCAGAGACCAGGAAGGGTTGTGGAAGTAGCCAAGTGTTTAACAATTAACCTTTTCAAGACACCCTTACTTCTGAAAGGCAGGGAGGGCAGGGGCAGAGTGGATCGCAAGCCATTTGAGCTGGTGCATAATCAGTGGTCATAATAAACATAACAAACGCATTCTGTGTAACGGACATCCACCCCCAATGGCGTCTCTTGAAGCTACACAAAAATAATGGGTACTTATTGTTATCGAGCATAATGATGGCCTTTTTATCGACCTCAGAAGAATGGAAGGCTGAGTTGATCGACCAGGATTCAAACCCATGTACAGAACATTAAACACAAATCTCTGCAGTGGATGCTCAAGCCTCCTGCGCCAGCAGAAGCGGCTTAAACAATGCTTACTAGTCATGTGATTCCTAGTCACCGTCCCACTTTCATATTTCAGTAGGGCTGGAGAAGAGTCAGTCATTGGCTATGTAGGATGAATATTGGCGTGTAAGCATACCTTAGGCACGAGGCCACCAGCACAGGGGAATCCTGCCGGATTTCTAAAGTGGGAATACGACAACATATATAAACATCTCATTCCTTTAGAGTGCCCCCTAATTCCACACATCTGCAGCGAGCAGCCCACAGCACCACCTCTGGTCATGCCCTTCAAACTCTATTGTGAAAAATAACCCATGAAGATATGCTTGTAATCCGACACCCTCACACACCCTGCGCCCTCCCCCCACACCCTGCGCCCTCCCCCCACACCCTGCGCCCCCCCCACACCCTGCGCGCCCCCCACACCCTGCACCACCCCCACACCCTGCACCACCCCCACACTCTGCACCACCCCCACACTCTGCAATGGAACATACACTCCAAATACCACTCAGTGCCACATAATTACATTCCACACAATTACACTCTACTGAATACAACACATACTCCACACAATACCACTCAGCGCCACATAATTACACGCCACATAATTACACTGCACTCAATGCAACATACACTCCAAATACCACCCAGTGCCACATAATTACACGCCACATAATTCCACTCTGGCTGCCGATCAACTGAATTTCACCGGTTCCGAACGGACCTCTCTCGAGTGATCTGCGATCCTGACTGGGACCTTACAGGAACGCCGAATTTTTTGGGAGTGAGAGGACAAACGGGCGCTGGAAGGGGACGACGAAGAAACTTTCCATAACGGTCCAGGTAAGGTTGTGATATACGACAAAACTGATTGTCTGATTGTATTGAAATTGTTTGCTCGAATACTAGTATTCCGATCTTTGAAGTAATTGGTAGTAATTGAGATATTCCCTGCTTGCAAACAATGTAGAATAGGAATATTCCCTCTTTGCAGGCAGCGAAGGACAGGTAGTGCGGACCTTTGTCTATGACCTATTGAGATATTTATATTGACCCCTTGTACGTCATGCCGGTCTTCTCAAAATTGTTTGATTGTTTTGTACCAGACCGTTTGTTAGAGGTAAGTCATCCAGCACCGCCGGAAGGCACCCCTAACAAGGACATGTATGTTAAATATGGAGTAGCCATCGTTGCTTATAGCAAACTATGGCACAAATAACTAGAAAGGAACTGGTAAATCAGTGGCCACTGACGGGATCTTTTGAACTCGCTAAAATAGAAATCTTAGAAATAGAGCTCCATAAAAAGAAAGCTACGCCAGCCATGCTTGACAACTTTGGTCTGTGGCAGAAAGAAGCAACCCAACGAAAGAGAAGAAACTAAGCTAGACTATATAAAGAGGCGAAAAGCAGCTCACCTAGCTTGTAAAAAGTTAGAGGAAGATATAAAAGAAAAAGACTGATAGAAATGAACAAGAATCGAAAATATCAGGCCAGTGCCCTGTTAGAACGAGAAAGAAGAGGTCAAAGAGAGCACAATCCTGAAATACATGTACATATAAGACTAATAGGTCATATAGTCATAACAGTATTAGAACTCAATATAATCTGTAGTTTGCAATTTTAGGACAGAACAGATCAGTAGATAAAGGTCATGTTCATATCATCATTTTCTTTATTTGAAGATCCATAAAATATGAAGTTGATAAAAGACAGCCTTCAACTCTTTACCCCGAGTTACCGGCTAAACAGATAATAAATGATGACCTCTTGTTGGGTCCCCCGATCATCTACATGCCACCTCCTTATGTACCTACTCATCCTGTAGTACAGCACCAAGAACAGCAAGGTACCAACGGAGACGCCACAACCGTTTCCGTCGAGCCACTTGCACCAAGTGCCTCATGAACGAACGCATTAGTAGAAATAGGATCAATAGAACAAGCATTTGCAATGCAATAGGTCTCGCATTAGGAAAGTTTGAGCTATTGATATTGTAAATGACAAATTTTGTATTTATGTGTTGGTTTTGAAAATAGCGAAATTAATAGCTTTGTCATTTACAATGCCAATAGTTGTAACTTTCGCAAATGTGACACGTATAGCATTTGTAATGCAATATGTGTTGTATTTACGTGACTTAGATGTATTGATATTACAAATAACAATGGCTTTTAATTTTTTTTAAATAATTAATACTTCAATAAAAGTTATTGTAATTTATGGCAATAGCTTAAACTTTTGTAAATAACTTTTGTTAAGATTATGTTCAGTGTATTTTATTGTGACGAAAATCCAAGAACAGAAGTGAAATATTAACATCATTTTGTGACATTTTTAATAAAGCTTGAAACATTGAGAGAACATATTTGAACCAGTTGTTGAATGGTTGCACAGAGTGATGCTGTGGCGTTCAGTGGTGCTGAGTGATGCTGTGGCGTTCAGTGGTGCTGAATGATGCTGTGGCATTGAGTGGTACTGTGATGCTGAGTGATGCTGTGGCGTTGAGTGGTGCAGTGCCGTTGAGTGGTGCTGTAGCAATGTAAAATGTAGCAAGGCGAGAGCTGGAGGGGCCTTGTGAGGAACCAGAAACATTTGAAGCTAACGAGGATGGCAGAGAGCTGATGAAAGGAACGCTTGTGGATCTCTGATGTTTGTGCATGCCAGACGCTTGTGCATGCCAGACGCTTGTGCATGCCAGACGCTTGTGCATGCCAGACGCTTGTGCATGCCAGACGCTTGTGCATGCCAGACGCTTGTGTAAAATAAAAGTGTAGAGTGTGAGACAAAGAGACCAAAGATGTGAGAGCAATTTTACTCTTCATTCAAGATACATAATGGAAAGTTATATACCTTTTGCGCTAAAGTGTCAGAAAAAAAAGAGAGAAGGAAGAGAAACAATCATCTAGTGTACTGTGTAAACTTAAAATGAGCTACAAATGTTGTTTAAGCAAAATAATACAAAACCTCCTTGGCGCTGCCTGTGACTAACAAAGTATTTTTGTAAAAAAAATAAAAAAACTTACATTGGCTAAAAGCCCTAACATAATGCTAACAGGGGGAAATTTTTAGATGCGCCCATCATAGTGCTGTTCCAATTGTACCACAAACAGATTTACTGTTTAAGATACTATATATTTCTAAAAAAGAGAATCTTTTGTATGTTGGGAGTTACATGTAAAATAACTCGGCTCCCAGAGGAAACGCTTAAGGAGGATGTCTGGATGTCTCCGTGTGGCTTGAGCTCTGCTGGCGCCTCTGGCATGCGTAATGTTTTCACGTGCAAATGCAAATCCATTAATAATCATTGGCGACTCTTGTCTGTTAAATGCGTAGTATTCAAGAATGTAGCATTGTAAAAATAAGGTGCAAATATACATAAAAGGAGCTGTTAAGTGCTCCCCAACTTTTAGTGCGGAAAGTAGAGAGCTTGCATTCAGCGAGCCTGCGTGTGTCTGCTGCTTGTTGTCAATAGCCAACAATGCTGGATTCGAACTTTCTGGAGCACCACAATGAGCTTGCCAGACGCTTGTGCATGCCAGACGCTTGTGCATGCCAGACGCTTGTGCATGCCAGACGCTTGTGCATGCCAGACGCTTGTGCATGCCAGATGCTTTTTGGATGGGTGATGCTTGTGGATCTCTGATGCTCGTGGATGCCTGATGCTCGTGGATGTCTGATGCCTGATGCTTGTGGGTGTCTGATGCCTTTGGATGTCTGACGCTTGCGGATGCCTGACGCTTGCGGATGTCTGACGCTTGCGGATGTCTGACGCTTGCGGATGTCTGACGCTTGCGGATGTCTGACGCTTGCGGATGTCTGACGCTTGCGGATGTCTGACGCTTGCGGATGTCTGACGCTTGCGGATGTCTGACGCTTGCGGATGTTTGACGCTTGCGGATGTTTGACGCTTGCGGATGTCTGACGCTTGTGGATGTCTGATGCTTGTGGATGCCTGAAGCTTGTGAATTTATTTATTTGTTTATTTATAAGGTTTTATATAGCGCGGACTAGATCCCGAAGGATATCAGAGCGCTTTACAGTTGTAGGGAAAGGTAACAATCAGATCATGAATCAACATGGGTAGCAAAATAATCATAAGATCAAAGAGTTCACAAATAACAATTCAATCATAAGTACAGAGTGAACAAAGAGGGGGCTATATGATGGGGCGTGGTGATAAAAGGATAGTAAGTGAATAATCATAAACAGGAATAATAGTCAAAACTATAGTAAAATCTAAACATGAATTATATGGTGCCTGACGCTTGTGGATGTCGGACGCTAATGGTGTGTGTGTGCCTATAAAGCGTGCACTGAAGGCTGTTTGTGTCTGCCTGGTGGAAGCGTGCACTGACGGCTAGTAATGTGTGTGCATGGTGGAAGCGTGCACTGACGACTGGCGATGATGGCAGGTGGTGTGTGTGCCTAGTGGAAGCGTGCACTGACAACTGGTGGTGTGTATGCCTGGTGAAAGCATGCAGTGACGGATGGTGGTGTGTGCCTGGTGGAAGCGTGCACTAACAACTGGTGGTGTGTGTGCCTGGTGGAAGCGCGCAATTATAGCTGCTGGTGTGTTTGCTAGTGAAAGCGTGCACTGACGGCTGGAGTGTGCCTGGTGAAAGTGTGCACTGACGGCTGGTGGTGTGTATGCCTGGTGGAAGCGTGCACTGACGGCTGGTGGTGTGTGTGATTGGTGGAAGCATTCAATTCTAGCTGGTGGTGTGTATATTTTGTGAATATGTGCACTGACGGCTGGAGGAGTGTGCCTGTTAAAACGTGCAATGACAGCTGGTGTTGTGTGTGTCTGGTGAAAGCGTGCACAAACGGATGGTGATGTGTGCCTGATGGAAGCGTGCACTAACGGCTAGTGGTGTGTGTGCATGATGGAAGTATGCACTGACTGGTGAGGATAGCTGGTGGTGTGTGTGTCTATAGAAAGCGTGCACTAATGGCTAGTGGTGTGTGTGCCTGTTGGAATCGTGCACTGATGGCTGGTGGTGTGTATGCTTGGTGAAAGTGTACACTGACGGTTGGAGGAGTGTGTTGGTTAAAACGTGCACTGACAGCTGCCGTTGTGTGTCTTCCTGGTGGAAGCGTGCACTGACGGCTAGTAATGTGTGTGCATGGTGGAAGCGTGCACTGACGACTGGTGATGATGGCAGGTGGTGTGTGTGCCTAGTGGAAGCGTGCACTGGCAACTGGTGGTGTGTATGCCTGGTGAAAGCATGTAGTGACGGATGGTGGTGTGTGCCTGGTGGAAGCGTGCACTGACAACTGGTGGTGTGTGTGCCTGGTGGAAGCGTGCAATTATAGCTGCTGGTGTGTTTGTCTAGTGAAAGCGTGCACCGACGGCTGGAGTGTGCTTGTTAAAATGTGCCCTGACAGTTAGTGGTGTGCGTGTGCCTAGTGATAGCGTGCACTAACAGCTGTTGGTGTGTGCCTGGTGAAAGTGTGCACTGACGGCTGGTGGTGTGTATGCCTGGTGGAAGCGTGCACTGACGGCTGGTGGTGTGTATGCCTGGTGGAAGCGTGCACTGACGGCTGGTGGTGTGTGTGATTGGTGGAAGCATGTAATTCTAGCTGGTGGTGTGTATGTTTGGTGAATATGTGCACTGACGGCTGGAGGAGTGTGCCTCTTAAAACGTGCAATGACAGCTGGTGTTGTGTGTCTGTCGAAAGCGTGCACAAACGGATGGTGATGTCTGCCTGATGGAAGCGCGCACTAACGGCTAGTGGTGTGTGTGCATGATGGAAGTATGCACTGACTGGTGATGATAGCTGGTGGTGTGTGTGTCTATAGGAAGCGTGCACTAATGGCTAGTGGTGTGTGCCTGTTGGAATCGTGCACTGATGGCTGGTGGTGTGTATGCTTGGTGAAAGTGTAGACTGACGGTTGGAGGAGTGTGTTGGTTAAAACGTACACTGACAGCTGCCGTTGTGTGTCTGCCTGGTGAAAGAGTGCACTGACGGCTGGTGGTGTGTATGCTGGTGAAAGTGTGCACTAACGGCTGGTGGTGTGTCTTCCTGGTGGAAGGGTGCACTGACGGCTGGTGGTGTATGCCTGGTGAAAGTGTGCACTGATGGCTGGTAATGTGTGTGCCAAAGAAAAAGTGTGAAACAGAAATAATGTGTAAAATAAAAGTGTAGAGTGTGAGACAAAGAGACCAAAGATGTGAGAGCAATTTTACTCTTCATTCAAGATACATAATGGAAAGTTATATACCTTTTGCGCTAAAGTGACAGAAAAAAAAGAGAGAAGAAAGAGAAACAATCATCTAGTGTACTGTGTAAACTTAAAATGAGCTACAAATGTTGTTTAAGCAAAATAATACAAAACCTCCTTGGCGCTGCCTGTGACTAACAAAGTATTAGCTAAAATAACAGGGGGAAATATTTAGATGCGCCCATCATAGTGCCGTTCCAATTGTACCACAAACAGATTTACTGTTTAGGACACTATATATTTCTAAAAACGAGAACCTTTTGTATGTTGGGAGTTACGTGTAAAATAACTCGGCTCCCAGAGGAAACACTTAAGGAGGATGTCTGGATGTCTCCGTGTGGCTTGAGCTCTGCTGGCGCCTCGGGCATGTTTAATGTTTCCACGTGAAAATGAAAATCCATTAATAATCATTGGCGACTCTTGTCTGTTAAATGCGTAGTATTCAAGAATGTAGCATTGTAAAAATAAGGTGCGAATATACATAAAAGGAGCTGTTAAGTGCCCCCCAACTTTTAGTGCGGAAAGTAGAGAGCTTGCATTCAGCGAGCCTGCGTGTGTCTGCTGCTTGTTGTCAATAGCCAACAATGCTGGATTCGAACTTTCTGGAGCACCACAAATTGCCCCATTAATCCATGAGCCTGCAAAGCGGCAGGAACTGCCATGGAGCAGCAAGGGCTGTGTCGTTGACCAATGGCCAATGATGCTACAGTGGAACTCCAAGTGTCCAAAGTGTGTTGTATTACGAAGCATTTTGCCATTCCTTGCAGCATAATTGACTCAACCTTGCTGCATAATTGGCCACACCTGCCGCATAATTCCAGTGGCTCTAAGTACACCAATAATACCGAATAGCAGCAAACACCAACTGAAAAGTGGCAGTTTACCTCTATAAAGTGCCTTCCGCGGCGCTGTACCACTTGAAGCGCATCTTTTTATTACATTTTTCTATTCATTTGATAGAGAGGCAATTTTTTTTCTAGAAATGATAAAGCAGAAGGTGGAAAATAGCACAAGCTCATTGGTGGGTGGGGGTTATATATGTGCCAAGCGAACATGAGCAGCGTCATCCCAACAATTAACACGCTCATGTGTGCATAAAAAAGGTTAACCTACCGGAGAATAAAGCGACATAAGAAAGGTACTTAATGATAAAAAAAAGCTCCTGCCAATAAAAAGCTCAGCAGTGTCGAATGTGTAAGTGTTATGTTTGATTAAGTACAATAATTGTATCAACATTGAGAGTCTAGGGAATGGAGCAAAATTGCACTATATTGCGTCTATAACCAATTTATGTAACTCATATCGCTGCAGTTGGTACACACATTACTTTGCTTATCCATGAAACCTATGGGAGATCGAAGAAGTAAAGAAGGTTGACTGGAACATAAATACGGGAGAGAGTTGTTGCAGATGGCTGTGTAAAGGAAGACGAACTATAGGAGGAGAAGTAAAAAACTGCGCAAAATTAAATATTCTGCATACATCATTATCATTTAATCTCCCTAACACGCCTACTTTGTGACCCTTAGTGTGTCCTTAACATGCGGCAATGTGTTCGAGTTTCCGTGACTGTGTGCGCTGCTGTCCCCTCAACTACACTTTATTTTCAGATGCTGCGGGATTACAAGTGTAAATGGGTTGTTATGGCAACCGTGGGAATGGCTGTGCTTGGGCACTAGCAAACAAATATATTTGTTGTGCGCCTCACTAAATAAAATTACGTAACCAGAACTTTACAACCGTTGTTACCTGCATTGGATTTAGCTAGCCAGGATCCCTGCCACCATGTATTTCACTTTATAAATGTATTGTTATGATCCAATGGTGATTGGCTGTAGTACAGTAAGTAACTAGACACTGCTCCTTCCTGTTCCTCGCTCTGTTTGGTGTTGTGAAACTGAAAGTGCCACGAAGTCCAACAAATCACAGCATGTGGTTACGAACAGAGCAATTGGCTTTTAACTGCTAATTCCTCACTAAGAAAGATGGTGACATAGATTACATAGATGGTGTTAGTAACTTCTACTTTCAAATCAGCTTTGTGTTGTTGCTGCTGCAAAGTAACGCACACAAGTTTCAGCAATGGAGAGCCGATGTCTTCCAGCCCAAGGAGCCTGCACGGATGCCTGTTGCACGAAGCAGCCGCAAGAGCTGTGGGTCACTTGGGGGGATGTCAGGATGTGACACAGCAGAGGACAGGAATCATGACTTGCCCCTTGGGCACTTAGGTGGGGGAAGGGGGCTATCTTCAGGCTCGGCTGGACGGAGAGCGCAGATGAGGTCATTCTATTGATTAAAGATATTTCAAAACAAGACGTGCGGGAGCGGGGCTATAGTAGATGTGGTAAACGATGCGTTAGGTGTGGGTGCAGAAAATGTTCTGCCCCGTTAAAAGGAAGGTGAGGTACCAGGGGGGCAACTAAGTGAAAGCTCTGATTTGGGATGAGAGGAAGAAACGAAAATCCAGCTCCGGGGCAGACCAGAAATAATGTTTTACGGCTTGTGCTTGCCTAAAGGGTCTCTGAATATACACTTTTGTCTAGAGCTGTAACTCCTAAAGTTTACTGTTTGATTGGTTAACCTTTGAGAAACGTAAAACCAACCAGCAGTGAGCAAAGAAATGCATCATTTGATTGCACAAATAACACATTGTGGTAAACAGCATATCCCCGCCCCAGCACTTGCGTTTTTGTTTCCCCCAAACCCTCACTAGCCATCTTTATTATGCAGGCTGAGCCGACGCAGGCGATTGTGGCGCTGAGGTTAGTGCTGGAGTTCGAGGCAGGTGAGGGACGGGGACAGGATTTACAAAGCGACACGTGGAGTGCTGCAGAGCGAGTCAGCCCTGCCGATTATTAGCTGCTGGGGGCAGGATTTAGAAAGCGACATGGGGAGTGCTGAAGAGAGAGTCAGCCCTGCCGACTATTTGCTGGTGGGGGCAGGACTTAGAAAGCGACATGGGGAGTGCTGAAGAGCGACTCAGCCCTGCCGACTATTAGCTGCCGGGGGCAGGATTTAGAAAGCGACATGGGTGGAGTGTTTCAGTGCAAGTCATCTCCACTCATGAGTATTAGTTGCCGGGAACAGCAAAGTGTATGTGTGTTTTTAAGCAGAGCAGAGATGTACGAGTATTGTACATGCGCCGTGTTAAACATTAGAAAGGTGCAGCCAGTATACTTGAAGATAAAACGTGGCGCACTGCAAAAAAAAAAAAAAGAATTGTTTTAAAGTTGGGTTTGGTGAGCAGCCTTTGATGTGCGAGCGAGTGGGAGGGAACACCATATGGGGTGTGATTGAGAAGTGAGGCCAAGCGCGAGCTGGGGAAGCGTCGCGCTTGAGTACCTCACATGCATTGGGGACAATCCTCGCTGGTTTCAAGAGTTTGTTTTGCCTACTATACTCTCGCAGCACAACGCATGCGCGTTGGTTCAGAAAGACCAAAAAAGGGTTGCCTGGGGTTCCACGATTAAGTACGCACGAGCGGGCAAACATTGACAAGATAGTCAAAACCCTCGTGAAGAGAAGAGAAACGGAAGAGTATGTGACTGACATATGCAATTCTTATGTCGAGAGCCACAAACGATCCTTCATTGTGCGATTCTGCTGCTACACACTTACTGCCTATGAAGAGAAATATCAGGATGTAGGACCCAGGAGGCTAATGGCTCTTTATAATAAAGTCGACATAGGAGACAAAAACAACAACGATGTAGAACAACTCTTTTTGTCCACGTTAGAAGTATTCCGCCACCTCGTAGAACAAGGGCGGATAGATACAGACAGAGCATCTAAGCCAGTAACACCCCCAATAGAGAAGCTAGACAACATGATGCCGATAAAGGAAGTGCTCCATATTCGGTCCCCCCTAGGGGACAAGGGACTAATGACGACATAAACCATCAGGACGCTAAAGGAAGGGTGGTCTACAATTGGGTGTATCAGCCATGGGACAGACCGGACATCCTGACGTTCCGTAAATCTCTTCCAGATTTGCGAAAGAATCCCGCCCCCTTTTACACAGAACTAGGTACTGCTCTGAGTGCCACAATAATGACACTTGCCGACATTGACTTGTTCTTCGGGTTATGTTTACCAGCCGATGTGTGGAAGCAGATTAGGAGGATAGACCACACAGAATTGCTCGGTCATACCTGGGAACAACTCCGCACATTAGATAAACAGCGGAATCTTGGCCAAAAACCAATTAAAGCTATATTGGACCTTCCTGATAAAATAGTGCAGAAGGTAAAAACACTGATACCGGAGAAAAAGATAGAGTGGTCCATAGTAACAGCGTGCCACCAGAAACCACAAGAGGATATCTTGGAGTATTTCTCGAGATTCAAAACAGTGTTCTCCGATTACAGTGGACAGGACATGTCCACTGCGACCGGACACCACTTATTCGTGCAAAGTTACGTCAAAGGACTGCTGCCAGAGGTATCACAGAAATTACAAACTAGCGAAAGTAGCTGTGCAGCCTCTAAGCCAGCGGCTATTATCCAAATGGCCCAGTATTATGAACATCAGAAAAACGATAATGACAGAGCTACAGAAAAGAAAAAGAAGGACTTTAAGGAAAGAGTAATGATAGCCCAACTCCAAGGGGTGAATACAGGACGGGAACAATATAAAGGAGGATACCAACAGAATGTCCCTAGAGTACAGTCTCCTAGAAATGACTCATTGACACCATATGTACGACGCCAGGATTTAGGACAGGATCAATGCGTATTTTGCAAGGAATACGGACACTGGAAATCCCAATGCCCAGCCTTACCAGGAGAGAGGAAGAGGACATGGGAGAGGGTACGCAAGTGAAGCTAGCGAAGGAAGGCCAGGAAGAGTGAACGCATTTGACCGCCCTAGACAGAACCAGTGTCAACAGACCGATTACGACAACATGTGTGACTTTGCATAGGACAGCCAGGGGCAAGGGAGGGATCCAGTCGAGCTCTATGTTGACCAACAAGGCCCTTATGTTACCGCAAAGGTCCTGGGCACAGAGTCGCCATTTTTGGTAGACACAGGAGCAACACGTAGTGCGCTATCCAAACGACTGATTCCAAGGGAACCCTTGTCTGGCTCACCTATAACCTCTATAGGATTGGACGGTATGCCCTCAACCAACCCTTTGTCCAGACCGATCCCCTTCAAACTTGAAAACAATGTTATCCACACGACGTTCCTTCTCTCCTTCAACACTCCAGACGCCATTATGGGTCTCAATCTACTGAAGCATTTCCGTGTGACTATCAGATGTTCGCCAGACGGAGTACGAGTCATCTTATATGACAATCACAAACACCCGAGAGATAATCCATCCCAACACATGTATCCCATTTCTGAGACAGACACATCCCTACTAGACACTTTACCCTCGCATCTACGGTCTAGGGCTGATTCAGACGTAGGACGAATGATGATTGACCCAGTACAGGTGACAATACGACAAGACGCAACCTTACCGAAAATACCCCAGTACAAGATATCGCCAGAGGGCGAGAAAGCCTTGACCGAGATCATACAGTCACTAGTAGAGGCAGGAGTGGTAGAAGAGGTAGTGAGCAATGTTTGTAATAGTCCCATTTTACCGATCATAAAGAGACAGGGAGAGGGAGATGGAAAAGCCTACCGCTTCATCATCGACCTGCGGGAGATCAACACAATAGTAGTACCACAGTACCCAGTAGTTTCTGACATCACCACCATCCTGACCCTAATTCCGTCAACAGCTACCACTTTCACCGTTATCGATCTCAAGAATGACTTCTTCTCCATACCCATTCACCAAGACAGTCGCTATCTTTTCGGATTCACTTTAAGATCCCGCTCATATAGATTTTGTCGAGCG
Organism: Lissotriton vulgaris; assembly: GCF_964263255.1. Classification (NCBI taxonomy): domain Eukaryota; kingdom Metazoa; phylum Chordata; class Amphibia; order Caudata; family Salamandridae; genus Lissotriton; species Lissotriton vulgaris. The sequence continues at coordinate 536,600,096 of NC_141694.1, forward strand.
TAGGAGAGTAGGGTCTGCTTTCCTATGGTCACCCCACTGTTTGCTTTTTGCTTCACTGGTTTTCGACTTTATGTGGCTGTGGGCCTGCTAATCAGACCCACAGCCCAGCTGCTCCCTCTCTAAATTCACTACAATGTACTTTAGGTGCATTACCAATTGGATACTGGTTTACCTTATGATCCCCTGTACAGTGTGCTATAGGTACCCTGGGCATAGGTGCATCCAAGGCCTACCAAGGGCTGCAGCATGTATTATGCCACCCCTGGCTGGCCACCCACATTGATACAACTGGCTGATCACTCAGCTGGTGCAAGGTTGTGTAATCACCCCTTGCTTAGATATAGTATACCTATATCTAACCTTATATCTAGACACATATACACCTATAAGTCACTCCTATGGCAGGCCTTAACAATCCTGGAGGCAGAGTGCTTGGTTTTATGTGAGATGGTGCTCTAGCATGAGATGAGCCTGTCTGCAGCTTTTGGAACCATGTCCTTATAGCCGTTCTAGGATACTGCCATACCATATACTCTTAAGTGCATTATGAACCTCGCGGTTAAATGCTAACTCTGGTTTGGCTTTATCAAAACATGTCGAGTAAGGTGTCATACGATTTGGAATACCACCCCCTCGCCAGTTCTGGCGACAGGGGTAGCATTCCACCCTTCTAGAGGGAGAAGACATGTTGTTCCTACTAATCCCGGTTAAAGTTAATCAGAGCCTCAGCATCACAAAATGGATGCTGCTGCCACAGACACAAGTCTGACCTCCTGCTGCTGGGAGTCTTTCCAGCGAGGGAGGCTTGGACAATAGGTTTCCTGCCTTGGGAGGTGCTAGCACCACCCCAGACAGGCTTTTGTGTATTGGGGCAGGGAGGGCTGAAAGAAATGAGACACTGCCTGGGGCACACAAGGTGTCCCATGCATAGTCCAGTTCAAACCGGTGCTGGGGCACTCCAGCCCCAGCTTTGGCACAAAACTGGACAAAGGGAAAGGGGTGTAACCACCCCTTCCCTGGTCCCACCCATAGGAGGGACCTAGCAGGTAATCCAGGCCCTAGATTTGGTATATAGGTAGGAGCTGAGTCCCAAGACTTTAGATTAATCCTGACTGAAACTCTGAAACAAAACTCTGGACCTTCGACGATCTACTTTGCAAGAAGACGACTGAAGAAACTCCCTTGTGGTCAAGGAGTGACCACCCTGCACAAGCAGGCACCATCCAGCGATCAACGGCTTGCTTTGTCGACGCTCCCGCCGGAGCCCGAGCACAGAGCCTGACAAGAACTGGACTTCCAGCCATCCAACAGCCGATCCACAGTCCCAGCAGAGCTGAGACCCGTGGAGGCGACGAGAGACGTGGGACCGGCCATCTTTAAAAGTCTGCGACTTGCTAATTGTGCAGCACCGAGGCACCCTCGAAGCTGTGCATTGGGGATTGAGAAGCCCCAGCCGAGAGCATCATCTGCACCGAAGATCAGCCCTGCACCCTCCACGAGTTCTGCGTGGGGCCCTTCTGCATTTTTCTGCTCGATGCGTCTGCCCAGTCACTTGCCCGTTGGCTAGTGGCCACCTTGGCAAAGATCCTTTGAATTTACACCGCTGGTCTGGTTGCTCCAGACTGGCCCTTGCTTACCTCAAAAGAAGCAGCCCCTCAGACCTTGCTGGTCTGAGTAAGAAGCCAACTTCGTATCCTGCGTGGGTTGCATTTTCCAAGGCTTGTTGACTCCAATCCTGAAGCAGACACCGCCAACAGCGAGAGCCTTCGTGGGACAGTCCGTGCCTGACTCCTGGTTGTCGTTGACGCCTCCTGGTCCACGTGGCTGCAGAGACAAGCTTCACAACAGCACCGGATTGCTTCGCGACATCGCCTGGTTCCTTCCTGGTCACTGGCTAGTGACCCAGACTCTGTCCCCTCTGCTTTTAGGTCCTCTTCATCTTCGATCCACCCTTGGATCCACCCGGACACTTCTCTCCTGGCCGCCTGCAGCATCTTTTCTCCAGGCTCCATAGGATTCGACGACGAAACCTGACACACTTCGACACCTATGCACCCGCTTCCTGTGGGTGAGGTAACGCGAGTACTTCAGTGCTCCTGTGGCTATTGACTATCCTACTGTCTAGGTTTCAAGTAACTTTCACCGAGTCCAGTCAGAAGTGCCCTAAAAGAACTAGTTTTCATCTTCTACGTTCTCATTCATTCTCTAAGGTAACTTGCGTGTGTGTTTAGGCACTGCACAAGCATCCCGTGGGCCTCCTGCTTCCTAACTCTTGGTAGTACAGCGTAGCCCCAGCGATTCCCCAGGCCCTAGGCCTATTCACTTTCTGTGTAGTGGTCTTTATACCACTATTTTAGTATATGGTTTAGCGTGCCCCTAGGGCCCTACTGTATTTTGTGCAACTTATTGTGTTCTAATTAAATATCTTGTATTGTGCTTGTGCCTCTGACCTCAAAGAGTTCAGAGGGTTTGTCTAGTAATAAACAACATATATATTTTATATATATCCTGTGTGGTGTCCTTTCATTTGGTATTAAAGGGGTTACATATGGTAAAACAGCTGGCTTCACATGCCCTCTTGAGTTTAGCCTAAGACTGCTTTGTCCATGCTACCACTAGGATAGCTGGTCTATAAGGTTGACTTTACAACCATCACCATAAGGGTTGTTTGGACTCCTACACTTCCTTGCAGAAAATGGCCACAAAGTTTCTAGAAATAAATTGCAGTTCTGCAAACCACGGGTAACATATTTAGGTCACCTCTTATCGAAAGAAGGGAGGAAACTCACACCAGACAGGATCCAGGCAATTCTAGACACTGCCGTTCTCAAGAATCAGAAGCAAGTCCGCTCTCCGATAGGCATCAACTCATTCTGCAGACAGTGGTTGCCGAACTTTAGCCTCATTGTCAAACCCCTTCTCTCCCTCCTAGCCAGACACCCCCTCACCTTTCCCCTGGACACCCGAATGCCAGTCAGCATTCAAAGAATTGCGAGATGCCCTTTGTTCGGCACCTGTTCTAGGAACCCCAGACTACTCCAAACCATTCTTCCTCTACACACATGAAAGGGTGGGATGTGCATTGTCCGTCTTAGCACAATCAATTGGTCACAAACATCGCCCTTGTGCATATTTCTCCACCACCCTCAACCCAGTAGCTAGAGCGTTGCCAGCGTGTCTGCGCACTGTGGCAGCTGCAGCAGTATCCATATGCCAGAGCGAAGGAATAGTGCTCTCCAATCCAATCACTGTGTTAGTACCCCATGCAGTCGACACGCTACTGAACAAGACCAAAACCCAACACTTGACTAGCGCACGACTGACAGGTTACGAGTTGACCCTGCTAGCACCACATCACCCTGAAGCGATGCACCACTCTCAATCCAGCCACATTGTTACCTCTACCCGAAACTGACCCTGGTGTGACTCCCCTGCACGACTGTGTGACCCTCACTGATGAACAAACAGAGTAGAGTTGATCTCAGAGACACTGCCTTTTCAGAACCAGATGGGGAACTATGGGTAGACGGCTCGTGAATCAAACTCCCTGATGGCACCACCTCAGCCGCATATGCTGTCACCACAGCCCGAACCATCCTAGAGACAGCCCGCATTGCCCAACGATCCGCCCAAACAGCAGAGCTCATTGCCCTCACACGAGCATATATTTTAGCATCTGGTACGACAGTAAACAAATACACTGATAGCCAGTACGCCTTCGGGGTGGTTCACCATTTTGGGCTCCTGTGGAGAGAAAGAGGGTTCCTGACTTGACACGGCACACCCATCCAACATGGAGATCTAGTCTCCGCATTGACAGAAGCAGTCCTCCTGCCCAACCGCTAGCAGTGATTAAATGCCAGGCACATAAGAAAGTGACCAACCTCATTGGACAGGGAAACGCATTAGCCGACATTACTGCCCGAACCACAGCCCAGGACAGAACCACGACACGAATGTACGTGACCAGGTCACAAGCAGAACAATGGACTTGCGCTAGAAGGACTGTACGGGACATACAAACGACAGGCACACAGGACAAACTGACTGAATGGGCTCGGGTGGGACTGAAAGACGAGGAAGGCTGCTGGAGGACAAAAGACGGAAACAAATGGCTGCTACCTAATGCCTATCTGATCCCCATATTGACCATGGCACATTTACCAGCATACATAGGATCTTCCCCCATGACCGAACTGATCACCAGAGTATGGCATAACAGCAAGATAGCAGAATCAGCAAAACGCCTAGTACAGCAATGCATAGTATGCCTGCAACACAACCCGGGGAAAGGGACCGTAGTACCACGGGGAGGGTTTGGAGTCCTTGATCACCCCTTCGAAGACCTCCAGATGGATTACATCCAGCCAGAGAGGTGCCATGGTCTAAAATACGTGCTAGTGAATGTGTGCGCCTTTAGCAAATGGGTGGAGGCCTAACCCACCCGTGACAACAACGCCTTAGCTACTGCGAAGGTATTACTGAAAGAGTTCTTCCCCGATATGGCCTTTGTAGAATTTTATGGAGCAACAATGACCCCCACTTCGTAGCAGAAGTTATACAAAACATACTGAAAGGGTTGGGGGTAAAGCAAAAGTTCCATGCCGTTTTCAATCCCCAATCAGCGGGCCTGGTAGAGAGACACAGCGCCACGCTAAAACTGAAGATAGCAAAAATAGTTGCCACGACTGGGTTGAAATGGCCCAACGCCCTCCCACTGGCATTGCTGTCAATGCGCTCCAACCAAACACCGACTGACCCCTTACGAAGTAGTCTTCGGCAGGCCTATGAACATTTGGGCGGCACCAAAGCCAATCTCCATTAAGGATGTCCCGGACATACTAATGTCCGACTATTTGTACAAATTAACGAACAAACTAGCACTTGTCCACCAACAGGTGCAGCAAGCCATACCAGACGTGTCCAGGGGCCCAGGAAACAATATCAAGCCTACAGACTTCGTGCTGACGCAAAATTTTCAGAGGTCTCAGAGTCTGGAACCCAGGTGGACGGGCCCCTGGCAAGTCTTGATCACCAACCGAACTGCCCTGCGAGTGGAAGGAAAAAGAAACTGGCTTCAAGCACACCACTGTAATGAATGAATGATTACAAACTTGGTATAGCGCATGGCTACCCGAAGGCATCCCAGAAGATATCTCCGACACTGACGGGCCGCAAAGAAGAACAGCCAAGAAGAGCTCCTGACAAAAGACCGACCAGCCCTGAGTTGCTACCCACAAACAGAGACACTTGAACTGGCAGAGTTTACCGACCCCACGGTACCATCCAAGAAAGGGTACAATTTGAGATCGACGAAAGGAGAGTGCTCAGACAAGCAGGCCACTAACTGAGTCAAAAGTCTCAGAACGGTAGCCAACAATACAAATGCTACCAGGAGAAACGCTAGACGAAAGTATGTGGTCCTGCCAGTCGTCGAGCCTCTTGAAGGTGATGGAAGAACCCGGATGACAGAAGAACCACCGCGACGACTCCAAACTTGCCAAATTGCACAGTACAAAGACAATAACCCTTGTGACAGCATCTCTCACCTGCCTCTTGCTGATGGTCACAGTCGGGATCGTTGAAGAGAGTGCTCCCGCTTACAGGACAATGTCAACCACCATGCAACCCACCACCAAGAAAGAACACTATCTGGTGTCACTGTCACCACGCCTCGGAGAACGACGCAAAGAATTCTGGAATAATTCTTTCATACAATTATTGCACCAGCACAATCTTGCCGCAAATGCCACGAACTGTTGGATCTGTGGGTTGCTACCTCATGCCACTAAACATTCCATTCCTTTCATCCCTTCGCCCTTTTCTGTTCATGGATCTTGCCTCGCCTGGTTAATGCTCCTGCAAGAGAGCTACAAAGACAATGCCACATCCGATGCGACAATCAAACAATTTTACAACGAGTTCTGGCTGAACAAAACTGGAAGAACATCCGCTCCCTTCTGCCCTCTGACTTCGAATGCAACCTTTCCAATGAACATTCCCCCCAAAGAACGAGTTGAAATGCAAGTGTACAACAACCCAGCCAGACCTATCTTTTCCTATCTAAACAAACTAACTGCTGCAACTCTGACAGTGGCCCTAAATGTGGTGAACGTCTCAGGCCTTGTCTGCATCGAAGGCCATGGGACTATGATCGTGGGTAAATCTCTTGCCAAATAACGAAGACTCTGAACACTGCGGACCCCCCTTCATTTGTTGCATCACCCAACATGTACTTCATCTGTGGTACCAAAGCCTACAACTGGCTCCCAAAATGCTGGGGAGGCACGTGCTACATCGCTTTTGTTCTGCCTCCAACCTACACAGCACCTACAGACCATCACAGAGTAGGGCGTTCCAAAGACACAGAACAAGCAGACTCCGCCGCATCACAGTTCCTCGACGCGGCAAAAGGACTCGTCCCGCTATGGGGTCCGATGGCAAACAGCCGAGCCATCCGACACCTAACTCAAGCAGTTGAAACAGCCTTGAACGTCACTGCTGGCATCCTCACCAACAACACAGCTGAGCTTCAGGCGGTCGGCCTGATGGCTTTACAGAACCGCATTGTTCTAGATGTTTTACTAGCGGATCATGGAGGAGCATGCGCATCATCAGAGCCAGTTGCTGTACTTATGTCCCTGACAACTCACCCTCTGTTTTTTTCAGGCAATTGAACACCTCCACAGGCTGGCGTCAGAAATTCCTCAGGAGTCAGAAACTTGGACACTTGGAAGCTGGTTTTGGGGCATTTTGAAAGAATGGGGCTGGAAAATAATGATGATCCTCTTGGTTCCAATATTAATAATATGTGATTGTTGTTTGGGGATACATTGTATACCACTTTTGTGTTCTATTTGCCTGAACTCCTTGCACCCTAAGACTATGGACACTGAGCTCACGAAGATGAGTAATAAACGATAGAGAGATACAGGACATTATGGACATTGAGATAGACTAGCAAGCTGGCTGGACTATATTCAAAGGGTGGACTGTAGAAAATAAAACGACAAATATGAACATTGCTGGCGCCATCTTGCTTAGTGAGGGCCTTTATGTGCGCGTAAGCAGCAACCATTTTAGACATCGCGGCCATTTCATACTCTTCTGGTCACCTGTGAATCACCCCGACCTCGCTATTATCCCCCGCGCTCTGACCAAGCCTGAACACATGTACCACGGTCGTAAAACCTTGTCAGCATGACAATGCCCCGGAGTCACTTCCCTACCTGGCCACTCAATCCGGTCCCAGATACTAACCAACCCCTGTGGACATAGTTTATTACCCGCACACAGCAGGGCTTGTTTCACCAACAAAGGGGCCTGATCTAATCAAAGACACGTACCCTTAGATCTGACCGATCCAACATACTTTTAGATCCTGTCGGAATGTCCAGCTGCAGGATAGCGATCATCTGTTAGATCTGGTTGGAGGGACGATTGCTGCTGGGTTTGTGTGGGAACTAGCTTGAGGCGGGGATTCCAAGGATGTTTGACTATGCAATAAACTGATGCCAGGAATGTTTGACCATGTAATAAACTGACGAAAAAGCATATAAAAAGCCATGCCACAGAGATGCAGTTAGAGCACCTCCTGACGATAGCCCCAGTGTCTGATGTGATGTACTCACCTCTAGAGAAATAAACCTGTTCTTCGCCTTCTAGTTCCCAGCGCCTGCCTCGTTATTTTGATCACTAAATCTTCAGGTGAATTAAAGGTGGTTTGCACCAAGCGGCATCGAAAGTCTTGGGAGTCATGCTGCTTTTCATCAGTTCTCCCCTTTCCAAGCTTCAGCGTGCCCTCTCCATGACAACCACCCCTAAAAAAATAGATATGCTGCTACTTTGGGCCCAACCAACCAGGTAAAGTTTTCAGAGTGAAGATCTTGCATGGATGATGCATGGTGCTGCTGAAAGCTTGACCAATCTGGCCAGGCAAATGTGAAGGACTGGGTTTTTCTAAGACCCAGCGGTGCCAGGGGACAACACCTGAAACCTTCGTGGGTTACCTGTTCCGGCGTACAAATGACAGAGACACGGGACACTTCCTTCGGCGTCAAAGATCGAGGTTTATTTACTGCAGGGAACACAGAAATCACAAGAAGTACAGCATGTGTAGGTTCTAGGAGACTGCTTCAAATTGCAACTGTGGATCGCTCCTTTTATACAGATTTTTGTCATAGAACAACATGGCAAACAAAAGGTTACAACCCAGTTCCCACAGTAAATTTCAAAGGGGTCGCTTTCATGTATTCAGGGTCCCGGAACAATTACAGTAGCATCGCCGGTTCCCAACTGTAAAAGTTCATCTTCCCACCATTAGTACATTCCATTCCGGCTGTAAACGAGTTAAGGAAGAAGACAGAAACAGGTGCAAGGGAAGACAAAGATAGTCAACAGATTGAAAAGAGTGTAAGGTGGTGATATCGGAAACACGATTGCAGGATCAAAGGAGACATGCCTAATGAATGCGCGGCTGAAACAATAGACCGGCACGGCAAGATGAGCCTCGAGCGGGGCCATCTGCCTTTGCAGTGTCATCCCCCTCGTCATAAAGACACCCTCAAAGGAACACGTGTCTTCCGCAAAAGTTTGGGAAACCCAGGGTCACGAAGCGGACAGTGTCCGTTCGCTGGCTACTTGAGGGCAAGAAACAAAATGGATGCCGTGTCTAAAATGGAACCCGTGGGTTCAGATTAAGAAACCCACGAAACAGACGAACGGTTTAGGTCAGCATAGCGAAAACACGTACACCCACTAAACTCGCCATTTGCGGTTCATAGATACCAAACTCGTCCATATTCGAGCGAGTCGAAAACACCACTTACGATTGTCACAGAACCTCAGATGCTCCTTTTGCCCTCATGTAGGCAAGCACTAGTCGATATCAGAGTCAATCTCGATATTCATCAGACCATTCAGGTGTTGCTGCAACATCATTCTATCCATCAATGCTTCCTTGGTAACAGGTGGCCGTCTTATACACGTCGTGGCACAGAGGCCACATAAGGCAGAACCACACTGTACACGAAGACAACATGTGAATAGAAATGCTACAACAACCCCAATGATCATCAGAATCTTCCAACCCCACGTCGACATCAGGCCCCAAAACCATCCTAGTAGCGTCCAATCACCTACGTCCACGTGTATGGACTCGGAGATCTTATGCAACTTCGAGATGGCTTGATAGACAGTTGGAGCGTTATCAGGGATGAAAATGCAGCAACTCGAGTGGATCACCTTACATACTCCACCTCTATCTGCAAGAACAACGTCTAAAACCATACGGTTTTGTAACGTCATAAGCCTGTCCGCCTGAAGCTCTGCTGTAAGATTACCTGTCCCTCACCACCCCTTGTTGTAAATATTTTTGTCCACCCTAAGCGTGGAAGGGTATTCTCAGATGTGAGACCCTTGCTCATTGCACCATCAGGATTCAAGCAAACCGGGCCGAAGACGGCTGTAATGCCAGAAACCGGTCCCCGGGAGCTTGTTTCCTTCCCAGTGTAAGAATTGGCTTTTGTAGTTTGGTTTGCCCTGTTCCCATCATGCACTGGGACAGGAACAGACTAATTTGCATACAGCCAGGTTCTGAAACTGGGATGGTGCAGTGAGCTAAAAAACGGTGTTGGATCTAGCCCTGATCTCTTGACTGGGTGAGAGCTTTCTGCTTAATTCAGAGACTCTGTCCCTCACCACCCCTTGTTGTAAATATTTTTGTCCACCCTAAGCGTGGAAGGGTATTCTCAGATGTGAGACCCTTGCTCATTGCACCATCAGGATTCAAGCAAACCGGGCCGAAGACGGCTGTAATGCCAGAAACCGGTCCCCGGGAGCTTGTTTCCTTCCCAGTGTAAGAATTGGCTTTTGTAGTTTGGTTTGCCCTGTTCCCATCATGCACTGGGACAGGAACAGACTAATTTGCATACAGCCAGGTTCTGAAACTGGGATGGTGCAGTGAGCTAAAAAACGGTGTTGGATCTAGCCCTGATCTCTTGACTGGGTGAGAGCTTTCTGCTTAATTCAGAGACTCTGTCCCTCACCACCCCTTGTTGTAAATATTTTTGTCCACCCTAAGCGTGGAAGGGTATTCTCAGATGTGAGACCCTTGCTCATTGCACCATCAGGATTCAAGCAAACCGGGCCGAAGACGGCTGTAATGCCAGAAACCGGTCCCCGGGAGCTTGTTTCCTTCCCAGTGTAAGAATTGGCTTTTGTAGTTTGGTTTGCCCTGTTCCCATCATGCACTGGGACAGGAACAGACTAATTTGCATACAGCCAGGTTCTGAAACTGGGATGGTGCAGTGAGCTAAAAAACGGTGTTGGATCTAGCCCTGATCTCTTGACTGGGTGAGAGCTTTCTGCTTAATTCAGAGACTCTGTCCCTCACCACCCCTTGTTGTAAATATTTTTGTCCACCCTAAGCGTGGAAGGGTATTCTCAGATGTGAGACCCTTGCTCATTGCACCATCAGGATTCAAGCAAACCGGGCCGAAGAAGGCTGTAATGCCAGAAACCGGTCCGCGGGAGCTTGTTTCCTTCCCAGTGTAAGAATTGGCTTTTGTAGTTTGGTTTGCCCTGTTCCCATCATGCACTGGGACAGGAACAGACTAATTTGCATACAGCCAGGTTCTGAAACTGGGATGGTGCAGTGAGCTAAAAAACGGTGTTGGATCTAGCCCTGATCTCTTGACTGGGTGAGAGCTTTCTGCTTAATTCAGAGACTCTGTCCCTCACCACCCCTTGTTGTAAATATTTTTGTCCACCCTAAGCGTGGAAGGGTATTCTCAGATGTGAGACCCTTGCTCATTGCACCATCAGGATTCAAGCAAACCGGGCCGAAGACGGCTGTAATGCCAGAAACCGGTCCCCGGGAGCTTGTTTCCTTCCCAGTGTAAGAATTGGCTTTTGTAGTTTGGTTTGCCCTGTTCCCATCATGCACTGGGACAGGAACAGACTAATTTGCATACAGCCAGGTTCTGAAACTGGGATGGTGCAGTGAGCTAAAAAACGGTGTTGGATCTAGCCCTGATCTCTTGACTGGGTGAGAGCTTTCTGCTTAATTCAGAGACTCTGTCCCTCACCACCCCTTGTTGTAAATATTTTTGTCCACCCTAAGCGTGGAAGGGTATTCTCAGATGTGAGACCCTTGCTCATTGCACCATCAGGATTCAAGCAAACCGGGCCGTAGACGGCTGTAATGCCAGAAACCGGTCCCCGGGAGCTTGTTTCCTTCCCAGTGTAAGAATTGGCTTTTGTAGTTTGGTTTGCCCTGTTCCCATCATGCACTGGGACAGGAACAGACTAATTTGCATACAGCCAGGTTCTGAAACTGGGATGGTGCAGTGAGCTAAAAAACGGTGTTGGATCTAGCCCTGATCTCTTGACTGGGTGAGAGCTTTCTGCTTAATTCAGAGACTCTGTCCCTCACCACCCCTTGTTGTAAATATGTAAGATTACCAAGGGCACTTGCAGTGATATTAGCGGTCGATTCCACCACTCGAGTCAACTGTCTCAGGTTCCTACTATTGATCATAGGTCCCCAAAACGGCAAGAAACCCTTAAAGAAGTCTCCTGCTTCTTGACCGGCAGTGTCTTCTTCGCTAATCACGCCTCTCACAACTCTGTTCTTGTGATAATCCGACCCAACAGTAAAGGTTGGCGGCAACAGATTCGCAATATAACAGGTGCCTGAGAAGTCACGAGGCAACCATGTATATGAGCGGTCGTAACATACAAAGTATGTACCCTTGGCAGTCAAAAGAACAGGGGAAGAGGCCGTCGGTAAAACATGTTTCAGTACAGGCACTCCTCCCGAGCTGAGCTCGCGGGCTTCGGCCAAGACCTTTCAAACAGAAATTACCGAGATGGGGCACGATCCAGATCAGAGACGAGCTTTTAAGCTGCCGATCACCCACTGACATGCTATACTCAGCCTCACTCAGATCTCTGTATGCTCGCACCTCTTCCTCTGAGATAAGCGATGCGTCAAAGATATCTATATCTAAATCGGCAATCGCTCTTGCCAAAGGCTTGTGGTACGGGCCAGGACCATGATCTGCAGTGCGTGGCTCTCGATGGGGGTAGGAATCTAGTGCGCTACGAAACATAGTTTGGAATGCTCGAGCTGACCCCTGGGAACTATAAGGAAGGACCAAGTACGGAATTCCCCTATCCATGGTATGTGGCATTAAACCACACACCCAACAGTTGGTAGTGTTCATCACCAACTGATGTTGATGAAGAAGTTGGACAAAGGAGTTGTTCATGAATTCCGCACGTCTAACCTGTTCGTGTTGAGGTAGAGGGTGAAAGGAATGAGGAGAAACAGTGGGGGTAGGTTTTGGTTCAAAGGAAGAAGTAGGTGAAGCAGAAGGCAATAACGATTGTATTCCATAATATACTCCACCCACCAATAACATGGAAACAGTCAGGAACAGCAGGAACACCTGAAACAGAAAGCATTTGGTACGTATAACTCTGTGCAGTACTGATCTTTGCGCTAGAGTCTTCTCCACTTCCGACAACTTTGAGAATTCCATCCTCTAAAAACCGTCCGCAACGTTCTTGACGCACTTCGTTCTGAGTAGCGATTATCAATTCCCAGGAGTTCCTAGGAATCGAAAAAAGTACCGACCTAGTGTCAGGAACCTGCTAAACAGAAGGAAGTACCCGCACGGCCCTACGGTCAACCCGGATGTGAGGTTCTTCAATCAAACAATATAATACAAAATCTCCTAGCTGTGGAAAAACACACGTGGAAAAGAACTCAAAAGTAATGAATGTCGCAATTGTTCATATTATTTAAGATGACAATGAGGGGGGTAACGTGGATTTTCAAAAAGGGGAAAAAGCAAAAAGATATTTATTAGTCTTTGGTATGGGAACGAAGAAAATATCTGCTTCTTCCAGGACGAGTCTGTTCTTCAAATAATTGTTCAGGTTGCGGAACAGAGTCCTGTCGGTCCGATGATAGTTCAAGTCTTGAGTTTTCCAACGATAAAGGTTCAACAAAGTTATCTGATTGCACTGAAGTGTCTCCTACAGGCTGAGCGTCACTGAACGGCACAAATTTCACCGGAGTTTCTGTTTCTGATGCGGCGATGCCGGTTCTCACCCACGAATCCGCTGGTAAAGGTATAGGCACCTTCTTTGTGTGGGTGGCGTGCACCCAATGTTTGCGGCCCTCCAGACGAACTGCAGTTCTCGTGGCGAGTAGAACCTGGTAAGGTCCCACAAATCTCGGCTCCAGGTTCCGCTTCCGGCCAAAATTTCTGGTAACCACCCAGTCACCCGGTTGGAGCCGATGTCCAGGACCCTCTGTCTGTGCCGGCAGTGCTTCAAAGGCCTGTTGATGAATTAACCTCAGTTTAGCAGTCAGATCATGAAGATAATCAATTAACATTGGGTACTCAAGACTATCGAAGGACCTGGGTCTAGGGACCCCCCAAATGTTTGCAGGACGGCCGAACACAATCTTATATGGGCTAAGCCCTACTCGAGAGTGTACAGTCGCCCTGGTTGACAAAAGAGCCAGAGGCAAGGCATCAGGCTACGACAAACCAGTCGTAGCCTGAATCTTTGCAAGTTTCAATTTTAGAGTACCATTGTACCCCTCAACCAAACCTGCTGACTGGGGATGATTGGCGCTGTGGAATTTTTGTGTAATTCCAAGGCCCTTACACACACTCTTCATCACACTCCCCACAAACTCACTTCCGTTATCAGACCATACAATTCGTGGCATTCCATACCGAGGAAAGTATTCCTTCAGTAGGACTTTAGCTGTGGACAGGGCAGTATTGTCTTTGAGAGGATAGGCTTCGATCCATCTGGAGAATGCGCAAACCACAACTAAAACGTACTTCAGGTTATTACATCTCTCCATGTGGATGAAGTCCAGCTGGATAACCTCAAAGGGACACTTAGGAGGAGCGAAATGGCCAGGCAGGGTAGGGCTACCCTTGCCAGGATTGTACATCATACATACCATGCAATTCTTAACCACTCTCTCAGCACACTTAGCGATACCATCATTCTTCCATACAGGGGACAGCAACTTGCAGATACCTTTCGCGCTAATATGTGACAAGCCGTGTGCCATAGTCACAACAGCTAGCACATATGCATCCGGCAACATCCACTTCTGATTTTCCGACAAATCAACCCAACATCCGTTTGCATCCAACTTCCCTGTGCTCTCCTTCCACTTAGTCTTTTCAGTTTCGGTGGCCTCATTCTGAATCGCTTTCACGCTCTCAACAGTATCCTCACACATACCAGTTTCTGCAGGCCACCTTACCGAACTCGTCACATACATTCGGGTTGCAAGGTTTCTAGCTGTTTCTTTAGCAATCTCATCCGCAAACGCATTACCACGACCAACATCATCCGTCACCTTACGGTGCGCGCTGCATTTAATAATCGCCACCTGCCTGGGCAATGTAAGTGCATCCAAAAGATCGTTCACGAGCTGTCCGTGTTGGATCTTCGTGCCATGCGATGTCATAAAGCCTCTCTCTCGCCACAATCGACCAAAGCTATGTGCAACGCCAAAAGCATATTGGCTATCGGTAAACACATTCACTCGCTTTCCCTTTGACAAAACACACGCTCTCGTCAACGCAATCAACTCTGCCGCCTGCGCAGAATTTTGATTCAATCTCGCAGTTTCCACAACCGTACTCAACGTTACCACAGCATACGCAGTCGTCACATCACCATTCGGCAACTTAAAACACGAACCATCCACATACTAAGTACCATCGGGATCTGCCAATGGAGTGTTTTTTAGGTCAACACGACCCTTCGTTTCCTCCTCAGTTCGCAAATAACAATCATGTGGTGGTACGTCGTCTGATTCCATATTAGTTGGCAACAACGTCGCTGGGTTTAGGACATTACAGCGCTTTATTTGAATATGACTTGCCAAAAGCGTCAACTCGTAACCGGACAACCTTGCGCTCGTCAAATGTTGGGTTTTTGTACGATTTAAGAGAGTGTCAACTGCATGCGGAACCATCACCGTAAGCATATTATCCATGACAAATCCTGCAGATTGTCGGATGGACACCGCAGCCGCCGCTGTCGCTCTTAGACAACTCGGCAAAATCCATTGCTAGCAGTATGACGTGATACCTAGAAAGGCACGCACATCTCTCTGAGTTGTTGGCACAGTCATTCGAGCGATCGCTGCAATTCTCTCTGGGGTCAACCTTCATCCCTCCTTTGACAATAAGTGACCTAGATAGGTTACTTCTTGGCAACAATATTGCAGTTTAGAAGGTGACACCTTGTGATGTAAGTCACAGAGATGCTGTAACAGCGACACCGTAGCAGTTTTGCAGATGTCTTTCGTGTCAGCAGCCACCAACAAGTCATCAACATATTGGATCAAGGCCGCACCAGCCGGTAACACAAACGCGTCAAGTTGACTCTTCAGGGCTTGGCTGTATATCGATGGACTCTCACAGTAGCCCTGAGGAGCGCGTTTAAACCTAAAGCTGCGACCACCTAATGAGAAGCCGAATAGATCTCTGCTTTCCTCAGCAATCGGAATGCTAAAGAAAGCATTCTTCAGATCGATCACTGAGAACCAAGAAGCAGAGGCTGGAATCAGAGTCAGTAAAGCCGTAATGTCAGGCACTACAGGAAACTGAGGAATCACGATTTTGTTCACCTCCCGTAAATCAATGACAAAACGATACACAGGAGGCTTGGATGGATCAGTGCGTTTCAAGATAGGTAACACAGGACTATTGCACACGTTTCCCCGAGTCTCCTCGATAACATCTTTCTCGATCAAATCATAGATGATCGCTAACAACGCTCGCTCACCATCAAGGGAGATACGATACTGGGGAATACGTGGCAATCGTACATTCGACTTCAGTTGAACAACATAAGGAGAAATGTCAAGCAGGCCCACGTCATTGGGACCTGTTGCCCACAAAGATGCAGGAAGAGAACTCAATTCCGGTGGGAGCTTATCAGATGACAAGTACATGGGAGAGATCACTCTCTGACCCAACGTAAGCTCCACTCCCGCAGGAGAACAGTACAGAGTCGCATATAACCGTTTCAGCAAATCCAGGCCCAAAAGATTTTCACCACAACCAGTAGTCAAAATCAAAGGAGCTTTCAGCTCACAAGGCCCAATTGTAAGGGGCAAAGGGCTAGAAACCGGATTGCTAATGGGGGCGCCAGAGAATCCAACGGAAACATTCGTTAAGCCAGACAAAGGTGCGCCAGGGAGTTTCGAATGCATGATGGAACTTTTCGCTGCACCAGTGTCCAACAGAAAAGGCTCAACTACGCCCGATGTGGCAACTGCGACGTAAGGCCCTCTCTGATCAACCGGAACTGATACTACTCCCTCTCTTTGTCTGTGGCTGTCCTAGTAGTTACCGTCATCAATATCCTGCTCGATATAAAAATCGTCCACATGATACTGTGCAGATCTACCTGACGATGAACCACGCTGATCAAAACAATTATTGGATTCAGATCAATTATTAGAACGTTCATTTTGATTCTGATTAACACCACGACCTCTACCTCGAGAAGCCTGTTGAGGACCACTACGGCCTCCTCTAGATGAACCACCATTATTTCGGTCACGCAAAACCGGACAATCAAACTTCAAATGACCCTCACCTCTACAGTATGCGCATTGATTGTATCCGAGCATAGATCTCTGCGTGCAAGAGTCATTCCACGACTGTGACCTAGCGGATTGCGATCTATTCCGCTGTTGAGAATCATTTTGATTTGAGCGCGGAGGATACGCTTGCTGTAACAGAACTTTTGTTTTGAGATCTTTCGTCTTTTTATCCGCACGATCATTTTCCTCCTTCTCCCTATTTTCATAATATTGAGCCGTGGCCAATATCTGAGCAGAGGTAGAAACAGCCCACGAACTCTCTGAATTTATCAATTTGTTGCTAAGATCAGGCAACAAATTCAATACAAATTTATCTACAAACAACCTCTGACCTCCCTCAGTGCTCATATCTTGACCACTGTGATCGATGAATGCCTCCTCAAATCTCGTAAAGAAATCGGAGACACTCTCGTCCTTCTTTTGCTTACAGGCAGACAGTTTATCCCAATTAACTTTCATTGCTGGCATAAGTGTCTTCATTAGGGTAATGATTCTTTGAGGCAAAGCCGTAATTAACTGCTCAGGCTTAGCCCCACCAACCTGCAATCCGTCAGCCGCTGTAAGTGCAGCCCAATCACCACCTAACTCAGCTGCATGATCTTCGTGACGTATTTTCGCCCTAACCGGTTGAGGTACTACGTTGCCGAACAACATGTCGATGTCGGCAAGGTTCATGATCGTAGCATCCACTAATTGGGACAACTCTTTATAGTACCCTGCAGGATTTTTGCGGGGGTCAGGCAAAGATTGCTTCACCTGCAAAACTTCCGATCTCTTCCATGGGAGGTGTATCCAAACTCTCTGGAAGTGTGGCAGAATAGCAGGATTAGCAGCAGCATCACCCGGCATCCACACTGGTGGAACTTCACGCATGGGATACGGACCAGGCGTTGCCATCCACTCCTCATTTTCATCTTTAAACAATGCTTGAGGTATCACAGTGGGACAAAAGGATAGAAGATGTTCCACAGCACGTCGAACATTGCTACCCACAATCATACCACTCGAAAACTGAAGCTGAAGTTCAGTTATGTCGATCGGTACTTCGTTTACCTCATCATTTGATATCGCTTCACGTAGATATTTGCACATTTCATCGAATACAAATCTCTGTGTGGGTTCATTGAATTGAGAGAAAGTCTCAAAAACTTATGCACGGGGTTTTTTTAAGAGGATACCTAATCCAATTACGCGCCATTCTGATTAACGTATCACGTTCCCTACCACCAGGGAGCTGACTTCGTCGTTGGGGAACATCAGAAACCTCGGACCCAAGAATCGGTCCAAAAGGAGAGTAAAGATTAGCAACAGCATTAGGAATGCGTCTTCGAACAGACGGAGAAGAGGAGAAAAGTACAGGAGCAACAACATGAGGACTAAACACAGTAGCAGCAGAAGCAGTAGGAGTAGCCACAAGAGCAGAAGTAGCGGGGACAGTAGACTGAGAAGGTATAGGCAGTGGAGCAGTAGGGACAGTAGCAGGTAAAGGAATAGGGACAAGTGGATTCGCAAGGACAGGACCAGCGACAGGCTGACCAGCAGCTGCCGGAACAACAGGTTGAGGAACAGGAGGAACCACAGGCGCTGTGGTATCCTGCGCATATGGAGGTGGTGACTTCAGTAGGTAGGACAACAAAGGGTCCTCTACTGCTTCTTCTCCCTTCTTATCAGTACCCGTCGGTAAAGCGAGATAACACTTATCCACTGTCATACGTTGCAATCTATCAAAAACTTCCTTTTCCTTCTCTTCTTTGTCTCGCTGAAACTGCTCTGCATTTCTCATCGTCGTAACGATACCTTCCCTCTTATTACGTTTAAGCTGTTTGATTTCTTTCTGCTTGGCTTCTTTACGCCATAACCGAAAGGAATCGAACATGGCCGGCCTTGCTTTCTTTTGGAACAATTTAGCTTCGAGATTATCCAAAATTGGGGTTTCGAAACTACCATGAGGTGGCCAACTAAGGACACCGTCATCTTTAGTGTAGCGGACCCAGCAATCATTAAATGTGATAGGACCCACACCATGGCGACTATATAACTCCTAGACTGGAGTTCCAACTGGAGGTATCGGACATGAGTCCTCCAATCGGGAATCCGCACCACAACCTTTAAAGCAACTGAACAAAGTACTACGGCCAGGCATCGTGCACACTAACCGAGCTTCACAAACGTCAAGGGTTATTGGGTTACGATGTCCTTGCAAAAATGCAAAACCCTCGGTTTTTGGCGACTGCAATCGTCAAATAGAACAACTAAGAATAAAATACTAAGAACCACAAATGCAATGGAACCATGCAAAACAACCAAGCACCAACAACAACTAAGGACTCTGGGAGCGACCCACAAATACTTAACTAAAAGAACAATGGCGTCACCAGGAAGGCCCGTCAATCGTCTCGCTATACCAAGGACTACGCCAGGCGCCAAAACAGGTCGACAGTCAGGGCATCAGTCTGTCGCAGCCGTCAGGAGGCGGGGATCTTCGTGGGAAAAGTCTTCGGGCCACTTGTTTCGACAACAGGATCGATGAAGCGGGGTGCACCTTCCCTCGTAGATTTTACACGAAGTTCCTCACGATCGTCGGGCTTTGGACCGGTACCGCTGATGTCGCCGCACGTTGGGCGCCAACTGAAGGACTGGGTTTTTCTAAGACCCAGCGGTGCCAGGGGACAACACCTGAAACCTTCGTGGGTTACCTGTTCCGGCGTACAAATGACAGAGACACGGGACACTTCCTTCGGCGTCAAAGATCGAGGTTTATTTACTGCAGGGAACACAGAAATCACAAGAAGTACAGCATGTGTAGTTTCTAGGAGACTGCTTCAAATTGCAACTGTGGATCGCTCCTTTTATACAGATTTTTGTCATAGAACAACATGGCAAACAAAAGGTTACAACCCAGTTCCCACAGTAAATTTCAAAGGGGTCGCTTTCATGTATTCAGGGTCCCGGAACATAATTACAGTAGCATCGCCGGTTCCCAACTGTAAAAGTTCATCTTCCCACCATTAGTACATTCCATTCCGGCTGTAAACGAGTTAAGGAAGAAGACAGAAACAGGTGCAAGTGAAGACAAAGATAGTCAACAGATTGAAAAGAGTGTAAGGGGGTGATATCGGAAACACGATTGCAGGATCAAAGGAGACATGCCTAATGAATGCACGGCAGAAACAATAGACCGGCACGGCAAGATGAGCCTCGAGCGGGGCCATCTGCCTTTGCAGTGTCATCCCCCTCGTCATAAAGACACCCTCAAAGGAACACGTGTCTTCCGCAAGAGTTTGGGAAACCCAAGGTCACGAAGCGGACAGTGTCCGTTCGCTGGCTACTTGAGGGCAAGAAACAAAATGGATGCCGTGTCTAAAATGGAACCCGTGGGTTCAGATTAAGAAACCCACGAAACAGACGAACGGTTTAGGTCAGCATAGCGAAAACGTGTACACCCACTAAACTCGTCATTTGCGGTTCATAGATACCAAACTCGTCCATATTCGAGCAAGTCGAAAACACCACTTACGATTGTCACAGAACCTCAAATGTCAATGACATGCTGACAGCTCAACATTTGGTATAGCAGGCTCTAGGGATGAGGGAGTTAGAGGGGCACATTTAGCTCACCTCTAACATGTTGCTGTGACCGACCTGCATGCGCAGTCCCTGGGATGCAATAAAATGATTTGCTTTCTGCAGGTGTTGCGATTTCTTGGGCAACCGGCAGAGGCATGCAATTTACTTCTGCTGCTTATTTACAAAATCACGAAGTTCACCACTGCACAGGTCTTGAGAAGAAGCAGCACAGAGAGTCCGATCTCAGCCAAACAAGATTTGTTGCCAGCCATAGTCTATTTCTCCACAATTATCCATCTAGCTTTCTGAATTCCCCATTATTATTACTCTAGGAGGAATTAACAAGAATTGGAATGGGGGGGGCGGGGGTGAGTCGTCCTCTGGATTGAGGCTGCAGACGTCGTCTGGGGGCTTGAGGCAGGTCAGGGGTCGCCGGATCTCGGGAGAGGGGGGGCGACATCATCGTGGTATTTTTCCACTCCAGCTCAGGCTGGGATTGGCGGGTGCAGAGTTGGCTGGATTCACGGTTTCTGGCTGGCACCAGAATCTGCAGTTTACACACGTCCAGTGTTCACGGGAGAAACAGTCTGGAAAGTGAAGGCAGGCAGGTCGTCCGAGGTTTGTGAGGTTGCTGGCTGCTGGATATGCCGGGGCTTTCGCAGGAACAGGTTCGAGGGGAGACAGGCCTGTAGGGCTGGGGCAAAGTCAGTGGGCGGAGACCTCTAGTTAGCTCTGCACTGCTTTTAGTTCTTCTTATCTTCTTTTCTTGTGGTTGATGGATCTGAGGAAGGAAGCTTCAGGGTGCCCCTAAATACTAATTTTAGTGGTGTTACAGGTAGGTAAAGGGACGGGACCAATGGGTCCCTTCCATGGGGTGGGTACATCCCCTAGTTTGCCACTCTCCAGTGGGAGGGAGGCAGGAGCCTGTCCCTGGTTGGCTGGGTCTCCCATCCTCCAGATGGCGGGGACTCAAAGTTGTGCTTCACCTCGCCTCCCCCACCTAAGGGGTGGAGTTGGCAGAGGTAGGCACACCTCTCTTCCGCACTAGTTTTTCCCGCCGGTTCTTCCGCCCAAAGTGGGGGGTAAAACCAGTGGGGACCAATTGCTGAAAGCAGCAAATGGTCTGGAGAGGCTCACAAAGGAGGCATGTCTTTGAAGCTTCTCCTTCGTGAACCCTGCCGATCCTGGGGGAGGAGGCTTGGCATTTCGTCCCAGGATGTGCATTGTTTCAGGCCCCCGAGAGCAGCAAGCGCTCTACCCAGGGGTCCAGAAACATGTCTGGTGGTGGCAGCCTAAGCAGCCACTCAGTCAGGTCAATAGGAGTTTGTCCAGTTTCAGGGGGCATCTGTAAGGTGCCCTCTGTTGTGCATTTACCATTATATCCCACACTGGCATCAGTGTGGGTTTAATGTGCTGAGAGGTTTGATACCAAACTTCCCATTCTTCAGTGTAGCTATTATGGTGCTGTGGAGTTCGAAATGACAAACCCCCAGTACCATATTCTCTTAATAGGAGCACTACACTTACAGTGCCCAGGAATGGACCTGGGTACTGTAGGGGTACAGGGCTCATGCACCTGTACCCTCACCACTGGCTTAGGGCACCCAGCTAGAGGGGTGACTGATGTATGCCAGGCAAGTTGTTTGTGGGCATGGCACACAGGGATGTGTAATAAAATACTAGCAAGAAAACTTGCTAGCACTGTGCACTGTTCACTGGGTTTCAAACTACCCCTGTTGGTCATTCAATACTCACCCAGTGCCTTTTTCTTCATGCTGTACATCATTGGCTGGAAACAAGGTGTGATGATGTAGCGGTGTCTTTTAAAAGGCAAGCATATGTGTCAGATTCAAGTGACATGGGAGCAATAATGTGAAGTGAAGTGAAGTAGTGTGGCTCACTGGTTAGAGGCGGCAGACCCGAGAGCAGAGGACGGCCCGGGACCAGGGTTCGATTCCCGGCGCGGCAGGTTTCTGGACCAGGGTCAGCGGACTCGATAATTCTCTCGCCTCGGTGCCCACTCTGATCAGCGTTCACACTCGGCAACTCTGGGCATTAGCTTGCCTCATCTTCACTAACGGCCCCACCAGACATCCGGGGATGCCTGGTCTCACCCTGGAGATACCCATTAAGGGACCATCTCTCAGGGAAGCCAGGAAGGGTTTCGCAGCGGTCGAAGCGCCTTGGGACCCTCCGGGTAAGTAGTGCGCTATATAAATGCCTATACATACATACATAATTTTATTTAGAGATTCGAGGTATATTGGTAAAAAAAAGACAAGCATTCGCAATGCAATAGGTCTCGCATTTACGAGAGTTGAGCTATTGGCATTGTAAAGGACAATGCCTCTTATTTATGTTTTGGTTTTTAAAACATAAATAAAGCGCATTATCGTTTACAATGCCAATAACTTAAACTCGCGTAAATGCAAGACCTATCACATTGCAAATGCTTATGTCTATGGTTTATACACAGCTGCACATGCGTACGTTGCTTCTCAAGGTGCCAGCTTAAATTCAGGCAAAACGTTACCGGGTGGCTGCAACCATCCAAAACGGACGGCAAACACATGGCACACTTTCGCCTTAAAGCCCATGCAGGCGAAATAGACATGTAAAATCATGATATATTTGAAATATATATATATATATATATATATATATATATATTCACTAAAAAAAAACATAGGTTATAGACCATATATAGTTAGGGATTAGCATTTACAAAACCTTATTTTACTCACACAAAACCATTCGCATATATAGTTAGTTGCACTAACTATATATCGCGCACCCGCAATCCACTGCTGATGATGTCACATATTACATCATTCATGACATGGCCAGTGACATCACTGATGACATCACTGATGACATCATCCAGTGACTGTATTTTTCTGTAAAGTTAAAATATGTCTTACATATTGAAGAATAAGTGGATGTATAAGTGTCTGGATGAAGGATTTAGTAGGTGCATGACTGACTGTATGAGAGAGTGATTAAATGTGTCTCACTGAGTGCATGGGTTAGTGATTAAACTGTCTTAATTTGTTCATCATTATATCTGTTGTTCTGTAAACTGCTGCATGTGTTGATCAGTAGCTATATGAGTAACTATATGGGTTATTGATTGGTTGCCCAAGTATTTGTAAGGGAGAGTGAGTGAATGTGTGTGTGTGTGTGGGTGGCTGGGAGGTGTGTGACTCTGTGCATAGATGTGTGAACAGTTGATTCACTAGATGTATGGGTTCAAAACTGCATGTGGAAACAGCTGTATGGGTGGTTGACTGTGTGCATGAGTGTATTGGTGAGTGAATGGATATCTCAGTGCTACATGTCAAAGTAAGTACATATGTAAAACACAGTACATGTGAGAGTTGACATATATAAATTACTGTGTATAAGAGCCAGTGAATGTGTGAGTGGCTGCATGGATCATTGAAAACTTGTATCTGTGATTGTATAAGAGAGTAAATATGTGTTAGAATATGTTTGAATAAGTAAGGTGTGTATAACTGTATAGTTGAGGAAATGGAGGTGTGATTGATTCTTTGCATGACTGACTAGGTGTATGAGTAACTCCATGGATGAGTGACAATCTGTGAGTGTCTGTTTACACTGAGGTTATATTACAGTCTGAAGAGGTTCATCGTATTATCACATGAATTATGTCATCAGTGATGTTGTCAGTGATGTCATTTGAGTTGTCAACAGTGATGTCATCAGTGATGTCACTGACTATGTCATGAATGATGTAATATGTGACATCATCAGCAGTGGATTGCGGGTGCGCGATATATAGTTAGTGCAACTAACTATATATGCGAATTTCAATGGTTTTGTGTGAGTAAAATAAGGTTTTGTAAATGCTAATCCCTAACTATATATGGTCTATAACCTATGGTTTTTTCAGTGAATTTTCAAGGTTTTGTAAATGCTAATTCCTAACTATATATGGTCTATAACCTATGGTTTTTTCAGTGAATTTCAATGGTTTTTTAATAGCAAATATCAAAAGCTGTAAAATGTATTCTTCTTTTAAAGGAAAAAATATATTTTATATGTTTTTAATATAATTTTTGTATGCATCTGCCAAACCCTGACCTTTTAATAGTGCACTGTGGTGGAAAGGATTTGGGCACTATGACTGGGGTTGGTCTGGAAATGCTTTTAAAGGACACCTTTCATCAATTGATGACACTTTTTCCCCAAACTGCCTTGGTATATTCCAATATATGCCAGAGACAGAAATGGAACTGGTCCAACCAATTTGTCCACAATTTGAGAAAGCACGGAAACATGTGAATAAATCTGTTTCTGCTTACATGAGACTTTAGAATGGGTTCAATATACAACAATAACTTGCGTTACAACATGCAAGACATCTAAAGAGGAGAAGGTGTGCACTTCTCAGATGAGGGGAATAGAATATTCCTCCTGAATTTAATACTGTGCATTTGAACCTACTTGTAGGTACCTAAATGTGCCACAGAACCCAATAGCTCTTTTCAGAGCTACCCTACCTCTGATCATTCAAAACGTTTATCTTTTTCTAACTTTTTTCACTATTTTTCACCAAAGTACGCTCCCGGGTACGCTCACCGGTGCGCGTACCGGGCGCTCCCCCCGCAAATTTTCTTTTAAATATTTTTTTATTTTTTGCCTATATGAGCGTCCTAAGCCCCCCTCAGAAAACCTAGAGGGTCAGGAAGTGTCTACTGTGCCCCCTTCTACCCATTCCGAACATTGTTTGCCCTCCATCTTGTGTCTCAATTCTACCGTAACTCAAAATGGAGGACTCCCGTAACGCTGCCTGTACGCGTACCGGTAAGCGCTCGCTAAAAAAAGGTGGGAAAGTAATTTACAGAAAAAACACTGAAGACACTTTCATCAAATATAGAATAAGCCCTACTACATAGCAGTACCTACCATTTACCCAAATTTGATAGAATTCCATTGAGACATTTATGCTGTATGCCTGACTAAATATCCTGAGGTAAATTACATGACAAAAACACATATGAAGTGTTAGAATTGACAACCAATTAAAATGTTACTTTCATTTTCTACTATTATTTCATGACATTTGATTGGTTATGTACCTGAATATATATATAAAGAAAGAGAGAGAAACACAGCCATTTTGACTACTACTTCCTGAAGTACATTTCAAGAGCATTTTCACTGACAACGTAAACTTCTTTTTGAAAGGTAAGATGTTATTTTAAAAATTTGAAAGGAGAACTAGGTTATGCACTTTAAATTAATTTAGGAAAACGTTTTGAGATAGTTATATACTGTCCCTCTATAAGAGTTAGTCATTGAGAAAGGCTTAATTATTTAAATTATTGATTGAGTTAGGCTTCTGTGGTATAATTATGCATTTACTTAGGCTTCATCACAGGCACTTTTTAATAGTTCTACTTCCTGCCTGAAACCATACAGTGCCCAAAGATAACTTCACTGTTAAAAACTCACAAGTACCTGTCTGAACTTAAACCCAACAGTGCCCTATCTCTACTGATATATTTATTTTTTATGAAATTTACAGCAAGAAAATGGAAGCACAACAAAAAGAAAATAATATTTCATTTGAAATTAAGATTGAAAACATTCCTAAGGAAGAAAATGAAGAAATAGACTTTTTGGATGACACTGTAGACCAAGAATTAATTAAATGTGTTGATTCCATGTGAATCATGGAATGAAAAGGAGGACATACCAGATGAATTAATGTTGCAAATTCTTTTAGATTTTGAAAAATCAGAATAATAAATTTAAATTTAAAAGTTAAAATTTAAAATTGTTTGAGACATTCTTTTTTATTTGAAAATTATGAAATAGTACCCAAAAAGATATAATATAAAGTGAGACTTAAAATATACTGTGCAACTTTTTTGTTTTACATAGTAAGTTTGCTCATAGTTACTTCCTTTCTCCAACTATATTATCTCCAATGTGTATTTAACATCTCTTTATCATCTCCTGCCTCCATATTGTTTCTGCTTTCCTGACAGACTATGGTATGAATTCCATATACCACAATAACTTCTGAAACAACATGCAAGATATCTACAAAGGAGACGGTGTATATTAATTTTTAGACTCTGCATTGGTACCTACATGTTGCTACTTAAATAAAAAATAAAAAAAAACAACAAAAAGAACAATCAATAAACATACAATATTTGAAAAGTCTATCTTTCTTTTTTCCCCATAGTACTCTCCCCGGTCCGCTTCCCGGTGCGCGTACCGGGCGCTCCCCCCGAAAAAAAAATGGGGGCCCTTTTAAAGATCCCACATCAAACCTAGGGGGTCAGGGAGGATCTACTCTGCCCCCTTATGGTCATTTCCCCCTTTGTTTTGGCCACCTCTTGTGTCTCGATCCTACCGAGACACAAGATGGCGGCCGCTCCGGACTGTTTCGAATGTTTACAGACACCCGAGAGCCAATCAGCTTTCCGTGCGCAAGTTGCGTGGCGCGCCCGGTGCGCTCACCGGGGCGCGCTTACAGATATATATATTTTTTTTAAACTAAATTACTCAAAATCCACTAGAGCACATATCTTGAGACCTAGCAAAGGTACATCGGACTACCAGTCCCTACAATTTTGCCAAGTTTCATAGAAATCCATTCTGCCGTTCGAGCTAAAAGTGAGTCCAACCGCCCTATGGAAAACTCAATGTTAAAAACACGTTTTGGGACCACCCTTTTTTCTCGGCCCCCACTTCAAGAAACCCCCCCCCCCCCCCAAACTTTCAGGGGACGCTCAGAAACAAAATGTGCCATTTTCCTGAAAATTTCAACCAATTCCGTCCATCAACGCCAAAGTTATTCAACATAGAATTTTCAGAAATCCCTATTCAAAAAAATCCTGACTATATATACCTACTGGCGACCGCCAGTAGGATACGGATATATACATATATATATATATATATATATATATATATATATATACACATAAACATATACATATACATATATATATATATATATATATAAAATCACATTTTGCCCAAAAGTGAGCCAGCAGCAGGGTAGCTTGCGCCATGAATTTATTTCAAAATAGCTTGCTCAGTCCAGGATTACAGTTAGCATCCAAACGCGTTTCAAAGTCTTGCGACTCCATCAGGGGAAAAGCAAAATGAAAGGGAACAACACTGCCTTTAAACGCACGCGCTGGTAAATTACACCCAGGTGGGTTCCGTGAAAAGCATGCCAGTATTTGTAGTTCCGATAACGGGCTCAGTATTCCCCCAGTGGGGTCCGTAATCATTGTGCCAATAAAACATGTTCATTAAATACCCAAGTGGGCCCCCAAGCTGATGCTGCCATTCGTGTGTTTTTTCATTCTGCTGCACCTTTACCACGACGTGAAGTTTCTTTCCGTCGACAGGCTCCACTCAACAGGTAGATTACGGACCCCAACTGCCGACTTAGCAGATCCGCAATCTGATTGTGAACTCCTGGAAGGGGTTCTGCAGCAGGTATATGTTTTGGGGAATGGTCCACCTCCAAATTTTCTGTGCAAGCTGGGACAGCTGCAGAGAATGTGTGCCTCCTTGTTTTTGTATGTAGTACATGGCTGTCATGTTGTCCGTCCGGATGAGGACAGCCTTGTTTTGTACACGAGTTGGAATTATTTTAGGGCTAGGAATATTGCTAATAGTTCCAGATGATTGATGTGGGGCACTTTCTGCTGAGTGGTCCATTTGCCTTGAGTGGTGTGATTGAGGAGATGGGCTCGTTGTTAGAACTATTTGTGGATCTGGTTCGATGAATGGCCGCCCCTTGGATACGTTTGTTGTGTTCCACCACTGCAGAGAGCGGTGTGCGCGGCTGTCCACTAACACCAGATCAGTAAGTCGTCCTTCAGCCTGAATCAACTGATGTGCTAGACATTCTTGTAAAGGGCGCATTTGAAGTCTTGCATATGGTACAATAAAGATGCAAGATGCCATCATGCCTATTAGTTGCATGAACACTCTGGCTGGGAGAGTGTTTTATCTGAAATTTGGCAATGAGAGTCTGTATACTGGCTATCCTGGCTGGATTGGGATATGCTAGAGCTGTAGAAGTGTTTATTGTGGCCCTTCGATATTGCTGTATCTGAGCGGGCTGGAGGTGAGACTTGGTGTAGTTAATTGTGAATCCCAAGTCGTGGAGTATTTGCACGGTTTGATGAGTGTGTTGAGCACAATGGTGGGATGATCTGGCTTTTAATAGCCAGTCGCCTAAATATAGGAAGACATGAATGTGTTGTCTTCTGAGGTGTGCTGCTACCACGTCCAGGTATTTGGTAAACACTCTGGGTGCGGTGGTTACCCCGAATGGAAGGACTTTGAACTGATAACATTGTCCGTCCACCACAAACCTTAGATACTTCCTGTGAGAAGGATGTATGGAAGTATGCGTCCTTGAGATCTAGTGTGGCAAGGAAGTCTCCCTGTTGAAGCAGTGGAAGCACTTGTTGGAGAGTGATCATCTGAAAGTGATCAGAGTGTATGTACAGATTGAGGGGTCTGAGATTGAGTATTGGTCTTAGAGTTCCATCCTTCTTGGGTATTAGGAAATATAGGGAGTAGACTCCTGTTCCCTGATGGAACAAGGGGACTGGCTCTATAGCTTGCTATTGAAGCAGTGAGAGAACTTCTTGTTTTAACAGTGCGAGATGTTCTGTGGACAGGGGACGCTGCTTGGGTAGTATGTTGGGGGGGTAGCTGTAAGTTCTAGGCAGTAACCATATTGGATCATTTGTCTTACCCACTTGTCTGTTGTGATGGAAATCCAGACAGGTAGGAACTGTGATAATCTCCCCCCGACCAGAGTGGAAAGGCCTGGGGGGAGTGGAGGGAAGTCACTGTTTAGGTGCAGGTGGGTACGAGTGTTATTGTTACCTCATCCACTGCCTTTGTTATTATTTCCTCTATAACCTCCCTCTAAAATATCCTCTGTTGGGGGATGTTTGAGTGGTAGTTTTAAATGAAGATGAAGTTATCTGTACTGATGTTTTTAGAGGCTCCTCTATAAAATGAGCGACAAAAGGAACCATTTGTTTGTGGAGACTGTAAGGCTCCCATGGACTTCAAACGCTGTGCCTACAGCCGGTCCAAAAAAAGTTGTTCTTGATTTAACGGACGATTTAAAATTATTGTCTGGACCTCTTGCTTAAAGCCTGAAATGCGTAGACAGGCATGTCGTCTGAGCAGTACACTGGTGGAAATGGATCTTGAAGCAGTGTCTGCAGCGTTTAATTGAGGCATTTGTTATTAATTTCCCCTCTTGAATGAGGTCATTTGCTTGGGCTTTATATTGGTCTGGCAAATGCTGTAAAAGGGTCTCTAATTGGTCGTAGTGAGCATTATTGTATCTAGCCATTAATGCCCGAGTATTAGCTATGCGCCAGTGTTAGAACTGGGGGTCTCCAGGTGGCAGGGGTTGGTACCACTGTCCAAATAGGGACCCTTGATTCTAGTCAGGGTAAGGAGGAAACCCTCTGGGATAACCCCTGCTCACCCTCTAGGTAGCTTGGCACGAGCAGTCAAGGCTAATCAGAAGGCACTGTGTAAAGTATTTGTACCAACACTCACAGTAACACAGTGAAAACACCACAAACTGACTCCACAACAGTTTAGAAAAATAAAGGTATTCAGTCTAAACTGCACAAGACCAAAACGACAAAAATCCAACCTACACAGTTCAAGAATATGGTTTCAAAAGAGTTCTTAAGGTTGTAATGTAAGTTCTTTAGGTTGCCATAAAATAAAACACAGATGCGTGAAAAGTTCACAGTTGTGTCACGTTTACTCACAGTACCTTTTAGTTGCGACAAAGTTCCAAAAGCAGAAGCTGGTGCGGTGGAAAACAAGCGATGCGTTGCTCCTGAGACCCTGGGGAGGCGTTTGCGACAGCCCCGCTGCAGCAGCGGGCGTGTTGCGACGAATCCGGTCTGTATGGGGAGGAAGGCCCCGTAGGAAGTTTGTTCTCGCAAAGGCACGATGCGACGATCTTTGGAGTTGAGACAATCTCCGGGGCGACGATGGGCGGACCAGCGGTGATCTTCTCTCTCGCAGCTCCTCGACGCAATGGTTTCTGCAGCGACACTCGCAGCGACGTGGTGCGGTCCGCAAGCAAGTAGTGCGGCGATCTCACCCAGCGTCGACAGGCTCTGCGACGACACTCGCAGCGATGTTAGACTTTCCCGCACCGGTCTGGTGCGTCCCGCAAACGAAGGATGCGACGGCTCTGGCAGCGGCAACAGGTGCTGCGACGATCTCGGCCTTCGTAGCGACGGGAATTTCCTCGCACTGTCGGGGATACGCTCCGCAGCGAGCAATGCAATGCGACACTTTTCAATTGCAAAAGTCTCTCAAGCTTAGTTACAGGCTTCCCAGCACAGGTACAACTTCCAGAGGCCCCACAACTGGATCAAGCACTCTAGGAAGGACTGAACTCTCTCTGCAGAGGTCAGGGAAGTTGGGGGTGAAGTCCTTTTGCCCCTGGGACTTCAGAA
The DNA here is from genome assembly GCF_964263255.1 of Lissotriton vulgaris. Taxonomy (NCBI): domain Eukaryota; kingdom Metazoa; phylum Chordata; class Amphibia; order Caudata; family Salamandridae; genus Lissotriton; species Lissotriton vulgaris. Next base: position 536,630,846 of record NC_141694.1, read on the forward strand.
CAGGGAGCCAGCTCTTCTCAGGCCCTTGGAGATCCCTTCAAGACAGGGGACACAGCACAACAGCAAAGTCCTTCCCCCTCTCCTTGGCAGCAAAGCAACAGGTCAGTCCAGCAGAGCAACAGCAGGACAGTCTTCCTTCTTCAGATTCAGCTTTCTCCTTGGCAGAGGTTCCTTCTTGATTCCAGGATGATCTAATTTTCTGTTGTCAGGGGTCCTGTACTTATACCCCTAAAAGTCTTTGTTCTCTTTGTGCATGTGGGCCCTGAGCCCGGTCTGAACCAGTTCTGGATGTTTCTTGAGTACTTTGTTTTCCTGGCTTCTCCTTTCCTTTCAGAGTGAGGGGCAGGGCCGTCAGCCGCCCAGCAGGAGGTGGAGCCAGCATTGTGGAAGGCAGGCACAGCCCTATTCAGGCCCAGGTGTTATCTCCTCCCACCACTCAAGTTGCAAATGCAGTCATTCAGCCTAGGGTTGACTCAGCCAGCCTCCAGGGGAATCCCCAGCCCCTGTCACTCTCAAACCAGACAGTCAATACACAATCAGGCCAAGGCACACAGAAGGGTCAGACAAGAGAACAGCAACTTTCTAAAAGTGCTGTCCTCAAACACAGGATTTAAAAACCACCTTTCCTAAAGATGTGTTATTAAATTCTGAGTTCAGGGATACTAGACTCTTATGTGCTATCTTGTTCCTATGGGAAGAAATGCTGGTAGCCACTGTAGCCAGCATCCCCCATGTTAATCTATGGAGCAAGATAGCCTTACAATAGTGAAAAACTAAAATGGCTGCCTTTCGCTACCAGAGCATGTCACCTGCACCAGTGCATGCTCTACCTTTCACATACACAGCACCCTGCCCAGGGGGGTACCTTGGGCTTTCCATAGGGGCGACCAATGTGCACAAAAAGGGAAGGGTTAGGCCTGGTCAGTGGGGACACTGACCAGGAGGACATGGCAGTTCACAGACTGCACACAGGTACTGCAGTGGCAGGCCTGAGACACCATTTTGGGTGCTACTCATGTGGGTGGCACAATCAGTGCTGCAGGCCCACTAGTAGCAATTGTCATCACCAGCCCTTGCACACCCAGTGCACTTTACTAGAGACTTCTTAGTGATACAAATATGTCAATCATGTAAACCCAATCATGATAACAATTTACATAGGGAGCACTTACACTCTGGCACTGGTCAGCAGTGGCAGAGTGTCCAAAGCATCTAAATCAGGAAAACGAAATCCAGCACAGCACCAAAAATACAGGAGGTAGAGGTAAAAAGATAGGGGGAAACCACGACAAAGATGCCAGGTCTAACAGCCAGTGATTGGCCAGCTATCCTTTTGCCTGATGCTTCTAGCAGTTTGGATTCTTTATCTGGGGGTGGTGCATCCGCTGATGTCTGTGAATTTGCCCACTTTCTAGCACTAGACACCACTAGTGAGTCTAGAGGCAGCTGTCCTTTGATATAGAAAGGGTCTTCTGGGGCAGATCTAAATTTTTTTAATCAATTCTAGGATTTAAAATACTGTCTCTTACTGGATCTTTGAATACTTCAGGGACATGTTTAATGACCCCTTTGACCACTGTGAAGTGGCTCAAAAGGATGCGCCCATCAGATAAGTCAGAACAAGATTCAAGTTCCACTGAGGCATCACTAAAGGGACAGGAGGAAACATGTGAGTGATGCCCTTCAAGAATCTATTTACAACAGGGGACTTGAAAAGAGAAGGCAGAAATGGCAGAGAGATAGCCTTTGACAGTGCCCAGAGCAGAGCCCTGCTGGGCAAGAGAAAGAATAAAGAGGAGAACCTCTGAATGGGGGGCAGAGAGTGGATCCACAGCCTTTGCTGTGCACCATGCACCATGCCACAAACGATTATGTGGAGGGACGCCTGGCTGCCAGAATCACATCACAGACTACAGGAGGCAAGTCAAATGGCCTCAACTGCCGCCGCTCAATCTCCACGCATGAAGGTGGAGGCTGGACAGGTTCGGGTGGAGGACCGTCCCCTTCTGCTGCGACAGAAGGTCCTCCTGAAGAGGCAGACGAATCGGGGGATCGACTGACATGCTGAGTAGCTCTGGATACCAGTACCTTCGTGCCCAGTCCGGAGCCACAAGGATGACTTGGGCCCGGTCGTGCCTGATCTTCTTCAGCACTCTGGGCAGAAGTGGTATAGGCGGAAAGGCGTACAATAGACCACAGCTCCACTCGCGACGAAAAGAGACTCCGAGCGAGTGCCGCCTTGGAAATTCCAACGCCCAGAACTGATGACATTGCCCATTCTCTTCGGTGCTGAATAGATCTAACCAAGGCTCTTCCCATAGCTGAAAGAGGCCTTGAGCAACGTCGGAGCTCACACGCCATTCGTGATCCATCATGCACCGGCGGGTAAGTTTGTCCACCCTGGCGTTCAGAGTACCTGCCACGTGTTGAACCACCAGCCATTGCCAGAGGTGCAGAGCCTCCTGACAAAGGATCCATGACCCCGCCCTGTTTGTTGCAGTACCACATGGTGGTTGTGTTGTCCGTGAACACCTGCACTACACTTCTCTGGACAGAGGGAAGGAATGCCTTCAGTGCAAATCAGATCGGGCGCAGCTCCAGAAGCTTGATATGGCGCTGGGACTCCGCCTGAGACCAGAAGCCTCTGATCTCCGCCTCTCACATGTGGCTCCCCCAGCCCAGGAGAGACGAATCAGTCACGACTACGTGCCCCGGTTGGGGTAGGGAGAGGGATCTACCGCTGACCCAATCGCGGTCCGTGTGCCACCACTGCAACTGTCTTTCAGTGCCCTCCGAGATCAGGACGTGGTCGGACAGGTTGCCCTGATGCTGGGCCCACTGAAACTTCAGGTCCCACTGCAGAGCCCGCATCCTCCACCTGGTGTGATGCACCAGAAGGATGCAGGAGGCCATCAGCACCAGAAGCCGCAGCATCAACCTGACCGAGACTCAGAATAAAGGCTGAAAGATCGATTTCAGAGCCTGAATATCCTGAACCCGCTGCTCGGGAGGATATACCTGAAACTGCGCCGAGTCCAGAACCGCTCCGATGAAGAGGAACTTCTGAGAGGGACACAGGTGTGACTTCGGCACATTGATGGAGAAACCCAGCAGGTGAAGGAGTACGGCCGTAGTCTGGAAGTGGCTGACGATTGTCTGGGGCGAGCCCACCTTAAACAACCAGTCGTCGAGATAGGGGAAGACGGACACCCCTAATCTGCGCAGATGAGCTGCGACCACCGCCATCTCTTTCGCGAACACCCGAGGGGCGCTGGTAAGGCCGAAGGGGAGCACGGTAAACTGGAAGTGCTCGCGGCCTACCGTGAACCACAGGTAACACCGGTGTGAAGGCAGGACGGGGATGTGAAAATATGTGTCCTGCAAGTCCAACGCAACCATCCAGTCTTCTGGGTCCAGGGCAACTAAGACCTGAGCCAAAGTCAGCATCTTGAACTTCTCCTTGCGGAGGAAGCCGTTGACGTTCCGCAGGTTCAAAATAGGGCATAGGCCCCCTTTGCCCTTCTTTGGAACGAGAAAGTAGTGGGAGTAACAACAACACCCTACTTCTGGCCCAGGAACGCGCTTGATGGCCCCCTTGGCCGAGAGGGCTGTAACTTCCTCTTGCAGAAGTTGCAAGTGATCCCCGACACGCAGTGGTACTGCGGTGGCATGGCTGGAGGGGTCGGCCGCGAAGGGGAGGGAGTAGCCCCTTCGGACGATTTGCAGCACCCACCTGTCCAAAGTGATGGAGCGCTAGAGGAGGAGTTGATGGCGAACCCTGACCCCCACTGGTGTCGAATGGGCCTGAAAGCTCGGACTAGGAAGGCTTTGAGGCGGATGCTGCGGGGGTGGATGTGGACGGGCCTCGCCGATGTCCCCTGGCACCGCCACGGCGGTTACCACGACCGCCGCCGCGCTGGATATTAGTCTGCGGCCCATGGCTGGCAGGACGTGAGGGGGCGCCCCTTCCTTGGCCACGAAAGGCATAAGTTTGCTGGCGCTGGCCCGAAAGGCCCAAGGATTTGGCCGTAGCAATGGAGTCCTTGAAACGCTCAAGCGCACGGTCTGCCTTGTCGCCAAAGAGGCAACGGCCATAAAACGGCATGTCCATTATGGAATTCTGGACATCAGCCAAAAAGTTGGCGGACCTCAGCCAGGCGTGGCGGCGAACCGCCACCGTCGTGGAAATCGCCCTGCCCAGCGAGTCTGTGGTCTCCTGCCCACATCGGATAGAGTACTGTGTTGCATCCCACCCTTTTCCAAGGGCTTGAGAGAGTTTGACCCGGGCCTCCTCCGGGCAAGCCAGCAGCACGTCCGCGACCGTGTCCTACAGAGAGTGGGTGTAACGGCCCAAAAGGCAAGCGGTGTTGACCGACAGCAAGACTAAACTAAGTGAGGAGAATAGCTTCTTACCGAACTGCTCATACCTTTTGGATTCCCGATCAGGTGGAGCAGTCGGGAATGCGGTCTGGGAGTTAGAGGATTGGATAACCAGGCTCTTGTGGGTGAAGTGGGTGGACAGGAAGCTAGGGTCGCCCGGTGCCAGGCGGTGGCGCCTGGCCACGTTCCGATCTACAAGCAGACCTGTAGCGGGCCTGGACCAAGTGCCCAACAGAACATCAGAAAGGGCCTCATTAAACAGCAGTAGAGGCTCCGAAGAGCTTGCCTGCAGTTTAAGGACCTCGGTGAAGAGGTTAGTCCTCACGCCGGGACAGGGAACTCAAGACCCAAGGCCTTGGCCGCCCTCATCAGCACCACGCTGTAAGCAGCCTCCTCCTCCGTAGCCATGGTAGGAGGTGAGACAAAGCCAGTGTTGGGCGAAGTGTCCAAACCACTGGCCTCCCCTAGATCCACTGCCCAGTCCTGATACGACTGGCAGAGTCTTATCAGGGGGCCCTCAGACCCCTCCCAATCCTCCTCGTCTCCCATCTCTTGATAGTCAGATGCAGAGGATGAGGCCGGATCATAGACGAACTGTTGAAGCCTCCGACGGCGCCGGGGCTGAAGCCTCTGGCCTGCTTGTGCTCCCAGTTGGGGAAGGAGGGCCCGAAGGCGCCACAGAGGAAGGCATCGATCTCCTCCGGCGTCGCGTTCAGCCCAGGGACCGACGGGTATGGAGCTGGCAGCGGCGCCTGCGGCTCCGGCGAAGCCGCGTGGGCGGTGTCACAAGAACCCCCAGCCGCATCGCGCGAGCATCGGGGAGAGTTGGAAGAATGATGTTGTCTCTTCGACTTCTTGTGCCTCTTACGTGAGGACTTGGAGCCCGACGAATGGTGTTGACTCGCCGAGCTGCGATGACTGTGGCCCCGCGACCGGTCCTTCGACCCCCTCCTCGACCTGGACCGTGAACGGCGCGGGCCGACTGCCAGAGCTCGAGGCGCTTACGGGACCGTTCCCGCCTAGCCTTCGACGTCAAGGCCCGGCAGTCGGGGCACGACTTATCGTAATGGTCGTCCCCAAGGCAATACAGGCACCGGCGATGGGGATCGGTAACCTACATCAGTAGAGTGCAATCAGCACAGGGCTTAAACCCGGGCATCCCTGTCGGCAATGATAGTCTTACGACTCGAAACAGGAACAAAAAGGATCAAAAAAGTTAGTCAAAAAGTGACTAAGGAGTACTGCTTTTTCCGGATCTGCGCTTGCTGGCGTGGAAAAAAAAGAACTGACGTCAGCACGCGAAGGCGATGTCTAAGTACTCCGACGACGACATCTCTGCGCCAACGACGGACACAGAGCCGCAGGGAACACCTACCGACGCGCAGGGGTACTGCTACGCAAAACCTTCCGGATCCAGTCTGACGCCTGGGGATATTCTAAGGTAAGGAATCTAATACTAACCTGTTCCTTTCAGAGGTATGTGTTGGAGAAGGTACAGACTGTGGTGTAGCTGGTTTAGGGAGTATGTGAGTTCTTGCTGTTGGATGGCATAGCTATAACATGTCCTGTTTTTGGATCAATGAGGATTTTTTTTCTGTTTGGTTTCGAGTGTGGTTTAGTTTTGTGGTCTTTGTCCTTAGGAGGCGTGGTAGAATTCTTCGGCATCGTTTTTGGTTCCGGAGACTTAGGTTTTGAAGCCGAATGTTGATGTTTAGGCTTGGAAGAGTTCTAAGCCGTTTTATTGCTAGCCCGGGATGTTTTCAGGACGGTTTGTCTTTAGGCGTGGACGAACTAGAAACCGATTTCGGAGCAGAGTGTCCTTTTGGCTTTGGTATCGAAGGAGTCTGCGGGACGATTGTGAGTAAGTGCCATCTTTCTTGAATTGGTATGCCCCCACTTTTTGCTGAACTGCTGATGTGCTTTGCATGAGTGTCCTGGGCCCCTGCCAAACAGGTGCCTGGGACCTGTGTTTCTTCCCTAAAAACTATGTTGAAACTAAAACCACATTGGCTTTTCGGGACACCTATCAGCCCCTAGTAAATGGTATCCTAGGTACCCTGGGCATGGTGACCAGAGAAGGCCCCTAAGGGTTGCAGCACTTATTGTGCCCCCCTTAGGGACCCTTACCCTGACACCCACACAATGCTGTTGCAGGCTGAGTGTCTCAGTACAGAACTAAACAGAGTCGACATGGCACACATCCCTCTGTGCCATTCCCACAAACCCACTGCCCTGGCATACATCAGTCACCCCTCTAGCTGAGTGCCCTATACCAGTGGTGTGGGCAAGGGTGCATTAGCCCTGTGGCCCGACAGTACCCAGGGCCCTTCCTGGGCACTGTAAGTGTAGTGCTGCCATTAAGAGTATATGGTGCTGGAAGGTCGTCATTACGAACTCCACAGCACCATGATGGCTTCACTGAAGACTGAGAAGTTTGATATCAAACTTCTCAGCACATTAAACCCCCACTGATGCCAGTGTGAGATTTAATGTAAAATGCACCAGATGGCATCTTAGAGAGGAGCCCTGAAACCTAACCTACAATCCACGTCTGGACTGAGAGGCTGCCTAGGCTGCCACACAGCAGGTATGTTGGTGGACCCCTGGGTGGAGAGCCCCCTGCTCTCCTGGGCCAGCAACAATGCACATCCTGGGCGAAGTGCTAGGTCTCCTCCCCCAGGATGGACAGAGGGAAGCTTCAAAGGCCTTCCGCCTCTGTGAGGTTCTCCTGACCATTTGCTGTACCCAACAACTGCCCCGCCCCCCCCACCAGTTCTGACCCCCACTCTGGCGGAAAGACTGGAGGGAAACTGCAAGTCAGGAAAGGGGTTGTGCCAGCCTGTGCCAACCCCACCCCTCAGGTGGGAGAGGCGAGGTGAAGCACGACCCCAGGCTCCAGCCATCGTGAAGATGGGGAGCCCTGCCCAATCACAGCAAGGTTCCTGCCCCCCTCCCACATGAGAGGTGCAGGCTAGGGGGTGTACCCACCCCAGGACAGGGACCTATTGGTCCCTGCTCTTGCACTACCGGTAACGCCCCTAAATTCAGTATTTAGGGGCTCCCTGAACCTTCCTTCGTCAGATCCCGATACGGAAAGAAGAAAGAAGATCAAGAAGACCCGCCGTGCAGCTGCTAACAGGACGATACCAACTGACTTGGCCCCAAGCCCTACTGGCCTGTCGACCCTGGAACCTGCTCCTGCTAAATCCCAGCGACTCCTGCGGACAGCAACCTTGGACAACCCGAAGGACCTGTATACCTTGACCCTCTAACAGACAGGGACTCCCATGAGCAGAGGCTCTTCTCAAACAGCTACACCCCTGGTGGCAGCCAGGAACCGCAAATCCAGCCCACTCTGCACCCACCAAGCCCGGCCTGTGCCCGAGTGATCCAAGAACATGACAACGTCCCCCCGGCGACTGGGACCCGAAGTCCAGTGCCCAAAGACCCTCCTCCATGACCCAAATGACGCCTGCAGCCTCAGACGCGGGCCCCCACCAACCGCGACCAGCCAAGGGTAAGACTTCCCGACACCCATGAACCCGGCTCCCCACAGCCCCCTTTGCCCTCCTTTGGGGTACTCACCTCTTCTCCAAGATCCCAGTTAACCTCTCGAAGTGGTGGTGGTACCTGAAGAATCTCCGTCCCTGAGCCTGCAGCCTTTGTTCCCTTGTTACCTTCTCCATTGAATAACATTTGGTGCCAGACGGCTCACAAGCACCCGGCACCCAGCCGCCAAAGTGCCGCTGGAAGTGTAACTACTACGCTACTCTACTTCCCCACTTGCCCTGAGTAAGTGACCAGGAGCCCAGCTCCCACAGCCGCGTGGCCTGCTTGCTTGCAGCCACCAATCGAAGGCCCCCTGCCCTCTATTGGATTGTATTGGGCCTACTCTCTCAGCCCTCGGCTGCCCCTGTGTCGCTGAGGGTGTACCTACTGTACCTTTCCGACCCTGGGAGGCCCCTGAGTCTATGTCCAGAACCTTAATGTCACCAGTCGAGTACTCACCTGGAAACCGCTAACTCACTTTCCAGAAATAGGATAACATTGACTGGTTTGACTCGAAAAATCTTCGAAGTGTGAAGTTTTGAAACTCTAAAACATTCCTCTAAAATCCGCCGAGTAACGAAATCCGAGCTACTCACCTGGAATAAGGTAAGGAGCCAGACCTGCACCTTTCAGCCCAGTACTGAACCACAAAAGCGATTTAACCTATACTTACCAATAACCTGAATTTTCTCCTATAGGAAACCATTGGCTGTTTTTCTCTGAAATTTCTTTTAAGTGTCTACTTTTGAAAATTGCAAATATTCTTAAAAAATCGCATCAAATGCTGAAAGGTAAATACTTACCTGTCTTAGGTAGAGACCCCAGTACTGAACCTAGGAGTCCAGTCCTGGGTTACTAAAGTAACAAGAACCTACTAAACCAGTGACTTGAATTTCCGTCCGTAGGTAACATTGCTAGTTTTTCACTGAGAAGTTTCTAAGTGTCAACTTTTAAAATACCTTTTTATTCCTTAAAAATCATTGCATTAACTAAAACGTTTTTACTAAACGGTTTTCAGTTTAGATCCCAGGATTGAATCCAGGATCCAGTCCCCGAGTTACAAAAGTAATCTATAAAGTAATCAGCTGCATTTATGTAGAAAAACCCATTGAGCTCAATGTTAGATTGTGTATGGAATTGTTTTACCTACTGCAACTATTGTACCTATTGTGTTTACAAAGTTTTTTGCATCTTTGCAAAGTAATTCCCTGCAAGTACTCATATTGAGAAAAGTACATTTTTATAACTGTATGTTCTAAAAATAAAACTATAATTTTTGATATAAAAACAATTGGCTTAGAGTTCAGTTCTTGAGTGTGTGAACTAAAACCTTTTGACGACTGAGTGTGTACAACAAATGTTTTACACTGCCCTCTGGTACTGCCTTACTGCTCGACCAAGCTACCACTTTTGAGAGTAAGGTCAGACATGACTTTAACCTCTGTTATACCACTGGGGTTTGTGGACTCTATACACACTGTACCTTACTTTGGTCCGGTATATACAGAGCCACTTTCTCACAACGATCACATGCAGTTTGCTCAGCACCAAGCTGCCAGAAGGCTTATATTTTTTCTCCGGAGCCGGGCTCGAAGGCAGGGCTTCTGAAGCAGGTTTTCTGTTGCAACTGGGGCCAGCAGGCAAAGTCTTCACCAGTGCCTTTTGCTGTGATGGTGGGGTTGGGGTAGGGGCAGTAGTACTCACTCGTTGACCAGGAGTGATGGGGTCCTATGAGTCCTCTGCCTCAGACACAATTATCAGTTCTTCGGAATCTTCTTCTGGGAAATTCGGGCCTCCATCGAAGATGTCCACTGGTTCCGGAGCTGATCTCTGCACCACAATGTGTTGTCGAGTCTGGCAATCATGGATAGTATTCTTTGATCGAAAAGAGGCGCAGGCTTGGCAGCTGGATTCGTCGTGTTCCGGAGAGAGACACAGGTTACAGAACTTATGATGGTCACTGTGTGAGAATTTTGCTCCACACTGGGGGCACACCGGGGGCATTTCTTGAACGGCATCCTTGCATTTGACAATCAACCTTGCAATACCAGCTTTTGATATAGGATTGCCTTTATGTGGTGATGAGAAGGATACAAAAAGTTGTTGAGTTTTACGAAAAGATTTTGTTCTGTCAATATAGTAAAGGAGTGCTCTTTTTACGTCTTTAGCATATGAAGAGCTCTATCTGCTACTGTTTGTGGTTGCGAGAAGAATATTGTCAACTCTATAGACTGATTGAGGTGAAAGTAAAAAATAACTTTAGGAAGAAATTTGGCGTTTGTGCTGAGAACCACTTTGTTGTGATGGAGTTGTAAAAATGGTTCTTCAATAGTAAGTGCTTGAAGCTCACTGACTCTTCTAAGGGAAGTGATGGCCACTAGGAAAGCAGCTTTCCATGTGAGAAACTGCAATGAGCATTTGTGCAGGGGTTCGAATGGAGGACCTATTAGTCTTGTGAGCACAATATTTAAGTTCCATACAGGTGAGGGTGGTACACTAAGTGGAATTATTCTTTTGAGTCCTTCCATAAAGGCTTTGATGGCAGGAGGCGTGGCCGAGCCGGCGGCGAAGATGGCCGCAAGTTAGCGAAGCTCTAGCTTTCAGCCGGCCTCATGTGAGCTTTCCCTCACACATCGCCCGCATCGAGGACCTAAGCACTGGCGCATAAGCAGCAGAGGCGATGCTGCATAGGATCTGCTGATCGCCGGGACCCCGCATCACTCTGCTGAGGAGGATCGTCGTGTGGAGTACTACGGGGGGCGGAGCGGATCGGCCGTGTCCGGCTTCCAGGCACGCAGCGTTGAGCGCCCGCCTCTCTTGGCGCGCTCCGCTGCCCTGCTGACTGGTGGGCCGGGTGAGTCTTCCCGTGACTGCTGCACAGCTCCCCGCCCCTTGCTACGCTGGTGCGTTGCGGCTGCTGGGCCGACTGTCCTGTCCCCCCCCCCCTCCGCAACGTATTGGGCCTGCGAGGGGGACAGGGACTTTCTTCTCCATACGCTGGTGGCTGGGCGATGGTCTGTCGCTGTGGCGTCCACGGCGGGGGCGTGTGTGCGCTCGGTGGACGCCCGACAAGTAACGACAGTCATATCCATTGGAAGGTCTCCCTGAGCAGCCATGGCACAAGACAGGCCGGCATTGGGCCTCCTACGCCTCACATTGATCAGCTCCTCAAGGTCCCTGCATTCAGTCTGAAATAAGCGAATGGATGCCGCCGCATCATGGAACAGCCGCAAATAACCTCTGTGTACTGCCCAATTGCGTCCTGCCCGCTCTGAGACGCCCACACTTTGCATCATTGCCCTTATATCTCAAAAGGGAGGTGTGAGAAGGTGGCCTGATATGCAGTGCTCACTATTCTAGTGAACACTATGTATCAGTCCAGCAACCCTTATTGATGATTGGTTGTAAGTCAACCTTATAGACCAGCTATCCTAGTAGCGTGGATACGAGCAGTCTAAGGCTAAAGACTCGAGAGGGCGTGTTAAGCCAGCTGTTATACCACACATATATCCCTTGAATACCCAGTGAAAGGACACCACACAAGTGTTATGAAAATAAACAAGATATTTATTAAGAATCACAACAGCCCTGTACTCTTTATGAGGACAGGGTACTTAGCACAAAACAAAACTCTTACGAAAATACTTAAGTTAGCACAGTATATACAAATGCCCGAGGGGCACGGAAAACCATATACTCTAAAAGTGGAATGCGAAATTACTAGCAGGTAAGTACAGTACTTATAGGCTTTGGAATCGCTAGGTCTTGACTATAGAATCTTCAGATTACTTCTAGGAGGCCTAGGGGACTCGGGTGCAGAGTGTGCACTCTCACGCGGGATGCGGGACAAAGTCTATGGTAGCTAGATTCCACAGAGTTAGTGTTCTCGGGCGAACCCGACCTGGTAGGAGGAAAACGAAGTTACCTAGCCCAGGGGCTGCAGCTGCATAGGTCTCAAAAGACGTCGGGAATCCTCGTAGACGGACCAGGAGCCTGGAAGAAAGAAGTTGCTGGCAGGCGACCAGTGAAGAAAGTTCGATGGATCCAAGCCTGGATCGAAGGAAGATGACACCTGAAAGCAGAGGGGACCAAGTTCGAGACTACTAGCCAGTAGTCAGGTGGCACCAGGAGGGCACCGGATGGTAGTCACCTCGACTAGGTGAGTGGGTGACGCTGTGCTCGCAGATCTCACGGACCAGGAGGCGTTGTCGGCTACCAGGATGGAGGAGCGAGCTGTCCCACGATGGATGAAGCTGTCGGCGTCGCTGGACCCAGGATTGGGCAACAAAGCCTTGGCAAATTCAAGCCCACGCGGTGGACTCAAAATGGCGTCTGGAGTGGACCAGGAGGGTCCGGGGTGCTTCTCTTGAAGTAGGAAGCAAGGGCCAGTCTGGAGCAACCAGACCAGCAGCAGTGATGTCGTCGGGCGTCGTGAAGAAGGCCACAAGCCAGCCGGCTAGTAGCCACACAGCGCGGTGAACAGGCAAAAGCAGAAGGGCCCCACGCAGATCGTGGAGATGCTGGAGGGCTGATCTTCGGTGCTGGAGCTGCTCAGGGTTGGGGCTTCTCGGACCCCAAAGCACTCACCAGTGGAGCACACGGTGGGCTTGTTGCAAAGAAGTCGTGCAGTCTTGGCGATCGTCGGTCCCTCGAGGTCTCGTCGCACTCACAGTTCTCAGCTTTGCTGTAGAGGTGAGTAGAGGTCAGAGGTGCCAGGGAAGCCGGGTCTCGTCGAGCTGGGTCGTCGGATTCCTGAGGAAGGACTTGCAGCAGACCGCAGTGTTCTTAGGATGGTGCCCGCTTGATGCAGGGTGACTACTCCTTAGCCACAAGGGAGAATCTTGAAGAAGGAAATCTTGATGTCTTTCGCAGAAAGTCGTGTCTTGATTCCAAAGATGATCTAATTTGAACAGGGGGCCCGCTCCCATCTTTATACTAAGAAAAGGGGCTGACCCGGTGACTAGGTCCTGCCTATGGGTGGGACTAGGAGGGGGGTGGTTACACCCCTCTCCCAAGCCGGACTTTCCCCAGGCCAGGGGCTGGTGTGCCCCTGGAACTGGTTCTGACCGGCCTATGCGTAGTGAGCACCGGGGTGCCACTCAGCAGTCACCTTCCTGTAAAGCCCTGCCTACCCAGGATACACAAAACCCTGTCTGGGACGATGCTAGCACCGCCCACGACAGGAAACCCTTTGTCCAGGCTCCCCTCGCTGGAAGGACTCCCAGCTGCAGGGGGTCAGACTTGTGTCTGTGGTGGCAGCATCCATTTTGTGGAGCTGAGGCTTCGTTTAACTTTAACCGGGGTTCACAGTTACATACATGTCGTGTCCCTCTAGAAGGGTGGAATGCTAACCCAGTCGCCAGAATTGGCGAGGGGTTAGTATTCCAATTTGTATGACACCTTACTCGACATGTTTTGATAAAGCAATACCAAAGATAGCATTTAACCGCGAGGATTATAATGCACTTAAGAGTATATGGTATGCGATATCATGGAACAGCTATTAGGACTTGGTTCCGCAAGCTGCAGACAGGCTCAGCTCATGCCAGAGCACCATCTCACACGATTCCAAGCACTCTGCCTTCAGGATTGTTAAGGCCTGCCATAGGAGTGACTGATAGGAACCTGTGTGTCCATTTTAGGGTTAGATATAGGTATACTATATCTACAGCAAAGGGTGATTACACGACTTTGCCCCAGCTGTCATGCAGCCAGTTGTGTCAAATTTAGGAGGCCAGCCAGGGGTGGCATAATACATGCTGCAGCCCCTGGTAGGCCCTGGGTACACCTATGCCCTGAGTTAAAGGGTCTGATAAGGTGGCCCAGTACCAATTGGCAAATGCACCTAGGGTACATGTGGTAATTTAGAGAGAGAACAGCCAGGCTGTGGGTCTGATTGGCAGGCCCACAGCCAGAGAAAATCGTAAACCAGTGAAACAAAAGCAAAAAATCTGGGTGACCATAGGATTGCAGACCCTACTCTCCTACATGACCCCCCCCCCCCCCCAAACTTTGGGACAATAAGCTAACCTTGACCAGGTGAGTCTTCTTGTTCTAAGTGGAAATATCTGGAGAGCCCATCGGCATTGCCATGATCAGTGCCAGGTCTATGCTCCACTGTAAAATCCATCCACTGTAGGGAAATGGACCACCTAAGCAGTTTGTGGTTTTCACCCTTCATCTGATTTAGCCACAAGAGGGGCTTATGGTCGGTCTGAATCTTGAAGTGAGTGCCAAACAAGTATGGCCTCAGCTTCTTCAGGGCCCAAATCACAGCAAAGGCCTCCCTCTCAATAGCTGACCAATTCTTCTCTCTGGGGGTCAGCCTTCTGCTTATAAAAGCAATGGGCTGGTCTTGACCATCAAAATTCAGTTGAGATAGAACAGCTCCCACACCCAACTCAGAAGCATCTGTTTGGACAATGAATGGTTTGGAGTAGTCTGGACTATTAAGGATAGGTGCTGTGCACATGGCCTGCTTTAGGTCACCGAATGCTTTTTGACAGCCTGCTGTCCACTGAACCTTTTTTGGCATTTTCTTACTTGTCAGTTCATTTAATGGAGTCACAATTGATCCAAAGTTCCTGACAAACTTTCTGTAGTAACCAGTCAGGCCCAAGAAAGCTCGAACCTGAGTCTGGGTGGTTGGAGGAGCCCAGTCCCTGATTGACTGTATTTTGCTCTCCAGTGGCTGAACCTGGCCTCCACCTACAAGGTGGCCCAGGTATACAACCTGTGTCTGCCCTATCTGGCACTTGGTGGCCTTGATAGTGAGGCCTGCTGCTTGCAGGGCCTTTAACACTTTCCTCAGGTGGACCAGGTGATCCTCCCAGGTGGAGCTAAAGACAGCAATATCATCTAGATATGCTGCACAGAAGTCATCCAGCCCAGTGAGGACTTGATTCACCAACCTTTGGAAGGTGGCAGGTGCATTTTTCAGACCAAAGGGCATTACCACAAATTGATAATGCCCACCAGGGGTTGAAAATGCTGTCTTGGGCTTGGCATCCTCAGCTAACCTGATTTGCCAATACCCAGCTGTCAGGTCAAATGTGCTTAAGTAGTTGGCAGAAGCCAATCTATCTATAAGCTCATCTGCCCTTGGTATTGGGTGGGCATCAGTCTTAGTGACTGCATTGAGACCCCTGTAGTCTACGCAGAACCTCATCTCTCTCTTACCATCCTGGGTGTGAGGTTTTGGCACTAGAACTACTGGACTAGCCCAAGGGCTATCTGAGGGTTCAATGACTCCCAACTCCAACATTTTCTGCACTTCAGTTTTTATGCAGTCTCTAACATGATCAGGCTGCCTGTAGATTTTACTCTTGACTGGCAGGCTGTCACCAGTGTCAACCTCATGGGTGCACCAATTGGTCTGACTGGGTGTCAGAGAGAACATATGTCTGAAAGACTGAAGAACCTGTTTACAGTCTTTCTGTTGATGTTCAGTGAGGCTGCCACAAAAGACAACACCATCTACTGACCCATCATCAGGATTCTGAGTGAGCAGGTCTGGGAGAGGGTCACTCTCTTCCTCCCGTCCCTCATCTATGGCCATGAGCAAGCTCATGTCCTTCCTGTCGACATATGCTTTGAGCCTGTTGACATGGAGTACCCTGTGGGGACTCCTGGGAGTTCCAAGGTCCACCAGGTAGGTGACCTCTCCCTTTTGCTCAAGAATTGTGTGGGGCCCAGACCATTTGTCTTTGAGTGCTGCTGGGGCCACTGGCTCCAACACCCACACCTTCTGTCCAGGCTGGTAAACAGTCAGGACAGCCTTTTGGTCATGCCAAGCTTTTTGAAGTTCTTGACTGGCCTTAAGGTTTTCAGATGCCTTCTCCATATACTCAGCCATCCTGGAGCGGAGACCAAGTACATAGTCCACTATGTTGGTTGCAGGCTTTTTGAGAGGTCTCTCCCATCCTTCCTTCACCAAACACAGGGGGCCTCTCACAGGATGCCCATACAAAAGTTCAAAAGGGCTGTAGCCAACCCCCTTTTGTGGGACCTCTCTGTAAGCAAACAGAAGGCAGGGAATCAGGACATCCCATCTACGCCTGAGCTTTTCAGGTAGTCCATGAATCATCCCTTTTAGGGTCCTGTTGAACCTTTCAACAAGCCCATTGCATTGTGGATGATAGGGTGTAGTGAACTTGTAGTTGACACCACATTCCTTCCACATAGCAGTTAAGTAGCTTGACATGAAGTTTGCACCTCTGTCAGAGACAACCTCCTTAGGGAAGCCCACTCTGGAGAACACTCCAACTAGGGCCCTTGCCACTACAGGTGCTGTAGTGGTCCTAAGTGGAATAGCTTCAGGATACCTGGTGGCATGATCCACTACCACCAGTATAAACTTGTGCCCTGATGCTGTCTGGGGTTCCATTGGACCAACAATGTCAATCCCCACTCTTTCAAAGGGCACCCCCACCACAGGCATTGGTATAAGGGGGGCCTTTGTTGTGCCACCTGACTTACCACTGGCTTGGCAAGTGACACAGGAGCGACAAAACTCCTTGGTATCCTCATTCATGTGAGGCCAGTGAAAGTGTGAGACAAGCCTGTCCCAAGTCTTTGTCTGGCCTAAGTGACCTGCTAAGGGAATCTCATGGGCCAAGGTAAGGAGGAAACCTCTCTGAGACAGGGTACAACCAGCCTCCTGGTCATGCCAGGCTTGGGGTCTCTTGCCTCAGTATACAGGAGTCCATCTTCCCAGTATACCTTGTGGGTACCTGTGGCGTTCCCAGCAGCCTCAGCAGCAGCCTGCTGTCTGAGGGGTTCAAGGGAAGGGCAGTCTAACTGGTCCTTCCCCAGGTCTTCCCTTGAGGGTCCCCCTGAACCCAAGAATTCAACTTGATCAAGTTCAAACTCTCTAGGCTCAGTGTCCCTCAATTCCTGTAGGTCAGCCTCCTCTGAGACTTGATCCACAACCTGGGGCAAGGGGGAAGGCACAGCCTTAACCCTACTGCTCTTCTTCTTGGAAGGTGTCTGGTCCATTGTTCCAGGATCCAGCACCTGTTCAGTGGGGCATTTCCTGACCTGTGACCTGGTCACAGCAAACACATGTGCTGGCAAGCCTAACATTTCCATGTGAGTCCTCTGCTACACTTCTGACCACTGTGATGACTCCAAATCATTGCCCAACAAACAATCCACTGGGAGGTCTGAACTAACTACAACCTTCTTTTGGCCAGTTACCCCTCCCCAGGAGAAAGCTACAATTGCCATACTGTGATTGGTAGTGACATTGCTTGCGTTGGTCACCAGGAATTCTGTACCTGGCATGATCTGTCCAGGGTCCACAAAGTTAGGTGTCACCATTGTGACACTGGCACAAGTGCCCCTATAGGCCTGAGCCATTTTTCCATTAATGAAAGGTGTCTGTCTGTATTTGCCCAAAGTATTGGGACTTATATCAGGGGATATATCCACATCCCCTGTACAGACAAGGACAGCCTGAGTGAGTGTGCCAACTAAGTTGTCATACCCCTCAGAACCCAGGGTTAACCCTACTAAACCCTTGGGAGGTGCACTACCACTGCTGACTGTACTAGGGGGCACAGGTGCCTTAGGGGCTGCAGTGGCAGGAGTCTGCCCTCCTCCTTTCTTGGTGCACTCACTAAACCAGTGAGTTTTACTTTTGCAGTATTGGCACCACCTTTTAGATTGGCCTTCTTGGTTTTTCTTCTTCTGGGGAGCCTGACCCCCACCCTCTTTGGGTTGTTGGGGACCTGTCGAAGACTTCTGGTCATTTTGTTCCCCCTTATAATCTTTACCCTTCTGGTCTGCTTTCTTCTGACCACCTTGATTCTGGCCCTGGTTCTGTTTAACTCTTGTTCTGACCCATCTGTGTGCCTTCTTTCCCAATTCTTGGGGAGAGGTCAGATCTGAGTCAACAAGATGCTGATGCAACAACTGGTTCTGACAATTGTTTAAAATTTGTTCTCTCATGATCAAATTATACAATCCTGTTTAATCAGTAACCTTACTGCCCAGCAACCAGCCCTCCAAAGCCTTAGTGGCACAATCTACAAAATTAGACCAATCCTGAGACTGAGTTTTCTGGGTATCCCTGAACAGCAACCTGTACTGCTCAGTGGTTAGGCCAAACCCATCAATCAGTGTACTCTTCAGGACTTGGTAATTGTTTGCATCCTCTACTCTAGTAGTGAGGAGCTTGTCTCTACCTTTACCTTCAAAGGAGAGCCACAAGATAGCTGCCCACTGACTCTGGGGAACACCCTGCACAGTGCAGGCCCTCTCCAAAGCAGTAATCCATTTGTGGATGTCATCCCCTTGTTTAAAGGGGGGCACTATCTTATTCAGGTGCTTTGTATCAAAACTCCTTTCCCTATTGCTAGGTACAATGCTGCCACCAGTGGGGACTACCCCACTTAACTGTTGCTCTCTAGCAAAGGCAAGCCTCTCTTTGGCCAGGGCAAGTTCTTCCCTTTCAATCCTCAGATTGACTGCCCTTTCTTTAGCTTCATACACTCTCCTCTGAGGGGGAAGTCATCCCTCTGTGAGAAGAGTTGTGAGAGCCATTGGTTTGAATGGATCTGCCAGAGCCTCTTGACAGAGATCTAGCTCGTCCATTCCCAATGTTAAGCTGGCCTGAGAGGGGTCCCAGGGTTCCCCTAGTACCATTCTCATGCCTGCTTAAGTTGGACCTGGTTAGTCTGCTGACTTCTACCTGTCCCTTATCTGCCTCATCCCCAGAGGGATCCTCATCGTCCTCCCCCTCTTCAGTCTCTGCTGAGAGGTGGATTAGGTCAGGGTCTCCTCTGGTTCCCTCAAGGGGAGGCATGCTTCCATCTGGATTAGAAGAGCTAAGAAGTTTCTCAGCTTTCCTGGCATCATAAGTCTCTAAGAGACCAATCAGAAAGGAAGTTGTGGGGTTAGACCCCTGTTTTATCTTCCTGGAGGTACACACCTGTCTCATCTCCTGGAAGCTAAGAGCAGCATATCTGGAAGTGGGGACCTGTGGAGGGTCCACTGACACAAGGGGAGACTCAGAGTTTCCTCCTTTGTCTGACATGCTGATTCTAGTGTGGTGTAAGTGATGCACCTACCTACACTATGTGTTTGCCTACTGATCCCTTGCTAAGAGTTGCAGCCAAGGTGTGCTAAGCCTTGAGGAGCTGCAACAGCTGGTTCAGTAGAACTCAGAGTATTCTAAGCTAAGTTATATGTACCTAAAAGTACTTATGTGATCTTTCAACAAGATATTCTTAGGATACGTGTGGTAAAACAACAGCAAGCTCAAATCCCAACCGCTGCTCACCAATGTGAGAAGGTGGCCTGATATGCAGTGCTCACTATTCTAGTGAACACTATGTATCAGTCCAGCAACCCTTATTGATGATTGGTTGTAAGTCAACCTTATAGACCAGCTATCCTAGTAGCGTGGATACGAGCAGTCTAAGGCTAAAGACTCGAGAGGGCGTGTTAAGCCAGCTGTTATACCACATATACCCCTTGAACACCCAGTGAAAGGACACCACACAAGTGTTATGAAAATAAACAAGATATTTATTAAGAATCACAACAGCCCTGTACTCTTTATGAGGACAGGGTACTTAGCACAAAACAAAACTCTTACGAAAATACTTAAGTTAGCACAGTATATACAAATGCCCGAGGGGCACGGAAAACCATATACTCTAAAAGTGGAATGCAAAATTACTAGCAGGTAAGTACAGTACTAATAGGCTTTGGAATCGCTAGGTCTTGACTATAGAATCTTCAGATTACTTCTAGGAGGCCTAGGGGACTCGGGTGCAGAGTGTGCACTCTCACGCGGGATGCGGGACAAAGTCTATGGTAGCTAGATTTCACAGAGTTAGTGTTCTCGGGCGAACCCGACCTGGTAGGAGGAAAACGAAAGTGGATTCTGACCCTTGGATAGTGAGGCTATGCTGGGGCACCGAAATGCCGAAGTTACCTAGCCCAGGGGCTGCAGCTGCATAGGTCTCAAAAGACGTCGGGAATCCTCGTAGACGGACCAGGAGCCTGGAAGAAAGAAGTTGCTGGCAGGCGACCAGTGAAGAAAGTTCGATGGATCCAAGCCTGGATCGAAGGAAGATGACACCTGAAAGCAGAGGGGACCAAGTTCGAGACTACTAGCCAGTAGTCAGGTGGCACCAGGAGGGCACCGGATGGTAGTCACCTCGACTAGGTGAGTGGGTGACGCTGTGCTCGCAGATCTCACGGACCAGGAGGCGTTGTCGGCGACCAGGATGGAGGAGCGAGCTGTCCCACGATGGATGAAGCTGTCGGCGTCGCTGGACCCAGGATTGGGCAACAAAGCCTTGGCAAATTCAAGCCCACGCGGTGGACTCAAAATGGCGTCTGGAGTGGACCAGGAGGGTCCGGGGTGCTTCTCTTGAAGAAGGAAGCAAGGGCCAGTCTGGAGCAACCAGACCAGCAGCAGTGATGTCGTCGGGCGTCGTGAAGAAGGCCACAAGCCAGCCGGCTAGTAGCCACACAGCGCGGTGAACAGGCAAAAGCAGAAGGGCCCCACGCAGATCGTGGAGATGCTGGAGGGCTGATCTTCGGTGCTGGAGCTGCTCAGGGTTGGGGCTTCTCGGACCCCAAAGCACTCACCAGTGGAGCACACGGTGGGCTTGTTGCAAAGAAGTCGTGCAGTCTTGGCGATCGTCGGTCCCTCGAGGTCTTGTCGCACTCACAGTTCTCAGCTTTGCTGTAGAGGTGAGTAGAGGTCAGAGGTGCCAGGGAAGCCGGGTCTCGTCGAGCTGGGTCGTCGGATTCCTGAGGAAGGACTTGCAGCAGACCGCAGTGTTCTTAGGATGGTGCCCGCTTGATGCAGGGTGACTAATCCTTAGCCACAAGGGAGAATCTTGAAGAAGGAAATCTTGATGTCTTTCGCAGAAAGTCGTGTCTTGATTCCAAAGATGATCTAATTTGAACAGGGGGCCCGCTCCCATCTTTATACTAAGAAAAGGGGCTGACCCGGTGACTAGGTCCTGCCTATGGGTGGGACTAGGAGGGGGGTGGTTACACCCCTCTCCCATGCCGGACTTTCCCCAGGCCAGGGGCTGGTGTGCCCCTGGAACTGGTTCTGACCGGCCTATGCGTAGTGAGCACCGGGGTGCCACTCAGCAGTCACCTTCCTGTAAAGCCCTGCCTACCCAGGATACACAAAACCCTGTCTGGGACGATGCTAGCACCGCCCACGACAGGAAACCCTTTGTCCAGACTCCCCTCGTTGGAAGGACTCCCAGCTGCAGGGGGTCAGACTCGTGTCTGTGGTGGCAGCATCCATTTTGTGGAGCTCAGGCTTCGTTTAACTTTAACCGGGGTTCACAGTTACATACATGTCGTGTCCCTCTAGAAGGGTGGAATGCTAACCCCGTCGCCAAAATTGGCGAGGGGTTAGTATTCCAATTCGTATGACACCTTACTCGACATGTTTTGATAAAGCAATACCAAAGTTAGCATTTAACCGCGAGGATTATAATGCACTTAAGAGTATATGGTATGCGATATCATGGAACAGCTATTAGGACTTGGTTCCGCAAGCTGCAGACAGGCTCAGCTCATGCCAGAGCACCATCTCACACGATTCCAAGCACTCTGCCTTCAGGATTGTTAAGGCCTGCCATAGGAGTGACTGATAGGAACCTGTGTGTCCATTTTAGGGTTAGATATAGGTATACTATATCTACAGCAAAGGGTGATTACACGACTTTGCCCCAGCTGTCATGCAGCCAGTTGTGTCAAATTTAGGAGGCCAGCCAGGGGTGGCATAATACATGCTGCAGCCCCTGGTAGGCCCTGGGTACACCTATGCCCTGAGTTACAGGTTCTGATAAGGTGGCCCAGTACCAATTGGTAAATGCACCTAGGGTACATGTGGTAATTTAGAGAGAGAACAGCCAGGCTGTGGGTCTGATTGGCAGGCCCACAGCCAGAGAAAGTCGTAAACCAGTGAAACAAAAGCAAAAAATCTGGGTGATCATAGGATTGCAGACCCTACTCTCCTACAGGAGGGGCCGCCATCTTGTCCAGTCATCATCAGCCTGCCAAGGCACCCGCCAGGCAACTGCACTGCTTCTGTTCAGTCCCCCTGTGCCCTGGTACATCTGAGGTCTATGGACATTGCTGCCAGAGTGCGCGGAGTTACTCCTGACCCCCCCCCCACCCCCCCCCCCCCCCACACCCCCCCACACCCCCTTCCCGGATCCCACCTGCCGCCCTTAAGGCACAAGTTACTACTTGTGTAACAATATATCTGTAAAAGACATTAGTTAGTGATAGATTCCTTACCTTAGAATATCCCCAGGCGTCAGACTGGATCCGGAAACTCTTTTGTGTATCAGTACCCCTGCGCGTCGGTAGGCGTCGTCTGCGGCTGCGCGTCATAGACGCCGCCTCCGCGTGCTGACGTCAGTTCTTAGATACAGCTTTTCCGCGCCAGAAACGCAGAGCTATGCTAAAAACCAACACTGGTGCCTTGAAACTAGGGCCCTGAAAGGGGATGACCTTAACCCTAGATATCGGTTCGCAGAACGGGGAGGGTGGGTCGGTAAGGAATCGATCACTAACTAATGTCTCTTATAGATAATATCGTTACGCAAGTAGTAACTGGTGCATCTGAAAGAGACACGTTAGTGATAGATTCCTTACCTTAGAATAGATACCCCAGCAATACCAACCCCGGAGTGGGTCTGCGTACCAATAATCACACCAGAAAGTCCTGGAGGACGGAACGGCCAAAGAAGCCATCCCTTCGGACTTGGCTGTCCAGGCAATAGTGTCTTGCAAACGTGTGCAGCGAGGCCCACGTAGGCGCCTGGCAAATGTCCTGCAAGGGCACTCCTCGGCCCAAGGCAGTTGTAGTCGCTGTGGCCCGAGTGGAATGAGCCCTCAGCCCAACAGGGGGTTCCTTCTTAGCCAAGGAGTAACACACCTGGATACACAAGATGATCCACCGCGAGATGGTCCGCTTGTGCACCGCTTTCCCCTTCTTAGCGCCCAAGTAACCAACAAAGAGTTGGTCATCCACCCGGAACTGCTGTGTGCGATCCAGATAGAACAAGAGCGCACGTTTTGGGTCCAGACGGTGGAGCCTCTCTTCCTCTCTCGACGGATGCGGAGGCGGAAAGAAGGTGGGCATGGTGATGGATTGCCCGATGTGAAAGGCCGTTACTATCTTGGGTAGGAAAGAGGGCACTGTCCGCAACACAACTTTGTCCGGATGGACTGAAAGGAAAGGAGGTTTACAGGCCAGAGCCTGGAGCTCACTCACTCTCCTGGCAGAGGTGATGGCTACCAGGAAGGCTGTCTTCAACGTAAGAAGGCGGAGAGGACAGTTGTGGTGGCTCAAAGGGAGCGCACATCAGAAAGGTAAGAACCAGGTTCAAGTCCCACTGAGGCATCACAAAGGGAACCGGAGGGAACGTATGTGTGATGCCTTTCAAGAATCTATTAACAATAGGGGACTTGAACAAAGAAGGTTGATCAGGCAGCCTCAAAAAGGCTGAAAGAGCAGAAAGGTAGCCCTTGATAGTGCCCAGAGCAGAGCCCTGCTGGGCAAGAGAAAGAAGGAAGAGAAGAACCTCAGAAAGAGGGGCAGAAAGAGGATCCACAGCCTTTGCTGTGCACCATGCCACAAATCTGTTCCACCTGCAGGCGTATACCGACTTTGTGGAGGGACGCCTGGCTGCCAGAATGATGTTACAGACTTCAGGAGGCAAGTCAAATGGCCTCAACTGTCGCCGCTCAATCTCCAAGCAAGGAGGTGGAGACTGGACAGGTTCGGGTGGAGGACCGTCCCCTGCTGCTGCGACAGAAGATCCTCCTGAAGAGGCAGACGAACCGGGGGATCGACTGACATACGGAGTAGCTCGGGATACCAGTACCTTCGTGCCCAGTCCGGAGCCACAAGGATGACTTGTGCCAGGTCGCGCCTGATCTTCTTCAGCACTCTGGGCAGAAGTGGTATAGGCGGAAATGCGTACAACAGACCGCAACTCAACTTGCGACGAAAAGTGTCTCCGAGCGAGTGCCGCCTTGGAAATGATGACATTGCGCGTTCTCTTCGGTGGCGAATAGATCTAACCAAGGCTCTCCCCAATGCAGAAAGAGACCTTGCGCCACGTCCGAGTTCAGACGCCATTCGTGATCCATCATGCACCGTCGGCTGAATTTGTCCGCCCTGGCGTTCAGAGAACCTGCCAGGTGTTGAACCACCAGGGTCACGCCCTGATGTTCCAGCCATTGCCAGGAGGCCACAGAGCTTCCTGGCAAAGGGTCCACGACCCCACCCCGCCTTGTTTGCTGCAGTACCACATAGCGGTGATGTTGTCCGTGAACACCTGCACTACACTCCCCCGGACAGAGGGGAGGAATGCCTTCAGTGCTAGACGAATCGCCCACAGCTCCAAAAGGTTGATATGGAGCCGGGACTCCGCCGGAGACCAGAGGCCTCTGATCTCCGCCTCTCCCATGTGGCCTCCCCAGCCCTGGAGGGACGCGTCCGTCACAACTAACTGCTCTGGTTGGGGTAGGGAGAGGGATCTGCTGCTGACCCAATCGCGGGCCGTGAGCCGCCACTGCAGCTGTCTCGCAGTGCCCTCCGAGATCAGGACATGGTCGGACAGGTTGCCCTGATGCTGGGCCCACTGAAACTTCAGGTCCCACTGCAGAGCCCGCATCCGCCAACAGGCGTGATGCACCAGACGGATGCAGGAAGCCATCAGCCCCAGAAGCCGTAGCGTCAACCTGACCGAAACTCGGGATAGAGGCCGAAAGGTTGGAAGCAGAACCTGTATATCCCGAACCCCCTGTTCGGTTGGGTAAACCCAAAACTGCGCCGAGTCGAGAACCGCTCTGATGAAAAGGAGCTCCTGACAGGGGCACAGGTGTGACTTCAGCACTTGTATGGAGAACCCCAGCTGGTGCAAGAGGTCTGCAGTCGTCTGGAGGTGGCTGACAAATCTGGGGCGAGCCCGCCTTCAACAACCTGTCGTCGAGGTAGGGGAAGACTGAAACCCCTAACCTGCTCAGATGAGCTGCGACCACCGCGATCACTTTCGTGAACACCTGTGGGGCGCTGGTAAGGCCGAAGGGGAGCACGGTAAACTGAAAGTGCTCGTGGCCTACCGTGAACCGCAGGTAGCGCCAGTGGGCTTACAGGACAGGGATGTGGAAATAGGCGTCCTGCAAGTCCAACGCTACCATCCATGGCTTGAGGAGGGGTCTCGAAGGGGAGGGAGTAGCCCCTTCGGACGATCTGCAGCACCCACCTGTCCGAAGTGACAGTGCGCCAGTGAGAGTGGTGATGGCGAACCCTGCCCCCCACTGGCGTCACATGGGCCGAAAAGCACGGACTAGGAGGGTTTAGAGGCGGATGCTGCGGGGGAAGGTGTGGACTGGCCTCGCCGTTGTCCCCGACCGCCTCCACGGAGATTTCCACGGATGCCACCGCGCTGGATGGTAGTGTGCGGCGTGTCACTGGCAGCACGTGTGGGGGCGCCCCTTCCTTGGCCATGAAAGGAGCAAAAGGCACCCATTTGCTGGCGCGGGGCAGAGAGGCCAAAGGACTTGGCCGTAGCCCTGGAGTCCTTAAAGCGCTCAAGCGCATGGTCTGCCTTGTCGCCAAAAAGGCGACGGCCATCAAACGGCATGTCCATCAATGTGTTTCGGACAACTCCCGAAAAGTTGGAGGACCTCAACCAGGCGTGGCGTCTAATTGCCACCGACGATGCAATCGCTCTACCTAGCGAGTTGGTGGTATCAAGCCCACACCGGATAGAATATCTTGCTGCATCCCGGCCCTCCACAAGGGCTTGGCCGAGTTTGGCCCGTACCTCCAACGGACACTCTGGCAGCAATTCCGCGACCGTATCCCACATAGAGTGGGTGTAGCGGCCCAAGAGGCATGCGGTGTTAGAAGACCGCAGTCCCAGACTATGGGAGGAGAAGACCTTTTTACCGTACATCTCGTACCTCTTGGATTCCCTGTCCGGCGGAGCCGATGGGAATGCGGTCTGGGAAGTGGACGTCTGGATGACCAGGCTCTCGGGGGTAGGATGGGTGGACAGGAAAACTGGGTCGCCCGGGGCCGGGCGGTGGCGTCTGGCCACGTTCCTATCTACGGGCGAACCCGTAGCGGGCTTGGACCAAGTGCTCAAAAGAACGTCGGTCAAGGCCTCATTAAACGGCAGCAGAGGCTCTGTCGGGCATGACTGCGGTTTAAGGACCTCTGTGAGGAGGTTAGTCCTCACGGCCGCGACGGGGAGCTCAAGGCCCAAGGCCTTGGCAGCCCATATCAACACCACACTGTAGGTTGCCCCCTCCTCCGAAGCCACTGTAGGAGGCGAGACAAAACCAGTGTCTGGAGAGTTGTCCAGACCACTGGCATCCCCAAGGTCACCTGTCCAGTCCTCTTGAGATTGACACTCTCGGGTCAGAGGGTCCTCAGACCCCTCCCAACACTCCTCATCACCCATATCCGGATACTCAGGGTTGTCAATTAATGAGGCCAGTTCATTGAAGTAAAACTCCCCAAGCGCCGTCGAGAGCGGCGCCCAGCGGCGCCGCTCCAACGTCTTAACTGGAGCGAGAGAGGCATCGGGGACGGCGCCGCCAGAGGTCAAGTCAAGTCAAGTCATGGAATTTGTATAGCGCACTACATACCCAGAGGGTTTCAAGGCGCTTAGGAAGGGGAGGAGGATTACTTGTCAAATATCCATGTTTTAAGTTGCTTTCTGAATGCTAGGTGGTTCTGGGTAAGGCGAAGGTACGCGGGGAGTGAGTTCCATGTTTTAGCAGCCAGGTATGAAAAGGATCTGCCTCCCATGGTGGTCTTGTTGATGCGAGGTACAGTGGCGAGGGCTTGGCTGGAAGAACGTAGTTGGCGGGAGGGGGTGTAGAAGGACAGTCGTGAGTTGAGGCAATCTGGTCCGATGTCGTAGAGTGATTTGTGTGCGTGGGTAAGCAGACGGAAAGTGATCCTCTTATTGACGGGTAGCCAGTGGAGGTCTTTAAGGTGACCAGAGATGTGTTCGTTGCGTGGGATGTCTAATATGAGCCTGGCTGAGGCGTTTTGGATTCGTTGGAGTTTCTTCTGGAGTTTTGCGGTAGTACCTGCGTAGAGGGTGTTTCCGTAGTCCAGTCGGCTCGTGACCAGAGCATGGGTGACTGTTTTCCTTGTTTCGGAGGGGATCCAGCGAAATGTTTTTCTGAGCATGCGAAGAATGTTGAAGCAGGAAGAGGATACGGCGCTGACTTGTCTGTTCATTGAGAGTGAAGAATCCAGGATGACGCCTAGGTTCCGTGCGTGGTCCGTCGGGATGGGTGCTTTTCCAAGGGCTTCTGGCCACCAGGAGTCGTCCCATGCAGAGGGGGATGTACCTAAGATGAGGACTTCTGTTTTGTCCGAGTTCAGTTTCAGACGGCTTTGTTTCATCCATTCGGCAACTTCTTTCATTCCTTCGTGTAGGTTAGTTTTGGCGGTGCTGGGGTCATTGGTGAGGGAAAGGATCAGTTGAGTGTCGTCCGCGTAAGAGATGATGTTGAGGTTGTGTTGGCGTGCGATGGCCGCGAGGGGGCTCATGTATACGTTGAAGAGGGTGGGACTGAGTGAGGATCCTTGTGGTACGCCGCAGATGACTTCAGAGGCCTCGGACTTGAATGGAGGAAGGCGGACTCTCTGGGTTCTTCCGGTGAGGAACGAGGTGATCCATTCAAGTGCTTTTCCTTGGATTCCGATGTTATTGAGGCGTTGTAAAAGGGTGCTGTGGCAGACTGTGTCGAATGCTGCAGAGAGGTCAAGGAGGATGAGGGCGACTGTGTCTCCATTGTCCAGTAGAGTTCGAATGTCGTCTGTTGCTGCGATGAGGGCGGTCTCAGTGCTGTGTTTTGCTCGGAAGCCAGATTGTGAGGGGTCGAGGGATTTGTTGGCTTCGAGGAAGGCGGCGAGCTGGTTGTTGACAGCCTTCTCGATGACTTTGGCCGGGAATGGAAGAAGCGAGATGGGGCGGTAATTTTTGAGTTCGGTGGGGTCTGCTGTTGGTTTTTTCAGGAGGGCGGTGAGTTCAGCGTGTTTCCAGTCTTCCGGGAAGGTGGCGGAGTTGAGGGAGCAGTTGATGACGTCTCGGAGGTGCGGTGCTATGACGGAGTCTGCTTTGTTGAATATGTGGTGAGGACATGGGTCTGTGGGGGATCCTGAGTGGATGGAATTCATCAGACGGATGGTGTCCTCAGTGGAGATTGGGTTCCAGTTGTTAAGGGTGTTCACGGGGGGGAAGATGATCAGCAAATGGTAGGGTGGGTTGGTTTCCGGGTTGGTTGTCAAAGCTGTTGTGGATGTCTGCAATCTTGTTGTGGAAAAATGAGGCTAGGGAGTCGCAGAGGGCTTGAGATGGGGTGATGTCGTTGGAGTTGGCCGAGGGATTGGAAAATTCCTTGACGATGTTGAAAAGTTCCTTGCTGTTGTGGGCGTTGTTGTCAAGTCGATCTTTGAATGCTGTTTTCTTGGCTTTTCGGATCAGTTGGTGGTGAGTGTGGGTGGCGCTTTTGAAGGCGTCCTTGGTGCTGGTGGTTGGGTCTTTTTTCCAGGCCTTTTCAAGGGAGCGGCAGAGTTTCTTGGACTTCTTGAGATCATCGTTGAACCATGAGGCCTTCTTGCTGCCAGGTTTGCTTTGACGTTTTTTCAGTGGTGCTAAGGTGTCGGCGGTGTTGGATAACCATAGGGTGAGGTTGGCGGCGGCTTCGTTGGTGTTAGAAGAGAGGGCTGGGGAGTTTCGAAGGAGCGATGCGGAGATTTGGTCCGTGGTGATTTTGTTCCAGTTTCTTTGCAGGGTAGGTTGGAGGTGGATGTTGGGTTTTGGTTTGTTGTAGGTGAAGTGAACGCAGCTGTGGTCAGTCCAGAGGAGGTCCGTGGTGTGGCTGAAGGAGACATGGTTGCTGGAGGTGAAGATTGGGTCGAGTGTGTGACCTGCGATGTGGGTGGGGGAAGTGACTAGTTGTTTAAGTCCGAGGTTGGTGAGGTTGTCCACGAGGGTGGTGGTGTTGCGGTTGTTGATCTTTTCAAGGTGAAAGTTGAGGTCTCCCAGAAGGATGTAGTCTTTTGAGGGGAGCGCGTGTGGAGTGATGAAGTCCGTGATGTCTTCACTGAATTTAGCTCGGGGTCCTGGTGGTCTGTAGAGGAGGGTGCCTCTGAGTGTGGTCTTGGGGTCGATGTGGGTCTGGAAGTGAAGGTGTTCGGAGTTGGCGAGGTTGGCGTCAGAGCTGGTTGAGATGCGGATTGATTTCTTATGGACGATAGCGATCCCTCCTCCTGTGTGGCTGGTACGGTCTTTGCGAGTGATCTTATAGTCTTCAGGGATGGCAATGGTGATGTCTGGTGCGGAGGAAGCGTTCATCCATGTTTCCGTTAGGAAGGCGACGTCTGGAGAGATGGTGTCTAGTAGATTCCATAGGTCAATGGCGTGCCTGTGGACTGATCGGGTGTTGAGAAGGATGCATTGTAGGTGGTTGGGGTCGGGGATCTGTGGTGTGGTCGTAGCGGAGATGTTGACGGTGCCGCTGAATTTGCAGGAGTAGCAGGAGAAAGGTCCATGGGTGTGTCCAGGAGCGGCTTGGACGCAGTTGGGGGCGCGACCGGGGTCAAGGGCTAGGAGGGTGGCGGCATCGTAGGTAATGCGGGAGGGCTGGGCAGCGCGAGGGGCAGGGGGTCTGGCGCTGGGCGCGGTCCAGGCGCGGACGGGCGTAGACGGGCTTACCTTTGGCGCACCTTCGGCGTGTACGTAATTCTGCGACTGGGCCTGAATGTCACTGTTGATGGAAGAGCCTAAGATGCATTGATTGAAGTCTCCAGACAGAATTAGCTTTGGTGCTGTTCGAGTAGTCATAACATAATGTAAGTGGTCCGTTAGGAGTTTTCCTTCTCGTCTCTTGTTTTTGGGGTTGATGTAGGTGTTGGTTAGCTGGAATTCTTTCTTCTTACCCCCAAAGTTAAGTGATAACTCCATTGAGTTTATGGCCAAGGAATTTGTAGAGAGTGACCGAGCATAGCGAGAGAGGGACCTCATGGCCATGAGGAAACGCTCGATCTCCCCCGGCGTCGCGTCTCGCCAAGGGACCGGAGGGTTTGGGGCTGGACGAGACGCCCGCGCCTCCGATGGAGCCGCATGGGCGGTATCACCCGAACCCCCGGCCGCATCACGCGAGCTTCGGGGGGGGAGTCAGAAGAGCGATGCGCCTCTTCGACTTCTTGTGCTTCTTACCGGACGACGACTTCGACCCGGAGGAGTGGTGCCGACTCTCGGAGCTGCGGTGGCTCCGAGGCCGCGACCTGTCCCTCGACCTACCGTGGGACCGGGACCTCTTGCGGCGCGGGACGGACTGCCGGAGTTCGAGTCGCCTGCGGGACCTTTCCCGCCTGGCTTTCGAAGAGAGGGCCCGACAGTCGGAGCAGGCCTTGTCGTCGTGGTCGACGCCTAGACAAGTTAGGCACAGGTGGTGAGGATCCGTGACCGACATTGTGCGGTCGCAATCCTCGCAGTGCTTAAAGCCGGGCATCCCTATGGCACCGATCGGAGTCGAACGACTTCGAAAAGATTATCAAAATGATCCAACAAGTTAGTCAAAGAGTGACTAGAAGTACTGCTTTTTCCAGATCTGCGCTTACTGGTGCGGAAAAAAGAAGAACCGATGTTAGCACGTGGAGGCGGCGTCTAAGTACTCCAACGACGTTATCACGACGCCGGACGCGGAGCCGCAGACGACGCCTACCGACGCGCAGGGGTACTGCTACGCAAAAGTTTCCGGATCCAGACTGACGCCTGGGGATATTCTAAGGTAAGGAATCTATCACTAACATGTCTCTTTCAGATACGTGGTACGGGACGCAAGGATCCCAGACAGAGAACCTTGCCATTTGAAAAAGTGACCAAGTGCACAACGTCGCACAGCACAATCATGGCAGAAAAAGGCCCTGCCACAGCACCTCCTGAGACTTCAGAAGCCTCCGTCACCTCATGACTGCTGGAAATGTAGGCAGGATTCAAGGCGCTGAACTCACGCTTTTATTCCCTGGATCAGACTATCGCATCCCTGGATCAGACTATCCCATCACTGTGTGCCAGGATACAGGGACACGACAGACGCCTCAAAACGCCTCAAAGTCGCTGAAGCTCGGATCTCTGACCTGGAGGACGGGACAGCACTATCTCTGAAGCGGTTGGAGAGAGGGGAACAGCTACATACAGAAGTGGTCATAGCAAACGAGGAATTGGAAGCGCGCAGACGCCGCAACAATGTACGCATAATGGGGTTTCAGAGACTACATCCACGGGCCGGATGGACCTTTTTGTTGAGAAGGTATTGTCGGATCTGTTCAGAAATGAGGCCTTTACCCCTGGCTTTGTTGTAGAACGGGCCCATAGGTCACTTGGTCCTAGGCCAAACCCTGGCCTCCCCCCTAGACCCATCATCGCACGCCTTCTGAATTTTAGGGACCTGGACACTGCGCTCCAATTAGCAAGAGAACGACGCACGGTTGAATGGCAGAGGTTCAAATTGTCATTCTATCTGGACTTCACCCCAATGGTTCAGGAGGCATGGCGCAAGTTTCTGGGAGTAAAGGCTACGTTGCGCAACCTTGGACTCAAATACGGCATACTCTCTACCCTGCGAGGCTTAAGGTGGATGTGGGTGGCAGCTCACGGATATTTGACTCCACTACAGGGGCCCAGGAATTCTGCGACTGGGCCTGAATGTCACTGTTGATGGAAGAGCCTAAGATGCATTGATTGAAGTCTCCAGACAGAATTAGCTTTGGTGCTGTTCGAGTAGTCATAACATAATGTAAGTGGTCCGTTAGGAGTTTTCCTTCTTGTCTCTTGTTTTTGGGGTTGATGTAGGTGTTGGTTAGCTGGAATTCTTTCTTCTTACCCCCAAAGTTAAGTGATAACTCCATTGAGTTTATGGCCAAGGAATTTGTAGAGAGTGACCGAGCATAGCCAATAGTTGATATTTTAAGGTAGGTTGCTAGGCCTCCTAACAGACGACCAAACTTGCTTTTCCTTGTGGCTGCGGAATGATAGCAGGTGTAGCCCTCCAGATGAATCGGCTCTTCCAACCAGGTTTCCTGGAGAAGGATGATGTCAAACGATTTGACATATTGTAGGAAGTCAGTGTCCTCGGGTTTTGTTGTAGAGCCCGTTAATATTCCATGAACATAGTTCTATGTGCGGTGCATCGGTGCGCATAACTGGCTCTGTTGGATATCCTGGTCATTGGGGATTGGCTTGTGAGTTGCATATCCTGAAGAGCTGATGTTAAATCGTACGGTGCGTATTGGTAATCCTTGAACTGTTTTCCGTGGTTATCGCCTGGGCTGCTGTAATAGAGCGACCCAGTGCGCCCCTCAGCACGGACCTTGTCATTGAGGTTGTGTTGGACGGTCGCTGCTTGGGCCTCTCAAGAAAGGGCAGCGGGTATCCTGTATTGTGGTGGGCAGCTATATTGATCCCCCATACTTTAAGGAGACCTTGCTCTTCGAAGATTTTATTGGCGATTTCAGGGGAAGTCCATGTAGCTTTTGTCGCCTCATTCCCGTCCACCCTGTCAATTCTTATGAATTCTATGGAGAGAAGGTCTGATGAAGATAAGTCCTTTAATGCCGGGATAGTACTAAGTAGCCGTAGTAAGTTCCTCTGTTCAGGATATCAAATGGGCCCTTGATTGGTAGTCAGGAGTAAAGAGGATGCTGGTAGAGAGCTCATTTGGATAGTACGGCAGAAGGATTAGCTGATTATTTGAGGCTTGAGGACTTAAATTGTTGTGGTCGGAGTGAGACGGGATTCCAATGGGATTCTCTCCAGAGGTGAGAGTTATTGAAACGGGCACAGAAGGACCTGTGGTGATGTGGGCTATGGTGGATAAAAGCTTAGTTTGAGGGCTCAGGAGCCGTGGTTCATCTGGTTCCTGGGGACGGGAGCTTACACAGGTGGTCATGGATGGTTCGACCCGTGCAAGATCCGAGTTTTGAGTTGACTGTACCGCTGCAGGTTCGGATGTCAGAGGAAGAATAAGGGGGCTTTCATCAGTCACTTGACAGAGGCCATGTTTGTCAGACTTGTGTTGGATTCCAGCCTTCCCGCCAGGTGAGATTCTATCATCCTCCAGCGTGGAGGCAGGAGTGCTTGCTTTTGCGGGTACTCCATTGGGGGAAGAGTCTGGGGCCCCTAGACTCCTGGCCAGCTACTCAAATCTTTTTCCTGACTGAAAGAGTGGGTAAACTTCTAGTATACTTGTTAAAGATTGTTTTTTCCGGCCTTTCCTTTTCAGCTGACGCCGCCCTTTTGCGTTGAGGGGCAGCTTACTGGCATTTGTTGGAGGAGTGGAACAGGTTGCCGTGTGGGTCGGTTCGGGTGGCAAGCACCCCAATTCCGAGACCAGTGAAACTTTGTCGGGGGTGCTTGATGTAGTTGTCCCTCCTATTGGTGCTACGTAGAAGGCTGTTTCGCCCAGGTTGGCGCGCTGGGGCCTTGCGTTTGTCCCTTTTGGCAGCCCTTCTAATAGGCAGGATACGATTTCTGAAAGTGCTGCAAGTTTGTCGATAATGGGACCGCAACTACATACCAGCTTTGCCTCCTGCTGGGCCCTGCTGATTAGCGTGTTTAATTGGCCGAGTTTGTTGTCTATCCGCCCTACAAAAACAGCCAGGGTATCGAGTAGAGTCAGCTGTAAGTCCATTTTGTCTGATTGGAAATTAAGAGTATCAACAGTTCATTGCATAGTGTTGAGCAGGATATCCCACGTATTTGACGCTTCTATTGCTTCTGATCTTGTTGACGTCCCTATTTCGGTGGCCCCATTTTTGGGAGTTAAAGACAAGTGAAGAATTCGGCAAGGAGGTTAAATTTGAGGGGGCACCCTCCTAGATTGGTCCCAGTCTGGATGCCTGGATTTTGTTAGTTGGTTCCACCTTCGGCGAAGATGGATTCATGCACGTAGGTGGAATATATGTGGCAACTAGATCGGCCCATTCTTGCGAGCCCAAATAGGTTGTGTTGGCGAGGCCATCGCACCCAAGGTTTGGATTGTTTGCCCAATCCTCCTTGCTGTGAACTAGCTGGTCTTTTATTGCTCCTTCAGGGGGCTGTGAGTGGAGTCTTATACTGCCCAGTTGGGCCAGATGGTTTTTGTCTGCAGTCGGCAAGTTGTTTGGATTGCCTGTATTGTCCCTGCTCGGGGCTTCTTGCCATTGATTGAACTCCACACCACTGCTTGTGGGAGAGTTGTGCAAGGAACAATTATTTGTCTCACTTATTGTACATGGGGGGAGGCTGCTGATGCCGGGGGGGCATTTAGGTCCGTGACAGAGGAAGGTAGAGGAAAGACAGATGTTGCCCCCCAGTCGCCTGCTAGGGGTGGTGATAGTCTGCAAGTTGCCTTATTTGAGAGCGCGTGGTCCACCAAGACCCCTGTTACCACTGCTGACGCTGGGCTCAATGCTGGTTGGCTGGCCGATGTGGAAGAATAAGATGAAGTGCAGCTGGTTTGCTGCAAAGATTGGACAAGATGAAGGTCCCCCGGAGAGAGGGGAAGAAGTGAGTCCTGGAGGCATTGGATTTTTCCACTTGACGAGAAGATGGTGGAAAAAGGATCTTTCAGAAAATTAAATTTTGATGTGATTTTTGGTTGTCGTAGATTGGGACGAGGGTTCGCGGTTGGGGACATTCGATCTCTGGATGGTCCAAGTTCCCCTTGTTCTCCTTGAGACGCTGCCCAACTCCCTCTGACTTCTTTGACGTTTTCTGACTTGCTAATGCTCGGTGTGGCCTCCAGCTTTGCCTTGGACTTGGTTTTTGATTAGAGCTTCGGCTTACTTTCAGGGGGGACCCTTTTCTTGCCTGACCTCATATTGGGTTTGCTGGGCCCCCGCGGTACTGCCAGAGATAGTCACTTAATGCAGCTTGATGCAGCACAGAGGTGTGACTGCACAGGACCACTGCCACTACCGCTGTCTCTCCTACAATGACTCTAGGATCAGCTTGAAATGGCGCTCTGGCACTTCCGTCTCACGCCAATCATTACTAGGGGGCCGACGAAACCAAGCGGAGCTCACAGAGGGGGCCACCGGCAATGTCTGACCTAGTCCGACCTGCCTAGCACTCTACCCCTGGGCTCTTACTTAGCAGCCGCCTCTAATGGCAGCCGCGCTCGCTTTTGCCCAGTCAAGGGAAATCCCCAAAAACAGTCGTGTGTGGCCTCACCTCGTTGAACTTGGTAACTTGGGTGTGGATTCTGGACCCCCCCAGCTCCGCAAAACCCTCTCGGGATGGAGATGATAAGGGGTTCGCTGCAGCGGTCTCCCCTTGGTTGTCCCCGGTATTGGGCGTCGCTGTGGGGCGGGTTGCTGAAAGAGAGGCAGCTGGCGCGGCTTTCCTCACGGCGTCTGCTTGGCGGTTTCTCCGCGATATCTTCCTGAATTCCTGGAGTCCTTTTCTCCACCTTTAAGGTAGAGCTGCCCCTTGGTACTGTGGCGCCCTGCAGCACCCAGCGGGAAGCTCGGTGGTTTCCGCCGTCTCTCTCCGATATTTTTTAGCAGCTATGCGCGACTGAGCACACCCCAGTCTAAAAGCAGTCCTCAGCAGCAGCCCTCAGCAGCAGCCGAGCCGAGCCGCTGCCGGGTCGTTTGCTGAAGACGGTACGGTACGAGCAAAGCATTAGCAGAGTTACTGCCGGAGCCGGACCGGGGTAGTGGCTGTGTACAGATTCCGCCCGCTCCCCGGCCCCCCGTCCGCGGTCACCTTGTGAGGGCACAGCAGTGGGCACAGCTTACTGCTGCTTCGACGTGCTTCAGCAATGGCGATCTGGCTCTGGCTCTCCGGCGCTCAGCGGCTCTTTGCTGCCCTCCAGTAATGACGTGAGCAGTTGACACTGTGGGGCTCCAGACACATCAGTACAGGTTAATTGACATTTGGCGACAACCCAATGCTACCCTTACCAACTACACTTACTATTCTGGCCCACAAGGTACATGGTCGAGAATAGATTACTGGCTGCTCTCGCCTTGCGTCGTGGGTTGGTTCAGCTCACCAACTACACTCCCCCGCACATATTCTGCCTATTCCCCAGTGCTCCTGCATTTACTTTTTCCACAACCAGAGAGGTATGAACGGAAATGGCGATTCCCCAGTAGGGCCCTCCTGGACGAAGTTTTCAAGGCAGAGGTGCGCGTGGCCATAGAGTACTATTTCGAAATAAACACCGGCTCTGTGGACACGGCTGCGGTACTTTGGGAAGGCTTTAAGGCAGTCATATGTGGGGTTTGCATCTCCAAGCAGTCTGGAGTGCTCAGGGATCTTCGTAACACATTGTCCCGCATCGAGCAAGACATTGCCAGGCTAGACTCGCATCTCTCGTCCTGCTCGCATCTCTCGTCCTGCCCGAACCCACAGGATCAGGCGGAGAGACTTGCTCTTCTGACTGAATATAGAGACACAGCAGAGACGGAAATACTATACATGGGGAAATATCAGACAGCACGCAGGTACGGTGAGGGCGAGCGTCCTGGCAAAGTGTTGGCACAAATGCTGAGGCCACCTTACAACAAATCATATATCACAGAACTGCACTCTGCCTCCGGCGCCACTCTTACCACCATGTCGTACATTAGGGATGAATTTTTGCACTACTACACCACACTGTATTCCTCAAAGGCTGACTCTGATGGTGCTGCCCAAACTGATTACCTAGATGAGATCGCACTGGTGTTCTTTGAGAAATATATGCTTGACTTTATGGCTGAGCCTATATCTGTCACTGACGTTCTTCTGGCCATCAACACCATACCTAACTCCTCCGCTCAGGACTTGACAGCTATACAGGGGATTTTTATAAAGAATTTAAGGACATACTGGGCCCTCACTTAATTGAGGTTGACGTGGAGGCCCTAGAGAAGCAGATCCTCCCCCCCACACTACGGGAAGCCGTGATCATCCTCTTTCCAAAACCTGTCAAAGACCCCAAACAATGCGGTTCGTACAGACCACTGTCCTTATTGATCCTAGATTACAAAATTCTAGCAAAAGTACTGGCCAATAAACTCTCACAATTATGAAATATATAATTTTCCCCATGCAGTCTGGCTTCGTTCTCCGGCGCTCTACTTCCCTAAACCTCCGCACATTGTTCGCTGTGTTACACAGGATACAACCCAATGTCCCCGCGGCTGCGGTGTTACTGGATGCGGAAAAGGCGTTTGATTCTTTAGAATGGCCTTTTCTTGTAGAAGTGATGACACGCATGGGTTTTCCTTATAGCTTCATTTCAACGGTTTCCTGCTATACAGTGGCCTGTCCGCGCGGCTCCGCCTGAACATCACCCTTTCCAGGCCATTTAGGTTATATTGTGGGACCAGACAGGGTTGCCCCCTGTCCCCGCTTTTGTTCATCCTAGCCATGGACCTGCTAGTCCGGCATCTCCAAGAACGCCATCTACACAGAGGGCTACAGTTTCACACGGGCCCCTACTTGCCTCGGTATATGCAGACAATATCATCCTATACGTCTCTACCCCTACTTATTTGGGAAATCATCAGTTTTGGGCGTTTTTCAGGGCTTGGTATAAATTAGCACATATCAACCATTTTCCCTCTCACAGCTTGTACGACTTAATGGGAATGTGAATTTCTCCTTGAATGGTGCCAGGATTCAGTAAAGTATCTCGGCGTACACATTCATTTAGACACCTCTCAAATCATTCGATTAAACTATGGGCAGTCTTTTCATAAATTAGAAGAGCAAGTTGAGCAATGGCTGCGGTTGCCTTTGTCCTTGGCCGGCCGGGTGGCTATTTTAAAAATTGTGCTTCCAAAATTTTTGTACTTCTTCAATAACATCCAGATCCCCCTTTCTGATGGATTCTTCCGCACCCTGCAGACACTCATGACTCGACTGATATGGGGTGGGAGACGATCGCGAGTCAATGGGCTACTATGACACTACCGTAAGATAGGGGCAGGTTCAATGTGCCAGAATTTCGCCTCTACTATTTAGTCGCGCAATGTCATTATGTGTTCGCCTGGTTCCACCCTGATGTGCGAATTCCCTTACTGCGACCAGAAGCGGACCTGGTGCTGTCTGATAAATAACGCAAGGTTCTTCCCGGAGGATTTCCATGTGATAAACATGCCTGGGCTTGGGATAAGTTGAAGTACACAGGTGTCTCACAATTCTACTCCTCGGCCCTGCCGTTACCCAATGCCCGATGGTTTCCGATAACCGGGGAAAGGTTGGTACAGAACACATTGACCACACTAGACATCACGAAAGTGGGTGATTTTTTCCCGGGGGGGCATGTTTTTTCAATAGACGAGGACGCACGGTACACTGATTGCACCTTCATGGTTAGATTCCTGTTGACCCGCATGAGATCCGCACTGCGCGCTACCCTCTACACTTACCGTGCGGAGCTGGACTCTTTCCGTCAACTCACTCTGGTGTTGGAGTCACACGAAGGCACACGCCTTATCTCTAAAATGTACAGGGCATGCGCCAGGTTGTTGCCTGCGAGTGACTCCAGCCTTAGACAAGCCTGGATGACAGACACCGGGTGCACTATCACCGATGAACAATGGGTCAAATGCTGAGAGGCCACCAAAGACATTTCACTTAATCGTCGCAATAAGCTGTTGCATTTTAAATTTCTCCGCCAAGCTTACTTCACACCAGCCTTGGCACATAGGATTGATGCTGAACGACCTCACACCTGTTTGAAATGTTCTGCACCGCTGCCAATT
This sequence comes from Lissotriton vulgaris, assembly GCF_964263255.1. Taxonomy (NCBI): domain Eukaryota; kingdom Metazoa; phylum Chordata; class Amphibia; order Caudata; family Salamandridae; genus Lissotriton; species Lissotriton vulgaris. The sequence goes on from NC_141694.1 coordinate 536,669,559, forward strand.
TATCCATCTGCCATGGTCCTGCCCACGATTGCAATCCTATTGGTTGGAGGTGCACGTTACCCAAGGGAAAATAATTGGACTTTCTTTGGTCCCCGTACCTGATATTGCCCTGATGGGATACACTGTACAAATTCCTAAGAAAGTCAGGCCCCAGATCACTTCCGTAATTTGGTTATTAGGACACCAGCACCCCTTATTATAATCCCTATAGGGGAATTGGGCATTAAACAATGAGCCGTAGCCCATAAATTTGTCACTGGTGTATACCATATGAGGCTTGCAGAACCAATACCAGCCCAACATTAGAATGAAGTAAATGGTGAAATTGATACTGAATCAACGTTATCGCGCACAACTATACACAAGACAACATTCTGGATTAATTCAGGTTCAGATGACATTCGTTTTTACTTCTTAATGTATCACAAGGGGTTATCACCACCCTTCGCAGACGAACTGGCAGTCAGATCTCAGAGAGCAGCACTTGATGTGTTCGACCTGCACGCATGCGCAGTACAGATACACGCGCTAGACGCATGCGCACTGGCGGGATGCACTACCTCGGAGACGCGAGCAGAACCGACAATCCATATAGGGCTATACCGGATACCGTAATTAACAAATCAACTAATTAGTTTTATTCAAACAGGATTATTTTCGTAACAAAAACCTAGCAATATACGGTACATCATCTTGTAACTCAATAAGGAAAAAAGATTTACGGCTTATTTGGCTGCATAACAATTTTGCATGTAGATTATTTTGAAAATAAAATGTATTGTAAATCATTGTTAATTGAATCTTCTACTCTTACTGTAAATTCTAAAAATTCCCCATTCAGCAATATTTACAAGGAGGAGCAAGGAACAGTGCAAAGCACTGGAATTTGTACAAAAAAAAGGTCGCTGTTCTGAAGAATGACAGCTCATGGAACCAAACGGATTCCAACTCTAGAAAAGATGTCACAGTGCAAACAAAACAGTTAAGGGAAGCAGATGTCACCGGGGTACCACTGCCCGATGAGTGGGCCTTATTGAGGAACTCTCAGTAATGTGTTAACACTACATTTCAAAACCTGAATGATGAACTAAATGTACACTGGACATGCTTTTATTGATAAACGGAGATGCATATTAAACTGTAAAAACAAAGCAAAGACTTATGAATTGACCAGCATCATATGGACAATGCAAAGAAGCGCATACACACCAAAGGCGTGACTTGTTATAATTCACCACGTGGCACAGGGTCTTTCAAAAGAACAGTCAATGATAACTAAACTAATTTTGAAGGCATGTCTGTGATGGGAATACATTTAAATATTGTACAGACTTTCTCGCAACACAATGGCCAGCTTTAAAAATTTAAACTGTTTAAAGCGCCCGTTTCATGCAATAACACAAATGCGAAGGACTGGCTAAAAGAAGAACGTCTTGAGAATTTTGCTCAACATGAATATTGCACAACAAGCATTTGCAATGCAATGGTCTCGGCATCATTAAAGGTAGAGCTATTGGCATTGCTCGTGACATTTTTTTTCTTTAAATCAAAAATAAATGGGCATTGTCATTACCATTGCCAATACACAGCACTCTGCACTCAACAGCACACAATGCTCTGCACACTCACCACTCTGCACCCTCACCACCACTCTGCACCCTCACCACCACTCTGCACCCTCACCACCACTCTGCACCCTCACCACCACTCTGCACCCTCACCACCACTCTGCACCCTCACCACCACTCTGCACCCTCACCACCACTCTGCACCCTCACCACCACTCTGCACACTCACCACCACTCTGCACACTCACCACCACTCTGCACACTCACCACCACTCTGCACACTCACCACCACTCTGCACACTCACCACCACTCTGCACACTCACCACCACTCTGCACACTCACCACCACTCTGCACTCACCACCACTCTGCACTCACCACCACTCTGCACTCACCACCACTCTGCACTCACCACCACTCTGCACTCACCACCACTCTGCACTCTGCACTCTGCACTCACCACTCTGCACTCACCACTCTGCACTCACCACTCTGCACTCACCACTCTGCACTCACCACTCACCACCAGGTAGAGATAATACTAGCACCCTAGCCCGCTCACTGCCTTTTGTATCTGAAACCTGCAGGGACTTTTGTACAGGCTGCATGCAAAGCTTGACATACATACATCTTGGAGCACCTTGGAAGTGTTGCAGCAGAAAGAGCAGTCGTTTTAATTTAAGTAGACTTAGGTCATTTAATATTTTGAAAATGGTTGTACGTCCTGAAGTAGAAGCAAAGATGCTTTTCATTTGCATCAGTTAATGTAGTAGATTCTGCCTGTGCAATGTACCAGCGTGTTTGTGATTGGGTTATTTGCTGTTGTGGGTCTCCAATCACGCTCCTACATAGTTTCTGAAAAAGCTTTCTTAGTATCGCGGCCGCCCCGGAAGTCAGGCACGGTCGCCTGTGACGGGGGCGGGGCCACGTTCAGACCGGAAGAGGAGGCAGGCGGAGTCGTTGCGTCTCGCGGCCCGGGGCTCCTGTGAGCGGTGTAGAGCCCCGGGGCTGCGCCAGCAGGAGGTTGGGCGCCGCGTGCTGAGGTAAGGTAAGTTCCAAAAGGCTGGAGCGCGATTGGTGCCCTTGTGTGTGTGTATGCTCGTGTGTGTGTGTGTATGTATGTGTGCGACGGTGACGGCGGGGGAGGGGGAGGGGGGGCCTCGGTGCACTTGTGTGTGTGCGCGCGTGTGTGTATGAGTCAGGGGTGGTGTCTCTGTATGTATGTATGTGCGTGCGTGCATGGGCGCTTGTGTGTGTGTGTATGCGCATGCGTGTGTGGTGCTTGCACTTCCCAGGAGACAGCGCCTGGCCACAGCGCGCGTTCCAGTTACAAATCGCCTGGAAGGATGCGCGCGGCCGGGACTGTCTCCTGGGGAGCATAGTCGCTAACAAAAGATCTCGGCGGAGACGCGCTTCCGCGCGTTGACGCCGAGACCTAAAAAGGATCCAGTAAAGGACTTAACTCTCGTATTCACCAATGATGAGAAAATAAATGTAGGCCATAAAGAAAAGTGCCAAAAATGTTTAACATTGTTATGGGTGACACACTCATTACACTATCTTGATAGCTTATTGAAGTTCATTCATGAAATGTCAAATGGTCTATGAACTAAAGCACACTCTAAATGTGTAAAACAAATATTTCCATACTTTTGTTTTGAAGACAATGCCGTTTCAGGCTTTTGATGAATTAAATTATTTTAAAAGATCCCTGACACAGTTGTACATCAAAGGCAATGGCATAATTCAGTTTAAAGGGCTAATGTAGAACTTCATTCTGAGCTTAGTTTGTGCAAATTTCTTGTCTCAAAGCAGCGATTCATAACATATCAAATGTATTACATCACTAAAGTGCGTCCCCAAATTATACACAAATTAGAAATGGCCTCACTGTGCACTGGTAAGAGTCTTTCTTTTACGATCAAAGTGATGGATCACTGGAAGCCTCCTGGAGATAGAAGAACTTTGTGAAAAAGTTACACAAAGCAAACTGACTTTCCTGCACCAACTTCCAAGTGTCTTATTTCATATTTAGATAAATCTTACAAGTCACCCTTCTTCCTCATTCATTAAAGCTACAAAATGAAAAATATCAAATGACTGAATTTGCAAGGGAAAAGACTAATTTGTAAAAAGGCCCAAGACTGCTTTATGTAAATATAAACAGTCAAAGTAGCCAAAAGCAGCGTGAACCGATGCAAAAGTCTATTTTTCAGAGATCCACATTTGAATGACACCACATATAAAATAACAAGTAGGAGGATTTTCCGCAGGCCTAGAGAGAATTTTGGATCTCACATTCCATAAAAAGTACATAGAATCTCAAGAGAGGGGAACAAAGTAAAATTATTATACTGATGGCCCCCAGCAGACCTCTTCTGGCTGCCAAGGCACAGTGCATACCCAAAATGAATGGCTCTTTTGACCTGGGTGAGCCAATTTCAGATCTCCTAATGTAGGAAACATGACAATTCATCACTTCCAAATTTAGACTAGTATCATTAAATACCAAGGGGACAGCTAAATAAAAAAATATTCTTGTGCCATAATCATCTGCAATCTCAATTTATACCTATATTTAAACAACGTACCTAAGACCACCACATCACAATAAACAAAACATGAACAGGCTGAGATCTTGAGCTGCTGCCGGATCTGAGAATCCAGAGTTTAGGCAATTATCTAAGGTCCAAAATGAAATTAATTTGAATACAGTTGCAAATAATGGCAGACCTTTTACAACCAAATGACAAGTTATTTTTGCTATTTGCTTCACAGTGCAATTCTTGTTTAAGTTCAGTTTTGGACACACTACATTTGGTGAAGGGCAAGTATCAGTTTCCATATTCTACATTCATCTTCTGAATGAACTTCTTCCTGAATAAGACCATGAACAAGCTTTGGTTTGGATGATCGCTTTCCTTTTCATCTGTAACTACCTAGGTGAGCCTATTGTTGTGCATGCATGCCAAGCGTGTACACACCTCTTCAGCATGCTGCCATATGTTTTAGGAGGACACCAAAGTCTTCTAACTCTTCTCCAGAATCCAAAGGTTTTGCCTTTGAAGTAAATAGATGTTACATTTCTATTTCTATTAGAGCAATAGAACGGAGAAAACAGTGTCTGTATACACATAAATCTGCTCCACTATCAAAAACTCTATTAGGTTTAGATGGTGAAAAAGAACTTCACACTTGTAGGAAAAAAGAAAAGAACACAAAGAATGTACTTTTATATTAAAGATGAGTAAAGCAAAAACAATCACCAATTTAATTCCTGTCCAGGTAATAAATGGACCAGTCTACAGCTACATTCTTGGTAAAGGATCGTCTACTCAAGTGAAAGAAAAATATTCAGCATGACACGGACCAAGATCCACCTTTCCTTTTGCCCTTGGTTTCAGGCGAGGGATACATACCTGGCCACTTAGCGGACAAATATGATTTAAGAGCAATAGTACCTTTATCAAATTTCTCCGTAATCAAAATAGGAAGTCTGTTTTAACTGGACACCTGCCACCAGATCACTATTTGCTAAGACCTAGTTCCCTTCTTCACTGGCACCAACATATAAGAGCAGGAGTTCATCTTACCAAACACGGCTGTATCTACAAACTAGACTATGAACGCCTTTGCATAGGAAAAAATGTGTTTCAGACAAACACACAGCAAGTATGAGAGCTCACAACATTGCACACATTTGTTTTGCTATTTTCCGTATTTAATAGCAATTAACACAGCTGCAGATAAGAACTAAAACATTTCTGAAATTAGGTTTTTGAAAAATGGTAAATAAAAATGGCATTTTATTATTAAGATGGGCTTCACAAGCAGGCCAAGTATAAATATTTCAAAGCAGCTTTTGTGTGGTGAATGAAGCAATAGTCTCCAGTAATGTTGCTTGACATGAATTATATTCTGGTGACATATGCAGTTTACTAGAAACTCGCCAGTTCATATTAACAAAAAGTAAAAGAAATGCAAGGCACTACAGAATAGAAGAATCAAGACTTATCTTCATTAGGTAAAGGGTAGTAGGCTTGATGCAAGGTTGAGAGCAGCTCCAAGACTACTGAAAAAATATACAAGTTCTGACAGCTACCCAAAAATACATCTGGTGGGAAAACCCAGAAATACAGTGTATAGTCTTACTTTGTCAGGCTGTACCATAGCAGATCTTGTGCAAGACTGAATATCAAATTATTGTCCATGGATCTGCAAATAGTGTACTGCAGTTGCACTCACAGTCATGAATCCTCGCTTATAGTACTCCACTGTGCCACTATTACCCACAGGCTAAATCAGCTGCAAGCAACACAGGCTCCTCTTTTTCTACCATGAAAATATCGATGAATCAAAAACAAAATCATTGACATCATCCAAGAAGCAGCAGCTTCCCTCCACAACCTTGCATTAAACCATAATTTTACAATAAATAAATATGTAGCCCCGGTACAAACATATACACACGTGCACACAGAAAAGTTTTTTTTTGCCCTGAGCCAACTAGATTCCTTAATAGTGCAAACCTTGTTGCAGCAATATCTGGTGCCAGTCCTGCTTTTGCAAAAGCAACAGAGCAATAGTCCACGAGCGCTCAAGACTTGGCCAGCTGCACACTGCAGGTGTTGTGCTTGCTACAGTACTCTTTCTAATATCAGCAGGTTCCTCTCCATCCACTGGATATTGAGCTGGATTGTTTCAATGGCTTCCTTAACACAGTTAAGTTCACAGCTCTTCCCCTTGGTGGAGGCAAAGAACGACTGGACTTCTTGGAGGTGGGCTGCTGTTGAGAACTGTGCGGTAGTCCGAGTTACAATACTCTGGATACTGAAGGACCCAGGTTGGAATTTCACTGTGAGGGCATCCCAGTTATCTTTCACAAAGTCCCAGGACAAGTGCCCCGTCACACTTTTGCTGATGGTTGCTAGGAGTCGTGGCAGCTCCTGGGCCCTGATGACGTCCCCTTCAAGGCCCTCCTGCATCAACCATATCAGTTTCTTGGCATCTTCCGTGCTTGCTAGGGCTTGCAGTAGCTTGGTCTTCTCAGCTTCATACAATGAAGACCTATACTCATTGAGCAGTGTTGTCCAGCCTTCCTCGGTATTTGCACCAGCTTTAAACACTATCTTCATAACATCTGTAGGTAGACTCATGGTCCTGTTAGATTCCTTCCACTCGTTGAACAGCTCAAGGGCCTTTGATTGACAAGTCTCACAGCCATGGGAACAGGCGAAGGACAGCAGTTTGGTTCGCAGCTCTCACTCGGATAAGGTTCCCTCATCAGTCCAAGTCTGATTCCTAATGGTGCCGTTCAGCAGCCTCAAGATGTATTGCTCCACTCTTCCTGAAAGAAGGAACAATTCCCGTTTTTCTACAAGGCTGTGGATGAGGTCGAGTTGGAATAGTGCTTCAGTGATGGGAGCAGTATAGGATTCCTTCCCAAGATAAGTAAGCAAATTAAAAACATCCTCCAGGGAAACCTTTCCTATTCCAGATAGTCCAAATATGTTGTTGATAATGTTGGCTCTATCTTTGTAGCTGAAGGCAGTGTGATCTTTCTGCAATTGTTCACCCAGGGCTTTCCAGCCTTCTTCTCCATAGTGCACCAAATAGTACCCATCCATGTCCACGTTGAATTTTATCCAGCTCACATCCTCTGTAAGTATGATGGTATCCTTCTCCTTCGTCAGTATCAACATTTTGGAACACTCAAAGGAGTCTATATGGCAGCTATTAGTGTGGTAGGTTAGTGGAATATGCCACAAATATATGGCGCCTGGTGTCTGCATGCTTGAATCCGAGCTACGAAGATATCGCTCTTGCTGTACAGTGATGTTCAATCCTTTTTTTGTGACTGTTGCCAGTGGAAGCCCCTCCTGAGTGGTCCATGTTCTCATCAGCTCCTTTACATCCAGATCTGGTGTGTGCTCGCTCATACTGTCCCACAGGTCGTCGCTCTTGGTGGACCCATAGCTGTGATCATGAAGGTAGGTCCTTATGCCCTCTGTGAACACTTCCTCCGACAGAAGGTTCTGCAGCATCAGCTAAATAGAAGACCCCTTCAGATAGGAAAGGACGTCAAACATTTCTTCAATCTGCTCTGGTGTCTGTACATCTGAGGAGATTGGGTGGGAAGAATTCAATGTATCTTTCATCATGGCTTTGAACCGCACGTCCAAGAAATCATCATCAGCCTGAAGATCCGAAAAGACCTTTTGCAAAGAGTAATATTCCATATAAGTCGCAAAGCCTTTGTTGAGCCACAGATCGTTCCACCATTCCATGGTCACCAGGTTTCCGAACCACTGATGAGCAAGCTCATGAGCGATCACTGCAGTGACCATCCGCTTGTCCAGAATGGAAGATGTGCTCTCATTGTACAGCAGGGTGGTCTCGCGGAACATTATTAAACCCCAGTTTTCCATTGCTCCCGCCTGGAAGTCAGGAATAGCCACAAGATCTAATTTTTCAAGTGGATAAGGGACTACAAATATTTTCTTGCAAAACTGAAGAAGCTTCACTGTTGTTTCGAGGGCATACTGAACCTGGTTTATCTTTTGTGGTACAGTATAAACAGATACCATGGTTTGATCAGTCATACTGGAGATGTTCTTCATATCGGCTACAATGAAGGCTACTAGGTAAGTACTCATTTTTACACTTGTGGCAAATTCATCTTTAACAGTCCCATCTGGTAATTGAGTAGTCACAAACTTTGGCATGTTGGACAGAGCTATGTGCTTCTCATCTCTTAAGAGTTTGATCGCAAAGGTGGATTTAAATGCTGGTTCGTCAAAGCAGGGAAAGGCCTTCCTTGCTGCCAGAGGCTCAAACTGAGTAGCTGCAAGCAACCTTTCATTTGAATTTTCATCCTTGTACTTGCTTTTGTAAAATCCATAATAAGTATTTGACAAATTAGAAGCATATTCTATATTCAATGTGTAGTTCTGTTTTTCACGTAGAGGTTCAGAAAGTACAACTGCAATCTGATCGAAGGTTGGATACTCCAAAACTGTAACTGGATTCCACTGTCCTACAGGTACAGAAGAGAGCACTGCCTTGGAGATAGAAAGACCTGAACTGTGAAGTACAATATTCTTAGAAGCCTTTGCGACATAAAACTGTATACTGACAGAACCCGTAAATGTCATAGTGGTCAGGTTTGGATGTAAAAAAAGATCATAACTCAGTGGTTTTAGATCACTTGGAAGTCTACTTTTTGTCCAAGGAAATGTTTGCCCATTACTCGCAATGGGATACACTAGTTCCATTGTATGATTTTGCTTATGGCAGCCTTCTTTGGTAAACGTACATGTGGGAAGTAGATACACCACCATTACTACAGACACTATGATCACAAGAATGACTACCGAGACAACCATTGTCCTGGCAGAGGGCAGGGAGCAGGATCCATCTTGGCCCTGCCGAGTATATCCTGATGCACTGTTACGCAAACCAGAGCTCCTATTCATTAATGACCGGCCCAACAATTTTGCTGATGATTCATAGTCCTCCTCATCTTTATCCATTTCATGTTCGCCGAGGCCACATACTAATAACCGGGAACTCCTTGGCTCGTACTCTACGTCATCAGGCTCCAAGGGATGCAAGCTCGGCTCCTTGGCCAAGTCTACAACGTCGGGCTCCTCTTCAAACATAGTATTTTCTATCATGTTCCTGGGAAGCTGAACCCAATCGTGGTTGAAGCTCTCCATGCTCGCAGAATGTCCGGATCACTGAAGTCCATGCTACAGAGTCAGAGGAACCAGATGTAAACATAAGAGGAAGCCGCACTCTACCAGCTACCAAAAGCCCAATTGACAGTGACAGCAGCCAGTCACGGTGGAGCAGCAGCAGCCTCTCTGTCCCAGCCGACCAGTGCCCGGGTGCCGGGACGGGTGCGGCCGGCAGTGCCTCCCTGCGCACCCCGGAGGCCTGGCTGCGATGGCCGCCTCGCCGCCCTGCGCTCACACTGGGCTCAGGCCTGCCTCTCCCCTGGCCGGCCGTCCCCGCCTGCCCGCGCCGAGGATCACTTTCTGCTGCTGCTGCCGTCGGTGCCTCTGTGTGCCGCTCTCTGTTGTTAGCCTGCCTCCATCCGGCAGGGGGGGCGGAGCGCCCCCCAACTAATTAGTTTTGAAGCCGGATAAGGTATAAAAAGCCCGCCCGACACCATCCTGGCACTTTCAGCAGAGCCGCGGAAGGGTCGGTCAGGAGAAATTACCTTGCAGAACTCTTGAGTATTGATATCCTGAACAGCGCAACCATCACTACGAAAATGTAAGTAACTGCAAACGCTCTAATCAAGCTTCTCTCTCAGGTAGCAGATTAGCACGAGGGACCCCTACGTTTGGACTTTGGCTCATGAGGCAACTGAACCCTTCAAAACAGCATGTTACATGAATGGAGAGCTATCAAAATGCTTCACTTTCACTCCATTTTTAACAGCGGTGATACAGCCTTTTGACCACAACAAATGACACTTTATGAACTCGCCATAACCTAGTGTGTGTGTTTTATGTTAAATGTTTGGAAGTCTGTATGTTTTAACTATAAGTCACTATAGGCACAATTTGCACCTGTAGTATGATATTTTTTCCAGTTATAAAAACCGCACATTGTTACCTGTACCCACTGGTCACCATACCTGCGGTTTTTTGGAAGAAGCGGATCACCACAAAAACATTTTTATCCTCTTCTCTTTACAGGTCAGCTATCAAGCGGCGTTTGCACTATATATTTCACTTTTGTATAAAAATATTGCCAAAAAGCAGAAAAACGTGAGTAAGGTGGGGATTTGTGTACCCCAGTCCTGAAGAAGGTTTTTTTAAACCGAAACATGTTGACACACACAAAGAGGAGGTGATGCACATTGTTTTGCATACTATACTTCCTACACTTAATTTTAATAGCACCAGCTCGGGGGCCCAATAACGTTTTTTTGTCAACCCACGAGCCAGGAACTTTTTAATGTCACTCACTTAAAAATAAAACCTCAACACGCACTCACATAGAAAATCCTCACTCACACCACACATAGTCGTTGTAAGTGCTCCCACGTAATCGTAGGTTGCAGCACGCCGGAGAGGGGTGCGAGGACCCCGATGATAAAGCATGACACCAAGGGGCCTGTTGGTGTGTGAGGGGTATCAAAACAACTAGGGTGTTCCCCACCACTGGAGAATACACCCGCCTTTGAAAGCGTGGATTCTCTTTGTTTAAAAAAAAAACCAATTCTTAGGAAACATACCACTAGAGGACATATGCAAGGCAGCAACATGGTCTACAATACACACCTTCACTAAACACTATTGTGTTGATGTGCAATCCAAGCTGCAGTGGGCCAAGCTGTCCTTAAAACACTATTTCAGAATGCTGCAACGGATACAAGCGACCACCGCTAGGGGAGACACTGCTGCACAATCGTTGCTAAGTATAGGATCTGCAGCTCATATGACTTGAACGGAAAATGCTACTTACCAGTATGCATCTGCTCTTGGCATGTAGAGCTGCAGAGTCCTACACGCCCTCCCGCCTCCCTGGGACTTGTATCTGTTCCAGTACTCATCTTACTTAGATGCACACGCATGGACATCCTTTCTCTTTACTTCTACTAACTCCATTTCCCATTATGGCGAAAAACAATCTGAGGATGGAGTCGATGACCATGCGCAGTATTGTCCAAGGGAGGAGTCGCCTATCTCGTGACTACAAAGACTTCTTCCAAGAAGACAACAACCTGCAATCATCCGAGCCCAAAACCAGTTGGCGATCTATTGCGAAGTGTAGGACTCTGCAGCTCTACATGCCAAGAACAGATACATACTGGTAAGTAGCATTTTCCTTTCCAGTTATAGAATAAGTCGCATTGCGTTCCAAACAGTAATTCAACATATTAATCAAAATGGTCCTGGTATCTGTAAACACAGTAATGAGGATACCTTGTACCCCATAACGGACCAGTCCAGTATCAAAGCAATCCAACCCAACGCCTGCAGACCTATCACAAACCAGATCCCTATCAGCAATATTGTCAAAGTGTAGTAATGGAACACGGCCTAAGTGAGCCTACAAGTCTGAACATGAAATCATAGTTCAGAGAAAGAAAAAACTTCCCCACTAGCCCACCCTCTCAGGCACCAACCCATCATCCACCTGTGATGCAGGAATTTGCTTCATAGTCTCAAAATAGGACCTCAGATGTCCCGCGGTCGTGATGCCCCTGGCATAAGACTAGCGTATGTTTCAGTGTTGAGTTTACATCGTTTCAAACTACCCAGCCGGTCCTGCAGTTTAGGAGAGGACTTCCGGCCCAATGTATGGCCACCTCTCGTTTAGCTAAAAGTAGCCCCAATGACGCAAGTTTCCTGACTTTCTTAGGAATTTGTACAGTGTATCCCATCAGGGCAATCTCAGGAACGGGGACCAAAGAAAGTCCAATTATCTTCCCTTGGGTATAGTGCACCTCCAACCAATAGGATTGCAATCGTGGGCAGGACCATGCCAGATGGATAAATTTGCAGCGGTGCAGAACATTTCAAACAGGTGTGTGGTCGTTCAGCATCAATCCTATGCGCTAAGGCTGGTGTGAAGTAAGCTTGGCGGAGAAATTTAAAATGCAACAGCTTATTGCGACTATTAAGTGAAATGTCTTTGGTGGCCTCTCAGCATTTGACCCATTGTTCATCAGTGATGGTGCACCCGCTGTCTGTCTCCCAGGCTTGTCTAAGGCTGGAGTCACTCGCAGGCAACAACCTGGCGCAGGCCCTGTACATTTTAGAGATAAGGCGTGTGTCTTCGTGTGACTCCAACACCAGAGTGAGTTGACGAAAAGAGTCCGGCTCCGCACGGTAAGTGGGGAGGGTAGCGCGCAGTGCGGATCTCATGCGGGTCAACAGGAATCTAACCATGAAGGTGCAATCAGTGTACCGTGCGTCCTCGTCTATTGAAAAAACATGCCCCCCCCCCCCCCGGGAAAAAATCACCCACTTTCGAGATGTCTAGTGTGGGTAATGTGTTCTGTACCAACCTTTCCCCGGTTATCAGAAACCATCGGGCATTGGGTAACGGCAGGGCCGAGGAGTAGAATTGTGAGACACCTGTGTACTTCAACTTATCCCAAGCCCAGGCAATTGTGGACACCATCTGTAGAACAAGTTACTTACCTTCGGTAACGATATATCTGTAAGAAACATTAGTTAGTGTTAGATTCCTTACCTTAGAATATCCCCAGGCGTCAGTCTGGATCCGGAAACTTTTGCGTAGCAGTACCCCTGCGCGTCGGTAGGCGTCGTCTGCAGGCGTCCCCTGCGGCTCCGCGTCCGTCGTCGGCGTTGTGCGCCGTGATGACGTCGCTGGAGTATATAGACGCCGCCTCCGCGCGCTGACGTCAGTTCTTTGCACACAGCTTTTCCGCGCCAGGAGACGCAGAGCCATGAGAGAACCAACACTGGTGCCATGTAAAACTAGGGCCCTGAAAGGGATGTCCTTAACCCTAGGTATCAGTTCGCAGAACGGGGAGGATGGGTGGGTTCGGTAAGGAATCTAACACTAACTAATGTTTCTTACAGATATATCGTTACCGAAGGTAAGTAACTTGATCATCTGAAAGAAACACGTTAGTGTTAGATTCCTTACCTTAGAATACATACCCCAGCAATACCAACCCCGGTGGTGGGTCTGCGAACCAATACAAAACTACACCAGAAAGTCCTGGAGGACAGAACGGCCAAAGAAGCCATCCCTCCGGACTTGACTGTCCAGGCAGTAGTGCCTCGCAAATGTGTGCAGCGAGGCCCACGTAGCCGCTTGGCAAATGTCCTGCAAGGGGACTCCCCGGCCCAGGGCAGTGGTAGCCGCCGTGGCACGAGTGGAATGGGCCCTCAGCCCAACAGGAGGCTCCTTATGAGCCAAAGAGTAGCACGCTTTGATGCAGAGAACGACCCATCGAGAGATGGTCCGTTTACAGACCGCCCGTCCCTTCTTCGCACCCACGTAGCCAACAAACAGTTGGTCATCCACCCGGAACTGGCGTGTGCGATCCATGTAAAATGAAAGGGTCCAGACGGTGGAGCCGCTCTTCATCCTTTGAAGGATGCGGAGGCGGGAAGAAGGAAGGGAGGGTGATGGACTGCCCGATGTGAAAGGCCGAAACAACCTTGGGCAGGAAAGAAGGTCTAGTCCTCAGAACCACCTTGTCAGGATGGATGGACAGGAAAGGAGGTTGGACAGAAAGAGCCTGGAGCTCACTCACTCTCCTGGCAGAGGTGATGGCAACCAGGAAAGCCGTCTTTAAAGTCAGGAGACGGAGAGGACAAGAATGAAGGGGCTCAAAGGGAGCACACATCAGGAAAGTTAGAACCAGGTTCAAATCCCACTGAGGCGTCACAAACGGAACAGGTGGAAACATGTGAGTGATGCCTTTCAAGAATCGAGTTACAATCAGGGATTTGAACAAAGAAGGCTGATCAGGAAGCCTCAAAAAGGCTGAAAGGGCAGAAAGGTAGCCCTTGATAGTGCCCAGAGCAGAGCCCTGCTGGGCAAGAGAAAGAAGAAACAGAAGAACCTCCGAAAGAGGGGCAGAAAGAGGGTCCACAGCCTTTGCTGTGCACCATGCCACAAATCTGTTCCACCGACAGGCGTATACCGACTTAGTGGAGGGACGCCTGGCTGCCAGAATAACATCACAGACTTCAGGAGGCAAGTCAAATGGCCTCAACTGCCGCCGCTCAATCTCCAAGCATGGAGGTGGAGACTGGACAGGTTCGGGTGGAGGACCGTCCCCTGCTGCTGCGACAGAAGGTCCTCCTGAAGGGGCAGGCGGATCGGGGGACCGACTGACATGCTGAGTAGCTCGGGATACCAGTACCTTCGAGCCCAGTCCGGAGCCACAAGGATAACTTGGGCCCGGTCGCGCCTGATCTTCTTCAGCACTCTGGGCAGAAGTGGTATAGGCGGAAAGGCGTATAACAGACCGCAACTCCACTCGCGCCGAAAGGCGTCGCCGTGCGAGTGCCGTCTTGGAAACTCCAACGCGCAGAACTGACGACATTGCGCGTTCTCTTCTGTGGCGAATAGATCTAACCAAGGCTCTCCCCATTGCAGAAAGATGCCTTGCGCCACGTCCGAGTTCAGACGCCATTCGTGATCCATCGAGCACCGACGGCTGAGTTCGTCCGCCCTGGCGTTCAGGGAACCTGCCAGGTGTTGAACCGTCAGAGTCACGCCCTGACGTTCCAGCCATTGCCAGAGGCGCAGAGCCTCCTGGCAGAGGGTCCACGACCCCACACCGCCCTGTTTGATGCAGTACCACATGGCGGTGGTGTTGTCGGTGAACACCTGCACTACACTCCCGTTGACAAAGGGGAGGAATGCCTTCAGTGCCAGACGAATCGCCCGCAGCTCCAACAGGTTGATATGGAGCCGGGACTCCGCCGGAGACCAGATGCCTCTGATCTCTGCCTCTCCCAAGTGGCCACCCCAGCCCTGGAGGGACGCGTCCGTCACGACAACGTGCTCCGGTTGGGGAAGGAAGAGGGATCTGCCTCTGACCCAATCGCGGTCCGTAAGCCACCACTGCAGTTGTCTCGCAGTGCCCTCCGAGATCAAGACGTGGTCGGACAAGTTGCCCTGATGCTGGGCCCACTGAAACTTCAGGTCCCACTGCAGAGCCCGCATCCGCCACCGGGCGTGATGCACCAGAAGGATGCAGGAAGCCATCAGTCCCAGCAGCCGCAGCGTCAACCTGACCGAAACCCGGGATAGCGGCTGAAAGATGGGAATCAAAGCCTGAATATCCCGAACCCGCCGTTCCGGAGGATAAACCCGAAACTGCGCCGAGTCCAGAACCGCTCCGATGAAAAGGAGCTTTTGAGAGGGACACAGGTGTGATTTCGGCACATTGATGGAGAACCCCAGGTCGTGCAAGAGGTCTGCCGTCATCTGAAGGTGGTGGACGACTGTCTGGGGCGAGCCCGCCTTCAACAACCAGTCGTCTAGGTAGGGGAAGACTGAAACCCCCAACCTGCGCAGATGGGCTGCGACCACCGCCATCACCTTTGTGAACACCCGTGGGGCGCTGGTAAGGCCGAAGGGAAGCACGATAAACTGAAAGTGCTCCTGGCCTACTGTGAACCGCAGGTAACGCCGGTGGGCCGGCAGGACGGGGATGTGAAAATAGGCATCCTGCAAGTCCAACGCTACCATCCAGTCTTGTGGGTCTAGAGCAGCCAAGACCTGAGCTAACGTCAACATCTTGAACTTCTCCTTCCGGAGGAAGCCGTTGACGTTACTTAGATCCAAGATAGGACGTAGGCCCCCCTTGTCCTTCTTGGGTACCAGAAAGTAGTGGGAATAACAACCACGCCCTACTTCTGGCCCAGGAACGCGCTCGATGGCCCCCTTGGCCAAGAGGGCCGTAACTTCCTCCTGCAGAAGTGTCAAGTGGTCCCCCGACACACGGTGGTTCTGCGGTGGCATGGCTGGAGGAGTGGTCTCGAAGGGGAGGGAGTAGCCCCTTCGGACGATTTGCAGCACCCACCTGTCCGAAGTGATCGTGCGCCAGTGAGCGTGGTGATGGCGAACCCTGCCACCCACTGGCGTCACATGGGGCCGAAAGCACGGACTAGGAGGATTTTGAGGCAGATGCTGCGGGGGAAGGTGTGGTCTGACCCCGCCGTTGTCCCCGACCGCCACCACGGCGGTTACCACGGCCGCCACCGCGTTGAAAGGATTGTTGCGGCGCGTGGCTGGCAGCACGTGTGGGGGCGCCCCTTCCTTGGCCACGAAAGGGACGAAACAAACCCGTTTGCTGACGCTGGGTCGAGAGACCCAAGGACTTGGCCGTGACCCTGGAGTCCTTGAAGCGTTCCAGCGCGTGGTCCGCCTTGTCACCGAACAGGTGACAGCCATCGAACGGCATGTCCATCAATGTATTCTGGACATCGGCCGAAAAGTTGGCGGATCTCAGCCAGGCGTGGCGACGAATCGCCACCGTCGTTGACATAGCTCTGCCCAGCGAGTCGGTCGTATCAAGACCACACCGTATCGAATATTTCGCTGCATCTCGGCCCTCAGCCACAGCCTGACCGAGTTTTGCCCGCACCTCCATGGGGCATTCTGGCAGCAGTTCCGCGACCGTATCCCACACAGAGTGGGTGTAGCGGCCCAAGAGGCAAGCGGTGTTGCAAGACCGCAGGCCCAAACTAATGGACGAGAAGACCTTCTTGCCAAACTGGTCATACCTCTTGGATTCCCGGTCGGGCGGGGCCGACGGGAATGCGGACTGGGAGGTAGAGGCCTGGATCACCAGACTCTCAGGAGTGGGGTGGGTAGACAGGAACTTGGGGTCGTCCGGACAAGGACGGTGGCGCCTGGCCACGTTCCGATCAACAGGCGCACCTGAAGCGGGCCTGGACCACGTGCCCAACAGAACGTCTGACAAGGCTTCCTTAAACGGCAGCAGTGGCTCCTGTGGGCATGACTGCGGTTTGAAGACCTCGGTGAGGATGTTAGGCCTCACGGCCGCGACGGGGAGCTCAAGGTGTAAGGCCTTGGCAGCCCTCATCAGCACCACAGAATAGGCAGCTCCCTCCACCGATGCCACGGAAGGAGGAGAGATCAAACCAGGGTTAGGAGAGTCGTCCAGACCACTGGCATCCCCCAAGTCACCTGTCCAGTCCGGGTCATACTGGCACTCGCGTGACAGAGGGTCCTCGGACCCCTCCCAACCTTCACCGAACTCTTCATCTTCTCCGTATTCGGAGTCAACGATGTAGACCGGCTCCTCGGGGTTCATGGGCCCCATCGGCGCCGGGACCGGCGTCGAGCGACGCCGGTCCGCCGCCGCGTCCGGCGTCGGTGAAGGTAAGGGGACGGCGCCTCTCGGAGCCGGCGCCGGAACCCCGCCGCCGGCCGGAGCCGGCACCGGAGAACCGGCGCCGCGCGGGGGCGGCGTCGGGGGTAACCCCGATGGTAACGGCACCGGGGAGGCCGGAAGACCAGCCGGCGCCGATCCCTAAGGCCCTTGCGGCGCCGGGGTCGGAGCCGTCGGCGGCGCCGGGGCCGGAGCACCCGACGGCGCCGAGGCAGGGACACCCGAACCGCCAGGGCCCCCAGACGGTAGCACTGGGCCCGAAGGCGCCGTAGGCCCCGTCGGAGAAGCGAGCGCCCTCATGGCCATGAGGAACGCCTCGATCTCCTCAGGCGTCTCGCCGTGCCCAGGGACCGGAGGGTATGAGGCAGGCCGCGCCGGCGACTCTCGCGGAGCCGCGGGGTTGGAGTCACCCGAGCCCCCGGCCGCATCGCGCGAGCGTCGGGGGGAGTCGGGGGTACGATGACGACGCCCCGACTTCTTGTGCTTCTTACCTGATGAGCCTGACGAGTGGTGTCGACTTCCGGAACGCTCGGCGCGGCTCCGCGACCGCTCCCTCGAACGCTCTCTCGACCTCCGGCCGGACCGGGACCGCTCCCGGTCCCGACGTGGGGCCGACACCCGGAGCTCCAGTAGCTTGCAGGACCGCTCCCGCCTAGCCTTGTTGGTGAGGGCCCGGCAGTCGACACAGGAGTCCACGTCGTGGTCGGGGCCCAGACACCGGAGACAGAGGCGGTGATGGTCTGTGACCGACATCGTGCGCTCACAGTCATCACAGTGCTTGAACCCAGGCATCCTATCAGGCACAATTAGAGAAATAATAATCGAAAAACTTGATCAAAAGACCGGAGTACTGCTCTTCAGATCTGCGTCCACTGGCGCGGAAAAAAGAAGAACTGACGTCAGCGCGCGGAGGCGGCGTCTATATACTCCAGCGACGTCATCACGGCGCACGACGCCGACGACGGACGCGGAGCCGCAGGGGACGCCTGCAGACGACGCCTACCGACGCGCAGGGGTACTGCTACGCAAAAGTTTCCGGATCCAGACTGACGCCTGGGGATATTCTAAGGTAAGGAATCTAACACTAACGTGTTTCTTTCAGATTGTCATGTTTATCACATGGAAATCCCCCGGGAAGAACCTTGCGTTATTTATCAGGCAGCACCAGATCCGCTTCTGGTCGCAGTAAGGGAATTCGCACGTCAGGGTGGAACCAGGCGAACACATAATGACATTGTGCCACTAAATAGTAGAGGCGAAATTCCCAAGAAGCGGATCACCACAAAAAAATTGTTATCCTCTTCTCTTTACAGGTCAGCTATCAAGCGGCGTTTTGATAGGTACATTGATTTACCTGCACTATATATTTCACTTTTTGTATAAAAATATTGCCAAAAAGTAGAAAAACATGAGTAAGGTGGGGATTTGTGTACCCCAGTCCTGAAGAAGGTTTTTTTTTAACTGAAACATGTTGACACACACAAAGAGGAGGTGATGCACATTGTTTTGCATACTATACTACTATACTTCCTACACTTAATTTTAATAGCACCAGCTCGGGGGCCCAATAAATTTTTTTGTCAACCCATGAGCCATGTACTTTTTAATGTCACTCACTTAAAAATAAAACCTCACCACGCACTCACATAGAAAATCCTCACTCACACCACACATAGTCTTTGTAAGTGCTCCCACGTAATGGTAGGTTGCAGCACGCCGCACCCCGGAGAGGGGTGCGAGGACCCCGATGATGAAGCATGACACCAAGGGGCCTGTTGGTGTGTGAGGGGGTATCAAAACAACTAGGGTGTTCCCCACCACTGGAGAATACACCCGCCTTTGAAAGAGTGGATTATCTTTGTTTAAAAACATTAGCCAAGGGAAAACGAATCCAAATTTCTCTATCTCCCCCCCTTTTGATATTGATAAGTTTCCTAAGAAAGCCATATAGGCTCCTAGTTTACGAGTAGTGTGCTCTAGGAGGAACTATTAGTGTACGCTTAGCTTTTTGATAGCATATTTGAATACACTTTACAATCCATCTGGCAATTCCTCCTTTAGAGATGGGATTGCCTTTGTGTGGTGGAGAGAAAGATACAAATAGTTGTTTTGTCTTTCTGAAGGATTTGGTCCTGTCTGTGTAGTATAGTAGAGCACTTCTCACATCTAAGGTATGTAAAGCCCTTTCTGCAACAGAGTCTGGTTTTTGAAAAAACACTGGTAACTCTACTGATTGGTTAAGGTGAAACGGAGTGATCACTTTTGGCAGGAATTTAGGATTGGGTCTAAGAACCACTTTGTTAGGATGTATTTGAAAAAATGGTTCTTCCATTGTGAATGCTTGTATTTCACTAACTCTTCTGAGAGAGGAGATGGCAACTAGGAAAGCAGTTTTCCATGTTAGGAATTGCAGTTCACACTTATGTAACTGCTCAAAAGGAGGTCCCATGAGTCTTGTAAGGACCACGTTTAGGTTCCATACTGGAGCAGGTGGTAACCTAGGTGGGATTATTTGCTTTAATCCTTTCAAAAATGCTTTTATTGCAGGTACTCTAAAGAGATAGATGTTGTCTATTTTGTAAATACGCTGCAATTTCTGCTAGATGCAGGCATATGGAGGAGTAAGCCAAATTGGACCTTTGTAGGTGTAGAAGGTAGCAAATGATATTTTGGATGGAAACATCCAGTGGATAAATGTGATTGTTGTTACAGTATATTGCAAACCGTTTCCACTTAGCAGCATAGCATGCTCTGGTATTGGGTCTTCTAGCTTCTTTAATTATATTCATACAGTCTGGTGGCAAGTTTAAGTAACCAAACTCTAGGACTTCAGGAGCCAGATCGCCAAATTCAGTTGGCTTGGTTCTGGGTGCCTTATTTTTCCATGGTTCTGTGTTAACAGGGATGGCGTGAGCCGTAATTTCTGATGTGGAACCAGTGAGAGATCTAGTAGCGTGGTGAACCACGGCTGACATGCCCATGTGGGGGCCACTAGTATTAGCTTGAGAGACTGTTGTCTGAGCTTGCGTACTACTAGTGGAATGAGTGGGAGAGGCTGAAGAGCGTACGCAAATCTGCCTGACCAGTTCATCCATATTGCATTCCCCTCTGACCGTGGGTGTGAAAACCTGGCGGCGAAGGTTGGGCATTTTGTGTTCTCGTGGGTGGCAAACAGGTCTATTTGTGGATGCCCCCAAATTTGGAAGAATGGTTGAAGAACATGTGGGTGCAACTCCCATTCGTGATTCTGTTGTGACTGGCGACTCAACAGATCTGCTATCTGGTTGAGAATGCCTGGAAGGAGTTCTGCAGTCAAATGTATGTTTTGAGGGATGGCCCATCTCCAAATGTTCTGTGCAAGTTGGGAGAGAGTGTCCCCCCCCCTGTTTTTGTATATAATACATGGCTGTCATATTGTCCGTCCGGACTAGGACAGCTTTGTTTTGGATTTGAACTTGAAAAGTTTTGAGTGCTAGGAAAATTGCTATCAACTCCAATTGGTTGATGTGGAACTGTTTCTGTTGATTGTTCCACTGACCTTGTGTGGTATAATGCAAGAGATGGGCTCCCCATCCTGTGAGGGATGCATCTGTCGTGAGCACTATCTATGGAACAGGATCTAGGAACGGCCGTCCCTTCGTCAAGTTTTTGGTGTTCCACCATTGCAGAGAGCTATATGTACGGCTGTATACCAACACCAGGTCTGTGAGCTGACCTTGAACCTGATACCACTGTTGAGCTAGACATTGTTGTAGTGGGCGCATTTGCAGTCTTGCGTGAGGAACTATAAAGATGCAAGACGCCATCATGCCTATTAGTTTCATGAACACTCTGGCTTGGAGAGAGTGCTGGCAATGAAAAGGGAGACTAAGTTGTGAATACTCTGAATCCTGGCTTGACTGGGATACGCTAGAGCTACAGATGTGTTTATAGTAGCTCCTAGATATTGATGAACGTGCGAAGGCTCTAGGTGCGACTTGGTGTAGTTTATCGTAAACCCTAAGTTGTGCAGTGTTTGAATTGTTTGTTTTGTGTGTTGTGCACACTGATTGAACGATTTTGCTTTTATGAGCCAGTCGTCGAGGTAGGGGAAGACATGTATTTGTTGTCTTCTGAGATGTGCTGCCACTACTGCTAAGCACTTTGTAAACACTCGTGGTGCTGTTGTGACCCCGAATGGAAGGACTTTGAACTGATAGTGTTGTCCTTGTATGACACACCTTAAATACTTCCTGTGCGCAGGATGTATTGGAACGTGAAAGTAGGTGTCCTTTAGGTCTAATGTGTATGAGAAGTTGGCCTGATATTCAGTGCTCACTATTCTAGTGATCACTATGTATCAGTCCAAACAACCCTTATGGTGATTGGTTGTAAGTCAACCTTATAGACCAGCTATCCTAGTAGCATGGATACGAGCAGTCTTCGGGCTAAACTCTAGAGGGCGTGTTAAGCCAGCTGTTATACCATCACATATACCCCTTGAACACCAAGTGAAAGGACACCATACAAGTGTTATGAAAATAAACAGTGTATTTATTTAGATCACAACAGCCCTGTAGTCTTTATGAGGACAGGGTACTAAGCACACAACAAAACTCTTATGAAAATACTTTAAGTTGCACAATTTACACAAATGCCCGAGGGGCACGAAAAACCATATACTATGGAAGTGGAATGCGAAATTACTAGCAGGTAAGTACTGGACTAATAGGCTTTGGAATCGCTAGGACTACGTTACTGAACCTTCAGATTACTAGTAGGAGGCCTAGGGGACTCGGGTGCAGAGTGTGCACTCTCACGCGGGATGCGGGACAAAGTCTATGGGAGCTAGTAAAAGCAAAGTTAGTGTTCTCGGGCGAACCCGATAAGGTAGGTCGAAAAAGACAGTGGATCTGGACCCTTGGATAGTGAGGCTATGCTGGGGCACCGAAATGCCGAAGTTACCTAGCGCAGGGGCTGCGGCTGCATAGGTCTGAAAAGACGTCGGGAATCCTCGTTGACAACGCAGGAGCCTGAAGAAAGAGTTGCTGGAAGGCGACCAGTGAAGATTGTTCGAAGTGATCCAAGCCTGGATCGAAGATGGATGACACCTGAAAGCAGAGGGGACCAAGTTCTTAATCACTAGCCAGTGATCAGATGGGCACCAGGATGGCACCGGATGGTAGTCACCTCGACCAGGTGAGTGGGCGACGCTGGGCTCTGCAGTCTCACGGACCAGGAGGCGTTGTCGGCGACCAGGATGGAGGTGCGAGCTGTCCCACGATGGTTGATGCTGTCAACGTTGCTGGACCCAGTATTGGGCAACAAGTCTTGGCAAATTCAAGCCCACGCGGTGGACCTAAAATGGCGTCTGGAGTGGACCAGGAGGGTCGGGGTGCTCCTCTTTTGGAAGGGAGCAAAGGCCAGTCTGGAGCAACCAGACTAGCAGTGGTGATGTCGTCGGGCGTCGTCGGGAAGGCCACAAGCCAGCGGGCTAGTAGCCAGACAACGCGGTGAGCAGCCAAAAAGCAGAAGGGCCCCACGCAGATCTCGTGGATGCTGGGGGGCTGGACTTCGGTGCTGGAGCTGCTCAGGGTCGGGGCTTCTCGGACCCTAAAGCACTCAACAGAGGATCCCTCGGCGGTCGTGCTGGAAAGAAGTCGTGCAGTTCTGATGATGGCCGGTCCCTCGAGGTCTCGTCGCACCTACGGTTCTCAGCTTAGCTGTAGAGGTAGGAAGAGGTCAGAGGTGCCACGGAAGCCGGGTCTCGTCGAGCTGGTCAGTCGGATTCCGGAGGAAGGACGTGCAGCAAACCGCAGAGTTCTTGATGGTGCCTGCGGGTGCAGGGTGACTACTCCTTAGCCACAAGGGAGAAATCTTAAGAAGAAGTTGAGAGTTCCTTTCGTAGAAAGTAGTTTCTTGATTCAAAGATGATCTAATTTGGAAGGGTCCCCGCTCCTGCCTTTATCCTAAAGAAAGGGGTGGGTACGCGACTAGGTCTTGCCCTAGGGGTGGGACCAGGAAGGGGGGTGGTTACACCCCTCTCCCATGCCGGACTTTCCCCAGGCCAGGGGCTGGTGTGCCCCTGGAACTGGTTCTAGCCGGCAGATGCGTAGTGAGCACCGGGGTGCCACTTGCAGTCACCTTCCTCTAAAGCCCTGCCTACCCAGGATACACAAAACCCTGTCTGGGATGGTGCTAGCACCGCCCCTGACAGGAAACCCTTTGTCCAAGCTCCCCTCGCTGGAAGGACTCCCAGCTGCAGGGGGTCAGACTCGTGTCTGTGGTGGCAGCATCCATTTTGTGATGCTGAGGCTCGAGTTAACTTTAACCGGGGTTCACAGTTACATACATGTCGTGTCCCTCTAGAAGGGTGGAATGCTAACCCCGTCGCCAGAATTGGCGAGGGGTTAGTATTCCAATTCGTATGACACCTTACTCGACATGTTTTGATAAAGCGATACCAAAGATAGCATATAACCGCGAGGATTATAATGCACTTAAGAGTATATGGTATGCGTTATCATGGAACAGCTATTAGGACTTGGTTCCGCAAGCTGCAAACAGGCTCAGCTCATGCCAGAGCACCATCTCACACGATTCCAAGCACTCTGCCTTCAGGATTGTCAAGGCCTGCCATTGGAGTGACTGATAGGAATCTGTGTGTCCATTTTTAGGGTTAGATATAGGTATACTATATCTAAAGCAAGGGGTGATTACACCACCTTGCCCCAGCTGTCGTGCAGCCAGTTGTGTCAGATTTAGATGGCCATCCAGGGGTGGCATAATACATGCTTCAGCCCCTGGTAGGCCCTGGGTACACCTATGCCCTGAGTTACAGGGTCTGATAAGGTGGCCCAGTACCAATTGGAAATGTACCTAAGGTACATGGAATCCATTTTAGAGAGAGCAGTTAGGCTGTGGGTCTGATTAGCAGGCCCACAGCCAGAGAAAGTCGTAAACCAGTGAAACAAAAGCAAAAAATCTGGGTGATCATAGGATTGCAGACCCTACTCTCCTACAGTGTGGACAGAAAGTCTCCCTGTTGTAGTAATGGGAGTACTTGTTGTAAAGTGATCATGTGAAAATGATCTGATTGTATGTAGTGGTTGAGGGGCCTGAGGTCGAGAATTGGTCTTAATGTCCCGTCCTTTTTGGGAATTAGGAAGTACAGGGAGTAAACTCCTGTTCCTTGTTCCTCTAACGGAACCACTTGAATAGCATCTTTTTGTAGAAGTGCTAGAACTTCCTGTTGAAGCAGAGTTATGTGTTCTGCAGACATTGGACGCTGCCTGGGTGGTATGTTTGGGGGGGTTGCTGTGAGTTCTAGGCAGTAGCCATGTTGGATAATTTGTCTTACTCACCTGTCTGTTGTGATGGAGTTCCAGATAGGTAGGAACTGTGAAAGTCTGCCCCCCACAGGAGTGGAATGCTGTAGGGGAGGCAGAGGGAAGTCACTGTTTGGGAGTGGAAGAGGAGCGGTTGTTGTTATTACCTCTACCTCTTCCCTTGTTGTTATTGCCTCTGTATCGGTGTGGATACCTGGCGGCGAAGCATGTGGCGTTTTCGTGGGTGGCGAAGAGATCTATCGCTGGGTGCCCCCACAACTGGAAAAATGGTTGAAGACCTTGCGGATGAAGTTCCCACTCGTGAGTGTTACATTTGGCGACTTAACAGATCTGCTATGCTGTTCTGGACCCCTGGAAGGTGTTGGGCTAGGAGAAATATTTTCTGAGGAATAGCCCATCTCCATATGCTTTGTGCTAGCTGGGAGAGTTGCAGAGAGTGTGTATCACCTTGTTTCTGTACGTAATACATTGCTGTCATATTGTCTGTGCGGACTAGTACAGCTTTGCCTAGAATGTGTTTCTGGAAGGACTTTAATGCCAGGAATATGGCTAGTAACTATAGCTGATTGATGTGGAGCAACCTTTGTTGGGGTGTCCATGTGCCCTGTATGGTATGATGCAACAGATGACCCCCCCCCCCCAGCAGGAGATCTGTGGAACCGGCTCGATGAACAGTTGCCCTTTGGAAAGGTTTTTGGTGTTTCACCACTGCAGAGAGCGATGCATGCGACCGACCACCAACACCAGATCTGTCAGCAGACCGGGAGCGTGGTTCCCGGACGTGCTAAACATTCCTGTAGGAGACGCATCTGGCGTCTTGCGTGGGGTACTATAAATATGCAAGAGGCCATCATCCCAATTAGTTGCATAAACACTCGAGCTGTAAGTGTGTTGCGGCTGAAACTGTGACAAGGCTTTGTATGCTTGCTATCCTGACTGGACTTGGATGTGCAAGTGCTTTTGAGGTATTTATTGTAGCCCTGAGGTATTGTTGTATGTGGTACGGTTGTAGGTAAGACTTTGGGTGATTTATGGTACGCCACAATCCAACTACTTCACGACTTGGGGTTTGAGTGTGTTGTACACACTGGTTGTATGACTTGGCTTTTATGAGCCAGTCATCTAGGTAGGGGTAGACATGAATATGCCGCCTCCTTAGATGAGCTGCAACTACTGCTAGACACTTGGTGAAGACTCTGGGTGCTGTGGTGACTCCGAATGGGAGTACCTCTAATTAATAATGCTGACCGTCCACTACAAACCTGAGATATTTCCTGTGAGGTGTAAATAGGAATATAAAAGTAGGCGGCCTTGAGATCTAGGGTGGCCAGGAAATCGCCTTGTGAGAGCAAAGGAAGTACCTATTGAAGCATGACCATGTGAAAGTGGTCTGATTGTATGTACAGGTTTAGGGGTCTGAGGTCTAGGATGGGTCTCAGGGAGCCGTCTTTCCTTAGAATGAGGAAGTACAAGGAGTAAACCCCTGTGTTTTGCTGATGATGGGGTACTGGTTCCATTGCATGTTTTTGCAGAAGAGATTTGACCTCCTGTTTTAGCAATGATACATGTTGTAGTGACATTGGACGCTGCCTGGGTTGTATGTTTGGGGGGGGTAGAAGTGAGTTCTAGACAGTAATCTGTTTAAACTGTCTGTCTCACCCACCTGTCTGTGGTGATGCTGCTCCAGACAAGAAGGCACTGTTGTATTTTCCCTCTACCGGAGTGGAATGGTTCGGGGGGAAGCGGGAGAAGTCATTGGGGAGGGGTGGAGGTAGATCGGGTATTGTTGGTTTTACCTCTACCTTTGTTGTTGTTGCCTCTGTAGCCTCCTCTTTGGTAACCAATGGTGAATGCAGATTGGATGGGAGCCTTGTAAGAGGTGGAAGGGTTGTCAGAGGAGTAGCCTCTAGAGGAGCTTTTGTAGAAAGAGCGACGAAAAGAACGTCTGGGAGCTTGCGATTGCTAGGCTCCCATAGATTTGGCTGTGTCTGTGTCTTTTTTAATCTTTTCAAGTGATCAATCTACATTAGGTCCAAATAAGTGTTCCTGATCGAATGGTTGATTGAAAATGGAGGTTTGTACTTCCGGTTTAAAACCTGAAATGCATAGCCAAGCATGTCTACGCAGAAGTACTCTTGTGTTGACGGCTCTGGAGGCTGTATCTGCTGTATCTAGAGCTCAACGAATGGAGGTGTTAGTGATTATCTTTCCCTCGTGTATGAGGTCATTGGCTCTGGTCTTATATTTGTCTGGTAGGTGTTGCAATAGGGTCTCAAGTTCATTGTAATGTGCCCTATCGTACCTGGCTAACAAAGCGGGAGTATTGGTGATACGCCATATGTTAGCTGCTTGTGACACTGTTCTTTTGCCAGAGGCGTCTAATAGTTTGCAATCTTTATCGGGGGTGGAGCGTCCCCTGATTTATGAGAATTGGCCCTCTTCCTAGCATTGGAAACTACAAGTGAATCTAAAGGTACTGGACCTTTAATATAATCTGGGTCCCCAGGGGCAGCTTTATACTTTTTGTTGATCCTAGGGTAAATAACTCTTGCCCTTACATGATCTTTAAAGACTTCAGGTGCATGTGTGATGACCCCTTTTAGCATGGGTAAAATGGAAGTGGACCTTTGTGAGGTATCAAAAGTGTCTATTAGGAAATCCTCTTCCACTGGGTTTGTGTATAAATAGAGCCCATGATATTGGGCAGCTCTGTGAAGTAGCTGATTAAAACCTGTTGTGTCTTCTGGAGGGGAAGGCCTAGAGGGGTAGATATCCTCCTGTGGAACATTAGGGACACCTGGCGTGTTGTAGTCGTCCCAAGGATCAGGCGAAGAAGGTGGACTATGGTCCCCTAATGGCTCCCCATCAACACCCCCCCTTCATCAGAAATGTCATACTCGTTCCCTGGTGGAGGAGATGGTGGAGGAGAATGGTGTGGTGGGTAGAAAGTGGAGAAGGCGGTGGAGGAGGTGGTGGGCAAGGGACTCAGAGGGGAGATGTGGCAATGTCAGTCTTTTTAGGTGGTGGAGCCAGTACAGGCGTATCCAATGGTCTCTTTCTGGAACTTAGGATGAGTTGCCCAGTTTTAGGGTCTTTTATAAAGAGTTTGTGGTCGAGGGTCTGGTGTAAAATGTCGGCACCAACTTTTTCAGTTCGGTAGACTTCGGTATCGACTCCGGAACGGTTTTGTGATCTTTTGGCTTGGAACTGTGATGTTTTGAAGTCTGTGGAATCGGTTATTTCTTTGGTTCGGAGGTCTTTTTCAGTTCCAAAGGGCGTGGATCCGAACTTTTAGGAAGAGGCTTTTTGCTCGGCTTCGAGTGTTTTTTTGGAGTGGATGGGTCGGTGTTTATAGATTTAGGTGCTGAATGCTTGGATGTGGAGGCAGCGATCGGCACGGAGGAGGAGGGCGGCTTCTTTTTCGGTGCCGGTGACCGGGTTTCTGCACCGGTGGCAGACTGACTGGAGCCCGACAATCCTGAAGGCTTAATAGGCTTCTTTGCCGAGCCCGGAGGCGGGGCATGGGAAGCAGTCTCTGTGTGCACCTGGGCATGAAGCTGTGACCGAAGCCTTTTACGAGCGGGTATGGAGGGAGTGAGGGTCGATGTCTTTACTTGCGACCCGCTAAGCAGGAGTGATGTCTTTGACATCGGAGTCCTCGCTGCAATGCGGGTCTTGGATTCGCTGCTGTTCAGGTACATCAAAGCCCTCCTGGAAGATGTCGTCACAAATTAATGTCGACGAGCGAGCAACTTTCCTTCGAGCTAGGCGAGCCCTAATGGTCTTTTTGGAGAGGAAAGAGGCACAAGCTGCACAGTCTCTGGCCTCGTGCTCCGGTGAAAGGCAGAGGTTACACACCTCATGCAGATCAGTGTGGGGAAACTTCGACCCACATTGAGTACACTTCTTGAATGGCGTCCTTTCCATGAGCCAGATGCCAAGGTCCAAGTACACCCAAAGGCCCTCGTCGACGATCAGAATCGAGGACTTCGATGTTTACGAGATGCACGACGACTGGGGATCACAATCGAAAGCAATGCCGTAGAAAGGGTGAAGGATTGCGCGTCGAAACTAGAATCGGTAACAATACCGAGCTGGAGAACGACAAACACATCCAAGCCAGATGGCGGAAACAAACAATCTGAAGATGGCGCTGATGCCCATG
Organism: Lissotriton vulgaris; assembly: GCF_964263255.1. Classification (NCBI taxonomy): domain Eukaryota; kingdom Metazoa; phylum Chordata; class Amphibia; order Caudata; family Salamandridae; genus Lissotriton; species Lissotriton vulgaris. Next base: position 536,698,493 of record NC_141694.1, read on the forward strand.
CGCACTATGGTCTAAAGGAGAAGTCACCTATCTCGTGACTTCCAAAGACTTTTCCAGGACAACAACAAAGTGGAAACATCCGGGCCCAACACCAGATGGCGATCTATACACAGTGTGTGATCTGCAGCTCATTTGCCTCGAACAAGTAGCTCCCTAAAAGTGAGCAGTGGAAGAGCACAAGTAATTAGGGTATTTTCCAGGAGAGGGCCAAACCCAAGATTGACAAGACAAGACATCAAATTAAAAGCAGGAAAATAAGAGACAATAAAGCCACACAATGGTAAGCAAAGGCAGGCTCTAAGCTCAATGGAAGTTGACAGTAAGTCTAATTCAAAAGAAAGGTTCAATATAAAAAATGACATAAAAAGATGACAATATAAGCAATGCTATGACACAAGAAATATGGAAAATTAAGAGACCTTGAAACTCTGCAAAATGCTGGTCAGAGGAGAGGTGGCACGGAAAGCTTTCTTTCCCCTCCCGCAATTGTCTCTACATTACAGTGGCCTATATACATTTCATGCTGGGCCACCGTGGGAAAGAACAGGTTGCTGCCTCTTCCTGCTGAAACTTAAGAAGAAACTAATGATATACTCTTAAAGCATGAAAACCTTGTGATGGGCTTTATGAACACACTAATAAAGGTAGACAAAACCTGGTGTTCAGGTGTGCTTTCTTGCTATACACATGAATCAAACTTCAAGCAGCAAGGTTTACCATGTACTGACTACAATCTCACTCCGTTGTTATATTCCCTGTCACAGCTTGAAGAGGACCATGAAAAATATTTTACCATTTCACACTCCAATGCTTATTGATTTTCGAATTTATTTTTAAAGCTTGTTTTTTGACACTGCATCTTGTTCCTATAAATTATTGATTGTTCCGTTCTTTATGATCTCCCTTACTTCTTCACAAACCCTACCAATCCAATGTTAATCTGTACCAAAAATGTTGGTGATATTTCCTCTATGAATTTTGTATTTTAATAGGCCTCCATCAGCACAGTTCAGCGGTTTGGTATTGTAAGTCAATCTGTAATGTTAAATACAAAGCATTTTAAGGGGAAAATTTCTTGGCAACCCCCAAAAGTTATTGTATAGTTCAAAATATGATCAAAGACTTTATCCAAAACATGATTCTAAAAATTGAATGCGAAATCATATTTTCATAGTTTTGGACTGTAGTATGCTTGCTCAAAAGTGGTTTATTTCAAACGCTGGTATGCCACCAAACATATCCCTCCTCTTCATTAGTGTCTAGATTCTAGAAGGAACCTTTTTATAACACTGTTCACACAAAGCTTAATTTTTCTGCTACTGTATTCATTTGATACCTCCATCCTTATTAGAGATTGGTTTTCATAGCAATACCATAGATTCAAATGAATTTTTCAATACTCTATTAAATGCTGTATTACTCTCTACATTGTACTCTTTATATTTTACTGATGTATTGACCTGCTGAATAATGCTTTAAAGATGCATGTTTCATTCTCTATTAAAAGTGTCATAATTACTGAACATTTGAAAAATCGGACCGTAATACCGTACCTTATTCGGGCATACAACATTTTTTTTCATTTGATGCTAATTTTCAGATTTCAAGAAATTAATCCATGCACTCCAAAAACGTTGTAATGATTTCATTTATTTCGGATTGTGCGGTGGGTCGGCATCAGGTCGGTAGTTAAAGGGCTGGTGGCTCACGAATGGTTCATTGAGAGAGGAGGGGTTACGTCACATGGCTTAAAAGTAAAGAAAGATCAGGAAGGCAGGTGCCGCAACTAAGAAAAGTGCAGGTTGGAGTACACACACGAAGGAACATGAAAGTATGTGATAAAGACACTGGAGACAATCACACAGATGTGCGCAGGGGTCCCTTGAGTGAGCTGTCCATCATAGTGGGAAGCTCACAAATGTTTTTGGGCTGATGATTGTTTTCCTGAATTTGTGCTGCAACTCGAGCGCCATCTTTGTCTCCAGTGTCCATGTGTGCGTTACTATGCAATCACACAGATGTGCGCAGGGGTCCCTTGAGTGAGCTGTCCATCATAGTGGGAAGCTCACAAATGTTTTTGGGCTGATGATTGTTTTCCTGAATTTGTGCTGCAACTCGAGCGCCATCTTTGTCTGCAGTGTCCAAGTGTGCTTTACTATGCAATCACACATATGTGCGCAGGGGTCCCTTGTGTGAGCTGTCCATCATAGTGGGAAGGTCACAAATGTTTTTGGGCTGATGAATGTTTTCCTGAATTTGTGCTGCAACTCGAGCGCTTGCTTTGTCTCCAGTGACCGTGTGAGTTACTATGCCATCGCACCGATGTGTGCACAGGTTCCTTGAGTAAGCTGTCCATCATAGTGGGTAAATTTAGGGAAGATGGTGCACTCCGCTAGTTGGTGGGCGGGGCCAAACGGGGGTCTTCTGTGCGTGTTCACATGCCTCTTATGTGTATGAATGGTCACAGACAGATGAGAGCACCAGATGGGGTGAAAGGAGCTCCTGGTGATAGGAGTTGTTTTTGGATGTAGCTTGTGAAAGTGAAGGATGCAAGTGCCTCTGTCCAGCATCACTGTTATCCACAGTAATTCTGTTGCCCCCCTCCCCATGATAATCCCTGATGACGTCAGCGCGCACAGCATGTGCAACATCTTCAGGGATTCCCAGGTGGTCAGGAAGCCATTTGCTTCCTGCGCCTGGAGGTGTTAATTTATTTTTGAGAGTCTTGGGGGTGTGGGGCCGCAAAGAGGCATCAGGGGAGAGGCAAGTGATTTTCCTCTCTCCTGATGTCTCTTTCCAGCCTCACGGTTGCGCACAGCATTGCGTTTGTGCGGTGGAAATGCCCCCACTAGCACCAGGGATTTCATTTTAGATTGTAGGAAGTGACCCCTTTTGCAAGGGTCGCTTCCTGGTGGGTTGGATTTTTAACTTAGACTTTCTGCCCCCCCCCCCCCCCCTTTTTGATGGCCCATCTGTGTGGATGTGATTTTGTGGGTAAATTTGTGTGTTGTTTGTTTATTTGTTATGTAGTTTGTGAAATGTAGTATTAATTTTTTTATTTCCTCTTTGTTTTTGATCCAGGCTTTTGCTGTTGCTATTGGTGTAGGTTGTGGGTCAGTTACTGCTGGTTTTGCAGCTTGTGTAGTTGCATGTGCTTGGTAAGTAAAAAAATGTTGTACTACTTTCCCTAGATGAATGTGTTTTTTTTGAAAAGTCTAGTTATTGCTGTTTGTGTGGCTTTGTGGTTCTTGATTGTTAACTTTTTTTTGTATTGCTGCTTGATGTGTACTTTGTCTAATCTATACTTTTTTTTCTTTCTAGTGGGATTTCCTTTCTTTTTGCTGTGTTTCAGCAGAGTAGGTGCTGGTGAGTGTTATATTTTGTTAGATTTGAATTGTTTTTAAAGTGTGTTGTTCTTTGCGTGAAGACTCTACCTTGTTTACTTCGTACTTTGCACAGTGTAGCTTGTTGTTCACTTGTGTGTGTAGTCTTCTTGCATAGTAAGGATAATGGCTGCTCGCAGAATGACTGCTCAGCACGTTGTTAGTTTGCTTTTTGAGACTTCCTCTGAGCATGGTCCAGACACTGACTCCGATTCGGAGCATGAGGAATTTGCAGAAGATTCAGGCAGTGAGTTTTCTCTTCGCATGGTATCTTCTTCATCGGATGATGATTCTTCTAGTGCTGATGAAGTGCCTGTGGTAGAGAGGGACATTGATGTGCCGGTAGAGAGGCAAGAGCCATCTGAGCGGCTGCCTAGGTCCTTAAGGTTTCGCTTACTTTCTCGTCGGGAAGAGGCAAGTGTGGTAAAGGCTGCGCCCAAAAAGCTTCACATTGCTGTTGTTCGCCAAGGGTTATCTGGTGCTGCTAGTCTTCCTGTTGTAGAGCAGCATGAGGCATCTGGTGCTGCTAGTCTTCCTGTTGTAGAGCAGCATGAGGCATCTGGTGCTGCTAGTCTTTCTGTTGTTGTTGAGCAGCAAGTGGCATCTGGGGAGGCGAGTTCCTCTGTTGATGTTGAGATGCAAGAGGCAGCTGGGGATGCTAGTGTTCCCGTTGATGTAGTGCAGCAAGAGGCAGCTGGGCTGCAGGCTAGGGTGGCTTCTTCTTCCGATATTAGTGATGACGTCTGGGTTGCCCCTGGCATGGTGCAGCCTGAATTGCCAGACTTCACTGGTGTTCCAGGGTGTAGAGTGAATACTGACAATTTTCTGCCAATTCAATTTTTTCAATTGTTTTTTGACGATGAGTTTTTGCAAGAGATTGTGGAGCAAACTAATTTGTATGCAGAGCAGTATTTGAGGGACCACAGTGCCAGCCTTAAGCCCCATTCTAGAGCTACCTATTGGTCTCCCACATATGTTGAAGAGATGAAGAAGTTTTTGGGATTAATTTTTTTGACGGGCTTGCTAAGGAAGCCATCAATGTCTTCTTATTGGTCCACTAGTCCCTTGATGGCAACATCTATATTTCCAGCAGTTATGACTCGTGATCGGTATATGCTTCTTCTTCGCATGATGCATTTCGTTGATAATGATTTAGCGTTGCCACGTGATCACCCTGATTGTGACCGTCTTTTTAAGATTCGGCCTGTCCTTGATCACTTTGTTGATCGTTTTTCTGAGATCTTTGCTCCTGGAAAACAAATAGCTGTGGATGAGTCTTTGGTATTGTTCAAGGGCCGCTTGGTTTTTAGGCAATACATTCCTAGTAAGAGGGCACGCTATGGAATCAAACTGTATATGCTGTGTGACAGTGAGACTGGATACGTTTATAATTTCAGGATGTACACCGGTAAGGATTCCAGCATTAACACTTCTGCTTGTCCGTCCACTTTTGGAGTGACTGAGAAAATTGTGTGGGAACTAGGCAGACGATTATTTAACAAAGGCCACCATTTATATGTAGATAACTTCTACACTAGTGTGCGTTTGTTCAAGGAATTGGCCAAAGTGGGCACTGTTGCTTGTGGCACGATGCGCAGTAACCGGAAAGGTTTCCCTATTGAACTTGTTTGCAAAAGGCTTGTGCGGGGACAGTCTACTGCATTGCGATGTGGTAAGCTTCTAGCTGTGAAGTTTTGTGACAGGAGAGATGTGTACATGCTGACTACAATCCATGATGAAAGCACTGAAGCTCTGCCTGTTCGGGGTGAGCGTGCTGAAGTGCGTAAACCTGTGTGCATTTTACAGTACAATAAGTACATGGGTGGTGTTGACAGAGTAGATCAGAGGTTGGAACCTTATGCTGCTCTACGAAAGTCTTACATTTGGTACAAGAAGTTGGCTATTCATCTTTTCCACTTGGCATCCTTTAATGCTTTCGTTGTGTTCCAGAAATCTTGTCCTGAGGTAAAGATGCCTTTTGTTAAGTTTCAGGAGACTATAATAGGCAGCCTTGTACTAGTGGAACAGGCAAGTGTCCCAAGATTTGGAGTGGTGGAGGAAGTTGCCAGACTGAAAGATCGCCACTTTCCAGAATACATTCCTCCCACAACTGCAAAAGACAATCCCACTAAAAGATGTAGAGTGTTGGCGAAGAGAAGTGCGGAGGGAGTCTCGTTTGTACTGCCCTGACTGTCCTTCAAAACCTGGATTGTGTGTGCCAGCTTGTTTTAAATCGTACCACACACAAAAGAAGTTTTGGGAGTTTCATTGAGCTTGTAAGTGTACTGTCTGGTCTGTATTCTGTAATATTTTTAGTCTGCTTTAAGGTGTGCATTGGTGCACAGCATTTAGTTTTTGACTTTGTGTTAGCAGATTTGTAGGTTTCATCATTTGATTTGTGGTATTTCTTTAAAAAAAATCTAATTTCGATGGTGGTGTGTGCTGCATTATGCTTGGATTGTCTGTGTGCGTGGACTGGCGTTTGGCTGGTGGTGTGCGTAGTCTGGTGCTTGGCTGGCATAGTGCATGGATTTGAGTTGTGCTGGGGGGGTGAGTGGATTTTTGCTTGGCTGGCGGAGTGCATGGTTAGGTGCTTGGCTGGTGGTGTGAGTGGATGGCGCTTGGCTGGTGGTGTGCGTGGTCTGGTGCTTGGCTGGCATAGTGCATGGGTTGGAGTTGTGCTTGGGGGGTGCGTGGATTTTTGCTTGGCTGGCGGAGTGCATGGTTAGGTGCTTGGCTGGTGGTGTGAGTGGATGGCGCTTGGCTGGTGGTGTGCGTGAACTGGTGCTTGTCTGGCATAGTGCATGGATTGGAGTTGTGCTTGGGGGGTGCGTGGATTTTTGCTTGGCTGGCGGAGTGCATGGTTAGGTGCTTGGCTGTCGGTGTGAGTGCATGGAGCTTTGCTGGTTGTGTGCAAGGATTGGTGCTCGGCTGGCGGTGTGAATGGATGGTGCTTTGGTGTTTGTGTGCAAGGTTAGGTGCTTGGCTGGCGGTGAGTGTGGACAAGTGCTTGGTTGGTGGTGTTGGTGGACTTGCGCTTGGCTGGCGGTGTGTGAGTATTTACTTTCTGATGGTCACTAAACACAGTGCTAGCTGAGTGCCACTCCACCCAGTCCATCAATTTGTGTATTTGCTGTGTCTGGAATGTGGGCGTGTGAATGTGATGGGCCCTTGAATGGCGCTGTCTGCTGGTGTGAGTGTTTTGATGTGAAGGGCCTGCGGCTGGCGGTGTGAATGTTTTGTATGTGTCACATGTATGAAAGGTGTGTGAATGGCCTGTAAAGAGGTTGGTGCCTTGTCGTGGCTTTACAGCTCACGAGCTGTGAGTCAATGGTTCAGTTTCTCGTTCTCTCAATTATTAGCAGTGCATTTCATTATTTGTGAATTTGCTTGCTAATTGAATTGTATATGCTGAACCTTCACTCACCCTCGTGCTAAATCCAACCAGTGTGTGTGTTTGAGGATTTGTTTGCTGTTTTTTTTTAATTTTTATATTTTTCAGTACGGGTGCTCTTTTTTTTTTTTTTGTAAATGTTGTGATGTGTTCCTTTTGTGCATGGTGGTGTGATTGTTTTTCTTTGTTTTAGGTATGAAAGGAGTGTGAATGGCCTGTAAAGCGGTTGGTGCCTTGACGCTGGCTTTACAGCTCACGAGCTGCAAGTAATTGGTTCAGTTTCTTTGTCCATGTAATTGACAGTGCATTTCTTTTTTGGGAAATCTCTTGTTAATGTTTTTATATACTGAACCATCACTTGCCCTCGTGCCAAATCCAACCAGTATGTGTGTATGTGTTTGGAATTGATGGGCTACTAGGGAAACCTACCAAAACCATACATTTTTGAATTGTAGACACCTAGGTGCTTTCAAGGAGCTATGGCTTGTGTGGATCCTCCAACGTTCCTTTACCCAGAATCCCCTGCAAACCTCAATATTAGTTAAAAAAAACAATTTTTTCAGCAATGTTTGTGTTGGAAAGCGTGCCATCACTGGGCTCACCCAAATTTCCTCCCTCCCAGCGTTCCCCCAGGTCTCCCGGAAAAAATGGTACCTCACTTGCGTGGGTAGGCATAGTGGCTGCGACAGGAAACGGTTCAAATCGTACGGTTGTGAATTTACAATAACCAATAGCAACATTACCTTTTTTTGGGGGGGGGGGGGGACTGAGTTTTTGGACCGGGGCTCAGCGGGCATCTTTGGAAAGTACCAAACCCAAACAGTTCTGAAAACTAGACACCCGGGGGAGTCCAGGGAGGTATGGCATGCGTGAGTCCCCCAATGTTTTCCTACCCAGAAATCCCTGCAAACCATAAATTTTGGTTAAAAAAACAGTTTTCCAAACATTTTTGCGTGGGATCTCCGTGTCGGCACAAATGTCCAACCACCCAGCGTTCCCCTTGTTCTCCCGAGTTAAATGATACCTCACTTGTGTGGGTGGGCCCAAGGCCTGTGTCTAAGGCAGTGGGGCTTAATTTGTAAAACATAAATACTACTTTTTCAAAAGTCATTTTCGGACTGTTCTGCTTTGGGGCACCCACACAAGTGAGGTATCCTTTTACTCGGGAGAACACGGTGAACGCTGGGTGGTAGGACATTTTTGCCGACACGGAGATCCCACGCAAAAAAGTTTGGAAAAGTGATATTTTTACCTAATTTTAAGGTTTGCAAGGAGTTCTGGGTAGGAAAACATTGGGGGACCTACGCATGCCATACCTCCCTGGACTCCCCCGGGTGTCTAGTTTTCAGAACTGTTTGGGTTTTGTACTTTCCAAAGAATACCACCGAGCCCCGGGCCAAAAACTCAGGTGCCCCCCCACCCCAAAATCAAGGTTGTTTTGCAATTGGCTATTGTAAATGCACCACCGTACGATTTGAACAGTTTCCTGTTGCAGCCACTATGCCTACCCACGCAAGTGAGGTACCATTTTTATCGGGAGACCTTGGGGAACGCTGGGTGGGCGGAAATTTGTGTGAGCCCAGTGACGCCACGCTTTCCCACACAAAAAAAGTGTGAAAAAACGGATTTTTTCAACATAAATTGAGGTTTGCAAGGGATTCTGGGTAAAGGAACGTTGGAGGATCCACGCAAGCCATACCTCCTTGGAAGCCCCCGGGTGTCTACTTCTCAGAAATGTGTGGGTTTGGTAGGTTTCCCTAGATGGGCGTCTAGCACGGGGCCAAAAACCCAGGTAACCCCTCTTGCAAAAGCTGGCGGTATTGACATTCAATACCGCCAGCTTTTGCAAGAGGGGTTACCTGGGTTTTTGGCCCCGTGCTAGACGCCCATCTAGGGAAACCTACCAAACCCACACATTTCTGAGAAGTAGACACCCGGGGGCTTCCAAGGAGGTATGGCTTGCGTGGATCCTCCAACGTTCCTTTACCCAGAATCCCTTGCAAACCTCAATTTATGTTGAAAAAATCCGTTTTTTCACACTTTTTTTGTGTGGGAAAGCGTGGCGTCACTGGGCTCACACAAATTTCCGCCCACCCAGCGTTCCCCAAGGTCTCCCGATAAAAATGGTACCTCACTTGCGTGGGTAGGCATAGTGGCTGCAACAGGAAACTGTTCAAATCGTACGGTGGTGCATTTACAATAGCCAATTGCAAAACAACCTTGATTTTGGGGGGGGGGGGGGGGCACCTGAGTTTTTGGCCCGGGGCTCGGTGGTATTCTTTGGAAAGTACAAAACCCAAACAGTTCTGAAAACTAGACACCCGGGGGAGTCCAGGGAGGTATGGCATGCGTAGGTCCCCCAATGTTTTCCTACCCAGAACTCCTTGCAAACCTTAAAATTAGGTAAAAATATCACTTTTCCAAACTTTTTTGCGTGGGATCTCCGTGTCGGCAAAAATGTCCTACCACCCAGCGTTCACCTTGTTCTCCCGAGTAAAAGGATACCTCACTTGTGTGGGTGCCCCAAAGCAGAACAGTCCGAAAATGACTTTTGAAAAAGTAGTATTTATGTTTTACAAATTAAGCCCCACTGCCTTAGACACAGGCCTTGGGCCCACCCACACAAGTGAGGTATCATTTAACTCGGGAGAACAAGGGGAACGCTGGGTGGTTGGACATTTGTGCCGACACGGAGATCCCACGCAAAAATGTTTGGAAAACTGTTTTTTTAACCAAAATTTATGGTTTGCAGGGATTTCTGGGTAGGAAAACATTGGGGGACTCACGCATGCCATACCTCCCTGGACTCCCCCGGGTGTCTAGTTTTCAGAACTGTTTGGGTTTGGTACTTTCTAAAGATGCCCGCCGAGCCCCGGTCCAAAAACTCAGTCCCCCCCCCCCAAAAAAAAGGTAATGTTGCTATTGGTTATTGTAAATTCACCACCGTACGATTTGAACCGTTTCCTGTTGCAGCCACTATGCCTACCCACGCAAGTGAGGTACCATTTTTCCCGGGAGACATGGGGGAACGCTGGGTGGGTGGAAATTTGTTGATCCACGCAGATTCCAGAACTTTCCACCACTGAAATGTCAGGAAAATGTGTTTTTTTTGTCAAAATCTTAGCTTTGCAAGGGATTCTGGGTAACAAAACCTGGGGGTAGGCAGAGGAGTCACCCCATCCTGAATTCCCCTGGGTGTCTACTTTTCAAAAATGTGTAGGTTTGCTAGGTTTCCCTAGGTGCTGGCAGAGCCAGGGCGCAAAAACTAAAGGTAGTCTTTTTGTCCAAAAAGCTCAAAATTTCACTGGAAAATTGAGGTGCAACCATGTTGCATTTTGCGCTGTTTCCTGTCGCAGCCACTATGCCTACCCAGGCAAGTGAGGTACCATTTTTCCCGGGAGACATGGGGGAACGCTGGGTGGGTGGTTATTTGTTGATCCACGCAGATTCCAGAACTTTCCACCACTGAAATGTCAGGAAAATGTGTTTTTTTTGTCAAAATCTTAGCTTTGCAAGGGATTCTGGGTAACAAAACCTGTGGGTAGGCAGAGGAGTCACCCCATCCTGAATTCCCCTGGGTGTCTACTTTTCAAAAATGTGTAGGTTTGCTAGGTTTCCCTAGGTGCTGGCAGAGCCAGGGCGCAAAAACTAAAGGTAGTCTTTTTGTCCAAAAAGCTCAAAATTTCACTGGAAAATTGAGGTGCAACCATGTTGCATTTTGCGCTGTTTCCTGTTGCAGCCACTATGCCTACCCAGGCAAGTGAGGTACCATTTTTCCCGGGAGACATGGGGGAACGCTGGGTGGGTGGAAATTTGTTGATCCACGCAGATTCCAGAACTTTCCACCACTGAAATGTCAGGAAAATGTGTTTTTTTTGTCAAAATCTTAGCTTTGCAAGGGATTCTGGGTAACAAAACCTGGGGGTAGGCAGAGGAGTCACCCCATCCTGAATTCCCCAGGGTGTCTACTTTTCAAAAATGTATAGGTTTGCTAGGTTTCCCTAGGTGCTGGCAGAGCCAGGGCGCAAAAACTAAAGGTAGTCTTTTTGTCCAAGAAGCTCAAAATTTCACAGGAAAATTGAGGTGCGACCATGTTGCGTTTTGCGCTGTTTCCTGTCGCAGCCACTATGCCTACCCAGGCAAGTGAGGTACCATTTTTCCCGGGAGACATGGGGGAACGCTGGGTGGGTGGAAATTTGTTGATCCACGCAGATTCCAGAACTTTCCACCACTGAAATGTCAGGAAAATGTGTTTTTTTTGTCAAAATCTTAGCTTTGCAAGGGATTCTGGGTAACAAAACCTGGGGATAGGCAGAGGAGTCACCCCTTCCTGAATTTCCCAGGGTGTCTACTTTTCAAAAATGTATAGGTTTGCTAGGTTTCACTAGGTGCAGGCAGAGCCAGGGCGCAAAAACTAAAGGTAGTCTTTTTGTCCAAAAAGCTCAAAATTTCACTGGAAAATTGAGGTGCAACCATGTTGCGTTTTGCGCTGTTTCTTGTCGCAGCCACTATGCCTACCCACGCAAGTGAGGTACCATTTTTCCCGGGAGACATGGGGGAACGCTGGGTGGGTGGAAATTTGTTGATCCACGCAGATTCCAGAACTTTCCACCACTGAAATGTCAGGAAAATGTGTTTTTTTTGTCAAAATCTTAGCTTTGCAAGGGATTCTGGGTAACAAAACCTGGGGGTAGGCAGAGGAGTCACCCCATCCTGAATTCCCCAGGGTGTCTACTTTTCAAAAATGTATAGGTTTGCTAGGTTTCCCTAGGTGCTGGCAGAGCCAGGGCGCAAAAACTAAAGGTAGTCTTTTTGTCCAAGAAGCTCAAAATTTCACAGGAAAATTGAGGTGCGACCATGTTGCGTTTTGCGCTGTTTCCTGTCGCAGCCACTATGCCTACCCAGGCAAGTGAGGTACCATTTTTCCCGGGAGACATGGGGGAACGCTGGGTGGGTGGAAATTTGTTGATCCACGCAGATTCCAGAACTTTCCACCACTGAAATGTCAGGAAAATGTGTTTTTTTTGTCAAAATCTTAGCTTTGCAAGGGATTCTGGGTAACAAACCCTGGGGATAGGCAGAGGAGTCACCCCTTCCTGAATTTCCCAGGGTGTCTACTTTTCAAAAATGTATAGGTTTGCTAGGTTTCACTAGGTGCAGGCAGAGCCAGGGCGCAAAAACTAAAGGTAGTCTTTTTGTCCAAAAAGCTCAAAATTTCACTGGAAAATTGAGGTGCAACCATGTTGCGTTTTGCGCTGTTTCTTGTCGCAGCCACTATGCCTACCCACGCAAGTGAGGTACCATTTTTCCCGGGAGACATGGGGGAACGCTGGGTGGGTGGAAATTTGTTGATCCACGCAGATTCCAGAACTTTCCACCACTGAAATGTCAGGAAAATGTGGCTTTTTTGTCAAAATCTTGGCTTTGCAAGGGATTCTGGGTAACAAAACCTGGGGGTAGGCAGAGGAGTCACCCCATCCTGAATTCCCCAGGGTGTCTACTTTTCAAAAATGTATAGGTTTGCTAGGTTTCCCTAGGTGCTGGCAGAGCCAGGGCACAAAAACTAAAGGTAGTCTTTTTGTCCAAGAAGCTCAAAATTTCACAGGAAAATTGAGGTGCGACCATGTTGCGTTTTGCGCTGTTTCCTGTCGCAGCCACTATGCCTACCCAGGCAAGTGAGGTACCATTTTTCCCGGGAGACATGGGGGAACGCTGGGTGGGTGGAAATTTGTTGATCCACGCAGATTCCAGAACTTTCCACCACTGAAATGTCAGGAAAATGTGTTTTTTTTGTCAAAATCTTAGCTTTGCAAGGGATTCTGGGTAACAAAACCTGGGGGTAGGCAGAGGAGTCACCCCATCCTGAATTCCCCAGGGTGTCTACTTTTCAAAAATGTATAGGTTTGCTAGGTTTCCCTAGGTGCAGGCAGAGCCAGGGCGCAAAAACTAAAGGTAGTCTTTTTGTCCAAAGAGCTCAAAATTTCACAGGAAAATTAAGGTGCGACCATGTTGCGTTTTGCGCTGTTTCCTGTCGCAGCCACTATGCCTACCCACGCAAGTGAGGTACCATTTTTCCCGGGAGACATGGGGGAACGCTGGGTGGGTGGAAATTTGTTGATCCACGCAGATTCCAGAACTTTCCACCACTGAAATGTCAGGAAAATGTGTTTTTTTTGTCAAAATCTTAGCTTTGCAAGGGATTCTGGGTAACAAAACCTGGGGGTAGGCAGAGGAGTCACCCCATCCTGAATTCCCCAGGGTGTCTACGTTTCAAAAATGTATAGGTTTGCTAGGTTTCCCTAGGTGCTGGCAGAGCCAGGGCGCAAAAACTAAAGGTAGTCTTTTTGTCCAAGAAGCTCAAAATTTCACAGGAAAATTGAGGTGCGACCATGTTGCGTTTTGCGCTGTTTCCTGTCGCAGCCACTATGCCTACCCAGGCAAGTGAGGTACCATTTTTCCCGGGAGACATGGGGGAACGCTGGGTGGGTGGAAATTTGTTGATCCACGCAGATTCCAGAACTTTCCACCACTGAAATGTCAGGAAAATGTGTTTTTTTTGTCAAAATCTTAGCTTTGCAAGGGATTCTGGGTAACAAAACCTGGGGGTAGGCAGAGGAGTCACCCCATCCTGAATTCCCCAGGGTGTCTACTTTTCAAAAATGTATAGGTTTGCTAGGTTTCCCTAGGTGCAGGCAGAGCCAGGGCGCAAAAACTAAAGGTAGTCTTTTTGTCCAAAGAGCTCAAAATTTCACAGGAAAATTAAGGTGCGACCATGTTGCGTTTTGCGCTGTTTCCTGTCGCAGCCACTATGCCTACCCATGCAAGTGAGGTACCATTTTTCCCGGGAGACATGGGGGAACGCTGGGTGGGTGGGAATTTGTTGATCCACGCAGATTCCAGAACTTTCCACCACAGAAATATCAGGAAAATGTGTTTTTTTTGTCAAAATCTTAGCTTTGCAAGGGATTCTGGGTAACAAAACCTGAGGGTAGGCAGAGGAGTCACCCCATCCTGAATTCCCCTGGGTGTCTACTTTTCAAAAATGTATAGGTTTGCTAGGTTTCCCTAGGTGCAGGCAGAGCCAGGGCGCAAAAACTAAAGGTAGTCTCTTTGTCCAAAGAGCTCAAAATTTCACAGGAAAATTGAGGTGCGACCATGTTGCGTTTTGCGCTGTTTCCTGTCGCAGCCACTATGCCTACCCAGGCAAGTGAGGTACCATTTTTCCCGGGAGACATGGGGGAACGCTGGGTGGGTGGAAATTTGTTGATCCACGCAGATTCCAGAACTTTCCACCACTGAAATGTCAGGAAAATGTGTTTTTTTTGTCAAAATCTTATCTTTGCAAGGGATTCTGGGTAACAAAACCTGGGGGTAGGCAGAGGAGTCACCCCACCCTGAGTTCCCCTGGGTGTCTACTTTTCAAAAATGTATAGGTTTGCAAGGTTTCCCTAGATGCCGGCAGAGCTAGGGTGCCAAAACTACAGGTAGGCACTTTGCCAAAAAAGGGTCAATTTGTAACTGCAAAATTTAGGTGTGAGCACGTTGCATTTTTCGCCGTTTCCTGTCGCAGGCACAAGGCCAACCCACACAAGTGAGGTACCGTTTTTATCGGGAGAATTGGGGTAATTCAAATTTGTAAATTAACTGTTATTACCCATTGAGCTTTCATGCATTTCTCCCTTTCAATGAAACACATTGTGTTTAAAAAAAATTTTTTTTGAAAAATGACCAATAATTCTCATGCTAGTATGAGTATTCCCAATTTTGAAAATTAGCAATTATATACTGTTTCTGAACTCTATAATTTGTACCCAATTCAGAAATACCTAGGTGACTTTCATACAGATTTTTCCATGTATACATTTTCCAAAACAAAGTGCTCTATACCCGGTAAATGAAAAAATACCATTGCAAGTTGCTCCTCAGTTTTTGGATCTGGGTTTGTCGGGTTCTTGGTGACACTACAAGTCCTATATATCCCCACAACCAGGAAGGTCTAACGGACATAACGGTATATTGCTTTCCAAGAGTTCTCAAAATTAGAAAAAGTTATAGGTGAAAACGTTGAGACAAAAGGCTGTTTTTTTAAACAAATTTTCATTTTTTTCGATATTTAACTGTTAGTTTCTATAAAGAAACCTTCATGGATTTAGACAAATGACCCCTTTCAGAATTCAGAATTTTGTGTACTTTTCGAAAATGTACAGCATTCCAGGATCCATTATTGCTTTCAAACTCTTTTCTACCATTAACTGGAAGGAGGTAGAAAGCTCTAAAAATAGCAAAAATAGGCTATGTCACAGAAAAATGCCAATACTGTGTGAAAAATGTCGGTTCTCTGACAAAAGACTGTTATTCCCTAAAAGCTATGAAAATGGAGATTTCAGCCCCACAAACCCTTTTTTGATAACGTTTTTAGGGAAAAACCCAGAGGCTTTCATTTGCAGCCCGTTTTTCCAATTTTTCTGAAAAAAACAAAAAAATCACTATATTTTGGTTACTTTCTGGGACCCCTCCAAGAGAATCCAGAAACCCTGGGCACCTTTGGATTCCACATGATGTTGGAAGAAAAGGACGCAAATTTGGCGTGGATACCTTATGTGGTCAAAAAGTTACAGGGGCCTAAGCGCGCACTACCCCAAATTGCCAAAAAAGGGCTCAGCACAGGAGGGGAAAAGGCCTAGCAGCGAAGGGGTTAACAATTCTTACGCTCGTGGCGACACGTGCAGCAGTACCTAAGTGCATTCTTCTGTTTTTGAGCAGCCATGCACACGTTACTTCCGCCTATTAATTAATCAGTAGACTAAGTTTAGCTAGGATTGCATGTCCCTGGGGCGCTCTATGTTTCCACCCTCCCTTGTCCCCTGGGGTGGATGGCAGCCAGATTGCAAAGGAACTCTAGAACTCCTGCTGCCCCTATATAGGTAATTTAGAGCCTTGCACTTATTGGAACTGTAACTTGAGACTATGTATATATAGCAAAGTAAAACAACTGTCTTATTTAAATGTGCAGTGCTATCTGGAGTATATCCTTCACACACTTCAATTAACGGTATATGATTATAATACCTTCATTGCATCCCAATTAATTTAAGGAAGACAACAGGAAGTACTCCTGAGGTCGGGCTTGCATCCCCCCGCCCACCCACCGGTAAAAAAATGGTGGGGAGCCACGGCCAGCTGCCAATTAGGTCAAGGGAGCCATGGGTCAAAAAAGTTTGGGAACCACTGCCCTAGGTAAAGGATGGTCTCCCCTCCACGCCCTGTACTTGCGCGGCCCGGTTCCCTAGGCAGTGCCGCGGCCTCTCGTGGGTGGCAGATCCGACAGGCTCGCAGGTCGCGCTCCGTGGGAAGACGCCGTCCGATGTGTTAGGACGGATTCAGGGTTCTCCTTTGGTTCGATTCCGAGAATTAAGAGCACATCATTTCTTTGGTAAACTGAGGTTCGTAAGAATTGACAAAGTGGCAGCACGCTCTCTTTAAGAAGAGAATGCCATATAAGAAGTGCATATTAGCCACCGGCGTAGCTAGGGGGGGGGGGGGTAGGCAGTCCGCCCCAGGCGGCACTATTTTGGGGGCGGCGGCCTTATAATTTAATTAGGCACGACACTCTCTGACATAAATTATAAAGGATGCAAGCAGTGCCGCGCAGCGCCTGCGTGAACAGGAATCACACCTGCCTGTTAAGCGCCCTGTAACTACCCCGTCTGTGGTCTCTGTCCCAGGCCGTCAATCTTGTAGCGCGCGAAGGCGCTACCAATGACGGCCCTGGGCATACTGTTTGGCCAGCCCTCGCGCGCTGAAATGCAGCACAGCAGCAGTGAGGCTTCACGTGCTCGCCTCTCGTGAGCCTCCTCCACTGACTGTCACTCTGCTCATAGTGCTAAAACGGCGCCTCTAACTCCTGTGTTCTTTGCGAGGGGCCGCAGCACCAAGAGCTGTCCCAGATGCAGCTCCTTACTGTGCTCCCATTGCGCCGTTTAGCCTCTCCTTCCTGCTGCCCCGAATCGAATGCCTTAACAGCAGTCTAAGGTACGCCCGCCCGCTTCCACAGTCACAGGCCTGGGACGGAGGCCTACTACTTTAATGCACCCCTGGGGTAGCCGTCTGCTTTGGATCACGGCAGTCGCCCCCCTGGCCTGCTCGTTCGATGGTTGGGCCAGAGCTGAGTTCAGCTGCTACCAGGGCTACCTACGGCGAACAGACAGCGTTATCAGCTCTTTGATCTCCGCTTTCCATTCAGGTATTGTGAGAAATATGCCTCCTGCTTTATAATTTAATTTCTTTCGCAAAGTGTTTAATTGTGTTAGTAAACAATGTATTTTTGTGACATTCGGGTAAACTTTAGCCTAGGGAGTGTTGTGTGACGATTTGAAAACGGCATGCATTACTGGGCTTATGCAATCAATAGTAATGCAGCTGGTGTTGGCATGTTGTCACTTTTCACCAGTGGGTGCATTTACATGAAAACATTTTCATTTGTCCCTTCTCCGCTGCCCAGTTGGGGTCGTGCACAACACTTACGCTGATCTGTTGAGTTTGTGGGCTGCAGGATGTTTTCTCTAACTGCAGCCTCCCCCCGCCCCATCTGGACCTAATTGGCAGGCCAGACGAATCTGAAGTTCACACTGACCAGTGAAGTCCTCCAGTCATGTGCGTTTGTCACAGGCTGCAGGAGAGGCCGCCCTGATTGCACCCCTAACATGACCAACGGGAGAGAGACACTACAACAGAAAGACTGTCTCTGACTCTCACATGACAGCGCTAGCACCAGCAAGCAGCATAGTAACACCATTAGAGAGCTGCGCTGCCATAGAGGAGTAGAGAGCTGGACTGTGTCAATCACTGCTCAGGTGCGAGGCCATCCCTGCTGTGTCAATGTGCAGTGGCCCGGAGTCTGCCGCTGTGGTGCACTTCGTCATGAGCTCTTTTAGTTCAATATTAAACCGGTTAAATCTTACTGGTAATTTTGCATTCATTTATCACTACAGACACTCGTGTGAAGTTAGTTCCCTTCCCGGCGCTGTGCAGAAGTTTTAAGTTCTCCTTAGAGTGTTTTGTTGCTCAAATTGGTGTCATTTCTGATATTTACGTTTCCCTCATCTTCATTGCTTGATTTTGCACACAAGAAAGTGTCACTCATAGTCACTGTATGCTGTCATATTTACACTGAAATTATGAAAATCTCACATAGCAATCTGAAACCTTGGCAGCTATGTACAGTTTAATAATTAGTGCTTGTGTCATCGCCACCGCGGAGTGGCACGCACAGTCTGATCATCTCTGATAAATTATTTCAGTCACACACAATCAATTTAGTTTAAAATCTGCAGGCAGGGCTGCTCTGTCTAATCATCCTTCTGAGTAAACCTGGTTTATCTACAGATCTGATTTAAGCACACTAATTCTGCAGGCCCAGCCGCATGGCTGCTCGGTCTCCTCATCCTTATCGTGGGTGACCTGACTAACTGGGTTTATCTTCGCAGACTACGGGTCATTGCGTGACAGTTTTACCAGCCAGGCTGCCCGGGAGGGGAGGTGTCGGGTGATTTTCTTGTTGGTCAAATGTCAGTAATTTCTGATATTTAGAAGTTTCCCCAGTCTTCATTGGATGATTTTTGCTCGCAAAAAAGTGTCACTCTTAGTCATTGAAATGTCACTCATAATTACACTAAAATTATGAAAATGTCACACATAGCAATGTGAAATCTTGGCAGTTATGAGTCAAGTCTGGGGCAGTGGCAGTGCCTGAGCGATTTGCTGCAGACTGCAGCAGAACCAACCCCTTTGGTAGAGACCCTGCCACCACTGTGGCATACTGGAGCCTGGGGAAGGTAAGAGCTAAACAGTTGTCACGAGGGGAGGAAAGGATCTTTGGTGAGTGGCAGGGCAGTGGGCACAAGTCCTATAAAAAGAAGTGAGGGGGACTAACCAAGTTAGGCAGTCAGCAAATGACATCATGACATGTGCCATCCATAGCTGCCAAGGTTTCAGATTGCTATGTGTGACATGTTCAAAATTTCAGTGTGGTTATAAGTGAAATTTGACATTTTCTTGCGAGCAAAATTCAAGCAATGAAGATGAGGAAACATAAATATCAGAAATTAGACCCATTTGAGCACCGAAAAACTCTTAGAAGATCTAAAACGGCTGCAAACGCCTGCTGCAGCTTACTATAATTAAAATGACAGCTATGGACCTCTAGTAAGCAGGTCACATGGCTCCGCTAAGAATTAACACTAAAAAGAGCAAGGACCTGCGGTTAGGCTGTAGAACTGCTGGAGCGAAGCTGTGCAATAAGAGCCACTGACAATACAAGACAACAGTTTAGTAGAGAATACAGATCTTTACTGGACCCCATTAATGTAGAAGGGGTATTGCTGGGTGCACATGACGCATTCAGAGTTGTAGTGGCAGGAGCATCACCAGAGCCTGCCTTGATGTCCTGGCATAAATATCTCTAGTGTCTCAGAGCGAGTGACAAGTTACACACCAAGTGTAAATACACCAAACAACACTTCAAGCAAAGGTTGAATTTTTTTTTCTACCCCATGGCACAGAAGCAGCTTGGTTTTCAGTCGAGTATTCAGTCCACCCTGCATTGCTGTTTAAAGCCTGCAGCACAGCAGTTGTTGAAAGACCCCTAAATCCAACACCCCACCTTCAGATCCAGATTCACACAGGTAAGTGCAAAAGCAGTCCGTCTCGAGTAACGGTCACAACAAACGCTGATTGATGTCTGTGAACATGTGGCATTTGTGGATGTTTGGAGAGAGCTCAAATAATAAACCAGTAGAGAAGAATCACTAAACTCAATGCTGCCCTCTCTGGACCTGGGCCCAGACTATAACAGGGTGTTAGATACCCTAACACTAATCTCATTTGCCTCAGGCCTATACCATAAATTCATTAGTCAGCTGACTTACGTACTCCGGCCACCACAGTGAGCATATGTGTGATAGCATGATTGCTGGGCAAGCCACAGGAGAGCCTGTGAGACCCACATAGCGGTCACAGTCAGGCAGGATGACCGATATGTTTGAAAGTATTTTAAAAAAAATCACACCAGTATAATTAAGCGAGTGGCCCCGGGGTGCTGTGCGCAGCCCTCTACAACTGCAAGTTCAGATAGTTAACACTTACTTGCACTAGTTAATAGATCAATATAAAACTAGCATTCCAATGAGACATGTGAGAAGCATTTGTGCCCGAAATTTGACAGTGAGGTGAGATTCAAAATTCGAGTCCGAGACTTAAGCTCACACAATCACAGGGCTGGCAATCTGAGGGGTAGCCCCGGGCGCCTCAAGCTCTAGCTACGTCCCTGATATTAGCAAAATCTTAGCAATCATTCTCAAATTTGTGAAAAAATTAATTCGATAGTACAGAAACTATTATATATTTACTTCCAGAGGCTGAACGTTCTTATGTGGTTTCAGGGCCCATGAGTACAGCACAGAAAACATACTTTCTCCTTCTCTGTGGTGGGGGACATCATATGCTCAATCTGGGATGTGCAATGATTGTTTGCTAAGGAATGCTTTATTACTCTGCTGCCTGAGGCCATATAAAAAAATGTGGCTATCTAGAGCTGTTCGATGGAACAGGCTATTCAGTAAAATGTTCAAATGCTGCGATCGTTGCTGATGCTTACCATTACTTCCTCGTTACAATATTATTCAGAAGTAAGGGCGTGTTTTTGATCAATTTTGAATTCTCTTTGACTTTTTTCCCTTTTCTCTTCTTTGAACTGCATTGTAAAGCGTAGGATTTTGTTCATGCTTATACCTGCATGCCCCCAACAAAAAGTTATTTCTTTAATTCAACTGGTTTCCTTTTGAAAAGCTCCGCAGCTCCGATTGCGTTGTAACTCTCACATCACGTTCCGTGGGCTCAAGGCAGGGATCGCTGCTGCTGGGGGCCTCCGGGGTGCCGATTTGAAAGGAAAAATGCTGGATTTAGATCTCCGGACGGTGAGAGCCTCACGTAATGGCGGCCATTCACCAGTGTACCACCTAGCGCCTAAGAACTTAAAACCTGAAATTCTTAACGAGGCATAGCTCTCTCAGTGATTCCTATCATAATGTCGGTCTGATGTTTCCACTGCATCTAGTGCATATTTTAAGCAGGTATTGGCGATGCTCTTGCAGGGCCGGACTGGGAACCAGAACCGGCCCTGGCAAAGTGTGTTAAGAATACAAAACTATTGAGTGTTCTTAACTTCTTTATTCCGACCAACACCTTTGCTCCTAACATGGAGCGAAGCGGCAGTCAGCTCGGCGATCAGCTGGTAACTGTCATATGTGACAGTTATCAGCTGGTGACCTCACTGCTGAGCGGTGTCCTCGCAGGGACACTGGGAAGCACGTCTAGTAAGGTGTCCTAGGAGGGACACAAGTATTATAAACACAACACATCCCCCTCCTTTGGGGGTGATGGGAACAGTAGAAACAGATAGAGAACATAAGGTTCCACTATCCACAAATGTAGTCCTTAAGTTTAGCTGGCGGTCCCAACAGTCTGCCGGTCCTGCTAATGTCCACCGGTCTCGCCACGTCATGGGTTGGAACGACAGGTAGTCTGCGCCTTGCGCCTGCAGGTCTGGATGAAGGAACAGAACGGTCCGCTGGCTGGGTGTCTTCATGTGTACCTTCATCGCTCCCGTCCCCAGGGGTGGCAGGAAATTCAATGTCAGATTCGGTGTCAGAAAAATAAAGTCCTCCCATACTCTATCGCCCTCCTTCCCTTTCTTATCTATCGCCCTCACTCTATCGCCCTCCCTCTATCTATCGCCCTCTCTCTATTTATCGCCCTGTTCTCTTCTCTTCTCACGTGCTGATCTGCTGCTCTCTTACACCCCACCTCCTTCTTTAACTCCCTGTTCTTTTACTGTGCTGATCTGCTGTTCTTTCACCCCGCCTCCTTCTCTAACTCCCTGTTCTCTCACACATAACCACACCACACACAACCAAACCACACGCGCAACCAGACCCAACCACACACATGTTTATAAGCATTTTATCTTCTTTATTTCTCAACTCACTAATGCAAATGAAAACCTGTACAGCAGTGTCCTTACTGCAGTTTTCATAATTGTAGCCAAGAAGTATCTACACCTACCAGAATGGCAACAACTGCTGCTTAGCCTACGAATTCCTTGACCACCCAACATTGGTTCTTGGATTATGCCTGCCATTATTATAAAACTGTTAACAAATTTTTGCACACCATGTAACTTGCCTTATCTGCATACTCTGATAATTTTATGTTATCAATTTGCAGGATTATGGCGGTATGCAGAGACCTGGAATTGTTGTCGACTACCAGAAAAGTCTGGTATTTGGTGGGCCTGCTGGAAGGTGGATGAAAAGAAAGATAATGCAATCGCTTAATAAACCCATTGGAGGGGCATTTGTCGGCAAAAAACCTAAATTGAGAAAACCTGGATCAAATGGCAATGCGGTCAAAAAAGGTATGTTTCTAGATAGACAGCTTCTGTTTTTTAGGTTTCGCCTGGCGATCCGCTGCATAGCAGTGTTCGCGCAGGCGAAAACTTTTGTTTAGCAGTATGGGTGCTTTGTCCCGCCTGCTCTTCCATTGGCTAGCTCCATAAATGGAGGCTAGCCATTGGAAGGGACATCTGTCTGTTATTGCCCTCCTATCTATCGCCCTCCTATCTATCTATCGCCCTCCCTCTATCTATCTATCTATCGCCCTCCCTCTATCTATCTATCGCCCTCCCTCTATCTATCGCCCTCCCTCTATCTATCTATCGCCCTCCCTCTATCTATCTATCTATCGCCCTCCCTCTATCTATCTATCTATCGCCCTCCCTCTATCTATCTATCTATCGCCCTCCCTCTATCTATCTATCTATCGCCCTCTATCTATTGCCCTCTATCTATCTATCGCCCTCTATCTATCGCCCTCTATCTATCTATTGCCCTCTATCTATCTATCGCCCTCTATCTATCTATTGCCCTCTATCTATCGCCCTCCCTCCCTCTATCTATCACCCTCCCTCCCTCTATCTATCACCCTCCCTCCCTCTAGCTATCGCCCTCCCTCTCTCTATCTATCGCCCTCCCTCTCTCTATCTACCGCCCTCCCTCTCTCTATCTACCGCCCTCCCTCTCTCTATCTATTGCACTCCCTCTCTCTATCTATCACACTCCCTCTATCGCACTCCCTCTATCGCCCTCCTTCACTCTATCTATCTATCGCCCTCCCTCTCTATCTATCACCCTCCCTTTATCTATCTGTCTATCGCCCGGCCTTACTCTATTGCCCTCCCTTACTCTATTGCCCTCCCTTACTCTATTGCCCTCCCTTACTCCATCGCCCTCCCTTACTCTATCGCCCTCCTTCCCTTTCTTATCTATCGCCCTCCCTCTATCTATCTATCGCCCTCCCTCTATCTATCTATCGCCCTCCCTCTATCTATCTATCGCCCTCCCTCTATCTATCTATCGCCCTCCCTCTATCTATCTATCGCCCTCCCTCTATCTATCTATCGCCCTCCCTCTATCTATCTATCGCCCTCCCTCTATCTATCTATCGCCCTCCCTCTATCTATCTATCGCCCTCCCTCTATCTATCGCCCTCCCTCTATCTATCGCCCTCCCTCTATCTCTCGCACTCCCTCCCTCTATCTCTCGCACTCCCTCCCTCTATCTCTCGCACTCCCTCCCTCTATCTCTCGCACTCCCTCCCTCTATCTCTCGCACTCCCTCCCTCTATCTCTCGCACTCCCTCCCTCTATCTCTCGCACTCCCTCCCTCTATCTCTCGCACTCCCTCCCTCTATCTCTCGCACTCCCTCCCTCTATCTCTCGCACTCCCTCCCTCTATCTCTCGCACTCCCTCCCTCTATCTCTCGCACTCCCTCCCTCTATCTCTCGCACTCCCTCCCTCTCTCTCTCGCACTCCCTCTATCGCCCTCCCTCTCTCTATCTATCGCACTCCCTCTCTCTATCTATCGCACTCCCTCTCTCTATCTATCGCACTCCCTCTTAGTCTCTCTATCTATCGCACTCCCTCTTAGTCTCTCTATCTATCGCACTCCCTCTATCGCACTCCCTCTATCGCACTCCCTCACTCTATCTATCTCCCTCCCTCTCTATCTATCTATCGCCCAGCCTTACTCTATTGACCTCCCTTACTCTATTGCCCTCCCTTACTCTATTGCCCTCCCTTACTCTATTGCCCTCCCTTACTCTATTGCCCTCCCTTACTCTATTGCCCTCCCTTACTCTATTGCCCTCCCTTCCTCTCTATCGGCCATCCCTTCCTCTCTATCGCCCTCCCTTCCTCTCTATCGCCCTTCCTTCCTCTCTATCGCCCTCCCTTACTCTATCGCCCTCCTTCCCTTTCTTATCTATCGCCCTCACTCTATCGCCTTCCCTCCCTCTATCTATCGCCCTCCCTCTCTCTCTATCTACCGCCCTCCCTCTATCTATCGCACTCCCTCTCTCTATCTATCGCACTCCCTCTCTCTATCGCACTCCCTCTCTCTATCTATCGCACTCCCTCTCTCTATCTATCGCACTCCCTCTCTCTATCTATCGCACTCCCTCTCTCTATCTATCGCACTCCCTCTCTCTATCTATCGCACTCCCTCTTAGTCTCTCTATCTATCGCACTCCCTCTTAGTCTCTCTATCTATCGCCCTCCCTCTCTATCTATCTATCGCCCTCCCTCTCTATCTATCGCCCTCACTCTCTATCTATCGCCCTCCCTCTCTATCTATCGCCCTCCCTCTCTATCTATCGCCCTCCCTCTCTATCTATCGCCCTCCCTCTCTATCTATCGCCCTCCCTCTCTATCTATCGCCCTCCCTCTCTATCTATCGCCCTCCCTCTATCTATCTATCTATCTATCTATCTATCTGTCTATCTATCGCCCAGCCATACTCTATTGCCCTCCCTTTCTCTATTGCCCTCCCTTTCTCTATTGCCCTCCCTTTCTCTATCGCCCTCCCTTCTACTCTATTGCCCTCCCTTACTCTATTGCCCTCCCTTACTCTATTGCCCTCCCTTACTCTATTGCCCTCCCTTTCTCTATTGCCCTCCCTTTCTCTATTGCCCTCCCTTTCTCAATCGCCCTCCCTTACTCCATCGCCCTCCCTTACTCCATCGCCCTCCCTTACTCCATCGCCCTCCCTTACTCCATCGCCCTCCCTTACTCCATCGCCCTCCCTTACTCCATCGCCCTCCCTTACTCCATCGCCCTCCCTTACTCCATCGCCCTCCCTTACTCCATCGCCCTCCCTTACTCTATATCGCCCTCCCTTCCTCTCTATCGCCCTCCCTTCCTCTCTATCGCCCTCCCTTCCTCTCTATCGCCCTCCCTTCCTCTCTATCACCCTCCCTTCCTCTCTATCGGCCCCTCCCTTCCTCTCTATCGGCCCCTCCCTTCCTCTCTATCGGCCCCTCCCTTCCTCTCTATCGCCCTCCCTTACTCTATCGCCCTCCTTCCCTTTCTTATCTATCGCCCTCCCTCTATCTATCTATCGCCCTCCCTCTATCTATCTATCGCCCTCCCTCTATCTATCTATCGCCCTCCCTCTATCTATCTATCGCCCTCCCTCTATCTATCTATCGCCCTCCCTCTATCTATCTATCGCCCTCCCTCTATCTATCTATCGCCCTCCCTCTATCTATCTATCGCCCTCCCTCTATCTATCGCCCTCCCTCTATCTATCGCCCTCCCTCTATCTATCGCCCTCCCTCTATCTATCGCCCTCCCTCTATCTATCGCCCTCCCTCTATCTATCGCCCTCCCTCTATCTATCGCCCTCACTCCCTCTATCTCTCGCACTCCCTCCCTCTATCTCTCGCACTCCCTCCCTCTATCTCTCGCACTCCCTCCCTCTATCTCTCGCACTCCCTCCCTCTATCTCTCGCACTCCCTCCCTCTATCTCTCGCACTCCCTCCCTCTATCTCTCGCACTCCCTCCCTCTATCTCTCGCACTCCCTCTATCGCCCTCCCTCTCTCTATCTCTCGCACTCCCTCTATCGCCCTCCCTCTCTCTCTCTATCTCTCGCACTCCCTCCCTCTATCTCTCGCACTCCCTCTATCGCCCTCCCTCTCTCTATCTATCGCCCTCCCTCTCTCTATCTCTCGCCCTCCCTCCCTCTATCTCTCGCCCTCCCTCCCTCTATCTCTCGCACTCCCTCCCTCTATCTCTCGCACTCCCTCCCTATCTCTCGCACTCCCTCCCTCTATCTCTCGCACTCCCTCCCTCTATCTCTCGCACTCCCTCCCTCTATCTCTCGCACTCCCTCCCTCTATCTCTCGCACTCCCTCTATCGCCCTCCCTCTCTCTATCTATCGCACTCCCTCTCTCTATCGCACTCCCTCTTAGTCTCTCTATCTATCGCACTCCCTCTTAGTCTCTCTATCACACTCCCTCTATCGCCCTCCCTCTATCGCCCTCCTTCACTCTATCTATCGCCCTCCTTCACTCTATCTATCGCCCTCCCTCTCTATCTATCGCCCTCCCTCTCTATGTATCGCCCTCCCTCTATCTATCTGTCTATCTATCGCCCAGCCTTACTCTATTGCCCTCCCTTACTCTATTGCCCTCCCTTACTCTATTGCCCTCCCTTACTCTATTGCCCTCCCTTCCTCTCTATCGCCCTCCCTTCCTCTCTATCGCCCTCCCTTCCTCTCTATCGGCCCCTCCCTTCCTCTCTATCGCCCCTCCCTTCCTCTCTATCGCCCTCCCTTCCTCTCTATCGCCCTCCCTTACTCTATCGCCCTCCTTCCCTTTCTTATCTATCGCCCTCCCTCTATCTATCTATCGCCCTCCCTCTATCTATCTATCGCCCTCCCTCTATCTATCTATCGCCCTCCCTCTATCTATCTATCGCCCTCCCTCTATCTATCTATCGCCCTCCCTCTATCTATCTATCGCCCTCCCTCTATCTATCGCCCTCCCTCTATCATCTATCGCCCTCCCTCTATCTATCTATCGCCCTCCCTCTATCTATCTATCGCCCTCCCTCTATCTATCTATCGCCCTCCCTCTATCTATCGCCCTCCCTCTATCTATCGCCCTCCCTCTATCTATCGCCCTCCCTCTATCTATCGCCCTCCCTCTATCTATCGCCCTCCCTCTATCTATCGCCCTCCCTCTATCTCTCGCACTCCCTCTATCTATCGCCCTCCCTCTATCTATCGCCCTCCCTCTATCTATCGCCCTCACTCCCTCTATCTCTCGCACTCCCTCCCTCTATCTCTCGCACTCCCTCCCTCTATCTCTCGCACTCCCTCCCTCTATCTCTCGCACTCCCTCCCTCTATCTCTCGCACTCCCTCCCTCTATCTCTCGCACTCCCTCTATCGCCCTCCCTCTCTCTATCTCTCGCACTCCCTCCCTCTATCTCTCGCACTCCCTCCCTCTATCTCTCGCACTCCCTCTATCGCCCTCCCTCTCTCTATCTATCGCCCTCCCTCTCTCTATCTATCGCCCTCCCTCTCTCTATCTCTCGCCCTCCCTCCCTCTATCTCTCGCCCTCCCTCCCTCTATCTCTCGCCCTCCCTCCCTCTATCTCTCGCACTCCCTCCCTCTATCTCTCGCACTCCCTCCCTCTATCTCTCGCACTCCCTCCCTCTATCTCTCGCACTCCCTCCCTCTATCTCTCGCACTCCCTCTATTGCCCTCCCTCTCTCTATCTATCGCACTCCCTCTCTCTATCGCACTCCCTCTTAGTCTCTCTATCTATCGCACTCCCTCTTAGTCTCTCTATCTATCGCACTCCCTCTATCGCACTCCCTCTATCGCCCTCCCTCTATCGCCCTCCTTCACTCTATCTATCTCCCTCCCTCTCTATCTATCGCCCTCCCTCTCTATCTATCGCCCTCCCTCTATCTATCTGTCTATCTATCGCCCAGCCTTACTCTATTGCCCTCCCTTACTCTATTGCCCTCCCTTACTCTATTGCCCTCCCTTACTCTATTGCCCTCCCTTACTCTATTGCCCTCCCTTACTCTCCATCGCCCTCCCTTACTCTCTATCGCCCTCCCTTACTCTCTATCGCCCTCCCTTACTCTATCGCCCTCCTTCCCTTTCTTATCTATCGCCCTCTCTCTATCGCCTTCCCTCCCTCTATCTATCGCCCTCCCTCTATCTATCGCCCTCCCTCTATTTATCGCCCTGTTCTCTTCTCTTCTCACATGCTGATCTGCTGCTCTCTTCCACCCTGCCTTCTTCTCCAACTCCCTGTTCTCTTGTCTTCTCACGTGCTGAACTGCTGCTCTCTTCCACCCCGCCTCCTTCTCCAACTCCCTGTTCTCTTCTCTTCTCACGTGCTGATCTGCTGCTCTCTTCCACCCCACCTCCTTCTTTAACTCCCTGTTCTTTTACTGTGCTTATCTGCTGTTCTTTCACTCCGCCTCCTTCTCTAACTCCCTGTTCTCTCACACACCACCACACCACACACAACCAAACCACACGCGCTACCAGACCCAACCACACACATGTTTATAAGCATTTTATCTTCTTTATTTCCCAACTCACTAATGCAAATGAAAACCTGTACAGCAGTGTCCTTACTGCAGTTTTCATAATTGTAGCCAAGAAGTATCTACACCTACCAGAATGGCAACAACTGCTGATTAGCCTACGAATTCCTTGACCACCCAACATTGGTTCTTGGATTATGCCTGCCATTATTATAAAACTGTTAACACATTTTTGCACACCATGTAACTTGCATACTCTCTGCTAATTTTATGTTATCAATTTGCAGGATTATGGCGGTATGCAGAGACCTGGAATTGTTGTCGATTACCAGACAAGTCTGGTATTTGGTGGGCCTGCTGGAAGATGGATGAAAAGAAAGATGATGCAATCGCTTCATAAACCTGTTGGAGGGGCCTTAGTCGGCAAAAACCTAAATTGAGAAAACCTGGATCAAATGGCAATGCGGTCAAAAAAAGGTATGTTTCTAGATAGACAGCTTCTGTTTTTTAGGTTTCGCCTGGCGATCTGCTGCGCAGCAGCGTTCGCGCAGGCGAAACCTTTTGTTTAGCAGTATGGGTGCTTTGTCCCGCCTGCTCTTCCATTGGCTAGCTCCATAAATGGAGGCTAGCCATTGGAAGGGACATCTGTCTGTTATTGCCCTCCTATCTATCGCCCTCCCTCTATCTATCTATCTATCGCCCTCCCTCTATCTATCTATCGCCCTACCTCTATCTATCTATCGCCCTCCCTCTATCTATCTATCTATCTATCGCCCTCCCTCTATCTATCTATCTATCGCCCTCCCTCTATCTATCTATCTATCGCCCTCTATCTATCTATCTATCGCCCTCTATCTATCTATCGCCCTCCTATCTATCTATCGCCCTCCCTCTATCTATCGCCCTCCCTCTATCTATCGCCCTCCCTCTATCTATCGCCCTCCCTCTATCTATCGCCCTCCATCTATCCATCGCCCTCCCTCTATCCATCGCCCTCCCTCTATCCATCGCCCTCCCTCTATCCATCGCCCTCCCTCTATCCATCGCCCTCCCTCTATCCATCGCCCTCCCTCTATCCATCGCCCTCCCTCTATCTATCTATCGCCTCTATCTATCTATCGCCCTCTATCTATCGCCCTCCCTCCCTCTATCTATCGCCCTACCTCTATCTATCTCTAGAGATTGGCTCGTAAGGGAGAATGCGGTTCCAAGTCTAGCCGGTGCCGTTCAGCCGCCGCTGTGTGGCTGGCACCAGAGGGTAGGTCCGACGACAGGGTATGTGGGGTCCGGTTAAACAGTTTTCGTTTAGCTGGCCCCGATGGGTGAGGCGCACAGCCTGGGATGATGACGGGCTGGGTAGACCGGGTGTGTGCGCTGCTACCAGAGGGCGAAGTTCGAAGATTATGTCGCTGGCAGGCAGAGATGGGGTCTGATGGCCAGGGTGCAGCTGGCATACGTCTGTGGCTTTCACTCGATTATTGTGCACCCCCTGCCTGCCATGCTCTTCTGCGCTCTTCTCCCTGGCAGGCTACGGCAGCCAGGGCAATGCCTCATTGTCTTTTGGGAGTGGTTGGCAGGTTGGCGCTCTCTTGTAAACGCCAGGCGCGCCGCCCAGCGGCTGCTCTCTGAACTGCCTCCTGTTGAGTTCAGACGGAACCAGCCATTCCCTTTTCTGCCTGAACCTGGTGCCCAGAGCAGGCGTCCGTGGCCCGCCCGCATCCATCCCCCCGAGGCCTGGGCCGAGGCTGCGCCGGTGGAGCCGCATTCCAGAGGAGCCAGACCCGGCCGGGCCGGCTCAGAGCTCGGATTCCTTCAGAATGCAACTTCCGGTTGGGCGAAGTTTGTTGTGATGGAGCGCAGCAGCCAGGTGTTGTAATTACTCAGTGAGTGTTTGTCTGTCGGAGGCGTCCTGAGCCGGGATATGGCGGACGGAGAGCTCACCCCCTCGCTGCCACCCCTTCGGCTCACGAACAGGTGGGCGCTGGATTATTTTGTAATACTGGGCGGGTGAGATGCGGAGTCGGTGCTGGATGAGAGCGAGGTTTAGACTAACGAGTGGCTGGGATGAACCTGAATCTCTCACCCTGCACTGGACCTCCACACCCGTCACTCACACTGGACCCGAGCACCCCTCATTCACCCCCGCACACGTTATGCACCCCCGCACACGTTATGCACCCCCGCACACGTTATGCACCCCCGCACACGTTATTCACCCCCGCACACGTTATTCACCCCCGCACACGTTATTCACCCCTACACTGGACATTGCCATCACCACAGGACCTCTGCAAGAATCACTCACAACTACACCGTGTCTGCCTCCCGCCACTAAACACTGGATCTGAACACCCCCACTCACCCCTAGATCTGAGCACCCGCCACTCACCCCTGGACCAGAGCACCCGCCACTCACCCCTGGACCAGAGCACCCGCCACTCACCCCTGGACCAGAGCACCCGCCACTTACCCCTGGACCAGAGCACCCGCCACTCACCCCCTGGACCAGAGCACCTGCCTCTTACCCACCCCTGGACCAGAGTACCCCTACTCACCCCTAGATCTGAGCACCCGCTACTCACCCCTGGACCAGAGCACCCGCCACTCACCCCTGGACCAGAGCAACTGCCTCTCACCCCTGGACCAGAGTACCCCTACTCACCCCTAGATCTGAGCACCCGCTACTCACCCCTGGACCAGAGCACCCGCCACTCACCCCTGGATCTGAGCACACGCCACTCATCCGTGGACCAGAGCACCCCCCCAGTTGAAAATTAACTTGGGTGAATCTGAAGGAGCTACATTTTAAGGTGTATTTCAGAGTGCACAGTCTGTTACGATGAGACCCAGGGGCTTATTATGTCTGTGGTGCATTGAACCTAGGGGGCAAGTCAGAAGTGCTCACTATATCCTCGTTGGCTATTATTACTAAACCATAGGCTTGCATTAGAGTCTAATGGGCCTCTTTCACTTGGACGCGACGTGTTGCTTGTATCTGATTTAGGATGCGACAATCGTGGCAGATCTGGTATTAACATTGTTAAATATTTCAGGAGTTACTGGCGATTAAATTGTGGAAACATGATTTCTGGTATTTATGATGCAACTCTCCCACCAGCAGTAAATTAGGTATATAGGCGCGTTTGCGGTCCTACCTCCAGGCTATTTCAAGCAATAATTGTTTAATAAATAGTTGAAATATTGATTTGTGACAGGAGGAACACGCTGTAGAAAATGTGACTCTAGTATGTAAGGCATTATGTATTGCGATAGGAACGGGGAGCTCACAGAAGTCTGCACATACTTCTTATCCTTTGAATACACACACACACCCACTAAGCAATCTGTATCCTGTGCTCTACTCATTCCCCACACGCCAGATTTCTACTAACCTTTCACCCTCAGCTCTTACCTGTGCCCTCAGCTCTTACCTGTGCCCTCAGCTCTTACCCCTTTGCCCTCAGCTCTTACCCCTTTGCCCTCAGCTCTTACCCCTTTGCCCTCAGCTCTTACCCCTTTGCCCTCAGCTCTTACCCCTTTGCCCTCAGCTCTTACACCTGTGCCCTCAGCTCTTACACCTGTGCCCTCAGCTCTTACACCTGTGCCCTCAGCTCTGACCCTGCCCTGTGCCACACATTGAATTGGAGATCTCTGCCTCGTTCACAGTTGCTAGATGGACCATATCAGTAATATTCATTGGCAGTCTGGGATGGGACAAAAAACTGACTGGGGGTGGTAGGGGGTTTTTGGGGAACTTGGACGATCACATTGTCACTGTTAATGTGTACTCTCCAGCCTGGCACGCTGCTGCAGCCGGTGACTGCTCCTCTGAACTCTTCTCTCCTTCCCAGAGCTTAACACCAAGAAGCTTGGCTTTGACGAGTTCTTGCCCATGCTGCAGACAATTGCGAAGAACAAGGACCAGGGTACCTACGATGACTTTGTGGAGGGGCTGAGGGTCTTCGACAAAGAAGCCAATGGCTCTGTGATGGGCGCTGAGCTGCGACATGTACTAGTCACTCTGGGTAAGAGGCCATTTTGGCACAGTACTATTTTCAAGGCAGAGAGTAATTGACTGCTGAACTCCCCAGCCCCCCTGCAGTATTCAGGGCCCCCCTTTCTGATTCCGAGCTTAGATTTCTACCCGCGTCTGGATATTACAGTTAATGTGCCCTGTTTCAGCCTTACAAAGTGTCCTATCAATCTCATTTAACTGTACATTCTTTTGGGGTGAGGGAGGATGGGGACATGGTTGGGTTACAAGTGGTTTTTGGATTGCCCATTCTACAGGCTAGAGCTTTGACTGACTAATAGTTAGTCTTGGTGAGCCATGTCCTGGAAATTGGTGGCGTCCTTGTCTTGTGGGTAGCGGCCTCTTCAGAACATCTGCTCTGTCTGGTTTTACCCTGGTGGCTGGCTAGTCTCACCAGCCAGTGCTGCTTCTGTGGCGGAAGTGTATTTGGTGGGTAAGTGCTGGGTCTGAAGCTGTGCGTGCTGCTGCATTCTTGGCAGTTAATCTGGAAGGTGTTTGATCGAAGCCTGTGTGCATTTTTGTCCTTTCCTTTGTGCAGGTGAGAAGATGTGTCTGTGTGTGGCTCTGTCTGTGTATGTGGCTCTGTCTGTGTGTGTGGCTCTGTCTGTGTGTGTGGCTCTGTCTCTGTGTGTGTGGCTCTGTCTCTGTGTGTGTGGCTCTGTCTCTGTGTGTGTGGCTCTGTCTCTGTGTGTGTGGCTCTGTCTCTGTGTGTGTGGCTCTGTCTCTGTGTGTGTGGCTCTGTCTCTGTGTGTGTGGCTCTGTCTCTGTGTGTGTGGCTCTGTCTCTGTGTGTGTGGCTCTGTCTCTGTGTGTGTGGCTCTGTCTCTGTGTGTGTGGCTCTGTCTCTGTGTGTGTGGCTCTGTCTCTGTGTGTGTGGCTCTGTCTCTGTGTGTGTGGCTCTGTCTGTCTGTCTGTGTGTGTGTGGCGCACTGTCTGTCTGTGTGTGGCTCTCTGTCTCTGTGTGTGTGGCTCTGTCTCTGTGTGTGTGGCTCTGTCTCTGTGTGTGTGGCTCTGTCTCTGTGTGTGTGGCTCTGTCTCTGTGTGTGTGGCTCTGTCTCTGTGTGTGTGGCTCTGTCTCTGTGTGTGTGGCTCTGTCTCTGTGTGTGTGGCTCTGTCTCTGTGTGTGTGGCTCTGTCTCTGTGTGTGTGGCTCTGTCTCTGTGTGTGTGGCTCTGTCTCTGTGTGTGTGGCTCTGTCTCTGTGTGTGTGGCTCTGTCTCTGTGTGTGTGGCTCTGTCTCTGTGTGTGGCTCTGTCTCTGTGTGTGTGGCTCTGTCTGTCTGTCTGTGTGTGTGTGGCGCACAGTCTGTCTGTGTGTGGCTCTCTGTCTGTGTGTGGCGCATAGCGCTCTGTGTGTAGCGCTCTGTGTGGATAGCTTCTTTTGTCGGCTCTGTGTGTGGGTGGCTCTGTCTGTGTGAGAGTGGCTCTATATGAATGTCAGTGCAATCCATCACGTCATTAACAATTACAGACCTTCACATCGCCAACACCTTGGCATTGGTTTGATAGTTGAAATAATTGGGCAGTTATGTGTTATGTTATGTTATTTGCATTTTAATGCGCACAGCTGCTCCAGCGAAGGAGCGTCCTGGCGCAGGGAAAGGAAGACACAACACAACACTAGATCCAGTAAAAAAGCAGAAGCATTAAAACAGGGAACAATTTAAAACAGGAAGGTTTTCAAAGCCCTACGAAAGGATATTAAATCATTCAAGAGGCGGATTTCCAAGGGGAGCGCATTCCAGAGGGTTGCAGCTTTCACGCGGAAGGAGCGACCCCCCATCCGACTAAGTCTGAAACGGGGAACAACCACCAAGGCTTGTCCAAGGGATCGAAGTGAGCGGGTGGGAACGTAGGGAGAGATCAGTTCGTTAAGGATCACGGGTGCCAACTCTCTAAGAATTTTAAAAACCAGGCAAAGAGCCTTGAATTGGATTCGCTTGCTTATCGGGAGCCAGTGCAGGGACCGTAGAGTGTTAGAGGTGGGGCAGGTTCGGGGCAAACCTACCACCGCCCTGGCCGCAGCGTTCTGGACTCGCTGTAGACTAAGAATCTCGGCTTGGTTCGCTCCTAAAAGGAGTGAACTAGCGTAGTCCAGCCGGGAGATAATCATTGCTTGAATGACCAGCTGTCTTGTAGGAGCATCAAAAAATCTGAGCAGGGGTCTGAGCCCGCGTAATACTCCAAAACAGCAGGCCGCCACTCTCTTCGTGTGCGTCACAAAGCTTAGCGTGTGGTCAAGCCATACTCCCAGATTCCTGAGTTCCAGGACAGGGGCCGGCGCTGATCCCAGCTCCGGAGGCCACCATCCGTCCCCCCAGTGATCCGCTTCCCTTCCAACGATCATCACCTCCGTTTTTGTCGCGTTCAGCTGGAGACAGTTGTTATTCATCCAGCTGGCCACCTCTCTCAGTCCACTTCGGAACCTGAGGGCGTCCTGCTTGGCATCCCCGCTGATCGTGACCGCCAACTGAGTGTCGTCGGCATAGGAGACCATGGTTAGGCCCCATTGCCTGGCGACCTCAGCCAGCGGCTGCACGTACAGGTTGAAAAGCGTAGGACTCAGCGGGGAGCCCTGAGGGACCCCCAGGTCCAAAGGATGGTACTTGGACTGAAATGGAGGGGTGGCAACGCAGAAGGAGCGATCACTGAGGAAGGAGCGGAACCACTGCAGAGCTGAACCACGAATGCCAATGTCCTGCAAGCGGTGTAGCAGGATGCGATGGGAAACAGTGTCAAAGGCAGCGCTCAGATCTAATAAAATAAGCGCTGCCGTTTGACCTGCATCAAGCACACTCCGCAAATGCTCAACCATTGCCAGAAGGGCCGTCTCAGTGCTGTGGCCAGCACGAAACCCATTCTGCGTGGGATCCAGGACATTAACTTGGGTCATATGCTCCGTGAGGGCCAGATTTACATGGGCCTCCATGACCTTGGCCGGCCACGGGAGCAAAGATATAGGGCGGTAGTTTTCAGGTCTCAGCGGATCCAAAGATGGTTTTTTTAGGATCGGGGAAACCACCGCTTGCTTCCACTTGGCAGGGACCAGGCCGGAAGTCAGGGAGAGGTTGATTAGCGAGCATACTACTGTGCGTCCCTGAAAAGCGACATCCCTGAAAAGAGCCGATCTTACCGGGTCTGCAGGCAAGCCAGACTTGACTCGCAGGGCCCATTTAGCAAACTCCTCATTAGAGAGAGTGGGAAGGGAGTGCAGCGATGGACAGTTACTAGAGCCGCTCCAGGGAATCACTGGCGACAGTGTGCTCGGAAACGCCTGGTAGATTTTCTTAACTTTGTCCAGGAAGAAAGTGGCTAGGGCTTCGCAGTGAGAGGTGGAGCTGTCCAACTGTGGAGGAACTCTCTTTGCCATCAGGTCTTTTATAGTCTTAAAGATGGTTTTGGTAGGATTGGGGCTATTACGGAATTCGGCTGCGTAAAATGCCGCCCGGGCCCTACATATGGCTCGATGGTAGAGCTTAACTAAGGCCAGGTAGATAGATTTCTTATCTGCATCATACGACTTACGCCACTCCCTTTCTGCCCGTCTACAAGAGGACTTCATTGCACGGAGCGCGCTGTCATACCAGGGGCTAGCCTGCCGGGGACTGGACTTACTGGAGATGATAGGTACCAGGGCGTCCAGCGCTCTGGTAATCCAGTTACAGAACTGGTCATAGCCCGAGGTAACATCCAGCAGAAGACCTAGAGGCTCAACACCCATAATGCGGTGAAGGTCCTCTAACCTGAGTTTGTTCCAGTGGCGTCGAGGTATCCGCAAAGGAGGTGGAATAGTGGGATTGGCAGGAAGGGGGAGCCAAGCAGACACCAGATAGTGGTCAGACCATATCACAGGATCGACCGCCACAATCTGGGCATCCGAGATAGTTGTGAAAAACGGATCAAGAGTGTGGCCAGCCACGTGTGTAGGCTGAGAGACAAGCTGGATCAACTGCAAAGCCTCTAGGTCAGCCAAAAAACCACTGATGGCCTTAGACTCTGACCTATCAAAGTGGAGGTTTAGGTCGCCCAAGATCGAAAAATTTGCACAACCACTAGCCAATAGGCTCACAGCCTCCGGAAAGGCACCTCTAAAAGCTACATCGCTGCCTGGGGGGCGGTAAACAACCATCCCTGACAGTGAGAACTGCGGGCTAATGGTAACCTTAAACAGCGCACTCTCGCATCCAGCAATCTGCAGGACCGTCCAGGTACATGTAAAGGCGGATTTGATAAATAGGGCAATACCTCCACCTCTAGAGTGGCGATTAGATCTGAAACATAAATAGCCCTGAGGACAGGCAAGATTGACTATAGCATCATCAGTGTCTTGCAGCCAGGTTTCAGTTAAAGCCAGCAGATCCGGTGTCTTATCCAAAATAAGATCCGCCACAGATAGATGGTGTTTCACTAGAGATCTGGTGTTAAGATTTAAAAATCGTAGACCAGATCCCAAGCTACCAGGCACCGAAAGGAGACCGGGAGGAGCACGTGGCGCGAGGGAAGCAGCGAGTTCGCGAATGCCTACAGGCCGATCCAAAGACCATCTATTGCAAGCACACTGACATGGGCCACACAGCGGATGGTGAGGCGTGGCAGAACAGCGTGGGAGTGTGTCTCTGATGGCATGGAGCGAGGCACTGGAATAAGCAAACATCTTATCAACCAACGGATAAGGGCATACGGTAATACACAGGGAAAGAAAAAAAAAACCCGGCGTACCGCGCGTACTTAGCGCGGACGGGCGCAGACGGGCAGACTCTGGCTCGACTCCGGCGCGAGTCAGGCGCTACCGCTGCGCGTCACCGCTGCGCTAGCAGAGTGAGCTTTAAGTAGCAGCTCACCTGGGCTACAGGAAGCGCTAGAGCGCTGCAGCAAATGACACAAGGAGGCAGAGACCACCCCAAGATGGCGGCCAAGCGCCACGAAGAAACCAGTGTGGTGGTTATAATATTAATTATGTGTATCTCAAAATAAAGGCTTTGTCAATGTGAAGGGCATGTCTTTGAAATTGGATGGCCTCTTCTCCCTATTTCTTTTTTTTCCAAATCCTTGGGCTCTCTCATTGACCAATCTGTGTCCTTCAAAGGGCATGTCCTGAAAAGAGCACAGACATCGGAGTCCCAGCTTACATTAAAGCACATTATCTGCTCGCCTGGTCTCTTGGCTGTGCTCTTTTCCCTTGGGGGTTTCAGGTCACGGCCTGCTTGGTGGGGTTTGATTGCTTGCTTGTGGAGGGAGCGAGATTGCGGGTCATTCCCTAATAAGAGTCCCTGGTGTTTTTTAAAAACGCTTATCTGGCACACCCTGATGGCAGAGTAGTTTCTAAAGGGTTTCTGTCCACATTGAATGCCTTCTCTTCTAGGTTCCAACCAAGTTATTGTAGTTGAACTAGCAGTATGTGTATAAATTAACGTTTATTTATCTAAAAAAAATTCCAGGCTTACAAGGAACAAATAAAAAGGGAGAGGGTACTCACTGCTACAAGTATCCTAAACAACCCAACAGTCAAGTCCCGGTACGAACAGTATGCAACGGTAAGATTTTTAGGAGCCATATCTGAAGACATTGAACCTATTGCCTCAAGTTGAATAATTGCTTGGCCAGTTAAAATCGGCAGTCCAACTTTTTCTATGAGAGTTACCACAATGGTGAGTGACCATGCCTTCCAGAATTATTGTTCTGACTACCCAGATGTCTGTCACAATTAAAGTTTTACAACCCACTGAAAATGCCAAAGGTTCCAGGGACGTTAGTTTCATTTTTACCCACACAACCATAGAAAAGTTAGCACTTAAAATTTTAATAGGTTTTTTTAAAAAAGCAATTGCCCATGAGGGGGTCCCTCCATGCGTCCTATAGGTTCAGGATACCTGTATCCTGACTCGTGTTTTCACACTGTCAAACCCCCAATCTTCCAGGTTATTGGTGAGCTGCCAGTAGATTCAGAGCTATCCGTTGGAGATGTCTGCTTTAAATATAAATGTAATCCAGCAAATTCTTTATTGGTATTTCTAGTAAGTATATTTCTGTTGCAGTCTTGTATTCAACCAGAAATATGGCCATTCTGCAGTTCTACTTAAAAGCGAATTTCACACCACACATGGGTAACCCTTCAGCCACAGGCATAAAAGCATCAACAGCTTACCTTCTCTTTCAATAAAACTTCTCAATCTGCCCAATCTACCTTCTCTTTAGGAATGCTGAAAATCTCACTGGATGGAAAGCAATTTCCTTCAGCTGAACGCTGCAAAAACGGAGGTTCTGCTCTTTGGAGATGCCCCCTCCTCTGGTCACCTTCCTGGTGGCCCCCAGAACTAGGCACACCCCCGACCCCGGCAACCACAGTCAAAAACCTCTGTGTTCACCTTCAACAGTCCCTAAACATGAAGAAACACGTTACTCACACAGTCTGATCCTGCTTCCACACCCATGGCTTACTAAGGAAAGCTTTTACTTATCTCCCCGACACAACAAGGAAAACCCTAACACAGGCCCTGATACCAAGCAAGCTGGACTATTGCAACGCCCTATTGATCGCAGCAAATGAGTCCTTAATTTGTAATTTGTAATTTGTAACTGTGTTTTGTATCGCGCCAACTCACCGACAGGTCTCAAAGCGCTACTGACCATGTACAGCAACAAAGATGGAATAAAGGTGTAAGGTGTCTGATCTAGTATCCGACTATTGAGATGGAAAAGCGTCTTTAAAGAGTAAAGTTTTCAGGGACTTCCTAAAGTGAAGAAGATTAGGTTCTCTGCGAAGCGCCTCCGGTAACTTATTCCAGATAGTAGGGGCCTGAACTGAAAAAGATCTGCCTCCTTTTGTTGTTAACTTGAAGCGTGGACATGATAACAGAAATGATCCGGATGATCGCAGGGCGCGCTTGGGTTCATATATTTTAAGCCTTTCTTTTATGTAGGCTGGCGCCTGTCCGTGGACTGCTTTGTGACAGATACACATACTCTTGAATTCGACTCTCTGCGCTATAGGCAACCAATGTAGCCTATAGAGCAGAGGGGAGGCATGAGTCCTCCTCGGCAATCCAAAGATCAAGCGTGCTGCATCATTCAGGATAACCTGAAGACGGTTGATGGAGTTTTTTGGAAGGCCGAGGTACAGTGCGTTGCCATAGTCTATTCTAGACACTATGGTGGCTGAAACAATGGTTCGCAGCATGTTTCTCGAGAGCAAGGGGGCGAGTTTACGTAGTTGCCTGATCAAGTTGGTGCAGGAGCCAACTACAGCGGATACTTGATTGACCATTGAGAGTTCCTGGTCAATTTTCATGCCAAGACTCTTAACACTAGGGCACGGTTTTGGAGTAGGTCCTAGTTCTTGTGGCCAAAACAAATCGTTCCAGGGGGAAGTAGAGGTTGAAACTACGAGCACTTCCGTTTTATCTGGATTGATTTTCAGCAAATTGGACGACATCCAATTAACTGTAAATCGTAGAATGTCTTGGGCCAAGGATTGGGCCGATGGTGTGTTATCGATCCTCAGCAACAGCTGAGTATCGTCGGCATAGTTAAAGACTTTGCAATTCATGTTTGCCAGGGACTCTATCAATGGTTGTAGGTACAAATTAAATAAAAGCGGAGAAAGTGCTGATCCCTGCGGGACTCCACAAGCTAACATGCCCACATCTGAGACCTGGTCTGCCAACTGGATCTTCTGCGTCCTTCCTGTCAAAAAAGCTGTTAGCCATTTGAGGGCTTGCTCTCCTATCCCAAACCCAGCCAATCTGTCCAGTAGAAATGCATGGCTGACGGTATCAAACGCCGCTGAAAGATCTAACAAAATCAGGGCGCTTGGCTTTTTACCGTCAGCCATGCATCTCAACTCATCTAGTACCGACAGCATTACTAGTTCTGTGCTATGGTGGGCACGAAAACCAGCTTGTCGCTCCTGGAGAAGATGGTGAGATTCCAGGAGGGATGATAATGATTTTAGCACATGCTGTTCTAGTACCTTTGACAGAAATGGCAGCTGGGAGATTGGCCTATAGTTCTTCAGGTTGGCTGGATCTGCTCCAGGCTTTTTTATCAAAGGTCTGACGCGTGCCTCTTTGAAAATAGATGGTAATATTCCAGTGGCTAATGAGGTGTTTAGAAGATCTAAAATTTGGTCTTCCAAAATCGGTATTGCCAGCCGAAGGATGTCAGGTGGGCAGGGATCGGCGGGGGAACCTGATTTGGTAGAAAGTACAAGTTGTCTTAGGGTGGTAGAGTCTATTTCAGGGAAGCTAGTGAAGACAGGGGATGGAGGGCATGAAGGAAGCGGTTGTTCTGTATAGGAGACTGGGTTGTCCTTTTTGATATCGGACAGGATGGTCGCTACTTTTTCGAGAAAGAAATCCTGAAAGGTATCGCAGTCAATCAGGATATCTGCCTTTTCTTCCTTCTTACTCAGCTCTTTCAGGATTTGGAAGGTCTCTCTCTGAATGTTGGTAGCGTTATTGATACGTGTCTCATAATAGTCCTTCTTGGCTGATATAATAAGTTTTTTGTATGATTGAAACGATAATCTATATGATTCCCTGTCGGTATCCATTTTGGATTTCCTCCAGCATCTTTCAAGGTAGCGAAGTTTCCTTTTTTGTTCACGTAGGCCTTCAGTGAACCAGGGGGCTCCTTTCTCTACGCCTTTAATTTTTTGTATTTTTTCAGGAGCTAGCTCATCAATTGATTGCCTAAGGGTGATTATTATTGCATCATACTTTGAGTCTAGGTCGATGTTATCAGCAATAAAATTCTGCTTGTGTTTGGGCAGGACTTTGGTTAGAGTCTCGGAATTTACTTTCTTCCATTGGCGCACTTTTTTAGTTTTTAACGGTAGTTTGGCCTGGTAGATATTGTGCGGTAGTTCGTACGAGATAAGGTGATGATCTGACCAAATACAAGGTGAAATATTTGTAATAACTGCTTTTGGTATCGAGGACCAGATGAGATCTAAGGTATGGCCTTTTATGTGGGTTGGAGCTTCCACAAGTTGTATCAGTCCAAGGGCGGTCATGGTGGTCTGTAATGTCTGGACGGCTGGATTTTGATCACTTTTATCCCAATGGACATTAAAATCACCCGTTACCAAGATGTTTTTATAACGTGTGCATAGATCTGATATAATGGGAATAAAGAGATCATTGAACATGGGGGTGCTTTGGGGTGGGCAGTATACTGTTAGGATGATGAGGCAGGAGTTGTTAGAGGTGACTTTTATCCCTAGTAAGTCAACGGTATTTATAGTCTCCGCAAGGATTTTGGTTACCATAAATTGCCTTTTGTAAATCATTGCTACACCCCCACCTCGGGTCCCATCTGGTCGATTGTGCCAGATCATATCGTACCCGCTGGGAAGGGCGGCGATGATATCCGGGGAAGAGGCATCACTCAACCATGTTTCGGTGAGTGTTAGGATATCGATAGTCTCGTCCTGTAAGAGGGAGAAGATTTCCAGGTGATGTTTCTGTAGTGACCTGGTGTTGAGGGTGGCTAGCTTTAAGGGGGCTGAACGATTTAAAATCTTACCGCTAGGAAAGTGCAAGATATGATTTTCCTTGAGAGTGGTACATATGGTAGGGGATAAGGTATACCTGTCAGATTTCAGTGCTAGAAGATCCAATGACGAATAGCAGAATCGAGTGCCAGAGTCCCTGAGCCCTAAGCCCGGTCGTGCGCGGACGGGCGCAGACGGGCAGGACTCTGGCACGACTCCGGCGCAGGTCCGGCGCGTCCGCTGCTCGCGTCCGCTGCGCGGAGCCATGACCGCCTGTTTTTATAGCGCTGTCGATGGCCTCAGTTTCCTAGCCCGACCCAAGATGGCCGCCAAAACCGGCGCCCAGCGCTCTCGGCGTCAATACTCGGCCGAGAGCGGGACCGGTGCTGTGGGGAAGGGCAGAAGCGAATTCTAGGCGCTGCTAAGCGCTGGGGGGTCCCAAACACCTATCGAAATCAGGTGTACAAATTGCAGGATGACGAGCAATAAATGTTAAGAACACAATTAAAAAATTCAGGGAAAGACAAGAGACCTCCCGGCTTCCGCCTCAGGAGGGGAAAGGTGCGTGCAAGTGTCAAAGCAACCTTAAACCAATTGCAAATGATACCGAACACAGCCGCCTGCACGGTTCTGAATGCTCCCCCCAGATCAGCTTCCTCTCCCCTCCCTCATCAGCTACACTGGCTGCCAATACGACAGCGCGTGAAATTCTAGATCTGCTGTCTCACACACAAAGCTATCTGGGGCAATGGCCCTCCCGATGTAGTAGAGAAACTTCGCCGCTATTACCCGGCTCGGACTCTGCGCGCCAGCTCCCAATCGCTCCTCAAAAGCCCCAACATAAAAAAGGCTAGACCCGGAGGCAAGTCCTTCTCGCACCCTTCATCTGGAATCAACTACAGCTGGCCCTAAGACAGTGTCTGGACCATCTTAAATTCAGAAGACTCCTGAAAACT
Source organism: Lissotriton vulgaris (assembly GCF_964263255.1). Lineage (NCBI taxonomy): Eukaryota > Metazoa > Chordata > Amphibia > Caudata > Salamandridae > Lissotriton > Lissotriton vulgaris. Next base: position 536,741,215 of record NC_141694.1, read on the forward strand.
GCCCTGACAGAGTGAGGGAGTGAGAGTGGGAAAGGGAGGGAAAGGAGGGAAAAGGAGTGACAGAGTGAGGGAGTGACAGGGGGAAAGGGAGACAGTGAGAGGGAAAGGGAGGGAAAGGGAGTGAGAGAGGGAAAGGGAGACAGAGTGAGTGAGGGAGTGAGAGGGAAAGGGGGGAGGGAGTGAGAGAGGGAAAGGGAGACAGGGGGAGGAAGACAGAGGGAGGGGAGGTAGGGAGAGTGAGGGAGGGAGACAAAGAGAGAGCATGAGATGTGTGTATCCCGGGTCTGGTGGCTCAGTGGACCAAGGTGTCCGCTGCAGGGACCAGTGATCAACCTCATGGTCAGTTGTTTTTTTTTTTGTTGCTCTAGCCCTGCCACCTCCCCCACTGACCCCGCCCCCACTGGTGCGGCCCTCGGACACAAATCACAGTGTAAATTTGGCCCCTGAGAGAACGTTTGTGAGTACCCATGACCTATGCTGTGCTTCCAAGCGCTGAGATACCCCCCTGGGGGTGATTCAAGAGCTATACAAAATAAATAAAATCATTAATTAAATCAAACAGGTACACATGCTGCAAACTGATAAGTTAATTACCATCAACAATTAGCTTGCAGCCTGTAATGCTGTGGATGCACTTCCACCCTTCCTGCCTCCAGGGCTCACACTGCATATTGAATGTTCAGATCTGTTTACTCCTTCCTCAGCTTTGCAAATAACACTTCTTCCGTACTGAGTTTCACCCAAAAAATTGTAGTTTCGCAGGAAATTAATTTCTTGGAAATGTGATGCCCACCCTCAATATTCCAGTCATCGCCCCCTCTGTACAAGGACTCCTCAGAGCTCATGGGCGTTCATAGACCTGGCATGGATTTTTCCATCCTATGGCCTGTCTGGACATACTCTAAAATTTAGAAGTCCTGCATATGTTCTCCCCGTTGTAAGATGCCTTTTATAATAATACATTCTTTCTGCTTTTTTGTGATCTGAAATCTGAGTTCTTTACTTGCACTGTACACAAGACTTTTGCTGTTACTTTTGTAATAGTTAGTGTGCATTTGTTCTGCAAAATTTTGCTAAAGATGGTTTAAAACTTGTGTTTACTTTTAGGGTGAGAATCCCTTTGAAATCGTTGAACAAACCGGAGAATCGGTAGTTGAGGAAACAACTGATGCGAATGATGAAGACAATGAGCAAAACGAAAAGGAGGACATTGATGGTGAAAACGATGAAAATGAGGAGCAGATAATGTGGAGGCAGAAAGTGCAGATGCGGATGATGCTGCTGACCCAAATGATTACTCTGGGGACTTAACCACCACTGATGAAAACTAGTTGAGAAACTGCCCTGAAAGACCAAACACTTTAGCACACTGCATTGGTGGACTTAAAGAACAATTTTCCGCAAAGTTGAGCAGTTCGTTCACCCTGCATGCATTCCACTTCTGTTTTAATTGCCTATGGGCAAACCGGTTTTATGTTTTGTTTTTTTAGTATATTACGCACAGCAAATGCTTCAGTATTCTTCTAGTGTAAATTGATTTGTTCATGGTTACGTTTTGAGTAATTTTGAGCAGTTGGAGTTCTAAACATTCCAATGTGAATTTTTCCATTTCCCAATGTAGTGTTGTATATAATTCAAGCTGTTGTAGCAAAGAAACCCTGATTATGTCCTGCAGTAATAAAGGCTTACAACAAGATTATACACTTATTTTGCACCTCTCCTATGTGGTACTGTCTACCTCAAAGAAGGGGTACACTCAAGGTGGTGTTTTATGCCCGGAGGAAGCGCCCCAGGGGGGAGCACTCGCCTGTTTAATGCTGATCAAAGGCTCTTTGCTGAGGTGTGAGATTGGAGAGGGTGCCGAGGGTATTCTTGGTGACGAGGTGTCACTGTAAGGCCTGGTAGCCTCTACATAATCAGCAGAGGTGAGGATGGCAAGAAACATCCGCTCTGCCTATGGGGGCCTTGTGACACCAGCTGGGTGATTCACCCACCGAGGTGTTCCTTTCTTGCTTTAAAGCGTTCGATTTGTCTTGTGTTTTTTCTGCACTTTTATTTAGCGCGAACTCTATCGGAAGGTATTGCAGCGCTTTAAATGAACACTAGTTACATCACACAAGGTCACTTTTTAAACAAGAAAAACAAGCATTTTCGGAAATTATGTAGAATATTCCATTTGTGGAGTGCTGCAGTCGGGGCCGGAGCTGAATTTTAATCAGGGGGGGACTGCAGTGTGTCTGCTGTTATACCAATGGCATAAATCACGCCGAGCCAGACTCTGCACCCACAGGCACCAGCTCCCGACTGTCAGGGTGGTCGGGAAGCAGCAGGAAAGGTCAGAGGTGCCAGGGAGAGGGGGCTGGACACACAGGAACGGAGGAACCAAGGAAGCAAGAAAGAGCAGGGAAGACTAGGGAGGAAAGGAGAGGAGGAAGAAAATAATATGATAAGGAAGAAGGAAGAGGGGCGAAGACAGGGATAAACGGAGGAGGGGGTTATGGGGGAGGAGAACAGAAGTGGATTGACAGAATAAAGACTACGGAAGTAAAGCGCGAAAACGAAGGAAGCAGTAGAGGCGGGCATGCAGGGTGGAAGGAGTAGAGGGGAAAGATCAACAGGATAGAAAGAAGAGAATGGAAGGAATAAAGACTGGAAGCTGCACATTGGGGACAGAAGAAATAATGAGCAGAAGTAGAGACGGAGAAAGGCAGACGGACAGAGAAAGAGACTGAAGAGGATGGGGCAATGTTGGAAAGAACGAGGAATGAGGTAAGAAAGAGAAAACCGGAGCGAGAACAAGGAAGGTGGAATGAAGAAGAGGAAATCAAATAAGGAAGGCAGTAATAAAGAAGATATGAGAATACAGGTGATGAAGTTGTAGAAAATATGGAGGAAGGGGAAGAAAGGAGAAAGTACACCAAAGCATGTAAGAAAATAAAAGATGCATCGAAGATGAAGAATGGGAGACAGGGAGATTGACAGAAAAATACACGAAGGAGGAGACTGAGAGAAGGAGATAGAAATGGGAGGAAAGTGAACAAGTCAGTGTAAAGTGGTAGGTGGAATGAAGCATGGGCCGCAAAGAACACAAAAATAAAGCGAGAAAAACTACCTCTGGCATTGCGCGGAGTGGGGCGGGGGAGCGGCTTCCTTTCAAGTCTGATGCCGAGGCATGGTGTGGGATGTGGCTGGCGATGTGCACGCGCCTGGCTCACATGAACTGAATTGAATCCGCTGTTTGGGGAGACTTTTCGGAAGCCTTACTATAATCTCGCCGAACAATGCTTACGTGTTGGTTTAGCGAGACCTAACAATTAATGTGTTTGTCTGTAACACAACTGGTGCTCATGTAAAGCGCTCTGATGCCTTCAGGTCTAGTTCGCGCCCCCCCACCCACAAATGTATAAACTTCACACAGGATGACTTCCTTCAGGATGTCCTGCACTGCTGCAAGCTCCTCAGTACAGGGCGGCACCTCTGAAACTCAATTCTTGCAAGAAGAATTGACAACCACCTCAAATTGTGAAAGCCTTCAAACCTGGCTGTTTATAGTTCCTTGAAGCTGTGAGACAGCATGCTGCTGAAGCACAGGGGATACGGGTTTGCAGTCACAGAGGTGTAGTTTGGTCAGTAAGATTGGGGGTGTGAGCTTCAGATTTCCCAACAATTGCGCTGGCATTTAATGTTATAATACATTATACAACAAGCAGGGTGCATGAGAGGGGCTAAAGTGGCAGTGGAAAGGGAGACAAATGAGGATGGGTAGCGGTACTAAGTGAGAGAAAACACAATATTTTGTAAAATAACCAATCAATCAATCAATCAAAGACATTTATAGAGCGCACTACTTACCCGTAGGGTCTCAAGGCGCTTGGGGGGGGGGGGGGGGGGGGGGGGGTGCCATTACTGCTCGAACAGCCAGGTCTTGAGCTTCTTCCTGAAGGAGAGGTGGTCTTGGGTCAGGCGCAGGTCGGGAGGGAGGGAGGGAGTTCCAGGTCTTGGCGGCCAGGTAGGAGAAGGACCTTCCTCCTGTTGTCGCTCTTCGGATGCGGGGGACGGCGGCGAGGGCGTGGTTGGCTGATGGGAGGTGGCGTTTGGGAGCGTAGAAGTTGATTCGGTTGTTGAGGTAGCTCGGGCCTTGGTCGTGTATGGCTTTGTGTGCGTGGGTGAGGAGACGGAAGGTGATTCTTTTGTTGACGGGGAGCCAGTGCAGGTCTCTCAGATGTGGCTGGTTCGTGGGATGTCGAGGATGAGTCTGGCTGAGGCGTTCTGGATCCGCTGGAGTCTCTTCTGGAGCTTGGCGGTGGTACCGGCGTAGAGGGCGTTGCCGTAGTCCAGTCGGCTGGTGACGAGGGCCTGGGTGACGGTCTTCCTGGTCTCGGTGGGGATCCACCAGAAGATCTTCCGTAGCATGCGTAGGATGTTGAAGCACGACGAGGAGACGGCGTTGACTTGCCTGGTCATGGAGAGGGAGGAGTCCAGGATGAAGCCCAGGTTGCGTGCGTGGTCCGTCGGTTTGGGTGCGGAGCCCAGGGCGGGGGGCCACCAGGAGTCGTCCCAGGCGGAGGGCGAGGAGCCCAGGATGAGGACCTCCGTCTTGTCTGAGTTCAGTTTCAGGCGGCTGGTCGTCATCCACTCGGCTACATCTTTCATCCCTTCGTGCAGATTGGCTCTGGCGGCGGCGGGGTCGTTGGTCAGGGAGAGGATCAGCTGGGTGTCGTCGGCGTAGGAGATTATGTTGAGGTTGTGTTGGCGTGCGATGGCCGCGAGGGGGCTCATGTAGACGTTGAAGAGGGTGGGGCTCAGCGAGGATCCTTGAGGGACGCCGCAGATGACTTTGTGGCCTCTGACTTGAACGGGGGTAGGCGGACTCTCTGTGTTCTTCCGTCGAGGAAGGAGATGATCCATTCCAGTGCCTTCTCCTGGATTCCGACGTTGCTGAGGCGCTGCACTAGGGTGCGGTGGCAGACAGTGTCGAATGCCGCGGAGAGGTCTAGGAGGATGAGGGCCGCTGTATCTCCGTTGTCCATCAGGGCTCGGATGTCGTCGGTGGCGGCGATGAGGGCGGTCTCGGTGCTATGGTTGGCTCGGAAGCCAGACTGTGAGGGGTCGAGGGATCCATTCGTCTCGAGGAAGGCGGCCAGCTGTTTTTTGACGGTCTTCTCGATGACTTTGGCTGGAAACGGGAGGAGCGAGATGGGGCGGTAATTCTTGAGTTCGGTGGGGTCCGCTGTGGGTTTCTTGAGTAGAGCGCTGAGTTCTGCATGCTTCCAGCTCTCAGGGAAGGTGGCGGTGTCGAAGGAGGTGTTGATAATGTCCCGCAGGTGGGGTGCGATGACAGCGTCCGCCTTGTTGAAGACGTGGTGAGGGCAGGGGTCGGTCGGAGATCCGGAGTGGACGGAGTTCATCATGCGGACGGTGTCTTCGGTGTTGACCGGAGTCCAGGCGCGGAGGGTTGTGGTGGGCGGCGTTGCTGCGGTCGTGGCGTGCGTCGGTTGAATGCTGAAGCTGTTGTGTATGTCCGCGATCTTGTTGTGGAAGTAGGAGGCGAGGGAGTTGCAGAGGTCTTGCGAAGGGGTGATGTCGTTGCTTCCTGCGTTGGGGTTGGAGAGCTCTTTCACGATGTTGAAGAGTTCCTTGCAGTTGTGTGCGTTGTTGTCCAGCCGGTCCTTGAATGCAGTTTTCTTGGCGGTGCGGATCAGTTGGTGGTGCTTCCGGGTGGCGAGCTTGAGGGTGGTCTTGTTGTCCGGTGTTGGTTCCCTTCTCCAGGCTTTCTCGAGGGCTCGGCAGTTCTTCTTGGAGCTCTTGAGTTCGTTGGTGAACCATGGGGCTTTCTTGCTGCCGGGTCTGTTAGGCGGGGTCCTCAGAGGGGCGAGTTCGTCCGCGCAGTTGCTGATCCACTTGGCGAGGTTGTCGGCGGCCTGGCTGGGGTTCGCTGAGCTGGCAGGAGGGTGCTGGCTCAGGGAGGCGGCGAGCTGGTCGGCCGTGATCTTGTTCCAGCTTCTTCGAGCAACCTGTTGCTGGTGGTGGTGGATCGTCGTTCTATCGAAGGTGAAGTGGACACAGCTGTGGTCCGTCCAGTGGAGTCCTGTGGCGTGGCTGAAGGCAATGTCTTTGCTGGATGAGAAGACGGCGTCGAGTGTGTGTCCGGCGAGGTGGGTGGGGGTGCTCACCAGTTGCTTGAGTCCAAGGTTGGCGAGGTTGTCGAGCAGGGTGGTGGTGTTGCGGTCGTTGTTGTTCTCCAGGTGGAAATTGAGGTCCCCCAGGAGGATGTAGTCAGCGGAGGGGAGGGCATGCGGGCTGACGAAGTCGGCGATGTCCTCGCTGAATTGTGTGCGTGGTCCCGGGGGTCGGTAGATCAGGGTGCCTCTGAGGGTGGTCTTCGGGTCGGTGTGTATCTGGAAGTGCAGGTGTTCGGCGGTGGTAAGGGTGTCGTCGGTGCTGGTCGTGATGCGGATGGTGTTCCTGTGGATGATGGCGATACCTCCTCCCATCTGGTTGGCGGTGCGGTCCCTCCATGTGACCTTGTAGCCCTCTGGGATGGCGATGGCGATGTCGGGAGCTGAAGAGGGGTTCATCCAGGTCTCCGTGAGGAAGGCGACGTCAGGGGCTGTGGTGTCGAGGAGATTCCAGAGTTCGATGGCGTGTCTGTGGACGGAGCGGGTGTTGAGCAGGATGCCCTTGAGGTGGTTGCTTTTAAAGACTTTTGAAGACTTTTAAAACAGAGAGGGAGACAGTGTATTTTTTGTCTGCATGTATGCAAACATTCCTGGTGAAATCCGACCGACACCTCACCATACCCGACTTAAAGCATCTGTACCCAACTATTTACCAGAAAAAGCATTTATTAGGGGGCTGTAGCAACACAAACACCCCTCCTCCCGAAGGTACGTCCCTGTGCAGTTGCATGCACGACCCTATCTGTACTCACATCTTTCTCCAGAATTTCAGATTTAAGGGCAGGTACATATTTGCCGCACAATGATTTTACAATGTCTCTGATTCTCACACAAATCACGCTCAGTACTTCCCGTAAAAGCCAGATTACATCCCACATTCTTTCAGCCATGCACACCGAAAGAGCCTCCCTAGACCGTGTTGGCAGTCGGAGGGCATCTTACATCATCGCTAGTGGTATAAAGTGCTACATTAATTCTGCAATACAGAACAAATCAAGTCAAGTAGCCAATACCCGAGGTAGAGGGATAGGGGCAGAGAAAGAACAAGAACACGAGAGAAGGCAGAGAGACAGCCAGATAAGCAAAGACAGAGAAACTGAAAAGTGGAGTAGAGCAAGAGAGATAAGCGTTAGGGAGAGGCAGAGAGAAACAAAGTGAGGGGGTGAGTGCAAGCGAGGCCTGGACAATAAGATTCCTGCCTGGAGAGGTGGGAGCACCACCCCAGACTGGACTTTCTGTATTGGGACAAGGAGGGTTGACAAGAAACAGACACTGCCTGGAGCACACTAGGTGCTCCATGCATAGCCCCAGCTCTGGCGCCAAAACTGGACAAAGGAAAGGGGGTGTAACCACCGCCCTTCCTGGTCCCACCCATATCAATCAATCAATCAGGAGTTTGTTAAAGCGCGACTACTCACCCGTAAGGGTCTCAAGGCGCTAGGGGTGGGTGGGGGGGTGCAGGTTCCATTCCATCAAGGAGGGGGTCTGTCGAAGAGCCAGGTTTTGAGGTTTCTTGCGAAGATGGGGAGCGATGTTGTCTGTCTGAGGTGGAGCGGAAGGGCGTTCCATGTTTTGGTCTTCGAGGAAGGAGAAGGAGCGGCCTCCCGATCTGGTCTTTCTGGTGCGGGGGACCACGGCGTAGGAGAGCTGGGCTGATCGTAGGGTCCTTTGGGGTGCGTGGAATTTGAGTCTGCTGTTCAGGTATGCTGGTCCGGTGCCGTGGAGGGCCTTGTGTGCGTGGGTGAGCATCTTAAAGGTGATTCTCGCCTCGACGGGGAGCCAGTGGAGTGTGCGCAGGTGCTGGGAGATGTGGCAGTGTTTTGGCAGGTTGAGGACCAGTCTTGCGGCGGCGTTCTGGATGTTCTGTAGCTTGCGGATGAGGTTTTTGTTTATTCCGGCGTAGAGTGCGTTGCCGTAGTCGAGTCTGCTGGTGACCAGGGCGTGAGTGACTCTCTTTCGGTGTTCGAGGGGGATCCATTTGAAGGTCTTACGGAGGGTGTGGAAGCAGGAAGATGAGACAAAGTTGATCTGGCGGTCCATTTTGAGCTCGGAGTCCAGGATGATTCCCAGGTTGCGTGCGTGGTCTGTGGGGGTTGGCGGGTTTCCGAGGGCGGTGGGCCACCAGGTGTCGCTCCAGGCGTCGGGGTTTGGGCCCATGATGAGTACTTCTGTTTTGTTGGTGTTTAGTTGAAGGCAGCTGTTTTTCATCCATTTGGCGACGGCTTCCATGCCTTCTCGAAAGTTGCGTCTGGCGGTGTTGGGCTCGTTGGATAGGGAGAGGATGAGCTGGGTGTCGTCTGCGTATGACACGATGTTGAGTCCGTAGGTTCTGACGATGGGGGCAAGTGGAGCCATGTAGACGTTGAAGAGCGTCGGGCTGAGGGAGGAGCCCTGGGGGACTCCGCAGGTGATCGGTGTGGGGTCCGAGAGGAAAGGGGGGAGTCTGACCCGCTGCGTCCTGCCGGAGAGGAAGGAGCAGATCCAGTCGAGGGCCTTGTCCTGGATTCCTGCATCGTAGAGTCTGCGTATTAGGGTGCGGTGGGAGACTGTGTCGAACACCGCTGATAGGTCGAGGAGGATGAGGGCTACTGTTTCTCCTTTGTCCAGTAAGGTGCGGATGTCGTCTGTTGCGGCGAGGAGGGCGGTTTCCGTACTGTGGTTTTTTCTGAAGCCGGATTGGGAGGAGTCGAGGATGTTGTGTTCTTCAATGAATGTGGTAAGTTGGCTGTTGATGGCTTTCTCGATGACTTTCGCTGGGAACGGGAGCAGGGAGATGGGTCTGTAGTTTTTGAGGTCGGTGGGGTCCGCTGAAGGTTTCTTTAGGAGGGGGTTGACCTTGGCGTGTTTCCAGTCGTCGGGGAACGAGGCGGTCGTCAGGGAGCGGTTGATGGTTTGGCGGAGCATGGGTGCGATGGTGTTGGCGGCTCTGTTGAAGATGTGGTGGGGCAGGGGTCCGTGGGGGCCCCTGAGTGGATTGACTTCATTGTCTTCAGTGTGTCCTAGTTAGCGAACCAGCCCCTTTAGTTGTATAGAGGTAGGAGCTGACCCAGGAGACTTTAGATTACTCCTGGAATCGACTAGAGACGAAACTCTGGACCCTTCGACATTCCAATCCAATCCAATCCAAAAATTCTTTATTTCGTCCGTTTAGGCCATAAAAGATACATATAAAACATTATTACAGAAAATACATATTATATTAAAACATTGTGTTAAAACATACTTTGGAAAAGTAGATAAAAACAAAAATCAATCCCAGTATGGATGTTAAAAAATACATTGGCAATACAATTTATGGAGAAGTTCCATCCTTTGGTAGTCAGGATTTTAATAATTTCCTCCTGATGTGCCACATTGCCATTAGAAATTTTGCAACTGCAAATACTATATGAGGGGAAGTATTTTTTTTCAATATTCTGTGTACGATCACAAAGCTCCTTACGCCCAAATTCCTACATAGAGGCACTAGCCAGTGTTTCCTAGGTCTATTGTAGGCTGGCCAAAGAACAGAACATGAATTTCCTCCTCATCATACTTGCTGCAGCCGGGGCATATTTTGTCTTCCCCCCTAGCCCATTTACATGTAAAAGATCTAATGGGCAGGGTACCAAACCTCCATTGGATGAATAATTTTCTTGCCAGTATCGGGAAGATGATATCCATAAAACTTTCAAAGTAGTAAGAATTTTTGGATTCCAGGAATCGTTCAGTTAAAATCCCATTATGAGGTGCGAGCACGAGGGAATCAAGACTTCTCTCCTTATATATTTGCACAAGTCTCTTCCGGGAAACTTTTTGGCAGCCTATCTCAGGGGCCTCCCAGAGCTCGTGTAGACTTAACCGGTACAGTTCTTTCTTCACAAAAGCCAACCACGGAATTTTGTCACATTGGTTCAGATTCATTATGTGGGTAAGATCTTGCCTATAGTGTACAAGCTCAGTGGTGGTCCAGAGCCTGTGCCAGAATCTAAGTGGCTTTGATTCCAGATCCTCACCTATGGGTGGGAGACCCACGTCTAATCTTAGGGGAAGCAGAGGTGTGCCACGGGGAAGGGCCAGGAGGCGTCTCAGAAAGTTGTTTTCTACACTCGCCAATGATGACCCTGCTTTGTGCCCCCATCGCTCGCTACCATATGATGCAGCCGCTTTAGCTTGTGTTTTGTACATTTCAACTGCCGGGGCAATAGGTTTATAGGTGGAAGTGTTCGTAACCTTCAGAATTGCCCCAGATAGTTGAGACAGCCTTATCCGAGATCTTGCTATTTGTGGTTCCCAGGATAAGTTCTCGTGAAGAGTTACCCCCAGGTACTGGAATGTTTTACCCTCTCCAGAGTTACAGAGCTCAGTGAAGGGTTAGGTCTTGTCTTGGGTGAGGGGTTAAATATCATGAATTTGGTCTTCCCTGTATTGATCTCTAGACCATATTGTCTACAGAAAAGACCAAATCCATCCAAGATCCGCTAAATCCCCATCGGGGATTTGGAGAGCAGGAGGGTGTCGTCAGCAAACATAATGGCCGGCACCCTCCTGCCTGCCAGAACTGGAGCATCATTATCCCTTACATTACCAAGATGGGATATAACATGATTAACATAAAGGCAAAACAGGGTTGGCGCCAAAACGCAACCCTGCCTTACCCCCCTAAGGACTGGGAACCTTTTTGACAATGCTCCACCCCTCCCACACCTGACCTGAGCAAAGTTACCATGGAGCCGGATTATGACCTGTAGAAGGTGTATAGGGACCCCCATCTTACTTAAAACCTCCCAGAGTTTCTTGCAGGGGACCAAGTCAAATGCTGACCTCTCGTCCACGAACACGATGTACAGCCTCCCCCCCTCGATCCTCACAGTTTTCCAATAGAGGAGTACGAGGCGGAAGATCTGGTCCATGGTGGACGTGTTTTTCCTGAAGCCAGCCTGGAGTGGGCTTAGAATGTCATTGTCCTCCATCCAGTCCAAGAGATGGTCCAGTATAAGGCGGGAAAAATTTTTTTGAGGCACATCTATAAGGCTGATCGGCCTGTAGTTGGCTGGGAGAAGAGGACAGCCCTTCTTGAAGATGGGTACTATCTCCGCCCCCAGCCAACTACAGGGGATCTCCCTGCCGCTCGCAATAGAATTGAAAAGAATAAGGAGATACGGGGCCCAGATCTCAGGATGGGACCTAAAGAGGTCACCAGGCAATCTATCCAGCCCCGGTGCTTTACCCAGTGCCAGTCTCTCTATTGCGCTGACCACCTCCCCAAGGCTAAATTCCAATCCGTCGCCAGATTGGGATAGGACGGCAGCAGCCACATCATTGGAACCTTCGAAGATATCTTCGTAGAGCTTACCAAAGGGGTCTTCCCACACAGAGGCTGCAATGTTGGGCTCCACTGCAGTTTTTGGTTCGCCGGTACCAATGTTTACCAAAGACCAGAATCTCCTAGAATCCCTCATCTCTAGGGCGAGAGAGAGATCCTGCCATCTGTCCCAGTCCCACTCTGACCTTGCCTGTGCCATTATGTCCTTATATTCCCGCCTAAGCTCAGCGACCTTGCCCCTGTCTGTTCCTGCTTTTATTGCTGTTATTAACTCAGACTTGGCCTTTTTACAGTCTGAGTTATACCAGGTAGAGGTTCGAGTCTTTTGCTTGCGCTGCACTACTTCCGGGAAAAGAACCTCACCCAGAACGCCCACTAACTCTTCGTGGATTAAAGCTAATTTATTATTAAAGTTTTGAAGTCTGGGTTGGTTAATTAAATTATCCAAGTCCTCTAACTTGGGGAGTGCTAGCTCATACAATTTCCTAATGCTTTCTTGCAAATTTACCAGTTTCTCCCATTTTACCCTACGCCTGTTGGAGGTGAGAACCAGGTTACTTAGGTTCTCCCTGGTCTCAGCGGGCTGCGGTCCAACTGCAGCTACAGGATACACCATGTCTAATAAAAGTGAATTGTGGTCACTGTCCGTTCGTGCAACTACTTTAAAATCTTTAACCTTGGACCACAGGCTAATATCTACGAAAATGTAGTCCAGCCGCGATTCCTGATCCTTCCT